>NC_046315.1:52310437-53025466 GCF_009819535.1 Lacerta agilis
AGTATTATTGTCTCCCTTATTGCACATAGGCATGGTGGTGGTGGGACTGAAGCCGAGAGAGAAAGAGGCTTTCCTAAGGCCACCTAATGAGTTCACAGCAAAAGTGAGATGTGAACTGGGGACTTTCTGATTCAGAGCTCACTTTCTCAGCCACTATTGGTACAGCAACTCTCTAATAAACTGATTAAAATTTCTAGATGAATCAAGTAGTATATACATTTTGTCAAAGGGGAGGAGCTAGACAAAGAATGATCCAAGGAGTCCTCCATGGCAGAAAAGGCGGAAGATAACAAGCGGTATGTTTCAACGGCTGTGAAGGCGGATGAAGGCTGTAGCAGATAAGAATTGGCTGGCCGTCATGATACCCATGCCATCGGAATAGAGCCATACTGCGCAGACTGTGTGTTGGTCAGCGTGCACTAATCTATACACATAAATTCATGCACAGGCACCTTCCAAAAACCCATCCCAAACCCAAATAAGTCCCATGGTGATCAGCAAACGGCAATGGGGGCAGAACCGTGAAATCTGGAGGCCCCATGTCATGTACCGGCACATGGGTGGTGGATACAGTCATTCCGACTCAAGGAATGAGGCAGTTGAGTACCTTTGCAGCTGTATCCATGACTGAGCAGTCCTATTCAGGATCCACTCTGCTCACCCCGAAATGGGGGAAGGGCTAGTTAACGTGTTCATGGAAGACAATTTTACTCAGCCACAAGTGATCACCGAAGAAGAAGAAGAAGAAGAAGAAGAAGAAGAAGAAGAAGACATTTTGTTAAATAAAATATAATACAGTAGCCATTAATTAGATCAAAACAACAGCAAATGTTAACGGATTAAATCCTGATCATGTCCAGTTTGGGTGATACTTGTTTTTCACAAACACACACACACACACACACACACAGAGAGAGAGAGAGAGAGAGAGAGAGAGAGAGAGAGAGAGATTTTGTTTTGTCTATTTTACTCATTACTTTTCTGGCCAACATTGCTTTTGGATTATATATTCAGCCTGTGGAGAAAACAGAAGCCTACCTAGTTTGAAAATAAAACTCAAGAAGCAGGTGTACAAGATAATGTAGCGGCTCCTTTAGTTCTTCAGAGTGTGATTTCCCCAAGTGTTGCTCCTGTGCCTTTTAATCATGCCTGCATGAATTTGGGCATCCTTACATTTCCATATTTATACAACTGCTTCTGGCCAAAACAACTTTTAACGGAAACTGTCCTGCTTTTCATTTTCCAAAAATGGATAGTTCGATGGTTTTTGTGAGCTATCAGGGAAAAATATTTTGAGCGAAACTCATAAATCCACAATCTGTTTTGAACAGCACTGACATCTGAAAGGAGATCTCAAGATGAATCTGCTTAAACCTGGGTTCATTAAAAGAGCTAATTCAAAGCACTGCAATTGTTTCAGTTGTTTATGAATCTCGACCTTCACAATGCTATGAAAATGTGCTGTCTCCTAAAGATGTTCTTTGCCGATATGACACACATTTTGTATTGTTTCATGGCACACAAGCATTAAATATCCCAGAGGTAATACACCCTTCTCTTAACGGCTGATGACAGGTCCAATGCCTGAGCAAAATCAGTTGAAGGAAAGGGAAGTCTTGTCGGAAATGAGATTAATCTTGTAATGAGTGTTCAGTCCTGATAACCCATCTGTGCAGAGAACTGCTTTAACTGGAGTGCAATTAACCTTCACCTGACAAGTTCTGCCCAACTGTTATAAACAACATTAAAGGCAACCCCCGTTTCTGTGTAGACTACGCAGTCACATTTCAATACCATGACTACTGCTATGTGCAACAGGTTACTAACAGTTAAGTCCCAGAGGGAAATTTAAAGTGATCCTGGGAATGTTTTCCAAATTATGGCTTGTATGGAACCAAACTTTTCTCAGAGTAGACCCATTGAAATTATTAGTCATGCCCATTAATGGGTCTACTATGAGCATGACTAACAATGTGTATGGCAAACTACAACTGTACTTTTTAAAAACTAGTCGGCTGATATAGTCAGGCATATATTGGTCATGAAAGTACTTACCACCAGTTTAAAGTGGACTGAGGTTGGTATATACTTTCCTGGAACATACGTGAGGTTACCAACATGATCTATCTTAAGACCGGTGCATATTCTCTGCTGTAGATGCATTGAGAATTACAAACATTTTGACATGACTCCGGTCTCTATTTTTTGTGCTGTCTAAATAAATGTATCTTCATGATTTGATCTCAAATTAGTGGATTTTCTTTTCTTCTTTATTTAACAGCAAATTTCTATACCACTCTTCACCAAAAATGGTCACCAGATGTTGAACAAAAAATAATAAAGACCATAATGTATATTAAACAAAAGCATTAAAATAATTATTTTATATTACACAAACAGCATAATTAAAAACACCGTAAAAATTGCTCAGCCCCTCAGCCACTAAAAGTGAGTTATTTCTAAAATGAAAATAAAAAAGTTTAATGAAGAACCACTTTCTAATTTGGTTTTATCCTTGCCAAGTGCCCAATTTAGACACAATCAAGCTGAATTCCTTGTTCTGTGGTGCAGACAAGTATTATACATACAGCAGACATGAGCACATTTAGTAACCAATGTTGTGTTCACTTTACAGAATCCAAGTTTACTGCTTTTTTCTAAGTTTAAATGTTCATATTTCTTTCTCTCAGGAAATAAACATAAAAGTGGTTTGTAGCCAATGTTAGTCCTGCTCAGAGTAAACCCAGTGTAATTAATGGGCCTAAATTAGTAATTTCCAATAATTTCAGTGGGTTTACTCTGAGAAGCACTAATATTGAGTTTAACATAATTTCTCTAAATACATTAATACCAAACTACAGAAGCAAAAAGCATTTTATAAACATAATCATATACAACATCAGTAAAAGATCAGTCATTGTACATTGTTCTAGGCTCCCAAGTCTGTGTAAGTCTCTTCCTCAAGTAATACACATGGCTCTATCTTTGGGAACGTTTAATAAATGCTTTTTATTATTATTAGCTTTTAATTAATTGCTACTGTTTTTATTAACTGTTTTTATCAATTACCACTATTGTATTAATTACTGCTGCTCAGTTTTTAGGGGGTGTTATGTGGTTTTTAGTGTGATACTTTCCTATGTTTGTTTTTCCTTGGGAGGGCAGGTGTGCCCTAAAAGCTGTCTCTAAATCAGTTAATAATGATTTTTTTTTAAAAAAAATTGCTATGGATCAACAAAAGTTTCCAGTTTTGTGCTCTAAATCTAAAGAAGTGAGAAGTTTATTTTGGACCTTTCTGAACAGCCTTTCAATGAATTACAAGATAATCCTAACTATGTCTACTCAAAAGTAAGTCCTGTTAAATTCATTGATGCTTACTCTCAGGTATGTGGGGTTAGGAATACAGCCTGATATTAGTGAAGAGGAAGTTCTAATTCAAAGAACTTCCTCTATTGGTACTCCCTGATCTGGTGAGCTATCAGAATAGGAAATGGAGGCAGGAAGTATCTGTCTACGGGCTCATTATCATCATAAGTGCTGTGGCAGCGTATTTACTGTTTATCACAGCAATAAACACACACATATATACTGTGTGTGTGTGTATTCTCAAGAATGGCAAATTCCTATGAAGAACAGTATCTTGTTTACGACAAACCTTTACAGCATTGTTCAAATTCCATAGCATTGTTTGCTTTCTATCTAATAAAAAAGGATGAGATGTTTTCATTCAGCATTCCAGTGACGGCACATTGTTTAGAATGCTACTCAACTGTCTTTTTTGCCCTTACTTTCACCCTCCTTCCCACCCTCAATTTAAGGACTGTAATTAGGCACCAAATTTTCATGTTGCCTTTCCGTACCACTTTAAGACTCTGATCAGAATATTTTTGAGAGTGATAGAGCGTAGCTGTGCATTCCAATTCTTGAAAAGCAGCAAAATGTAGTAAGCAACCAGACACCCAGTCAAAAAACACTCAAAGATGGACGGAAAACCAAAGGAGAACGAAGGCAAACAACATAGGGAAACAGGCGCTGCTTGTGATTTTCCTATTTGGAATCCTGTGTCCACATGCGCATGAGCAAACAAACTATGCATGGATCAAAGTCTCTACAAAATGTAGGCGCCCGAATCACAGAGACCCTTGGCTCATACAACTTCCAGAGGCAGAGCCGTATTAATTTGTTTTGCAGCAAAGTCAACAAACACTGAGGAAGACTACTCTAGTCCCCAAAAATATGCCACAATAAGGTATAAGTATTTATGCTCAAACAGATTTATTATTATTATTCTTTATGAAATTTATATACTGCCCTTCATCCGAAGATTAATGGGCAGTTTACAGTTTACAGTTCAGATAAATAACTCATTCCAAGGCCTAATACATAAATAGCAAAAACTAGACTGGATTATGTAATGTCTCAGGTTATGCATGTACAGTGGTACCTTGGTTCTCAAACGCCTTGGAAACCAAACACTGCAAACCTGGAAGTATGTGTTCCAGTTTGCAAACTTTTTTCAGAAGTCAAATGTACTCTGTTTTGAGTGTTACGCTTCCATTTTGAGTGCCACACTTCCATTTTTAGTGTTACGCTGAGGTCTGTCTGTTTTTGCTATCTATTTTGCGTTTTTGTTTTTGCAGCTCTTTTTGTTTTGTTTTTGCGACTGTGGGGAACCCAGTTCAGCTACTGATTGATTGATTGATTCTGTGACTGCAGTACATTGTTTATTGCTTTCAATTTATGGATCAATGGTCTTGTTGGATAGTAAAATTCATGTTAAATTGCTATTTTAGGGGTTGTTTTTAAAAGTCTGGAACGGATTAATCCATTTCCCATTACTTTCTATGGGAAAGCACGCCTTGGTTTTGGAACACTTTGGTTTTGGAATGGACTCCCAGAACGGATTAAGTTTGAGAACCAAGGTACCACTGTATCTAGACACCTCCTTGCAGAAAGCAGGAAGTGGATAAATTACTCAGGGCATTCTGGAAAACTGGCTAGGAATGCAAACATATTCCCCAGCACAAACACTGTAATGGGGTGCCCAAAGTTTTTGAGCCCATTTTTTTATTGCCATGGGCACTTTAGCCATGCACACTCACTCTCCCAAACCAGAAATTAGCCTTGGAAAAAGTGTTTTTGCTTCCCCACCCCACAAGCATAATAAGGAGAGTACAACTAGTAAGAGTTAACCATCTCTCCACAGATGCAAACTCCTGGAAGATCACCCCCCTCAATGAGCCAGTAGAAGGCTTTCACAAGCCTAATTATAGCAAGGAGGGGTTGTAACTGGGAAGTGAAGTGTTACCTCTGCAGTTGGAACCCCTGAGGTCGCCCCTCCTCTGTTGCAATTGAGTTTCAACAAAGCTTTCCACCATAGCTAATGGAAGACTTCTTTCAACCTAATTTCAGCCAAGGGGAGGGACAGAAGGAATGGGACTCTGTTGGAAAGTCTGTTCAGGTGAATGTGCACCTGTGTGCACCACACTGGCAACTCATGTGCTATAAGAATAATTTATGCTGGTTTATCTGCTTTTGCCCTCAAATAATGTTGCCTTGTAACATTGCACTGTGTGCAGCGGTACATATGTTCAATCCTGGGCAATTATTTACAGCTACCATTAGTACTGAGTCTTCATCAATGATGTTACTCTAAATGCATCTTTTCCTCTCACAACAGAGGCAGTTTTAGGGTAGTGCAACTGGTGTAGTCACACTGGGGCCTGCGCTACAAATAGCACCAAAACAAGGCTGTAGAATGGAGCACCAGAGGCGAGGAGGAGTGCCAAATTTTAGCGTCACACAGGGCATCATTGCAATTTGAGAGCCCAAAGTCCGCCACTGCTCACAAATACACATGTTAAGCTGTCTTTATCGCTGCATGGCTGAATTGCTGTTAACCTTAAGCTACATAGTGTAGTACATACTTAAGTAGACCCAGATTTGCAGCTGGTCTATATTAAAGGGGAATAGGAAGTTTTGGCCTTCATCCTACCCTATGAATGCAATTTTTAAGAAACAAATTTGACCCTTTAAAACTATTACATTTCCCTTGGGGGATAGTGTTCAAATTCCATTTGTTTGAACATGCTTAATAACTCAATCAAGATGCACTTTTAATCTAAATTAGTCTCATTAATCATGCTTCTTTTAGCACTGTTTCTTCAAGAGAATAGCTGTTTGTTTAACAAGGTCTAGAAGTTTAAGGGAGGATCTAAGACAGCAAAGACATGGGAATGTAATCTTCTGAGTGCTGCTACCATGAAATCTACATGCACCTCCGTGAGGTTCATGAAGAAGCCCAATGAAATGGGGGTTAAAGAACTGATGGGCAACAGCTACACTAGGGTGGGTTGTTCACAGTATTGTGTGTTACTAGCCATTGCCCTTAGATTTTTGACACAACACAGCACAATAGCTTGGAGAAAACAAAGGATGCAATTTGTTTGATTGGGAGAATAACCTGGCCAGAGATTTTTAAGTCCTATAGAAAGGAGGGTACATAATTCTCTCGTGGAAATAAGTCATTGAACTAAGAATGTTTAAGACTGGCTGTATTGGGTCCTGGTTCTGTAGTAACAGACTATTGTTACCTATTTAACTTCCATCGATTTCCAATGCTGGGATCTATTCTGCAACTTTTGTTATATAAATGAACTTTTTTAGTGAAGTATTCAATAAAAAGTGAAGAAAAAAATTCCAATTTTGAAATAAAAGAGAGAGAGAGAAACACCCAAGATTGAACACAGGATTTATGCATCCTCTAAACGTTTAGAGTCTAATGGTTCAGAAAGAACTTTTGTTATGTTCACAAGTTTAGTGCTCCCCAGACATAATAATAAGCTATGGTTCTACTCCCACCTTGTTATGTGGGAAGTGTGGACTATACAGTGCATATAAATTCTATTTTGCATTTTTTATGTTATCTATTATATGACAAGCAACAAGGAGGATATAAAAGAGTGTTTGTTAGTAAGGGGAGCCTGCTATGTTTTTAACAATCACTAGAATGCAATCCTTGTTATCTGGAGCTCAACTCATAGTAAGGAATTACCTTTCTTATTTTGGCATCTTCTGTTGTCCAAGGCCAAAACTACAGGTACATCAATGCACATAAATACTAGCAGTATGGATGAACAGCATTCTATAAGAATTGTTTACTGGAAGTGCAAATTCATCTCTCTGGATGAGATGAAAAGACAATCCAGAGTAGGGCCACCCATGCATGAACCTTTTTCTGCTCTCTCTTTCCTCCCCTAATACCAAACGGACAATCCAGACTTGCTTAAGCCCCAAACAGGGACCATTTTTTTTCCTGTGGAACAAATAGGTCTGAAAGACTCACAAAAGCAAGCCAAGACATGTGCTACATGCTCATGAGTCCATCTGCCTAATGGTGCAATTCTATCCTAAAGTCACACTAATTGAGCATGCAAATCTCCCTATGCTGCAGAAAGTTATGATAGCATAGTGAAATTGTGATAGTGTAGTAGGGATCCCAGTGTGGCCAATCATGCCATAGCTCCAGCAGTATTGAGAAGCCAGCAAAGGAACGTAGCACATACATGTCTTTCTTTCTTTATTCCCCTGCCACCTCCCCAACTGGTGTCTAGAGAACATTGGTGACAGGGAGCTTTGGTTAAACAAGGTTAAGCAAAATAACCAGAGAAGCCAATGTAGATGAGTAATACTTGTCTTCTGAGCAGAAGCCCATTTCACCAATGTCTTGCTTTGGGCTTAGCTGCTGTGAGAACACAATGCTGCTTTAGAATGCCCTTTGGACTGATCCAGCAGCAGCTCTTCCTATGTTCTTAACTCTTACAGGTTCTTGGCCTCAGAGGTTTACACACAATGCAAACATCAGTTGATTGCACATCCAATGGAAGAGTGAGGAACTGGAATTAAATTTGTATACTGCCCTATTTCTGTAGATCTCAGGGTGGTTCACAACATAAAATTACAAAATGAAAAACACAAAATACACAACAGAAATAAGAACAGAAACAAACCAATAACCTCACCCTTCCACAATACATTTAAAAGGGCATCGGATGTCAATCAGCCAAAGGCCTGGTTGAAGACATGCAGAATGAGAAAGCGCCTAGGTAGCAGTACCTTTCTCAAATATTTACTCACCAACCCCTAATACGCATGTAGTCACAGGAACCATTGGTTGTAGCTGCTATCCACTGGCAATTGGTCAACTCTGCAGCACTAACAGAGGCACAGGCTGTACCTCACACACTAGACCACCAGCAAGTCTTCTAGCAGCAGAGACTAGTGGGAAAGCATCTATTCCTATGTGGAACTGCCATATTTTTGTCCCAACACAAGTCCTATGGGATAGAGAGCTCTTTCAGTAGCAGAAAAGTTGTAGTCATGCCCAGCTGGGGAATGCAGTGATGAGTAAAGCTTTGCCTGGTACTCTGCTGCCTGTTACACAGCTTTCAAAGGCCCTGCTAGGGAAAAAGAAACCCACCACAATGCTTTAATAAGAAGAAGAAGAGAAGAAGAAGAGTTTGGATTTGATATCCCACTTTATCACTATCCAAAGGAGTCTCAAAGTGGCTAACATTCTCCTTTCCCTTCCTCCCCCACAACAAACACTCTGTGAGGTGAGTGGGGCTGAGAGACTTCAAAGAAGTGTGACTAACCCAAGGTCACCCAGCAGCTGCATGTGGAGGAGCGGAGACATGAACCCGGTTCCCCAAATTACGAGTCTACCACTCTTAACCACTACACCACACTGGCTCCATCACTTCACTCCATTACTGATGTTGCCTAATAAAAATGGGGTGTGTTCTAGTTAAGTCTCTGTAACCAACACAGACCCTTCCACACCACTTGTTACTCACCTGAGCTGACCTCAGGATGAAACATTAAATTGGGGGGGGGGAGGTAGTTTTCTACCATCACAGCACTCCAGGGGCTGTTGTGGGAATAGTTCGCTGTCTCTTTTAAGCCGTGCTGAGTATATGCTGTTGCTGTTGCAAACTACTTTGAGGATTTTTTAATTTTTACAATCAAGTATATAAATTTTGTGAAATAAATAACAAATATGTCATCTAGTACAGTCGGAGACTTGTTAAATTAGCTAGCTAGGTAACAGAGAAAGAGAAGCTTGCTCTATAAATGGTTCTTGGTAGCACAGTAAATGCTATCTTTACAAGTAAACAAACAAACAAACAAATGTATTCCCCCTCCCTTAAAAATTCAAGTCTGGTTTATTAACAGAGAAAACAGCACATCTGCAACATGTGCACAGTCTAGCTACTGGAAAGCCACCCAGAGTGAGGTGGCATGATCCAACAGGAGTGCCTTTATGACTCCTCCCCCACTCACTACTGTGATAAACTATATATTTGGGCTGCATAAAGAGGTGAGCATGTAGGAAGAGCTGGGCAACAAGTTTGGGTGGGAATATAACCAAAATGCACTAGTAACCAGCCACAGGAACATGGGGTGGGGGGAGTTGAAAGGATGAGAAGAAAAAGGATCAGAAAAATGAGAGGTGTCAAGAGGCCACTGGTCCTCACACCACCGTCTATGGATACAACACCGCATTGTCTCAGTTGTATGCATATCTTTCTGGGATGCCATATCAATGGATAAGGGCCACATCCTTTTGCCTGTCTGCTAAGTCCATGAAGTTCAACTGCCTACAACTCTATAGAAGACTCTTTAGCACCAAAGTATATATAAATGGGATTGACTTATACTTGAGGCTGCAAGGAAGAGAAAACAGCACATCAGGGGTCACAAATTCTAGTGGACTATGACTAAGATTCTCTTTCCTCTGCTGCTTTTACCACACAGAACTAGTTTTCTGCAAGCTTATCACAGGGTGGCACAACAAAGAGGAAAGGGTTGCCAGCAGGGCTGGTTCAGGATCTAGCAGTTCATACACTAGCCCAGCTCTGCCTCCTCCCCATCCTATGGGGGGGGGGGTTATAATGGTCACTACTGCCAGCTTTTGGGGAGAGCATTGGGGTGCTTCTCATTCTTGGGTTATCTCTGCCTGTGGATGATGGTGGAGCCAGGCAGGGCTGAAGTACTCCTGTGTTCCATCCGATCTTCCTCCAGCATGCCGGATCAGGAGTTTGGATTCTTCTGCTTGACTCTGTTCATCATTCATGTTTGTTTGTAAGAGATACAACATTGGATTGTAGTTTTGTACGATCCAACATTAGGATATTTGTAGGTATTTTAGAAGTATTATTTTCCTCAACATTTTTTAGAGCCCTTGCATTGCTTTTCAGACCCACGTCTCTTCTCTGATTGGAAAGTTTAATCCTGTGGACTGTTTTACTAAATCTCGTTGGATCGCACACACCTCTTAAAACGCATTCTGTGTAAACATGACGCTACTGGAAAATAAATCAAGCACTAGGCCTTTTTTATCGTCTCCTCTGTACTTGGAGACTCTCATTCACCTGAAAGCCAAATATCTGGATCGAATTCATCCCTGGTCTAATCGAGAATAAGCCCTCTTAGGCTTTGTTATTGGGTGATCAGCAAAGATATGAGTGCAGAAGTGGAGATGAGCATGCTAACCCTATTCCCCACCAGCACTGTCCTCCTCACCTTCCAAGTTGTGGAATGCAAACCTTTGCACCAGGGATCATTTTGTGTCCATGGAGGCTCCCCACATGTTCTGGGACCCTGATTTCCCAGATTTCTGGAATGTGGAGTGCCTTCTCTGATACAAAAAAAAAAACAAAAAAAAACACCCTGCTGCAGATAGTCTTCATCCAAAGTTGAGAGGTGCTGAGAACAGCGATCGGGAGAGTGCCTAGAGCTGGGGCATTGATCCCCACTTCCCCACCTCATGTGTTTATGGAACACTGGCTAAGAGTGCCTTAAAAAGAGTTAAGGTTTAGTACACTATAAAGAAAATTCATTCCTGCTACATATATCAAGTGCAGTGCTGGATTTACGTATAAGCTAAACAAGCTATAGCTTAGGGCCCCACTCTCTTGGGAGGGCCCCCCAAAAATTTAAGGAATTTTTTAAAAGTTAGAGCTTAATAATTATTTCACTATTCATATACTTCTTAATTGTATTTCAGTTCAACAATTACTTGGATAAAATACATATTTTGTTATGTGCAAATGGCGTTAGATACCTATTAGCCCCACAAATTACCATATAGCATATATTCAACACAAAAACAGTGACAATTTGTTGTTGACAAAGGGCAGCTGGACATATAAAGGGCCCCATTACCTTCAGTAGCTTAGGGCCTCATCAAACCTAAATCCGGCCCTGATTCAAGTGCATTATTGATTGCTTTTTTTAAAAAAAAAATCTCTAAGCTAGAAACAATTATGGTCCTGATCCTTATTTTAAAAAGAACTCAGCACCATACTATGGATTGCCACATGAAAGCAAACTGTTAAACTAAATGAAACAATATTCTTATTATACTTATTTGCATCACAAAGGCTCATTAGTTCCAGGGTGTCCAAGACCTTACCAAGTGATACAGTACAGAGAACATTAAAAAGACATTCCTCTTAACCATGTGGCTCAGTCCCATATATTTCAATGACACTTAAGCTTTACTAGCTATTTCTCCATTGTTTTCATGCATTTTAATTGGACTGCCATTTACCAGGTGAGAGTTGAGGATATGCATAAGCAATCTGATGAGCTACACAGCAAAGGAGTGAAAACCTTTAATTCCAGTTTCCATGCAAATGGCCTACAATTATGTTAGCAAGAATAAGGGATGAGAAACAAAAAGAATTGCATACTGCTGACTTCTATTGCATTGTAATCAAACCTACCTTCTCATAGAAATGTTTTCCATTCTCTGAATGGGCTGACTTTCCTTAATTGAATTAGCTATATAATCTAAGAAATACAGGACATTCTTTTTTATACCAGAAATAAACAAATGTTGCTACTGTAATTGAGATTGAATTACATAAAATGATATTGTCAGCAAAGGAATTATGCAGAAATCAAATTAGATAACTCTAGCGACTATTGAAACCTCAAACATTACTATTCTAATTACATAGACATTTTATCTCAAATAGCAGAGCGTCCTAACCAACCACAAAAAAGGAAACTAGCAATTAAAAGCTGGCTATTTACATGGTCCAAGGTATATTGGGTGGCTTAAACTGAGACAGCTAGCCACAAGTGTATGCAGTATGCCATTTCAGAATATGCAGTACTCATTAAAATACGTTTTATTGCAAAACTGTAGATGCATCTGCCAAGGGAAGCAAGGTAGCACAGCCTGCTGATGATGGGAAAAAAATCAATTGAAGGCAGGCATTTATTATTTTTAACCTTTATCCCACCATTTCTGAATAAGGAAAAAGAAACATCAGGATAATTATTTTTACTCTAATCAGCTAGCAATATTGACTTTTATGCTAAACGAAAATGAAAGCTCAATGTGTATTACTTTCTGTTCCTTTTACAAATTACAATGTGTCTACAGTCACTGGGTTTATATATGCCATCTGTACACTATACTAATCTTCTGCTTGCAATTAGTGTTAGAATAACAAAAGGGCCTGTAAGCTTCCCAGTTTGATAACCAGACAAAAACTCCACCGTTGGTACCAACGTTTTAAATTAGCTTGTAAATATGGCAATGAGAACATCCAATTGATCTAGATAAGGATATGGGAATAAGATATAATAAATGGAATAGTGATGAACTCCATGCATCATACTGAATTATGGCAAAACATCCCCGGCACAAAACTATTACCATTTCATAATCTTCTGCCACAAAGCAGTTTGCACACTTATCAAAAGCAACTGGGGTTAATATACTTCAAAAACACAAAATACATATGACTCCCACTCCAGGCTTTATGACTGTAGTGATTATGTTAGCAAGGCTGCAGTTTGCAAACTGTTTGCAAAAAGTCCCGCTAAAGCCTGGTGGAAATGGATGAAACTACTCCAGGATCTGTGGTTCAGCACTTACCAGTAATTTATTGTATGTGCATATGACAAGGTCTGGTTGCACATATTTAAAGCATGATGTATGTGCTTGCATGTCTATATAAATTTATGTCAATATTGAGTAACAAAGCCAATGTTTATTATTTTTATGTCATATTGACACTGTAGTACCTAGGACTACATAGAGCATTAGGTGCTGAAATGGGCTTTTAAAAATGCCTATTAAGCATGACACACACTGATTTTGTTTTTGAGGTAAGATTAGTGTAAATAGATACTAATTGCACAGTGGTATTAATTGGAATACCCATACTTTTTGGGACACAGATCAAGTTGTATTTTTGAAATGCAAATTGACTAGAATTCTCATCTTTACTTAGATCATCAGGTTATCTTGCAAACCAACAACCACACAACAATGCCTATAAACTGAGAATATATCTTATTATACTTCTTACATTACAGATTAATTTTGAACCAACAGAAATACATTTAATTCTCCTCATAGTCCCATCACCATCAGTAAAACCAAAACACACATATGTGTGTAATTTTATATGCAATTTCAGCTGCAGATAAAATGTTTACTGAGGAATGAAGAACATTTCCTCTCTTAGGTATCGAAAGAACGAAAAGGAACTATATGACAGTACACTTGCAGAAGTACTGGCTAATAAAATGCCAACTGCACTGTTACATTAATTGTTAACATATTTGGTCCTATATTAGGAGCTAGCAAGAGCAAAATGATCATCAGCTTAAAACACAATACTAACTATTGTATTGTGGTGGTTGTTTTTCAAAGAAACAACAATGTAGAGACAGTAAACAGATTTGACAAGCTATTCTTAGTTTAAACAAGTTGACCCAATCAAAGATCCCATCTGTAGCTAGTTGTTTGTCTTGACATGATCAAACTATGCATCTGTAAATCTAATCCTAAAAGTCTTAAGATCTTCATTTCAAGCTTGATGCTCAAAGCAAAGTCAATATACTTGAATTTTTCATCTTTTGCTATATGGGTTCTACACATTTAATTTTCAATGCATCAATGCAAAGTAAATTTGGGTTTTGATCTCCAGGCAGAATCATGAAAACATCCCTGACTAGAAAAGAGAGAAGAGCGTTTTCAAACCCCACAATTAATATTATCTCCATGAAAGTATTTTCAGTAATTGGGGATACAAAACATTTAATAAATAATAACAAACCAAATAAAACAGTCATTATTGTGAAACCAAACACCAGTTTAAATTACTAAAGCTGCAGCCCTAGCCCCACTTACCTGGGAGTAAAGCTCCATTGAATTCAGAAGGAGCGAGGAGGCATGGCTAGGAATGTGCTGTTTATTCTGGTTTGGTTGCTAATATATTATGTAAAGCCTCAGAAAAGTATAAAGAAAGTTAATGCTGTGAATGAAATAGTGGATCTCTGTATGTAGGCATTTAAAGAGAGTTCATCAATATAAATCCTATATCATTGTCACCAGGCTGTTAATTACATAGGGCTTGTTTCTTCTGCAATTAGCTTATTGTCAAATATGTAGTATGAGCTACAAAACTTCTTACTACAGAGGCACAAACAGCTTATTTATATGTACAACAAAATAACTGAAACCTCCACAAAACTGTCACCTTGCACAGTTTGTTCTAAAAGTAGTTTAGAATAATGCACAGGCTGAAGTCATAAACCTCGACAAATTTTTATTACCTTCAAATTAAAAACAACAACCAAAAAGGCATTCTAAAAAGTTAACTAAATTGCTATCATTATTTCAGTGACATTTGACAAAGCTGTTGAATGTCTATAAAACAAAATCAACAATGGCCAAACAGGAGCAAAATTTAAATTTCTATTTAAATATGTTTGCTTCCATATAAATAAAGGAAATGTTTAAAAGCATCTGAAAACATATCACTTAATTTCTCAACAATTACTCCCCCGTTCCCTTACAGCAGTCCAAGGTCCAAATCAGATACATATCCAAAATTTGTTTTAAAAACGAAGGCAACAAGAAAATTCAGAAGCTCTTCCCACAATAGGGCTTTGCAAGTATAATCCAGAGCACGGAATGGTGAATTTAAAAAACCACCCAAGTTTTTCTGAGTTTCAAGTTTTTAAGGCTTGCGGACAGGGAGTAGGAAAAAGGAAATTTACTAGGCAGTACAAAGGAAATCTACTTGTCCTCTATTGTGGCTGTGGGGGTGTTGCCCAATTCTACCTTACTGGTGTTTAGAAAGGAAATTAAAAAAAAACAATTCTGAAAAAAGTCTAATAAAAAGGCATTCACTTTCTTACCTTAATAGTACTCGCCATAATGTGATCTAGGTTATTGATCGCTAATAATTACCAATAATAATTATTGCTTCACTCTGACCAGAAAGGAGTTTTGATGAAGTTATTTAGAGCGGATGAGATTGTGCTAACTCTGGGAAATGAAGTCAGCCAGTGGCAGGAAGAGGTTTCTATTGGTCCTGGCTACTGCAGTTTGAAGAAACAGGATATTTGGGAGCTAAGAGATAAGAGGTCCTAAAACAATGTTGTTTTTCTTGACGATATGCAGCTACAAGATTTTTTTAAATAAATGTCAATTGGCTATGACAGTGTCAGCAGGTGTGATATGATGTGCAGTAAATATGGTGTGCCACACTGAAGCAGGATGCAGATGTCGCATGAACTGGGCCAAATTTGATATGGGGCTCCCCAGGGGATTAAAGATTTAGGGCCAAATTTAGGTTTGGGGTAAATTGCTGCAACCCTACTAATGTCAGAGGACGGAAGCATACCAACAACACCGAACTTTTCTGTTACAGAAGAAAGTGCCTTCATACCAGGTCAAACTGTCTGTCCATCTCATCCAAACAGCAGCAGCTCTTCAGAGTTGCTGCTACCAAATTCTTTTAACTTCAGATGTGATGGATTGAACCTGGGACCTGTTTTGTGCAAAGCATGCCCTTTACCACTGTGACCCTTTCCCCTGTAAATGGAAAGAATGGAAGTCTGCGTATGGTAGAATTTGAACTCACTACAGCCTCTGCTTTCAGCTCACCCTGGAGCAGCTTCCTTTGGCCGCTGCGGTGGTGAACTCAATGCCTATTGTCTGTTTATAGCCTTCCAGATCTGTTTTAATAGGCTTATTTTCAATAAAGCTGGCCTCATGTCAGGAAAGTGTATGAATGGGGATGGGGTGGGGCAATGTTACAAAAGGGAAATTGTACTAACCATTCAAATGCTTATGTACCATAGTTGGACAACTTGATTGTGTCCCAGTGTTGGATGAATAGCAGCACTGCGCACTGGATCTTCTGTCACACATGCATCATCATAATCAAACCTTCCCATGAGGCGGGGGGGGGGGGGAATGCTGGCTCCACCTCTCTCTCACATTACCCGCTTTGTGTACTCTGGTCTGATTCAGTGAGAATAAATGTATCCTGAATGCCAGACACTTGTGTCAGTACATGCTGTGCAAGTCTGCTCCCACTTCTGCATCATCAAAAAGGAAAAAGAGGAAATGTATCACCTCACCAAAATAGAGACTACAGGTTTGCATATGCTAATCTATCTACACAGATGTTAATGGGTAGCTTCAGGGCTTTCTTGCGCATCTTTATCATTAAGCCAGACTTGTACCAAACAGCCCTTCAAATAGAGGATGTCTTCAAATAGAGGACTGCCATCTATAAAGTGGGACACATGGCCACCATACAATGGAGCTGTCCTCACAGTGAAAGGTATAACAGAATTCTTTCCGTGTGAAAATAATAATCCACCCTGAGCTATTAACATAGGCACAAGCTGTGTATTCTAGATAGAAGAAACTTAATTTTGCTTGCCTTTTCCTTCATTAGCATGAACATGGCATTGGAGACCCAGGCGCAGTGAGCCTAAGGTTGCTGGGCCTGGGATGCAGGAAGCAGTAAAAAAAATGATGAGGCTGCACCTTGGGATTGAGATGTCCGCAACTTTATTGATTACAGATGTCAGTAGGCCTTGGCATAGGCATTGGGTATGTATCCTGCATCAACCAGCCCGATTGTGAGCTGGATACTTCATCAGGACCAATCCTGGGTTATGGGTCCCTCCATAACACACATCAAACATGCCCTTTTAAAATGTGGCTCTTTGTGAGGGGGAGTTATTAGGTTGTTGTTTTTATTTTGATTATATATATATGAATGAATGAATTTATTTTTACGGTCACAGACCAACTTACTAAATCAATAATACAAAAATAATACATTAAAATTTGCACAACAAAAACCATGCATGTATATATATGTATACAGCAGCATTTAAAATATATAGATTAGAATTGGGGCATTAAAATGTGGCCTAAAAATTGCCATTTAAGGTCCTATTCATAGCGATAACACCGCTTGTTCTCTGAGCTTTATGGCTGCTACACAGTATTTAGCTACTTTCAGGGTAATCTCAGGGCCCATATCTTCTACAAGGCATTTAAGGCATAGGTATTCATTTAAAGGATTTTGTAAAAGCGGCAGCGTAATAAAACATGAGAAACAGATTCTACCTCCGGCAGGCCATAGGGGCAGACTCGTTCCGCATATGGTTTACCTGCAAATCTTCCCTGCAATAAGGCAGATGGTAATACATTTAATCTAGCAAGGGTAAATGCCCGTCTATATTTGGGTATTTGTAATTTTGTCAAATACTTTGCTGGAGAAAATCCTCTCCCATTGTCCCTTATAGCTAGATGTTTGTTCATCTCACTCGTATGACGTTGGAGTTCCCCATCCCAGACTCGTTGGCGATTGGTTGCTCTTGCTTTCTCGTATCCTGCAGCCAACAAGGCCTGAGGCGAGAATCCCAAGTCTCTTAGCTTTCCATACAGAGTGACTTTCCATTTGGATTAGAAAGCCTCCAAAAGTGTTAAGGGTGCCAACCCAACAGGAAAGAAAATAAGTTTTAGCCAGTAATGAATCTTCAGAATCCATATCCGGGTGCTGACAGGGATTTGCCCAACCTCCAAGCGAACCGCTATATTGGACACACAAGCGGGGATCCCCAGCAAACAGCGGTAGAACTTAGTTTGAAATGATTCCAGGGGATCATAATTTGAAAAGCTGCAGATCTGTGAGCCAAACGTCAGTTGTGCTAGTATTTTTGCAGCAAACACCTGAGAAGCTGCCGGGATATATTGGCCTCCTCTCCTATAGAAAAATCTTATGGTAGCTTTAGTAGTTCTTTGGACATTAGCAATGATGTTTTTAACCTGATAAATCCATGACCCCCTTTCCTGGAAGGTTATACCCAGGTATTTAAAAGTTGCTACTTGTTCAATAGGTTGATTGTCAATTCTTCATCTGTGTCTCTTTCTTTTCTTAGAGAACACCATAACTTTAAACTGTAATTAACTGTTAGTTGTTCGGCTTTACAGTAAGCAGTAAGTGCTCTTAAGAGTTTCTTTATATTGTGGGTTTTATGTTGATCTTTTCTGTGAACTGCCCTGGGACTTCTGGGTATACGGCAGTATATAAATTCAACTAATAATAATAATAATAATAATAATAATAATAATAATAATAGGACAATCCCTCTAGTATGCCATTTGGGGAGTTTTATGGCCCATTAGCGCATGTCTGGGCATTCAGACAGACACCTTCCCCCTGGATCCCTTTACTGGGGTGCCCTGATACTTTGATTATCAATAGTGGGGTAGGGCTCCCTCCCAACTACCTCGCTTAGACAAAGGGTCCAACTCAATGCCTTTTTTCCCACTAGCAAGTTGTGACAATTGCTAAAAGGTGGTAGGCAAATCCCCCAGACAGGCCTGATTTGCATGCAGGCAAATTCTTCCCTGGCCCGAATACAGTGACTAAGTCAGGCTTCCTCAAACTCGGCCCTCCAGATGTTTTTGGCCTACAACTCCCATGATCCCTAGCTAGCAGGACCAGTGGTCAGGGATGGTGGGAGTTGTAGTCTCAAAACATCTGGAGGGCCGAGTTTGAGGAAGCCTGGACTAAGCAACTCCACAGCAAGGTCATACACATGCACTGCCTGCTTACCTTCAGGCAGAGCCAAAACATACAGGATGCGGCAGGTGGGACTGTGCTGCTAAATGCAAGTGCAGCTGGTTTAAATAAGTTGGAGGCAGACCTGAGTGAAGCCAGACTTCACCCATAGTGGCGTTCCTTCATAGTAGCCTCTATATTTTATTGAGAATCCATTTGTTGCTTTGCATGGAAATGGTGCTAAAGAATTAGAATGACAAAATAACCCATATTTTAAGGCAACACAAAAAAAGAGTTTAAGTAAATAAACATGTATACAATGTATACATTATCTGTCAGACTATTTGGAATGGAGACAAGCATTTTGATTTAAAAAAATGTGTCAGTCCCAAACATTTGAAATTGATACATAATTTGTATTTTAGCTGATGCTTCCTATATAAGAAGTTTTAAAATTTCCTGTTTTTTCTTTTTTCTTTTTAACAGATTCCGAGCTTCACCGAATTACATAACTCAAAGAAGTCAAATGTAAACATCACCGATTTATGATAAAAATCAAGAAAACTGTAAACAGTTAAAAGGTAGTATAATAACTGTTTTCACTGCGATGAGTAAGAAAGTGGAAGAATGAGGAACAATGGTATTTCTTGGAGTTTGTTTATTTTCCACCCTTTTCATCTCTAAACAATGGGTAAGAAAACCCAGTTCAAAACATTGTACAATACTTGACCTGAGACAATTTCACCAAACTCAAAAGAAACTTTTTGTGCTCTACAGATAAAACATAAAACGTCCATTCATTCCAGTTTTGTAGATGAAGATTATCTAACATAATATTTAAAACAACAAAAACATGCATTCTTACTCTTCAGTCTCAAGTGGAACTCCATCCCCTCACTGTTTTAGGTACAGAGTAACATAGAAGTCCCAGGGGTTTGTTTAAATATTGTTTAATATTTTAAAAGTATCTACTGTTGAATTGCATTTATTTTTTCAGGATATGTAACTACCCTTCAACTTCTAAATAAAGCATCTGACGGAGCTAATATAACTGATTTTTTTATAACTGAATATTTTAAAGCACAAAACAAAAAAAGCATATTTTTAAAATCCAGAAAAAAAGACAGAGTTGTAGCCAATTGCTGTCCCTCTCCACTGATGCAATGGAATGACGACAGATGTGACCTTCCCATCTTTGGGAATCCTCCAGAATAATAGCGGCAGGGTGCTGCACAAGAGAGGGGGGAAATCACAAAAAATCCTTTAAAATTGCCTTGATCCACTGACTCCTGCTCCCCATTCCTATGTTTCTTCATTGAACCACCACATGAGCTCTTTTCTCTGTGTACAGTTCTAATTGCTTCACCTCCAAAATGATATTGTAGAGTTGGAAAGGGTATAGAAAAGGGGAAACCCAAATGAGTAAGTGTTGAAGCTTTTGGAACTTTTACACCAACTGCACAAATGACTTTGACTGTCCTGGTCTTCAAAAGAAGAGTTCAGGGGGCATGTCTGCTGTTAGGATAATGTCTGGGCTTGTACCTTATATCTTGTATCTTGGAGCTCTGACATAACCGCTGATTGCATACATTGTAACCTATGTTTGGGCAATTTAGTGACTTCTAGAATAATGATTTTGGCAATAATCCAGCCAATAGTCCAATTAATTAATAATATTAGTATTGATGGTGGCGGTGCATCCATGAATGGGAGTCAGGACACTTAGGAGAAATTTGCATTAAAATGCTGGTGAATTTTCATGAGGATTTTCTTTTTTAAAAAAAAATTACAAATTGCTGCTGAAATGTGGAGAACTGAATTTAAGACTGGAAACATGAGAAATTGAGAGAACCAAAAATGGCAGATCCTTCCATCCCTATGTGAAGGTTAGATAGTACCAGGTTTTTATTAACCATTTGTTCTTATTTGCTTGGGACAATTATCATTTGTCTTCATTTGCTTGAAGGGTGTTTACATGTCTTCCCGTTAGTTATTCTTTCATGCCACGTTTTCCAGTGCATTTTCCTGTCACTTTCTCAACTGCAAAAAGTCCACTTACTTTAAAGTAATTTGTTGTGCTAGTGTTACAGAGTGTTTTAATCCACTTTAATTGTTTATGCCTAAAATTCTGGTATGCACCTGAATCCCTCTTACAAAACAAAGTCTGTTTTTAACCTATTCTACATTATTTTAATTTTTGTATTTAACACTTTCTAATCAAGTTTCAAGCCCAGCCAGGAAACTGAGATGTCTTTTCCTTTCTTTTTATTATTATATTTCAGAGATTAAACTTTTTTTTAAAAAAAGTATAACAGTTATACATTCAGTTTTAAAGAGCAAAGTGTTATTCTTTTAAAAATAAGAATGTAAATGTTTGTGCTTTCAAAGTTCCATTTATAAATGGCTTTAAGCAATTAGTGACAGATTGCTAAAGAGAAAAGGCATGTTTAGATTCAAATGTTTCCAGGAGATGTGGAGAACCCTGGGGATGATTTAGTTTTTTTTAAAAAAATAAAACAATGAAAACTGTTTTGGGGGTTTTTTCTTAGGAGGTATTAATTTTATTTAAATAAAAGCATACATTTATAATACTTTGCCAGAATACATTGACCGCTCATATACTTTTTTGGGGGGGGGGGCTAAATACAGCAAAAATGAAACAAAACAAAAGCAGTGTATATATTACAAGTTCTACGCGGGTGACGCTGTGGGTTAAACCACTGAGCCTAGGGCTTGCTGATCAGAAGGTCGGCAGTTCAAATGCCCGCGACAGGGTGAGCTCCTATTGCTTGGTCCCAGCCTCTGCCCACCTAGCAGTTCGAAAGCACGTCAAAGTGTAAGTAGATAAATAGGTACCGCTCCGGTGGGAAGGTAAACGGCATTTCCGTGCGCTGCTCTGGTTCATCATAAGCGGCTTAGTCATGCTGGCCACATGACCCAGAAGCTGTACACCGGCTCCCTTGGCCAGTAAAGTGAGATGAGCGCCGCAACCTCAGAGTAGGACACGACTGGACCTAATGGCCAGGGGTCCCTTTACCTTTACCTTTACTTGGCTTTTTACATATCCGTCAAGCTAAATATGTGTAGGGTAATTGCATCCTTGCCCTGGTAGGTGCATTGTGTGACCCAGAAGAGCAGCAAAGGAACAGAAAGGACACTGAGTGCTGGGATGAAATTAGGCCAAATTTTATTGACTGCAGCAGGCAGGGTAGAACTTAGCATGGCAGTAGGGCCAGGATCACTTCATCATCCCACTGCCCAATGCTGGTAGAATGGAATCTGCAGGGTTGGACCAGGTCCAAGCTGCTTCATGAGAGTTGGCCTCTTTGCATACTTTGGATACTGCCTTGTAGTTAGACCATTCTTTTCCCCAAGCTTATTCCCCAAACATGTCAGATTCTTCTGCCACTTAAACACTTGATGATTTCTAGACAGTTTTAAGGTCTAGTATAGCTGTTCTCACAAGCACAGTCATATTTCAGGTTGTCCCTGAGGGTTTATCGTTAGCATCATATAATATAAGGTAAAGTAACCTTTTCCTACTCCTCCCTCTGTAGTAATCTTCATGTCAGTATTGTACGGTCCAATCCCCACATCTCTGTGGAAAGATGACAAGTGGATGGGGGTTGGTTTAGTCCAGTGTTCTTCAACTCTGGTTCCCCAGATGTTGTTGGATTACAACTCCCATCATTCCAAACTACTTTAGCCAATGTTCAGAGTTGACAAGGTCCTGTGTAGTCAGCATCTGGGAACCCCAAGGTGAAAATGCTGCCTAAGAAGAGTTCAAGTGAAGTTTAATTAAACAGTAAAAACTACTGTTAAGCTCTACTGATAACTAATTGAAGCTATGTTACGTTAGTTAAAGTAAATTTAATATTACTAGCTTTGGGGAAAGGTCAGGGTTAATCCTTCAGCTTAACTACATTTTATTCAAGTAAAAGGATCTCTATTTTCATATTGCTACTTTTGTGAATTATCATGGTTATTATTTCTCTGCCCTTTTCTTTGATTCTAAAAAAATGGCCTTTTTTTACAGAAAAGCACTGTGATTCAGCATTACTTAAAAGTATCAGAATTTATAATTAGCTGTGATACTAAAGAAATAAATTTTAAAAAGAACTTTCTTCTAGTTATCTTCATAAATAATTTTTAATAAGTTTAAGATCTGAGCAATGGAACCGTTTAGATGTGTCTGTTTTAAGGTAATTTCAGGTGTGCTTACTTACAAGTAAATATGATTAGCCTCACAGTCTGTATATCATAATAGTGAAGAAAGATGGCAAGTATTTTCAAATGGAAATTGTCCGAATCTGAGCCAATTTGAAATCTGCAGATCTGAATGTAAATATGTGTTTTAGTCACTAGATGGTGCTCGATGTTCTTCTAAAATGAAAGATTTAGCTGAAGTGATTAGGCCACTGGAACAGGCTGAGAATATAAATTCTCCTTTATTTCACAACAGCATTTGACTCCATTGTTTGTCCTCAGCCTGCTCTGCTAAACTAAATATTGCCTTCCTTCCATCCACCCAGTCGACCTGTACGGGCTTCTTCCAACATATCCCCCAGGCCCCTCTGGATCAATTAATTCCCTGTTTGCATTTTCAGAACAGCAAAGGCTGCCTTACACAGATCATAGATCCTTCTTGCTCAGTGTTGTCTCTACGGGGTCTCAGACAAGACCCAGCCATACCTAAATACTGTGGGGGAGTGAATATGGGATCTTCTTATATGCAAATGACATGCTCTATCATTTCCCCCATGCTCTTTAGACACTCTGCAAAGAAGTTTGGGGTCAACACCCCTATCCTTTTTTTGTCTTTCACTTCAAGCACACCCATCCCTCCATGCTAGACTCCTTCCAGCAATCCACGACTAAGTCCTCTTTAATCTTTTATGGAAGTTAGTGATACTGTTTGAATATCAAACTAAAACTAATACTAATAATTTTATAATTTATACCCTACCCATCTGGGCTGGGTTTGCCTTTTTCATATTTGTGTGGTTTCCATACTGGGTCATGTATATATTTACAGATAAGTAATACCTTAATGAATTCAATTTATTTTGCTTCCATGTTTGCATAAGATTATAACTTTAATCTGCAAATTTGGAGGGCAGGAACAACCACATTTATTTTGAAACAAGCTAAATTCTTTATAGGATGGGGTTCCCAGATGCTGACTAAAGGTAAGGTAAAGGGACCCTTGACCACTAGGTCGAGTCGTGTCCGACTCTGGGGTTGCGGTGCTGATCTCGTGTTACTGGCTGAGGGAGCTGGCATACAGCTTCCGGGTCATGTGGCCAGCATGACTAAGCTGCTTCTGGCGAACCAGAGCAGCGCACGAAAACACCGTTTACCTTCCCGCCAGAGCGGTACCTATTTATCTACTTGCACTTTTGACGTGCTTTCGAACTGCTAGGTGAGCAGGAGCTGGGACCGAACAACGGGAGCTCACCCCATCGTGGGGATTCGAACCACCAACCTACTGATCAGCAAGCCCTAGGCTCTGTGGTTTAACCCACAGCGCCACCCGTGTCCCTTTATAGGAGCAGACAGACATCTAATACTGGGATAGTATACAGTTTGTACTTCTTAGTGACTGAAAACATGAAACAGATGTGAAATATTTGAATATAGATCCTAGTGAACCAGAAAGGCTGGGACTAATCCAGATCATTCATAATAATTCAAAGCTGTCACCCTTTGGCCACCATGACTCTCTCTCCCCCTCACACGTGCTATGGAACTTATGCAATGAACATGCAGATCCAATTTTCTTTCCTATGACCACGCTTAGCAGTGCTCTTTCTAAACACAAATAGTTAAAAACTATTTTCTGTCACAACAACCTGTTCTGATGTTGAAGCAACAAAAAGCAGTTCTACGTTTGACTTATTTGAACAGGAGACCACAAAGTGGCATCAAACTTCATAGCATTTGCACCTAGAAATCTTGATGGAAAATGAAGTCATAGCAAATCTGCTTATTTGATTCCAGTAAATAAAAGTAGACCATTTTGGCCCAAGGCTGGTTTTATAGCGTCCAATCCGTTTGGTCATATTCAGCACTCTACTCAACACCAGCTCACCAACAAACAGTTTTCGTAATGAAGCATTCTTACAACTGTTTCACGATGAGTGAAACAGCAATCCTGATTATTTCATCACAAATTCTGACACACACACACACACAAAATATTCACATTACTTGACTTAAATTTGAGCTGCTTGAAGGCTTATTCCTGCTCCTTCTCAACTTGACTCTCCAAAGGAGTGTATATTCCAGGCAACACACTTACATGTGTCCACTCTGTGAAACATTGAGCTAGCTTTAGAAAACAATTACTTTGCAGTAATGTGAAACTACATCTTCGAGTACCACATTGAAGCACTACCCTAATTATTACAGTCCAGTAAGGGGCTTCTGCAGCTGGTTCCTATTTGCAGCTTAAAGGTGAAGAGCCATGAATGCAAGCTGTTCTGCAGTCCCCTCCCCCCAGCCACAGAGCAGAAGCCCTAACAGTACGAACTAAGTAGAGCAAAGCCTAAATTGGGGGGGGGGGGGATACAGTGGAACCTCGGGTTAAGTACGCTTCAGGTTAAGTACGCTTCAGGTTAAGAACTCCGCTTAAGAACAGAAATTGTGCTCTGGCGGCACAGCGGCAGCAGGAGGTCTCATTAGCTGAAGTGGTGCTTCAGGTTCAGAACGGACCTCCGGAACGAATTAAGTACTTAACCCGAGGTACCACTGTATTAGTTTCCCCATACCCTCATATTTAGGCCCCCCTTTTACTCAGATTTCATTGTTTCAGATCTGTCACATCTTCCAATGGCTTCATATGCTGTGATCCAAAAATCATTTATAGCTACCATGGAATACAGAGAAGCTTCCACAACACAAAGCAGTTAGCTGTGCTTGGCAAGTCTGTTTGGCCACTGATCATCTGCAAGTTCATTGTAACAGGCTTCTGCTAAACAGTAGGCACACAGGATTTGCCCAGCACAGCTTGCTACAAGCTTCTACACTTCTCATGCTTCCTCTCCATCCAGTTCTAAGCAGTGTATGATCTGGAAAAGATGCCTACTATGCCAAATGCCAGAGCAAAATCATTGAACTGCCATAATTTATTATGTTTATCATTAGCACTATAAACAGAATGCCCATTCTTATTAATTTGGTTTGAATCTCTACTATGTCATACATGGCAGATGGCCACCCAACCTCTGCTTAAAAAGCTACAAGGAAGGAGAATCCACCACCTCTTGTGGGAGCCCATTCCACTGTCAAACAGCTCTTACTGTCTGAAAGTTTTTCCTGATGTTTAGTCGGAATGTCCTTTCATGTAAGTTGAATCCATTGGTTTGGATCCTACCATCCAGAGCAGGAGAAAAGAAGCCTGCTCCACCATCCATGTGCCTGCCCTTTAGATATTTTAAGAAGGCTATCATGTCTCCTCTTATCTAAATATATTCCAACTCCCTCAACTTATCCTCCTAAGGCTTGGTTTTCAGATGCTTGGTCATCTTGGTCACCCTCCTCTGCACATGTTCCAGCTTGCCAGTATCCTTCTTAAATTGTGGTGCCCAGAACTAGACACAGTACTCCAGCCAGGTGTTGTCTGACCAAGGCAAAATAGAGCAGTATTATTACTTCCCTTGATTGGGACTCTATACTTCTCTTGATGCTTCTGTTGGTGCTGTAACAAGTCTTACGGACAGGGCAATGGAAGAAGGATTAAGAAAAACAGTTCATAAATTACACAGTGGAGGCAAATGGCCCAATCTTGAAAGTTTCTTCACTGATAAATAAGTGCTTGTGTACGCTAAGTGGGGCACCAGCCTATTGCCATAATCTGTTGTATTGCACTGGCCCTGAAAAGACCTAGGATATGGGAGAAGGAGGGAGTTCCAGCATGGCAGAACTCATGATGCCTGCCATGCCAGGGCTGTTGTCAGGTGTTGAGTCCCAGCACAAGAATGAGGAGACAAGTAACACCTTGTGGCTGCAAGCATCTCTATGCTCTCCACTATGAGCACCAAGTCAGGGCAGCAGCAGCTCAGAAGTAGGTTTTAAGAGCTATGTTTTTTCAGGCTATGTTAATGCCAGTGTTTTATTAAGCAAACACATTTCTCACAATATTATAAATGTAATCTAACTAGCCAAAGCAAAGTTTGCCTGCTCTCTCAAAGTCTCTCTAGGAGGGGAAAACATGGAATGCAATATTTGACTTAACCCACATAATTGCATTAAAATTTGCTAAATGGTTTTAATCGGTTGCCAAGAGGTTGGGTCTCGTGGTTCCTGAGTTTTGAAGAGATACAGCAAGTGCTGTGATATTGCTAAACTACCCTTCTAGAACCAGAAGACCATGAACTAAATCCTGAGGGAGATAGCGTGCTGTGCACTTTCCACTGATCTCACTCAAATCAGTGGCTGCTGGAAGCCCTCAAAATTACTTGGGATGTGGCCCATTGAGAGTTACAGCTCGAGGCCTCAATAATAGAAAAAAGAAGCTGCTGCTTTATAAAAGCCAAGCAGGCCTTATAAACAAGAACATTGTGCTGGAAAACACCCAGATCCAACACAAGCTTGAGTATCCTCCAGCACTACTTAGAACAGCAGATTCACATAACTTGGGGGGGGGGGAGCATACTTTCCCAAGCCTCTAATCTAGCAGGTCTAGTGATCAGTAACACAAGCACAGAGGACATGGAAAGCCAAGAGAAAAAGAAGTTGTAGATAATGTTCAATAAGTCTCTGGATTTGATGACACTTAGCTTTAGCACAATACATTTGAATTTAAAGAAATGTGCTACTAAAACATTACAACAGTTGGCCCTGATGTAAGAATGCTGATGGAGCAGCCCACTGTAACTTCTTAATATTTAGTGCAGACAGTTTCTGGTTCAACTTGCAAGCCAAGCGGATTGGTGGCAAGTGGGAACTGAATGTGTTTGTCAAGCAAGTGCTTAGCACTTGAGGCCATGCAGAATATTTGTACTCAGAAGGAAAGTTTGTGAACTCAGAATAAAAAGCCGAGCTTTTCTAACATTCATGGAATGCCATTTCAGCCTCAGGACAGATACGAGAAACGAGTCAACAACAGGGCAGTGAAAGGATACAGAGTACAGAAGTATTCTAGGTGAACACACTGTATATAAACACAGGAAGCTGCCATGTTCTAAGTCACAGGGCCCCTACAGGCTGCCACGCAAGCAGCAACCCGTACAGACTGTGCATGTGCGGCGACTGTATGGACGCCGCGCCCTCGGCCGCTCTACAGCTGGGGGGAGGCAGGGGCCATCTTGGCGCCCCTCCCAGAGTGGCACCCGGAGCAGGCCCGCCCCCTTTGCCACCCCTTCCTACGCCACTGGCTACAGCCACTCTGGATATTTTATCATCTGGTGTACTATCTGCCATGGCGTACCTGTAGCAGCACAACCGGACATTTTCATCTGCCCCAGCTGCAACACAACACATCTCTCCCATACTGGTCTCTACAGCCACAGCAGGCACTGTAACTCTCCAACAGTTTGACTTCACCCCCGGAAGGTGCACATTTCCATAGTCATCCAAGACAGATGAATGCCAACAAACCCTTTTAAGCTAACGGTCATCCCCACATCTTATGGCAGCAAATTCCATGTTAATTACGCATTGCGTCAAAAAGTGTTTCAGTGTCCTGATTCAATTGCCCATCAGTGTCGTTAGGGGTCCCTGAGTTTTAATGCTACAAGAAGAAAATCTACCTATTCACCTTGCAGATACCATGCATTATTTTATAGGTCTCTATGATGACTCCCTCCAGTCTTTTTCCCCCCCTAGACTAAAAAGCTTCAGTTACATAGTCTTTCCTTGTAGGGAGGCTATTCTAAGCCCTATCACTTTGGTTGCACTTTTCTTTACGTTTGGCAAGATTGCATTATAAAATGGAACACTCTGAATTGTATACTGTATTACCCATGTATCCATAAAGAAACTATGATACTGAAAGTCTTATTTTCAATACCTAGCATGGAATCTGCCTTTTTCACATCCACTGTAACTCTGTTGACATTATCATTTACTAGCCCCACCCCACCCCAGCCACCACAGAGAATAACAGACACTTCAGATCCCATCAGTGTATATTTTAAAGTTAGGCTTGTTTGCCCAAACATGCATCACTTCACACTCATTTTCACTGAATCCCCTTTGCCATTTTGTTGCCTGTTCACCCAGTTTAGAGAGATCTGTGCATCCCACTTCAGCTCTCACTGTCCTGAATAATTTAGCATCATCTGAAAAGTTAGCTACTTCATTCTTCAAAGTATAACTAAGATTTAGGCTTTTCAGTATGGAACCCTAAGCGGTTCCTTTGCATCACTTGTGGGTTTAATCCCATGAAATGTCACCCAAATGATAGAAAAGCTATTTTCTGGGAGAGCTGAGGTGGCAAGTTCCCAAATGCACATGCCATCGAAATGGCAAACCAAGATTATTTTAAGGGAGCCTTCCAAAAAGGGGCTTGAAGATGCTTGCAAGTAGGACATTGTGCCTCACAGCTATAATATCATAAAATCCATTCAATTTAAATTAATATATTTGGGCAGACAGCTATATTAGAATTCTTGTTGTTTTTTCTGTTATAATGGTAGCCTGTGGTATGACGAGTCCGTTTCAAAAATCTGTGCAGTTATTGCCTTTCTTTCGCCTGGGGCATATCATGTGTTTTCGATTTCAATGAGCTGCACTGCACTACCTCATTAAAAGAAACACTTATGCAAAGCGAAAGGATGTGCATCATGACACAAGGTATGCTTGCCAGCTTTGAAGGATGAATGGTTTCCAAGAAGAATATCAAGCAGCTATACTGGCAGTTAGTAGTTGTGGACATTATCTGAAACACACTAGAGTTCTGTAGGTAGGCAAAAGTAGGTCAGAGGATGGAAACAACGTTTTGCAAGTATCCTCAACTTCTTTCCCAAGTGCTCCTATGTGGGGTTCTTGCCACTTTACCATGTCCTCCTCCGGGATACCACAAGTTCTAAGGATCTCAAGCAGGGTACTGCTCTATCCCACTTCATCAGTTGGAAAAGAAAAAAATGGGAGAACATTCTGTGGATGCTGAGTATGTTCAGTTCTTAGTGAGCTGTTTTTTGTCCCCTTGGGTACTCCCCCCCAAAAAACCTAGGTGTGGGGTCCAGTACTCCCCTCTTGATTTCTAGTGCTGCTGCTTTGTCTACGGTGTGGTCAGTAGTGACCATCTGAGTTTCTATTAGAGGGTGCCAGTGTTGAGGAAGATGGGGGCGTACTGAGAGAAACTCAGGGAGGGGATCCCACATTTATTATTTGTTTTTCTTAATTTATATCCTGCTCGTCTTCCATAATTGTACAGAAGACGCCATTGAGCCTAAGGCAGCAAGAAACGCTATTTTAACTTAAGGCTGCATCCCATATTACAGGGGTGTCCAACAGGTTGATTGCGATCTACTGGTCAATCACGGGATGTACCTGGTCGATCCTGTAACAACTTTGGCTCAGCCTCCTCCAAAAAAAAGCTCAACAACTTTGATGGGTAGATCACTGCCAGTTTATTTATAGCGGGAGTAGATCATGGTCTCTTGGAAGTTGGACATGCCTGCCATATTACATCACCTCTGGTGATTTAATTGAAGAACACTATTCTGTTGAAATGATTTCACGAAAGCAAAGACTGCTTTCGAAGAAACAAATCGAAGATTATCTCTCTTCAAATTTCAATTTCTGGTTGTTGTTTGTTTAGGAATTTCTAAAAGTTTGAATGGAAAAAATGGCCATACTTAGAAAATTTAGTTTCAGCCTGTCAATACAACAGATGAATGCAACCTTCAAGAAATTCAAGTTAATGGGAAATTGTTTCATTTGCATTTTTGAAAGGGTGAACATCAAAATTTAGAAATGTCAAACCTGAATTTTAGAGCTATGTAGGGTTTGGTTTTTTGTTCTTTTTAAATGGAAGTCCATAATTACGTTATTTGTAGAAAATAATAGCTGTTTCCAACAAAGTCTAATCCAAAACCAACTCAGTATTTTGAAGGTCCCCCCCAATGCTGTTATTAATTTATTAATATTTTTATAAGCCAACCTGCACAGTTTACAAACATATCACTAAATTTCCACTGAAAGGGGAAAAGAGGTTGATTCTTGATGCTACATAAAACAGAGTCTAATGCACTATGAAAGGAAGACAAAAAAAATTTTTTTTGATTGTGTCAAGAGCTCAGAAGTTAGGGGCACTGGCTGCAGTGTGATATCATGAGCCCAGAGAAAGACTCAGATAAAAAACGAGGTAACCCTCAAATTCTCAGAAGTTGTCTCATGGGCCATGACCCTGAAATCAGTGGTGTTTCCTGTACAAGGAAGCAATGTTGGAAACTGCTGCACTCTAACTACACACACTTCATTTTGTTCTAGTACAAGAGCATTAAAGCACATTTTCTTCTCTGAAGAATCCTGGGAACTTTGGGTTGCTGAGGGTGCTAGCAACTGTAGCTCTGTAAAGGGGTAAACTACAGTTCCCAAGAGACTTGGAGAGGAGAAACGTGTGTTAAATGTATGTTGTGTTTGTAGCCTTTAGTTAACTTTCCAGCTTGTTCTCCCTCACAACTTTTCTGCTGCTGCTCATTTCCAATATACCGGTACTTCTGGCTATTTCTTCTCCCTAAAGGAGTCTTGACCCCACAATATCTATGTAAGATCTGTGTGCAGTACTAGAGATTCACCTGTCATTTCTTACATGGGCAAGAAGGACTATTTTAGCATATTTCACCCAGCAGTAGATCCCAAAGTGGTGTGCTTGCATGAGCCAATAAGCATGTTTGTAACTAATTTGAGCTTCTACTGTCATTGGGATAGTGGCCCTAGTAAACTGTATCTCCTTCCATGTGCAACTTGTGCATAAAGTGCTGTCATCAACCAATCCATCTTCACCAAGTAGTTAGTTTCCTTCTCCCTAAAAATATGAACACTGCAAGGGACTAAGAACTGAACTAATGAAGCTAACACAAACCTTTTAATTAACCATCATAAAAATTTTGCAGTTAAGTGCCTCTTGTTCACAACAACCAGCTATTTGTGCTAAGCCTCTTTGTGGGCGTTCCAAAAATTATTTTAAAATATATGCATCAAACAATGAAGATAATCTTGTAATGTACTTTTTTGTTTTGTAGGTGGGGAACCTTGTTCATAAATGCTAGCAATCGGACTGATGAATTTCAGTGGGGTTTCTCAAGCTGTTTACAAGACAATTACATCGTTTTTACTACAGACTTAACAATGTTTATATCAACCACATTTTGGAAGGTCGTCAAAATGTCAGGTAATCTCAATGATTGTTACATCTGTGACATGGTTTCAGTGTTGGTGCAGATGGTCATTCTATGTCAAAATAGCAAAATTAATTAAGGGAATGACATTAATGTTTGCATAGTTTTGCAGTCTCAAACTCAGAGACGAACCCAGGCTCCTTGCGCCCTAGGCAAGGAGCTATAATGGCACCTCAAAAGCTAGGAGAGACCATGGACCAGAAACTCAAAAAAGTTTGCTTTTCGCTGCCTTTCGTGCTCCACCAGTGATTTCCTCCATAGCCATTTGGGTAAGGTCAGAACCTCTCTGCTCCTCTGTTATATGGCCCCATCTTCCCTCCTCCTCCCGTCCGTTCAGCTGCCTGCCTCCTTTCCTCTGCTCACTGCTTTCCCTTCTGTCTCCTTCCTTCCTTTTTCCTCTTACTGAAACTCTCACCGACACTCTTTTTTTTCTTCCCTCTCAGCCCTGCTAGGTGCTCTACTCACATTTCTAATAGTGCTGCTGGCTGACTGGGGAGGAGGCCCCATAGGGCTGCTATGATGGTCCATGGCAGCAACTTAATTCCTCCACCGAGGAGTAGCCTCTGTGCCTCACCTGACCACCCAGAGTGGAGCACAGGGGCTGGTGGACTCTTAGCCACGTTGGAATGAAGAGGCATGATTCTTGTGCTTTCCTGTGCCTGCACACTTGGCAGGAGCCAACCTCGCCAATTCTTAGGTATATCCCTAAGAATTTTAAAAAGTTTTTTAAAAAGTTGTCTAGAATTGTCATATTCTGAATTTTCTGTTGTAGATGCTTCAGCAATTGTAATACAAAATGGATGATTCTGACTTTAATGTATTAATTCAAATTAACTTGCAATCAACCTAAGACCTCTTGCTATGAATGCATTTTGCTAGGTTATTATATTTTATTCATTGCATAATTAAGGGAACAAATCTAAAGAATTTTATACATGTTCCTATATGCTTCTTATTATCAAAGCACTACTCCATTTTTATTTTTGTTTAGGCCAAGCATCATAATAATTCAAATAGCAAGTCCTCAGTCACCAGCAGCAACTTAGTATCATCACATTAGATGATACAATGAAATTGATAAGCATTGACTTGGTACTATATAAATGCCAAAACTAAAACCTTTCATTTATGGACAGCAGCTACGCATTTCAGAAAAAGAATTTCAATAGTTTTCTCTCCTTTTATGCAGAATTTTCTTCACCTGTCATAGAATGTACAATTCTATGCAATTAAATGCTTAAAGATCATGTTAGCTGTACTGACCATACAAATATTCTTGCATTTTCTGATGGGGTTTTGCCTCTCAACAAAATAATGATCTTAAACTATAACCACATGCTGTCTTTTAAAGGGGGGGGGGAATACAGAGGAAACTATTTGCTCAGCCAAGTCAGTCACACTTTTGGCTATGGAACAATTTTCCTCTGTATCTGAAGCCAGAGGCACTAAAACAGGCCTCTGTTATATGGCTTGATTCACAAGACAGTTAAGCCAAAGTTCTTGAATATAACCTGATTTGAGAAATCAGTGTAAATCCAACAAGCTGGGTAAAACAAGGTTATCATCAGAGCAAGAAATTCCACAGCAAAATAAGTGTGTGTGTTGTTAATTGTAAATCATTTTTATACAGAACATGACACAAGCTGAACATCCATCCTGCAAGGTCAAGGACTAGCAGACAGTGCACAAATAAATAGTGGTTCCGTGCAGCTCCATGTTTCTTTACCCCACCCTGCTTCCTGATATTGTACAGTGGCACTGTTGCATTGCACAGTTCCCTACCAGCAAGTAATATCAGCTCACACATTATACATGTGTATTATACATGGCATTACCAGGAAGAAGAGAAAGGCTGACATGTGGTAGTCCAGTTCTTTATGGGGGGGGTGTCCAGTTGGTGTCTGTTCACTGACCAAAAGCATCCATTAGTGAAACTGGGAGGGAGGCTATTTTTGGCAATTCTTCCTCCCTCTGTGTGCTGCAAATTTTTCTCCAGGTGATCACCCAACCATGCAAAGTATGTTGTGGGGGACGAGAGAGGAAAGGGAGAGGGGTAACTGCCTCCATCCATATTCCACTGACAAATGCTTTCCTTCTGCACAGGGACACCAACTGGATACCACCTTATATTTCTGCCATATTAGTCATTTAGATGGTCAGTGCAGTACTAGTTTTTTTTTTACTGTTGTTTTAGTATCAGAAAGACCTAAATAAGAAGATGAAACAATAGTTTGTTATAATTCCTATTTATTAGCTTTGATCCGATGCCTGTAAAATGCTACAGTTAGAGAGAGCTACAGTTCAGCTACTTCTTTATTCAAGCTCTATAATAACTACTCAGTGGCTGAATAAAAAGTGGTGTTTGCAATTTTGTGAATATTTCTTGTTTCTAAAAAATCTATTAGTTCCTTAAGAATTTTAGGAATGTAGCTGTATTGCCATTTCACTACAGACTCAGGCTGTGTTTACATTACCATTGTTTTTCTCAATCTGGATTGAAGCTGGTTTGGGAAATGCCATCAAAATGCAGTATTTCATAAGAAATGACAGGATAGGTATGGGTTGTGACCACTTTTATGCACGCGCCGCTCCCCAAATGAACACATTGGAGTGCACTGGACACAGAGTGAAAGGTAGTATGTGCACAACCTAAGTTATCATATCTCACCATATTTCAACCAGGCATATGTTTCAATTCATTAATGAAGGACAGTTTTCCTGCAAACATTCTTTAATAGCATGCTCAGTAATTCTTTCAGGATAAAAGCCACAATCTAAATTATTCCACATGTAAACAAGAATGCTATGCCTCATATATTATCAACAATTCAATATGTAGCGTATTACACATTAGGGATCCAAGATACTAGGCATACACAACCATCTCTATGCTTGCCTCAGAAATGACTGGGTTGTTTGCAAACATTACCTTTTCATGAAAGGCAATGTTGTGTGGACTGAAAAAGAATTCTTGCAACAACAACAAAATGTATTTCCCTGCAATAGTCATTTTTTAAAACACAGCATCTTTTAACTCTGTCTAGCCAACTCAGTGGAGAGCTAAAGTTGTGGCACCCCAAAAAATGGCTGGTGTGAGGCAAAAAAAAAAAATCAGCACACTACTGAGGACTCTTGGTCCAAGTAGCAGCATTGGGTTGTTTCTGCCCTGTACCAGCCATTTTCAGGCAGACTTAAGAAGGGAGGTCTGTTTATTAAGGTGATCTGTGCCTTATTCAATCTGCTAATATTCCAGCACCACTGCTTGAATCTTTGAGCACCCCTGCTTAAAATGCTTTCCCTATCCATAGCAGTTACCAGCTCTGCCATAAACCTGAAGGGATGGGAGACAACTCTGCATCTCTCATTAGGACATTTATTTTTCTGCTCTGATTTCCCCTGATGTTCTATATCTCAGAATGGCATTCATTTTGAAAACTTAACAATTCACTTCTCAATTGTGAGAATTTAATAGGTTGCTCTTCAGCTCAAGAGCTCTCAGAGCAACTTCCAGAATTTAAAAGAAGACCAGATCTTAATACTTTCTAAAACCACAGCAATCATAAAACAGCAGCAGAATCAGCATTAAAAAGGGAGGGAAACACACAGCAGAATGAATCAATGGCAAATGTTTTAAAATCCAAAAATATCTTAAATCATCTTTAAAGGCCTGCAGAACTATGAGTTATGGGTTTAATACAGGAATGAATCACCATCTTTCTCTAATACTACCCAATGCTCCCAGACTGAAATAACGCCACAAACATTAAAGATTTTGAAACTTCATTCTCTATGAAGCCACGTGAATAAGCTAAAAATTGACAACTTTTGCTATATTCCAAAATGTAAGGCAGCAGCTTAACAATTCAACGTGGAAATGTTTGCCACAGCATTAAGTGCATTCAAATTACCTCTGCAGCTTGATATAGCATAATAATTGCCTTGCATTGCTTGGATTTCGCCTGATTCCAGTGATCATAGAGTCAAGCATATTACTGTAAATGAATTACTGCAGCTATACTGTACAGTTGCCTGAAAAGGCTACCAGATTTTGGTTTAGCTATTTGATCGGGTTTATTCACATTTGTCTACTGGTTAGGCACTGAATAGCCAGCACAAGTGCTTTCAAGTCTGGTGCAGCAATTCTTTTAACCATAGTACCTGTATACTACGAAGGTCCTAAGGAAATGTGACATCAATGGGCAGCAAATATTGCATGTTGGTGCACAGATTTTGTGAGACAATCATACTGTGGGAATTTGCCCACTAAATGCTGTCAAAATTTCCAAACTGGCAGTCCAGTAGCAGTGCAGGACACCTACAAAGTGGTGTGTGTGATTGCTGCTGTGAAACTAGCCCTTTACTTCAACAGTGTTGCAAGGATAAATACCTTAACGAATATAGCGCTCAGAAATTATAGGAATGGATCAGTGGAGGGGAGACCATTTGAAACACTTGTATGTACATGCACATGACATCTAAGGTTCTTGCTCTTAAAATACCATTGGTTTGCAACCATAGATACAGTGGTACCTCTGGGTGTGAACACGATCTGTTCCAGGGTGCCATTCGCACCCCAAAAAGTCCACAACCAGAGCGGTGCTTCTGCGCATGCTAAAGCGCACAGAACGCTTCTGCGCATGCACGCACAGCGAAACCCGGAAGTAAACACTTCCAGGTTTGCCATGTTCTTAACCCGAAAAAAAGCAACATGAAGTGTTCGCAAGAAGAGGTATGACTGTATATCAGAACTACCTTGAAAAGTTTAATTTCCCGCCCCATTATCTCACATCATCAGTTTTAGCTTCATTAGATAAGTGCCATGTTTTAGGGGTGGTGAATTACTTTGATCATCACTTCAAGCATATTTTTATTAATAGCCACAATATGTGGCATAATTTTTGTAATTACTGTTGCTACTATAGGAAATCTAATAAAGTTCTAAAGCATATACCTTTTCCATTTATGGTTCTTATAGCAGCAGATGAAAAGCTTATTTATCAGTCTAATAGATCTGATTGCTTTAAAACTGTGTAGTCGAAAAGCATGTTGTTGCTTATCCTAAAGCATCTCATGGTAAACATAGAATGTAAGCTAAAGCATAAGAAATACCTTTTGTTTTCCTAGGAAGTCAACATGCTGACTGCTATTGATAATAAGACAATAAATATGTACTGTTTCAATAAGAAAATAAAGAGTATTCATAATTGTTTCACTGAGAAATGTTTTAATAAGATCTAGCATGATGGCCTTAATTTCAGTATTGAACTTTGATTCTGTTAGAAGAGGTTTGGCTTGATTTTGTTAGGATTTTGGCTTCATAGTTCCAAATATAGGATCCATCCCAACATCTGGTTAGCACAACACACACAAGTGCACATGTGGAAGAGAATGTTGCTGCTACTTTGCTGGTCCTAAGGACAGACACATTGTCTCTGTCTACATTTCTGCCTTCTGTGTCCTTTTTCTTACTTTTTTTTTTTTTTTGTAAGACTGCACATGTGTTTCTTGCTTTCTGCTCTGAATGTGACCAGCCTATGATACAAGGAACATTCATTCAAAGCATCTGGTGAAGATATTGCTAAGTGTTTCTATTCTACCCAAATTAAGGGTATCTGAAATTAGAAAGAACCAATGCCTCTGGTTATTTCCACAAGAACACATACACTGTGCTAGGCTGGTCATATGTTTCATACATCACTTTTATGAATATTAAAATAAAATAAAAAATTAAGAATATTATTGAGCATGCAAAACAATAATAATCACAAAACAAAACAGTCATTACTACACCTATCACTAGATGCAGCAGCAACAAGAGTTCCTTGTTCTTCCGCAGCATTTGCTTGTAAAGCGTGAGTTTGTCAGGACTTGAGGAACTGTCTCTCTCACTCTGGGTTAGGCTTTGCAGCATAACAATGCTTTGGGCCTAGTCACCTGAAGTTTCATGAGGATTTAGAGCTCTGACCAAAATCCATGCAAGACATGGGAATGCAACCTGCTTCCTCCTTCTGAACAACGAAAGTTGGTCAGTCAGGCATTACATACTGTACTCTCCGACATTCCTCAGATGAAAATAGCGACATTTCTGACTCTCCCCCAACTGACCCTCCGCAACCCACCCCCAGCAGAGCATTTCTGCCTCCACGGTCCTAAGAAAACCCCCTAATCCAGATTTTATTTTACTGTGTTCTTTGGTAGATTTACAAAAAGAAAAACACCAATAAATAAATTTTAGAAAGGGGCAAGATTAGACATGGACACACAAAGCGTTTAAAAAAAAAAGGAAAAAAACCCAGACTCCTTGCGTGCTGCTCCCCTTTCTTCCCGCCCAGGGTAGCCCTGCCTCTGCCTGAACCTCAGGGCCAGCGTCTCGCATGAGACTGTGCCTTAGTGGGGGCAGCCTCTCCTCCTCCTGGCCCACTCTCCAGCAGCCAATATGATCTGCCTAAGGGAGGAGTCTGGCAGCAGCAGCAGTCATGGAAAGGCCATGGAAAGGTAATGGGATGCTCCTCTGCAGCCACCACTGCTGCTGCTGCCACTCAGCACAACCACCAGCTCATCCTCCTCCCTGTCTTCGGCGGCAGTGGCACTGGTGGGGGAAATAGGGACATTCCAGGATGAAATTGGAAACTGGGGTGGCTTTTGTAATTCCAGGACTGTTCCTGGAAAATAGGGACACTTGGAGGGTATGGCGTTATGGAGGATGGGAAGGAATCTGTAATGGCCGCTTCAGTGGAGGTTTGTCCATTGTGGCAACTGGAGCCAATCATCTCCCTGAAAGTATTAAGCATTTTTTTTTAAACCCTCTTCAGAATCTCAAAGCCACACGTTCAGGGCTATCTTACCCATAGGCGCTAGAGGTGCAGGGCACCCGGGCGCCGGGCTCTCAGGGGCACCAGGCCGAGAGTCCGGGGCCCGAGAGTTCAGTCGGAGTGCCACGGTGGGCTCTTCTGCTGCGGACAGCCCTGCGCCGCAAGTTCGGGGGCAACCGAGGCAGCAAGACGCTGAGGCGGCCTGCCGGCTTTGCCCTCCTGCGCACCTGGGACTAGGAAACCGGGGGGGGGGGATCTTTGCACCCTGGCACCACATATGCTTAAGACAGCCCTACACACATTTTATAATTCATTTATGTTCTCTTATCTGGCCAACCAGTTCTCTGCACCACTCATCCAATCCTAGTCCAAAACTATACCTCTGGCAATGAGGTCCCTCACATGTGTTTCTAAACAGAAAAGCATTGTGACTTGTTGGGCTGCTGTGAAATCAGAACAGCAAATTGTTGGTTGCAATGTTGGGCAAGCATACGAACTGGCTCACTGAGTGGGAAAATGTAAAAACAAAACAAAAAGCCCATACGAAAATCTAAAATGCATTCAATCTATAAAGGATGTTTATAGATCCAAAAAAGATAATTTCAGCCACAACTAATTGATACAACTAAGCAGGGACAAATTCAGAACATCTTTCCTTTCCTTTCCTTTCCTTTCCTTTCCTTTCCTTTCCTTTTTTTAAAAAAAGACCATTTATAAGGACAGAAAAAATGGAAAGCTTAGCCATTTATTATAGACAGGACAGTGGAAGACAACAAACTTTTGGAATGCATTTCTCTGTAGCTTTCTAAATGGTATGCCAGCATCAATAGTAGAGATGAAACCTAGTGTGGTAGCTCAGCTCCTCCATTACTGTATAGATAGCAGTGGGAGGCCTAGGAAAGGGATGAGGGGGATGCTCACCAGCCCTGGATATTTAATAGAAATCATTAAAATCTATAAACGAACTCATATCAAATTCAGGGGGAAGATTAAAGTAACATGTTGCCCTTTGAACACATCATTAGCACTGTTCTCCATCTGGCTGCTGGCAATGATTTTTGGATTTGTTCAGAAATCCTGACTTATAAAACAAAGAAAAGGTTCTTTCCCTCTTCTTCTTCTTCTTCTTCTTCTTCTTCTTCTTCTTCTTCTTCTTCTTCTTCTTCTTCTATAAAAACCAATGAGTTTTGTGCTGGTTTTCTCTTTCTTAATTGACACACAGAGAGAAGACAGAATGGCATTCAAGAATTTCCTTCTGGAAATTTCACTAAAAATTCCATCAATCCACAGAACCAAAAGAAATTTAAAAGCAAAATAAATGTGAACGACACACATTGTAACTTGTTTGCTATGATAAAAACTTGCTTGCATAACAATCTTTCTGCATATTTATGAGCAACCCTGATTTCCCCCCATGTTTCTTATTTCCGTAAGAATTAACCATGTCAGTATCAGTCAAGTTTGAGCATATTTTATTTAGCTTAAAAATATGGATATCTAGACCTGGGAGTAAGTGCCATTGAACTCAATGTATAGGGTTAGATCCTGCAAACTTTTTATTCTTCTACTCATAAAAGCAAAAAAGACAGCAAATAAAAAATAAAAGCATATGCTACACAAGTTGCCATATAAAGAAAGTCAGTTTGCCATATGGTGATCCATAACTGATTTTATCTTGGAGAGAAAATAGGCCCATAATTAACTTAAATAACAGTAAAAGAAGGTGTGACTTTTAAATAAATCAAAGATAAATGAAGTAGAGCTGAGCTGAAATTTCTTGTAAGACATTCTTGTGATGAAACCTGAGATTTTTTCGTTTTATCATCCTGCAAGAAAAAAGCCACTTTACTTAATTTTCTCCCAGTATTTTTCTAATGGACACCATTCCCCCCTCCCAATGGCCCAGAATGACATGAGGTCAGAGGCAGGGGTATCAGAAACAAAGTGATGACCAGGCTGCCACTTCTGCTCTTTCAAAAGGGTCCAAAAATCAATATTCCAGTGTTCATTCTCAGAAATAAATATTGTGCTTCTGTACTGTACATATACAAAACTGACAACACAAAATATAAATGGTTTATAACTAAATAAATCACTCAACTGAGCAGGGCTGGCCATGGCAGCTCTGGCCTCCAAGAAGCATGCCACTCACTGCCACTGCCTCTTCTGACACCCACTGACACCTGCTTCTCTACAGCCTTTTAGGGGAGGGGAGGGGAGTTTGGAGGGGAAATGGTGTCAGCAATGGAAGGATGCAGAAGAGGAGGAGGCAGGGGGCTGCAGAGGAGGAGGAAGTAGCATTTTCTTTTTTGCCTCAAGTGGCAAAACATACTGGGCCAGTCCTGCAACCACAGGCTACTATTATTTAGCAATCTAACCTACCAAATCTGTTAAACCCTTCAACAAACTTATTCAGATGATGAACACACTTCTCATGTTATAAGAACTTATTATTACTGTATTATTATTATTACTGTAGTACTACTGAGCATCTGGGTCAGAATTCAAAACTAGGAATTAAATATTTTTAATGGCTGGTTGGTAACAAAAAACAGTAAGTTCTCATATGTTCAGTGTTCAACAATATATTAATGGCTCTTGTAGCTGCTCAAATCTCTCTCTCTCTCTCTCTCTCTCTCTCTCTCTCTCTCTGTGTGTGTGTGTGTGTGTGTGTGTGTATGAGAGAGAGAGAGAGAGAGAGAGAGAGAGAGAGAGAGAGATTCAAGTTAACATCTAAAGGGGATGAATAAAATAAGACTGCATCAACTTCAGTGATTTGAAAAATTGCATATTGCTGGGTTTTCCTATCACAGAAGTAGCTAGCCTTTGAGATATTCCAGGAGTCCATAATTTGGTAGAAATTGCATATACACAGTTAATTACAGGAGGTATCATTCGGCTAAGTTTTATTCAGAGTAAATCCACTGAATATGACTTGGTCCATTAATTTAATTTTGAATAAATGAAGCTGATTACAACCTAAGGTAATATATATCTTCATTACCCCAGTCCCTCAAACACAATTCTTGAGAATTGTTCATTAAAGCTAAATATCAGAACCTGGCAGAATGAATGTTCTCCATCTCCCCTTGTCTTATTACCCACAAACCAAATGGAATCCTTTTGGACTCAAAGCAGCAAAGCATTCTGTATTCCTTGACTTGTCTTCACAGCAAGTCATGGGACAGTTCCATTTACTGCCAATACAATGATCCATTTTACCTGCTGAGAACCAAGCTCATCCAACAACACAGTTCTGAACATATTCACTTAGATGTAAGCCCTGTTCAGTTCAATGACATCTGAAACTTCCATGTTCACCTAGGATAACTGGAGTGGTTAATCAATAGCATTATGAACCAAACCAAACCAAACCAAACCTCCTTTACACAGAAAGCTAAAGGAAGGGTCAAATGACAGAGACTAGCTATATGCTGAGCATTGCTTCTCTCCAAAGGTACCAACAAAAAAAGTATTTTCCACACCAAATCACTGAAAATAGAACTTGGTACAACTTGCCTTCTTTTACAAATGAACAACATCACATTGAATTATCATTAGTGCAACGTGTTTCTATAGTTACCACTACTTGTTCCTTGTTTTTAATGAACAGTAGAACAAAATACTGTAGTCACTTGAAAGCCAACATAAACTGCAATTAGAATTGCACTTGCAAAAGGAATAAGGCAAGTTCTGACCTTTCCAAAAACATTTATAGTCTTCTTTCTCATTATGAAAAGTTTAAGAAATTTTCTGGTTTGGTTACCTTTTTAAGAATGAAGTTCAAAGGAAAAATAGATACGCTAATGGCAAAGCCTTTCCTTTTCTAACAGGCATACTGTTCTTCCATTAAACTGCCTTTGTGTTTGATCCCATACTTTACTAGCAAAACCAAACCCTGTTAAAATGCACATCTTGATTCAGTACAAGCAACCCAATCTTCATTCAAAAAGCTATAGTGATACAAGCTCCAAGTACTGTAAGTGAATAGGATCTAGCATGCTCGGTGTTTTATAAACACGTGGAAGTACTCATTTTTTAAAATGCATGTTACATAAAAGCACATAGATTTCCACTTTAAAGTGACATCTCCTTTATAGGAGAAGTCATTGTGTTTAGACCTACCAGAGCTATGCACTCATTTAAACATTCAGCACTACAATATCAAAAGAATACAAAGAAGGGAGAGGAAATTCAATTCAATCTGTACTGATGGGCTTCATTCACACTATTACATTTCCACAATATTTCTCTTGTGGTATCTGTAACTTTACAGGCTGTGCCTTGTTACACAAGGAAGACACAATGCAGGAATGTGCAGCAAAATGACAATGGAATCATGCATTATTAGGAAATGCAAAAGCAGGACCTGCAACAAAATGTAGTGCATACCCACCCTTAAGAGAATTCCTATTGTTCATGGCTCCCGACCATTTGCCTGATATCAAGTAAGTTGCCTAAAATACAAACCATACTGTTGTTTGTGGCAGGAGTGCTCAGTGATATTTCTTTTTCAATTGCAGCCTGACCTGACCTACATATTGAACATCTTCTAATTCTCACTCAAATTTGCAGATTCAATCAGTGACTCTAGTAGGCGGTGAAATGGTCTGCAAAAAAAGTGTGTTCAATCTATAGGGATTAGCAATTTGAATATTATCAAACTGCAGCACAGACAGTAGTTTTCTGTGAGGCTTACTTAACTGATACCCTATCTAAACTTCTGGAACCTCCACACTTTCTGGGAAAAAAGCCTTAATAGTTCAAAACACTTGTTAAGGGACAGCTTTGGAAGATAAAACCATGTCAGTTGTGTTGCATGCCTGTTTGTTTTGGGTTTTTGTTGTTGTTGTTGTTGTTGTTTTAAAAAGCTCATTCCCCACTTTTGTCTCTTTGTTACAAGCCAGCATGATGGAAGGGCTGGAAAATGGCTGGTGTGTGGTGGGACGGAAATGCCCTCCAGACTAGCATGGTTGTAGACTACCTGGACCACACTGTGGTGGGGCAAGGCAGTGGCAAGATTGGGGCTGCATGGATCCATCAACAGGAGCACTAGATTCACCCCAGTGGTGCACCTGTGCACCTCTAATTTTGCAGCCACCCTTCCCCATCCCAGCACCATCCAGATAAGCTGCAGTTGTTGGGAGGCTCCATCACTATTGAAGGGAAATAGCAGGTCCAGAGCTACTTCAACTTCTCGTCTCATCATATTTTCCCACCTGCATTAAACTCAAAGAATGCCAAGGCCACCATGAGTGACTTGAGAAAATTAGACACTTTTATGTAGCATAGATAGCCACTTGGCCTTCTTTGATCTCTCCCTGACACAGTTGGTAGCAAGTTCTAAGGCAGAAGGTCCTAGCTGGCTCCCCGGACAAATTAGATATAGAAGAAGCTCTAGTGGTAAGCAGGAGGAGGAGCAGAAGCTGTGTAGTATCTCCCCAATCCCCTTTCACTGGTCTTCTCTTGCCATAGCCACCTTTGGATAGACATTTAGCTAATGCGTAATCAGCCGTCAAGAGACCTGTAAGCAAACATGAAATTTACCTTGATATGAGCTACTGGATCTGGGACAGTTTGAATCATGTCCTTTAACAGCCAGCGTATGTACCAGAAGGTCAGACCCCAAGGCAACTGTAGAGCCAAGAAGATAGAATCATGTAAGTACAAGATTTTTTTTAAAAAAATATATACTTTGAAGAGAAATATAAGACCATTTATAACCCAACTGCTCTACATACATAGAATTATTAAAATCAATATTGATTATATCAATTACATTGGCATTCCATTTACAGAATTCTGAAGCTGCTGGGCTCATTCTTTTCTTTTCTTTTTAAGCCATCCATTGATCTAACTCAAGACAATTCATAAATTGTCTGTAGCCATGCCTTGACAGCTAACCAGATTCAGCTTATCTCTGCTGTAATGTGTGAAGCAGGGGCCCTAGGAGGTAATAGAATAGTGAGAAATAGGTATTCCCACCAACACCCAAATGTCAGCTCTAAATATTGTGCTAAGCACTTTATAAATTAGAAACAATTATCTTCTTCCAAAGAATAATACAATAATTCATTCACTCATTGGCAGAAAAAAACACATTCAGGAGGATCCTCCGAAATACTGTGAAAATCACAGGTGTATGATTAAGGGGTTCAAGAAACCAAAACCTCCCTCAAGCATTCCCCAGTGTGAAATGATGTTGCTGTATTCAGTATTCGACCCTCTAGCAATGAGTTGGAGGTACAGTACCTCATGTTCTTCTTTTACCAGGGAAACACATGGGTGAGATGCAGGCCAATGACAGCTGGGGATGGAGGAGAAATAAAACTCAGTTCATTTAAAGGTGAATCAACCTAATTTGCACTTTCTAAAAGTGAACTGAAACACAGCCATCTTTTGAAATTCACTCCTCCTTTGCAATGCAGTTCTTCGGCCAAGTAATGGATAGGAAAATGTATATACTAGATTAAAGTGTGCACATATGGGATCCTTTGGAAGCTAGAGTGGGATATACATTTAATTAACAACAAGTTTCTATGCACACCCACCCATCCATTCTATCTTCTAAGTAAATAGGAAGCATTGTCAGTGTTGAAGAACACCTTTCTGCCCAGGAAAACACTCAAAAAGGGTGTGAACAGGACATGTGGGCCCTGGAAGGTGTTCAGGGGGCCAGCCAGGAATGAATTGTACAGTATCAAAAGCTAAGATGTCTGAGCTTATTGGGAGGGCAATCAGCTGGTGCTATGGGGAATGATATATTGTTGCTGTCTCTACATACATAGTCCATGTCCATGTCCTTAAGGTCGAGAGACAATGGAGGGGTATCCTTAATATTGATCTGGAAGCTGAAGCTGGTGCAGAGCACACAACAGAAAGACTGGCAGGTAATGACTTATTAAAAGAAATGCACAGATTGCCAATATGCTACCTGGCAAAGTTGAAGTTTATCTTACTAATTTACAAAGCCCTAAACAACTTCTTACATAGACCCCTAAGAGATTGCCTTCTCCCCATAGATGGATTCAGTTACTGGGATTGTCAGATGAGACCTTCCTGGTGGTGCCATGTGTTCCACAGATTCATTTGGTGGCTAGTTAGAGCACAGCTTTTACTTCCATGGCTCCTGTTCTAGGGATTATTCTGCCTCCCTAAATTAGGTAAGCATTTTTGTATTTTCAGTGTTTTCAGCCAGCTTAAACCTTGTTTGTTTGTTTGTTTATGGTTGCCACTGACATTTGAGTATCCTGTTGGACCTCTTTTGTTGTATCATGTAGGCTATTGTATTTTTTTATTTCACATATACTGCTTTGAGATTTTTCTAAATATTGAGCTGTTTGTAAACATTCAAAATAAAATAATAAACAAAGCACTTTATTGTGACAAAGTCTTATATCTTTGGAGAACTCTCTTTTACTTAAGAGACCCAAACCCAATCCCAAAGAATAAAGGAAACACAGTTTTAAAGACCTAGACAATCATTCACTGTGCAGGCAAAAATCCTGTTTATATGACCACTGGTGTGACTTCTTTGGGTATATAAAATTTCACGCACACAAATGTGATCTTGCTTTTCTAATGATTGATTGCTTCACAAATTAGCCAAATTTATTTTTTAACTGCAAAATCTTTTCTAGATTTAAACAATATTATCCATTGTTCTTTTTTGCAGAGTGATTATTTTTAGCTCTTTAAATGTCATACATTAAAATATAAGAGTTTATGAATTGGAAAATGCCAGACTTGACAGATGATGCCAAAAAGCTGTTGAAAGAGGAGCTAGGCACACTTCTGTGTGGTTTTTATTTCACTTTCTTGGTTGTGTGGAACATTTTTATAGCCACTGGAAAAATGTGACGATGTGACAAAGAAAATCCTAATAATGAACAATCGCTTATTTTTGTCATCACACTATGTGCAAATATTGCCACAGATGAATAATTCACACTATTATTAGGTACATATAATTTATTTTCCAAATCTGTTTTTTAAAAAATCAACTCAGTTCATAAGAAATTCATTCCTGAAACTTTGCCTAGGTCACCTGGAAAACATTTTTTTTTAAAGTTTTAATAGTTTTGTTGGGGTAAGCTGTATGCCTGAGTCCCTTTTAATTCCTGGATCCAACAAAGATTCAATTGCTGGTATAGCTAGAAAAGTTTCTTGGTAATGACCCCCTAAGTACAGGCTGTAAGTTAACAAAGGAAATGGCTCTATGGCAGAAGCCAAATGGGTGGGAGCCCCACTCCCTCAACTGACAGCTAGTTAGTTCAAAAGAACAACGGCAAGAGTTGAGGTGTTTGAGCTATAAGTAGAAGCAGGAGGAAGCAGGCTGGGAAGCCAGAGAGACAGAGCCATGCCTGATCTTTGCTTGAATCCAAGACTGTGGCTGTGGGAGAAGCAAGACCTCTTTGGGTTGTTAATGCTGTGAGCCCCTCCACCATAGACTCAGATTGTATATGTGTAAATAAACCACATATCATAAAGACACCACAGTCTCCACTGTCCCTCATTCTGAGAAACCAAACCCTGGGTGAGCACCTGAAACTCCTGGAACATCTCACCACTTGAGACTGGGGTAGTGTTTAACAATATGTTTATATGATTGCTTTAATAGCCTGCTCCTGTAAGCTGCTATGACAACAACAAATAGGATCAAATATTAGAATCACATGGCCAAACTGCACAGAACCTGGGAGACAATGGCTAGACCTCTCAACCTATTCAAAATGAAGAGAGAAAAAAACCTGAAAAGCGTACATATGCAGGGCTCAAACTGGACCAAAACAATGATGCTGTTGCAATAGGAGGAGAGGGCTGTTTTACCTTTTCTTCCCACATTATTTTCCTGACTGAAACCTCTTCTCTGCAAAGCTGCTAAAGCCCTGCTAGGGTGAATGGGCAGATCCATTTACCATGCCTGTCTTTCCATCAAGAGGGTTAATTGCCGCCTTTGTATAAGGAATGGGTGGCTGAAAAAATGGTGTGTACGGAAAGGATTAGACATCTCCCCACGTACAGTAGAGAGCCTCAGATAAGTCCTTCTAGAATGAATGAAGCACATGAAACAACACAACTGATGGTCTGCACCCAGTCCCACTGAAACTGGTACTCATCTGACTCAGACTTTGCCATTACACAAACTCCCAGGAGCTCAGATATATTATATGTGCTCTTGATAGTATGCCAAAAATTCCCTGGGCCAGATTATTATTGGCTTTCTTAACTTCGCAGTCATAAAATACATAATTTGTGGCTGTAAATGGACTAATTTGTCATAAATTGGCATATTATGCAAACCTAAACAAGGGTACTTCACATGAAATAGTATCTGTCTCAAACACAATAAGCCATGTGAGCCTAAAAATGAGTGCTTTTTTCATGGTCTATCTATCTACACTTTCTGTTCTCTCATCATACACAACCAAAAAATAAAAGAAAAAGGGTTTGGGCAGAAGGTGCCCACTAGGAGGAAAATATTCTGAAAAACCTCAAGTTTTGCCAGTACTATGACATCAACCCTGGCTTCAGACACAATTGAGCATGCCCACCCCTGTGAGAGGGAGGCAGCTGGATGAGTAACAGTGGTTGCTATGTTAACCAGTGAACACAGAGACAGGCCAACTGAAAGAAAATCAATAGAGAAGTTATTGGAAGTGACAGTTGGTTCTGCAAGCTGCTGAAAATCTCTTTCCCCAAGTTGACAGATATCTTCAGAGCCTGCATGAGAGGGAAAGCGGGAGTTACTACAAAGGGAACAGCTGAAACCATTTTTCAGGTGGAGCAACAGTGGTACCTCAGAACAGCACACTGGTTTGCATCCTAATGTGAGTTAAGGAAGTTCACCAAAGGAAAACATATCATCCCTTCCTTCCCAATACAACTACCTGCTTCTCCAAAAAGGTCATCTTGGAGGGTCAGTGGGCCTGCCTGGACAATGTGAGATGGAACATGGAGGCTAGAAGCCAGAGTCAACAATTTAGTCAGAGCCTCCACATCAATCAGGGAAGGGAACTGTTGAGACTTCAGAACAAATCATCAGTTTTCCAAAAGGGGCAAACTATCAGCACAATCCTATGCATGTTTACTCAGAAATAATAATTTAAAAAAACTAGAGAGAAGACAGCCATAATACATGCATCACTAAGTGGATCCTTGTTCCTGCCTGCCAGGAATACAAAGATCTGTTCCACATAAAGGAAATGACCTAGGTCTAACTCTCACAAATAGCAGGTGACATGGCAAATCTGACCAATAGTATTTCAGACTACAGGTAGGGGTTAACATAACTGAAAGCATTCATATACAAATTCAGCTATTATTAGCATGAAAAGTTTCTGACAATTCAGCTTGAAGAACAAAAGTAATACTGTACAGTTTTGTTTTGTTTTAAAGCACACCTGGGCCTGGAAATAGATATGCAAGTACTAAATGAACAATACTAGTCCCTTGTTTTAAGAGGGATGGGCATGGGCTTCAGCTACCTCTATCAAGTGATATATTATTTATATCAAAAGGTGGGACTACTAAGAAAAGGGGTGGGACTTCTGGTAGAAAGGTGATGGGGCACCTGTCACTTTTTAGGTTGTAGAATAGTAGTCCCTCTATTTTTAGAATCATGGAATTGTACAGTTGGAAGGGATCCCGAGGGTCATCTAGTCCAATCCCCTTGCACTACAGGCATCTCTTGCACAATGTGAGGCTCGAACCCATGACCCTGAGATCAAGAGTCTCATGCTCTACCCACTGAGTCATGAGTCGTGATCCATAATCTTCTACTGTTGATGGTAAAGGTACTAGCTACCTGATCTGTGCCATGCTTGTCATTTGCTCAGAAGGGGATGCACATACACAGAAGCCTATTTCCTCACGCTATCTGAATGGAGGGGTGGGAGTGAGATTCATATGGCCCAAAAATGCAAGTTGATAAATTGCCTTATTAGGAAATGTTCTCTTCATCACTGAAGTCACCTAGGCCTCTAGTGACAGCCATGCATCTAGGAGCACCCCCCAAACTATGCACCTGCTCCTTCAGATGGAGCGCAATCTCATCCAGAGTTGGTACACAACCCAATCTTCAGACTTGGGCACCATCATCCCTGGGGTCTCCGTCTTGTTGGATTCACTCACTGTTTATTAGCCCTCATCTAGACCATGTCTGCATCTAGACATTGTCTTAGGACATACTGATCCTCTTGGGGCTATCTACATAAACAGTGAACTAAATACTGAATCATCTGAAAAGGATAGAGTAAGCATTTTACAATATCTGTGAACAGTGATAATGCCTGCTCCTTCAAAAATCGTTAGTACACTCTTCAGATAGGTGATAGAGAATTGCTATTCAGTAGTATTTCCATTTATGTATGTGAATGAATACAGCTACACAACCATGCCATGCTCCTAGAGGTTCACTGAATGACTACATCTGTCTAGCAGATGCTCCGTAAATCCCTGTTCAGAATGTGGATGTGTGCGTAGAAGTCAAATTTCCACACTACAAGTTAGATAAATCTATTGCTTTATTTATATTCTAACCCTCACATCTTAAGAGAGGAAATGATACTAAAGTCAATTCTCCTACAGTAGGAACTTTAGGCAGCAACCTGTAAAAGGTTATTATTAGACCCTTTCATCTATCTTCCCCCCCCCCCAAAGACCACATTCTTATTCAAAGCTATATAACTTGGATTATGCATCCATATGAAATGCAGTGCAGCTATTCCTGGATCTCCCAAAATAGCATTAAGAAGCTCAGTATCCCCGAAGTGTATATCTTCAATCCTGACCACTTGCAAATGTGGTTAAAATGAAATTAAAAGAATGAGGAAAGGAAAGGAGACCTCTGAGTCACATCTGACACATTTAACTGTAATGACCGCTTTCCATATTTTGGGAGTTAAATGTCTCTCTCAATACTGTACTAAAATGTTCACCAATGATTAATCTCTGATGCTTATCCTGTTACAGGATACACATATACATGAATGCGATACCAAATGGAGGTTAAAGAATTTTGTGCATTCCTAGTGGGAAACCACACAGCCCATGGGAATACACACACAAGAGGGGGTGGATCAAATTAAAGCTGTACCCAATGGGAACTGCAGTTCTGTTCAGTTGTGAACATTTTCTATTCTTGGCCCATTTATTTAGAAATAAATTCTACTGGGATCAATAAAATGCATCCCATTTATTATTTAATTTAGAAGATGCCTCACACAAAATTAGTCCCACAGTGACTTACATTTTTTTTGAAAAGATACAAAATAAATTAAAGCAAATTCATAACAACAATTTAAACAAAATAAAACAACATCATAAATACTTAAAAGACACCACTGTAATAAAACCAGGATAAAAGCATATTTTGCATAATACCAATTCACAATTACCAGCCAAAAGCTAATGTAATTTGCCTGTCACACAACACCAAGTGTCTGGGAATAGAGATAGGTTTTAATCTGGCAATGAAAAAGTAAGATCAGCCCCAGTCAGGCTTCACTGGGAACAGCATTCCATAATTGGAGAGGCACAACCAAAAAGGCCTCTTTCTTGTCACCATCCTCCAAGCCTCACTCAATTTCAGTGTCTTATTTTGCCACTCTTAAATGCAGATGTTCACTTTTCTACAGCAATCTGAGGTTGTTATTTTTAAGCCTCATCAAAATTCAACAGCATTTTACTGCAAATTTCTCCTAATAAACACATTGTTGTACTCAGTTTTGATTAGTATACACATTTTTGCAAATGATGTCCCCTAATATAATGCAATATTGTATGGAATTCTCATGAACAGATCCATTTTATGCACACTTTCTCCTAATGCATGCATTTTTGTAAGCACTCTTCAGTTGGAAAACTACATCACAAAATTCAGGTAAGTGTGACTTTCAAAGGATGGCTGTGTTTCGGTTCTCATATTGTCCCAGAAAGTGTGAATTCAACAAATTCAGCTGAAAATGTGAATTGAATGGTATTTCTCCCCCATCCCTACTTACAGCTAGTCAACATCTATGATGCAAAATGAACATAGAACTCTGGTTCAAACAAATGCCTACTAATACTTGGCCCAAACTAGGCTGTGTGCCTTGCAGCTACCTAGAATCCTACAGAGTTCCAAATAGTGTACTGTGATGTTTTGTAACAATGACTGCAGTTTCCCTTCTCTGTCCTGCACAGCACTCAGTCTGTGTGGCTTGCTGTCTCTGGATCGAGGTACAGTGGTACCTCTGGTTACGTACTTAATTCGTTCCGGAGGTCCGTTCTTAAACTGAAACTGTTCTTACCCTGAAGCACCACTTTAGCTAATGGGGCCTCCCGCTGCTGCTGCGCCGCCAGAGCACGATTTCTGTTCTTATCCTAAAGTAAAGTTCTTAACCTGAAGTGTTATTTCTGGGTTAGCGGAGTATGTAACCTGAAGTGTATGTAACCTGAGGTACCACTGTAACTACATGCAGCAATGCTGTTATTTACTTCTCTGTTATTTAGTGACATACTTCAGATTGTTGGTTATGATTGTATTCAGAAGCTCAGGATCTGCTGTGGGGAAGGAATGACTTTCTTAGTTCTAACTCACAACCTAACAAGGCACTTTCAAACTCCTCCTATCTTAAAGCTATTTTATCAGTTTACAGAAATGAGTTGCTATTGGAGCAAAGACATAATGGTTTGTGTCTGTAAGCCACCCAGAATGGCTGGGGAAATATATACGTATATATAATTCTCTGAGCCACCAAAATAGCAACAGTTTGACCAATAAAAGTTTTATTTTGAAACTTGTGTCATTGTGAAGAACCTGTATAATATTTGAAGCAAACTGCATTAGAAATGCTGACATTCTTGGAATCCTTTTTATTTACAATATTTCATGCTTTCTATCCATGTTATTCTTTGGCATAAACTCCTTATTTCTATTTGGATTTTTTTGATGTTGGCACCTGCATTTAAAATGAATTTTAAAAGGGAAAAAATAACAGCTGTGCAAACATCAAATATTTTAAAAGGAAAGATATTTTCAATAAGTGTTCATTTTATTACAAAAAATATGGGAGGAGATATATAAAAAAGGCTGTTTTTGCCCATTGCCATTTAAAAATTAATAAAATGCTAGCATATATTGCAGAAATAAAAATATGTTATGTCCACACCTAAACCATGTCTGCTGGAAAAATATGTCATCCTCAGTAAATAATGCTGTGATTTCTGGACTTTACTGTGTTGTTTTCATTTTGTCTCAAGTACAGTACATCTTAATAATATCTATAAATACTTCACAGTGATCAAATGCATAATTTTGGCCTCACATCTTTTCCACTTGCCAGGAGATTAAACCAGTTTCATACATGAAGAACAGAATCTCTCTCCTTTTTGAGGTGTAAAATCTAAGACCTTGAAGATAATTATTTTCATAAGTATAAATGCAGCTCGTCAATTTCTTTGTCCTTTGAAAGGGTGCTCACTATCTAAGACAACACAGCAGGGGAAGTTCCCTGCCTAAGAAATGTCCACATCAGAGCAGATATTAAATGGCTAGGGATGTCCAAGAAGTGGAAGCAGAAATAGCTCATTTGCTTATTCATCCCATATCCAGAACAAAAATCAATTCAGCAAATACGATTAGCATGTTGTTTTTAGTCCACAAATGATACATAATTGATTACTCCCAGCACTGCATTATATCCAGATTGCCAATTGCATAGGAGATTCACTCATATACTGTGTTTTCCTCTGGTTGCAGCTAATAAATGTATTCTGCTGCAATCTTACATGTCTGTAAAGGTAAAGGGACCCCTGACCATTAGGTCCAGTCATGGACGACTCTGGGGTTGTGACGCTCATCTTGCTTTATTGGCCAAGGGAGCTGGCGTACAGCTTCCAGGTCATGTGGCCAGCATGACTAAGCCGCTTCTGGCGAACCAGAGCAGTGCACGGAAACACCGTTTACCTTCCCGCCGGAGCAGTACCTATTTATCTACTTGCACTTTGACATGCTTTTGAATTGATAGGTTGGCAGGAGCAGGGACCGAGCAAGGGGAGCTCACCCCGTCACGGGGATTCAAACCGCCGTCATTCTGATCGGCAAGCCCTAGGCTCTGTGGTTTAACCCACAGCACCACCCGTGTCCTTACTATGGAGTAAACCCTACTGAATTTAGGGGCACTCATGAACAGGGTTATGCTAGTAGAGACTCAGTTTTCAGTTTGATTTAAGTAAGGCAACAGTTTCCATCTGCTCTGTTGAGGTGGGGCTTTTGCTTTGAAGCAAATAAAGGTCACTCTACAAGTTCTTAAGTGTCATGATAACAGAGACTAATGGATAGCCTAAGAGTTCCAAGTTTCAAAGAATTTCTGATTACATTTCATTGGCACCAATCCAACTCCTCCAGTCATGCTTTGCTGTGTGGAGCTAATGATACTGGATAGGGATGTTCATCACCATTTACAGCCATTAAATTCAATGGCGACCAGATGAGCATCTGAATCTGATGTTCAATGCATCTGCAGCAGCTGGTCCACAGGACTCTTCCATGCTACGTGGAGTATGCAGTTTCACTATGCTTGGAAACTGTCTCACTATACATATATGTATGTACACACACATGTATACAGGGAATTGGCAATATTATATCAATACAAAATTGAAAATTTATTATCAGGCATATAATAACACTATCAACACTTTCAAAATAAAAATAGAAGTATACAATTAGAAGTCCAAATGGAGTTTACAGACTGGTGTTATATATAGCAGCACAGACTTTGGAATGCACAGTATCACAAGTTGGACCCAACTGTTGTCAGCAATGCCACAGCAGACTTCAGAGTTGCTATATGTGACACAGTTGTGGCACACAAGAACCATTGTCCCACCCATGGCACATTCATAATAATCCACAAAGTTCTCAATGGTAGCATGTCAATCTTAAGACTACCGTTAAAGGTTGAAACAATAGGACAGTCCTTTCCACCATGAGCAGTAATAATACAGAGCACAACTACAAATGTGCTTCCTAGCTATGTGATAGTTTGACCTTAATCACAGGCACAATCCATCCTGTATGAACAGGGGCTGGGAAGGTGAACTGTAGGTGTTCAATGAACTGTGAACAAAAGTAATTTAACTAATATTCCCCATTATTTTGAATCCACATGGCAGATCAGACCATTCCAAACTGCACGCTGTTGAAGATATTGTAGCACAATTTTGTGTGATTGTTCTCGAGATGGAAGAGAGAGTTTTGCTCTTTGTTTGCCAGTCTCGCACTGTTGTTTATAGCCTGCATGGCATTGGGTGATGCAGGACAGTTTGTGGGGAGGGGTGATCAGTGAGGTGGGTCCAGCTCAGGTCGTCACTTCCATGGTTTTCCCCTTCCGTCCCGAGCCAATCACACATTGGATGTAGGAGCCTGTTTGCCAGCATAGTTGCAATCTCTCTCTAGCATAATGTAAATATTGCATTGCTCTGCACATTTCCCATTGCAAACACAGAAAATATATATTAGACATATGGTAACATTTTTCTTATAGAAATTGTACCCTATCAAGAAAACCACCCCAAAATCAAGCACAGTCTTCAGAACCTTTGAGGCAGACCTAAAGTCAGGTAATATTATGCCACTCTAGGTAAATCCTCCTTAACAGTTGTCCCTTTCTGTTTCAGTCCTCAAAAGTAAATAAGTATTGGGGAGGGGAAGCTACTCCTGATATCTAAAAGCACAGGAGGTCCACAGAAAAATCATTAATAATCCTGTTCTCCAATCTCAGAAAAAGGCATGAAAGATGTCACTCAACTAGCAAAGCAAACAAAGCCAACAAAAATTTGTTCTCTCTAATTACTGTTGGTAGAGCATGAGACTCGTAATCGTGGTCATGGATTCAAACCCCACATTGGGCAAAAAAAATTCCTGCATTGCAGGGGGTTGGACTAGAAGACCCTTGTGGTCCCTTCCAACTGTACTATTCTATTACAGTGGCACCTCGGATTACAAACACTTTGGGTTACAAACTCCGCTAACCCAGAAGCAGTACCTCGGGTTGAGAACATTGCCCCAGGATGAGAACGGAAACTGCGTGCCGGTGGCAGCGGGAGGCCCCATTAGCAAAAGCGCGCCTCAGGTTAAGAACGGTTTTGGGTTAAGAAGGGACCTCCGGAACAAATTAAGTTCATAACCCAAGGCACCACTGTATTCTATTTTAGAAATTATTACTTTATGGATACTAAGAGGAAAGTTTATGAAGATAATAGAAATAAAACAACACTACTCAACAAAACATATTATTTAAATGTATTGCAGACTGTACCAGTGAGGATATGGTGAGTTCTGCTTTTGTCAACAATAAAAATAATATGAGCAGCTTTTATCAGACAACTAGCTGGTGATATGTGCCATGATTTTTAGTTGAGTTTCAATTGGTTCTGTTGGAAGGAGAGCTTTGTTGGGCTCAAAATGTTCACTAACAGAAATTGTCCCCAAAGAATAAAGTTTTCATGTGATAGTCAGTCCTCAGTTGCCAGGAATTTTGCTGAATAGACTTGGGCACATAAACACCAAAATATGTAAACAAGCCAAAATGAAGCACTTTTAAATCCCACTTAATTTGCTTACTTTTTCCTGTTGAAAAAAATGCAATTTAAAATCCTTCTCTTCTACACTTTCCTGACCAATATGAGTGGATATACAACTTTTGGTTTCTTCAGCTAATACCACTATGATGGTACTTGCCAGCTAATTCTTGCTATCCACCTCTATCATTTAATTTGGTTATGAACGTGCAGCTTGTTTTAGTAAGCAGTGTTTACTCCCTCTTTCACCACTTTGCAATTCTACTTTAGCATGTTATGAATCAGATCCTGTAGAAAATTGAACTGAACCTCTGAAAATCAACTTTATGTACTCTTTATGTATGCTTTCTAGGTGGAAAATACTTAAGTGTACCATTGCATAAATAAATAAATGAGCATGCAACACTTAGTAATAATAGCTCTTGGGACTCATAAGAGCCTTTGGGGGGAAATCTCACTAATATATTAATAACAGAGAACAAGCAACACTAAAAATTATAAGCTTGTTTCACTTTTTAAAGTACCTTCGAGATGGTTTTCTCATGCAACAATTGCAGACTCAATTATTATATAGTATACATGTGCTCTGAATCATGTTTAAGCAGATTTCATGCAGTACAGGAGAGAGTCCTATATTCCCAGCAGCAACAGTATTGGAAGAAAAATGAAAATGACTAAAGATAACTGGCATAAAATTGTTTAATCTTATGAGGAAACATCAGTGCATTATTTATTTAAGTAGATTCCTGGCCCCATCCCAAGGACACAAGAGTCTAGACATGCATATATTGTCACAAATTTAATTTTTTTAAAAATCATAAAGTCTGCAATATCTGATTGACAAAAGGAAAAAACCTCCACAGTTTTCTGTCTACCTCACTCAACCCTCTTATTTAGGGGGTAGAGATTTCAACAGTTATCCCTGAAGGGCCACAGCACTTCACAAATACCTCCCTCCCCAACCCCCTTAAAATATTTATTTTAATTTGTATAAAATATCCATAAGCTACCCTTCTCATGGTGAGCTGCAATAACCTTCACCTTAAAACAATAATTCCAATACAATAAATGAGATAATAGATAAAACAATAAATATAAACATTGTTGTATGTTCTCTTGTTTAAAGATCTAGATGCAGAAATGAGCATATCCCACAGACTGAGTGCAGGCATACATTCCAGTTTGCATATACTGTTTAGATCTCCCATCACTGCTGAATTGATTTTGGATATTCTCTCCTTTCCACAGAGCTATTCTTTTAGAATCATAAAATTGTAGAGTTGTAAGGGACCCCAGGGGGTCATCTAGTCCAACTCCCTGCAATGCAGGAATCTGAACACACAGTCCCCCATCCAATTTGAAATCATACTGGACTCTGCTTAACTTTGCAAATTCCTTACCTACCATCTTATTCCTCCTGGTGCATCACTCCAAAGATCAAGGTCCTCTCACTTAACTCCAAATGTTCAATTACTTGGGTCCCTCACAATAAATATCCTGTAACATCAGTGCAGGAAAACACTCCCATTCTCTTAAACAAGGCTAAGGGATGAAGAGTAGACCGCATGGCTTTGTGCTTCCTCCTCATTCCAATGGGAATCTCCTACATCCCCTTCCGGCTTTAACCATGGTTAGGGCTTACTAACCTTCAGCTTCGATGCAACTTCTGAGTATCATTCAAAAGTCATGTGAGTAATGGTAATACAATTCACTCTGGCTGTTTTATTGAAGGCCACTTATTTCCACTGTCTGTTTAAAAATACAAATTCTCCAAAGCTCCGAATAATACAAGTTTGCTGTTTGTATCACTTAAAACAGCTGCTCCAAGAAGCCAGCCAAGAAAACTGGCAGCCAGGATTCTGCGCTTAAGAATTCACAGCTCTCAAAATATTGATCCAAGCTGTCAGCAGTTCTTGGGTCATTTCAACAGTACATAGCAACCACTACCACCAGAGGTGGTAGTGATGAATGTTTTTTACATGCACAAAGTGACAAAAAAGTTTTCCAAGCGATTTGTGGTAGGTAATAAGTAATCACAGTCTCTACAGAAGAAAATAATAACTACCTTTCTACCCTATCTTATGAATAGGTCTGCATGCTTTGGCCAGATGAATCATGTTGCACATCTGATTTTTTTTTTCTGCAGCTTTTCCTGTTCAGAAGCTGCCTGCACAAAACCCCAAACTACACTTAGAACTTCCTCCGTGTTCAGAAAAGCCATTTTGGGATTTAGCACAACAGCAGTTTGGGGAGTGACTGGGGAGGCGAGGGGTATACCATGCAACATTGCAGAAGCGGTCTCCATTCAAAACGATCTTCCTCAAAATTCTCAAATGCTCTGAGAAGAATTTGGAGATTCCATGGGGGTGGTTTCTGCAAAACTAAACTGTAGAGCGCATGCAGGGCCCTTTGGATCACAGCTCTTCTTTATCATTCCATGGATATAGGAACATTTCACATCTTCACATCCTTAAAAGACATACGTAGCTAATCACTGATGGGCTTCATCAGCCTGGGGCTGACTGGATAAGGCACTCTTCTACCCCTAACACAGCCTGGGCAATGCATCAGTACAGTGGTAGTTGTTTTGCTTTACTCCAGGTTTCTTGCCAGCAGCAACACTGCTGCTTCCAAAACAGAGCCACTAACCTGGATTACTGTTAAAGGAGATTAGACAAATTCATGCAAGGTAAGGCCATCAATGACTACTAGCCATAATGGCTGTATGATACTTTCTATATTGGAGGTGATATGCCTCTGAATAGTGTGGCAGAGTGTTTGTGCTCATGCCCTGCTTGTGGTGTTCATCTTACATTCTCTCTCTTTTTAGAATCATAGAGTTGGAAGAGACCACAAGGGCCATCCAGTCCAAGTTTATTCTCTAAAGTATATTCTAAATTATTTAAATTGTATGACCTTCACATACATGCCACTCTCTAAGTGAGAGGGTGACGGGTGGAGGGGGGGGAGAAATGCTGTCAACCCTCCCTGCTGTTTCCCAATGCTATAATAAGGGAATTTCCCGCAAAAAAGGGGGAAAGGTTGACAGCTATGAATGACTAGATGGAACTGCAAAAGTAGGAGTAGAGAGGAAGATTTAGTGGGACACTCTATGACCTAGTTTTGCAGCCAGCAATTTAGAAAGAGGTTTAAATGTGCTTACTCACTACAGCTGGTTATGAGAACTGCATAATAGGGAAATATTTTTATCACTGTGATATCTGAGATGTGTTGCGACGTAAGTTTCTACAGCAAATATATTCCCCATTAAAACAGCTTAGGAGCTACAAAACATTTTTGAGACTTGTTGGTAAACTTTGCCAGTGAAACCTATGAGCAAATCCCTAGAATTAATAAGCCTCCACATGTGGCAAAGACAGGAACAGGCAATTCTCTACAATTGTCTGCTTAACAGGTTACACTTCTAGCCAACTGGTAGCAATCAAGCAAGACACTGTAGAGGGCAGGAAATCTAAAATTAGGTTTTACTACCTATAATGGAGGATTTATGGGATAATTTAATTGGCAGTCTTGGGATAGAAACCCACGGTGGGGGGAACAAAAACATCTTTCTTAATGTACTCTATGAACCTTTCCTGCAGAGCACTGAAAAATGAAGGCTCTTGGAAATCAGTTTAAAGATGCAATATCCCCCCTCTTTTTTTCTTAACACAAGGTAGTATGAAATAGGAGCAGAGACACTGAACTGAAACACATTATTTCCCCACTTTTCTCATTGGGAGAAACATTACATTAATTGTTTCTTTTTTTGCAAACCATGTCTTTAACACATTGTATAACAAATAGCTCTTGAGTAAACAGAAGGCTGTAATTCACCCCAGTGCTTTCCTGACATCATAAACTACAAAAGCACTGCTCAACAGTTTGTAAATGACAGCAAATTGAATTCAGCCTTGTATTTGTTAATTCAGGGGCAAGTAGCAGTGGTTGTTGTCACTTACGCACAACCCCTATAAAATGCTTTATAATATCTTTTGTAGGGAGTTTTATGCTAAGTTCTCAAAATATAAAGACAATAGTGGCATTGTAAATAAGCTTTTATTTTTCTGGGATAAACTGTAACACCTTCAGAAAAGCAACTTGCTGTCCTTAAGCAAAACAATCTACAGTACTTTCTCAGCCATCATGAAAATTCTGCCACAAAGCCCAACCATGTTATTAATTTCATATTCACAGCTATCCTTGACAGCTGACACATCTGTCCTTTTCTGAAGGCTGTAGCATTTTGGTACTTTTTGTGAAGCTAACACCTATAGGACATGAATATTATTCATAGTGGCTTCGCCCATAAACTTTATATTTATTTTAAAATTTTCTATCCACTAGGAAACTCAAAGTAGCTAACAGCTTAGCCATAGATAATCCAAACAAGCTCAAAACAAAACAGAGACAAAACAAACAAGAACAGTCAAGAATATCCAGCTCATCAGCATAAAAAACACACACACTCGTAAAGCCTCTAAACCAGGCTTCCTCAACCTCAGCCCTCCAGATGTTTTGAGACTACAATTCCCATCATCCCTGACCACTGGTCCTGCTAGCTGGGGATCATGGGAGTTGTAGGCCAAAAACATCTGGAGGGCTGAGGTTGAGGAAGCCTGCTCTAAACAGTCAAATTTTCACCTGTTACCAGAAGGTGCTTAATTATGAGTTCATATGGGTCTCCTAAGAGAGGGGATTATATAGAGCACCAACCTGAAAAGGCCTTTGCTTCTTGTGCCTATCCAAATCATAGAGTTTTCACTGCAACAATAAATAACCTTTAGGCTGTAGTATAAGAAAAGCAGGGTTCTCCACCAGCTCTGCTAAGACGCTCCCATCAGCAGTGCCACCAAGAGGTAGAAACATGGATATTAATGTACTGGGCCCACAATGAGAAAGGGTCAAATATTTCTCTCTCTCTCTTTTTTTTACTGAAGAGAACAAATACACTTAAGTCTGATATAAACATGAGAATATTCAGAAACCAGCGCGAGAACATTGGGGTTGTGCATGGGCCCGCAATTCACAGCTCAATCCAAGGCTTCTGAGTAGCCCCAATCAGACCCAGGGTCAACCCAGACCAGATCTAGACTGCACACAGATTTAAACCTGATTAATCAGGGTTTAAAATCTCTTCCAATGCTTTGCTAACCTCCAGGTTGGATTATTTCCAATGCACTCTATGCATGAAGACAACGCAGAAACTTCCACTGGTCCAAAACACAGCAGCACCTTACTGGCTAGGTTTCCAATTAAAGGTTTTGAAACAGCTGGACTGGTTGCAAGTTGGTTTATGGGTGCAATTCAACATGCTCACTTTGGTGTTTTAAGCCCTAAATGACTTATGCTTATGCTCCAAATATATGCAAGACCTTCTCCTTCCTTATAGCTCCTCTTTAGAGTGTTCATAAGGTGTATGAGAGCTATGTCTGGAACCATGAATGTATAGTTTTTGGCATATGTTGAATATGTGCCCTTTCCCCCTGGCCCACTTAAGATACACTTTTAGGACCCACCCTATTTTTCTGCTCTATTCTGATATGTTTTTAATGTAATTTAAAAACTGATTTTAATACTATATTACTGAGTTGTAAGACGGACGCAGGTGGTGCTGTGGGTTAAACCACAGAGCCTAGGGCTTGCTGATCAAAAGGTCGGTGGTTCGAATCCCCACGACGGGGTGAGCTCCCGTTGCTCGGTCCCTGCTCCTGTCCACCTAGCAGTTCGAAAGCACGTCAAAGTGCGAGTAGATAAATAGGTACCGCTCTGGCAGGAGGGTAAATGGCGTTTCCATGCGCTGCTCTGGTTCACCAGAAGCGGCTTAGTCATGCTGGCCACATGACCCGGAAGCTGTACGCCAGCTCCCTCAGCCAGTAACGCAAGATGAGCATCGCAACCCCAGAGTCGGACATGACTGGACCTAATGGTCAGGGGTCCCTTTACCTTTACTGAGTTGTAATCTATCCTGGGACCTTGTGCTGAAGGGCACGTAGGAAATGCCATTAAATATATTGGTATTATCTTCTAGGACTGAATACAATTTGCAATGTATGTCACAGACATACTACACATTTATTTGCATTGTATTTTATTCTTGGACTCACTATACATACCCACCCACCTCTATATATACTGTAGATATCTGTCAACTGACTACAGCAGTTCATGCACCTGATGATGTGAGCTCTGGTCCATGGAATTTATATAACAATAAATCTGTCTTTAGGGCACTCCAACACTCAGTTCTTCCTTTTATTTGTCATGAATCTTCCAAAATCCAGCTTCATTGGACAGCCCCAAGTTCTAGCACTGTGAGGCTGTGAATTATCCTTTTTGTGAACACTGGTCAACTTTCTTTCCATAATTTATTTGTCAGCATTTCCAAAGTGCACACTCAGTAACATTTCCATCTGATGATTCTTATTGGATGATGGAACTAATAAGCCGAGGCATTCCAAAGTCTAATTCTGAACAGAAATACAAATACGGGATTTGCTGGTAAACGCCAAACTAGCACATAACAATTTTCTTTAAAAGTTGGATCAGAACTTTCACTTGGTCTTTCTTTCTCACTAGGCAATTGCAGCCTCCTTCCATCACAAGAAGTTCAAAGCAGAAAAAGAATTTCCCAACAGAGAGGTAGTCATGTTTCTTGCAAATGAAAAAAAAAAATTGTCCCTGAATGTTGTAACTGCATGTATATAATTTTCAAGAGGCAATTGCATTTTGCAGTTTGAAGCTTTGAATAGCTGTAAGGCAGGGCTTACAGCTCAGCTGTGCATTAGCATTATTTGCATTCTTCTTCTTGAATTATTGGGCTATTTTTGCCTTTTATGCAGTCAAGATAAATAAGGGGTGTTGGAAAGTCTTTAAAATAAACTTTGTTTAAAAAGTCTCTGGAGAAAATGGAAGGTGAAATATGAGTGGTGCTACTAGGAATAAAATATATGCCTATGTTTCCATGAGAAATAGCTCTGTCTGTATTAAGTATGTATGGTTGTATGTGGCTCTGGCCCCTCTTGCTACTGGACTGTGGCCCCCAACAGCTTTCCACCAGAAGGAACCACACCTCTGATTAGATCCTTTGGCTCTGGGGTAGAGAACCATTTCCGACCTCAGGGTCAAATTTCCTTGTGGGGAACCTTCAAGGGGCCACATAATATTACAGATATTAGTTGAGAGGGGGTATGGCCAAGCAAGAGTCTTGGGCACCAAACAGAGAGCCTTAAAGGCCATATTTGAGGTCCAGGTCTGAGGTTTCCTATCCCTACTTTACCTCTTTAGGCTACAAACACATATGAGCTAAAGGCATTGGCACCCAATTCTAGCTAAAGTTGTTGATTGCTCTTATGACCAAAGGACACACTATGATTGCCATGAAATAGGTTTGATCCTGGCAGCAGTGATTTCTTCCTACCCTTCTGCTACCAACTGAGGTAAATAAAATTGTGGCTAGTGTTAATAATTGATTTGAAAATAAGAGATAGGCTAATAATATGGAAAGTGTAGAAAGGCTTTTCAGTATAGCACTATTAACAAGTAACACTTGACTTTAAAAACATGTACCATGGAACCACATGCATCATAGAAGTCATATATTCTGTAAGTTTCTATATCCTGTTGTTTTTCCCTTCTTCCTCCTGACTACCTTATAGCTCTTGAAAAAGTAGCATCAAAACAATGAAAGCACTTAACAATCTCCTCCCCTGCTATTTAAAAATATGGGTGGGAGGGGATATAGGCAGTCACCAACACGGGGAAAATCTTTGAGCTGAAACATTTTTCCACATACAGTTTTTAACAAAACAGTGCTGTTTGAGGAATGGAAGTACAAATAACCACATCAAGATCACATCTACATTCACATTGTGTCATATTCAACTGGGTCCATAAGGTTGCTTTCATAATGTATCTATTGAGCATTCATCTCAATTTGCATAAATTTTGTGGGGAGGTCTTCTATTTATTGAGCATTTGTTCCAATTTGTTTACAGGGAAGTTAGACAGTGTTGCATCAAGCAATCTTATCCCATACTTTCCAGTGTCCACTTTTCCTTATCACAAAAAGTCCAATTTTCTTTTCCCTCTTTTGGCACACAAGTTTGTTTGGCAAGAACACCTACTCAACTTTAATTGCACAATCTGAATTTACTGGTATATGATTGAAAATAGCAACAGTCTGGAAGTGCCAGCACCCTACCTCTCAGTTCTTAAAGCATCAATCCCCTTGTCTGGAAGGGAGAAGGACTGATTGAAGTTATTTTACCCACCCTCCATAACAGATAATCAACACTGTCAAAACTCACAGTGCTGACCATCTGCTGGGCAGAGAGATCCTGGTGCAACATTGCCAATGTACAGCACACTGCTACAAGCAAGGACGTCTTTATTAGAACTCTAGTTTTTTTGATGTAGAACCATATGCTGTGTTTCATGAAAAAGCCTCCATCTGTAAGCATCTATGTTTCCATTTCATTGGAGTACTGTTCAGAGAGCAATAATTCACCCTGTATTGCTCTATTTCTCTCATCATTTACCCCAATATGTTTTTTCTTAGATTGGTTTTCATTTTGAATAAAAGGCACAACATCTATTTTAAAAGAGGGAAAGTTTCTATTTTTATAAAAATAGAAAATATCATATTCAATTTCACACAGCTGCATAAAACCATCAATAATGCCGGCTGTGTATGTATTACAAGCACAGATAGTCTAAGAAAACACTCCAGTTCACATCTGGTATTGAGAAAAAAATACTATGAGAATAGCATATAATGTCCTACAGTAACTATCCAAGACACTGTTGAAATACCTCTGTCCCTACTTAGTCAAATATATTTGGTGAAATTATTACATTTCCACTTTATATTTTCATGTTGGATTCATCAAGATGTATGAACCCTTATGCCCTTTGGGTGTATGGACTCTGGGCTCTTTATTAAACTTAATAAAACCTAATGAAATTGGCAGTGATTTGTAGGGGATTGATCCAATATTTTCTGAAGCCCAGCAAAGCCTATAGCTATATACATAGTATGATATCCATTTAACATGTTGAGTAGCTCTACAGATTCTGTTCCCATTCTGCTGCTAGAAGAATGGGAAAAAGAAAGTTTCTAGGTGGGCTTATAAAATAACGAGAAATATGGAAATGGTCACAGAAGGTCAGTCTCTTTCCATCTCTTTTTTTTCTGGCCACGGTCAAAGCATTTATCTAGGTTTCTGCAACCTGGTGCCCTCCAGGTATAAACATTCCACATCACTGTCTTGTTTGAAGACACTTTCAATGTGTGTTCTGGTCTCTTAGGTTTTAAGTCCATCTAGTCAGCTAAACTCACACCCAGGCCACATTTCCAGGTAAACTAATCTTTAACTTTAGCAATAACTTGAGCACAACTTGAATAGTAAGTTGGGCACATCAATGCAGGTGATAAAATATTAGCTGTAGAAGAAGGATTAATAGAAGGCTGAATCTAACTAAGATAAAAGAGAAGGTATGGACAAAGTGAAAAGACAATGCAAAGTCAAGCCCTTCAAGCTACAACCTGGCGTTGCAGAGTACAAGGCCAAGGGGGTTATTATTTTCCTCTTCTCAAGAGAAGAGGTCTAAATACAATTAGATGTACCAGACAGGCACAACCAACAGATTCATAATAATAGAAAGCTCTGTGGCCTATCAGATCTACAAAGGGAAATTTAAAACAGTTCTAAATGCAGAGACATGGGGACAATATAACGAAGAATACAATGCCTAGCACTGGCAGAACGGTATGTGTTAGCCCATATGCACCTGGTGTGTCAAGCCATCTATGGCATAGATAGCTTGCTACCAGGAGTGGCCAGTGTAGTGGGGCAGAACAGCTGCTGCTTACCAGGACAGGCAGGGAAGGATGGTGGCATGGTTAGAGCTGTGTGGGCACACCAGCAGAGCCAATCTGATGCTCCCTCCAGTGAACCCACATAGCTACAACCTTGCCACAGCCCTACCCTGCCCTCATATCATTATGGCAAGAAGCAGCATTGTAAAGAGAGCAGTGGCAAAGTTGTTGCTGTGTGGGTGCACAAGTGGAGTATTCCCCGGCTGTGTGCCTGCATAGTCCCAACTGCACCACCATTCTGCCACATCCACACACTGTATCGGTAAGTGGTAGTCATACAGCTGTTGGGAGTGCAGCAGCACAGCACTAGCCCTCTGTGCCAGCCACTACCATTGCTAACACTGCACATGTATGAGTATTCCTTTATTTGCTGATGGACTGTATTGCTTCACTCTGTGTTTGAATGCTACTCCAAGTACACTTAGTTGGTTAATTAAGCTCCATCCATATCCAAAACAGGCATGTGTGTGAAGTTTTTATGTAAGGAGATCACCCAAACATTAAGACTTTCACATTTGGAATTTAAAATGGCAGCACTAAACATATCACATAAGCATGTCAATTGCAAGTCTCAGCTCTCACTCTTAAAGACACCAACATTGTTGAAGGTGCTTCCAGAACAGACCATAACACCTGAGCTACTAGGAAAGTCAGCAAATGTTATATTGTTATATCCAGTGGATTGAAACATCTTGCAACACACACAGATAATCTACTTTATAATTCTAGGCTGGAAATCCAGCAAAAGCTAAGCCAAAATCATACTTGTAAGTAACAGAAAGCAGGTGTATGGGAGTTCACCCTTCATAAACTTGAGTCGTGCTTACATGGATGGGGTTGGGATTTGAAGGACCAGGTGCGCAGCCTGGGAGTCATTTTGGACTCACAGCTGTCCATAGAGGTGCAGGTCAATTCTGTGTCCAGGGCAGATGTCTACTAGCTCCATCTGGTACGCAGGCTAAGACCCTACCTGCCCACAGACTGTCTCACCAGAGTGGTGCATGCTCTAGTTATCTCCTGCTTGGACTATGGCAATGCGCTCTACGTGGGGCTACCTTTGAAGGTGACCCAGAAACTACAACTAATCCAGAATGTGGCAGCTAGACTGGTGACTGGGAGTGGCTGCCAAGACCATTTAACACCAGTCCTGAAAGACCTACATTGGCTCTCAGTATTTTTCCGAGCACAATTCAAAGTGTTGGTGCTGACTTTTAAAGCCCTAAATGGCCTCAGCCCAGTATACCTGAAGGAGCGTCTCCACCCCCATCGTTCTGCCCAGACACTGAGGTCCAGCTCTGAGGGCCTTCTGGCAATTCCCTCACTGCGAGATGTGAGGTTACAGGAAACCAGGCAGAGGGCCTTCTTGGTAGTGGCGCCCACCCATCAGATGTCAAGGAAATAAACAACTATCTGACTTTTAGAAGACATCTGAAGGCAGCCCTGTTTAGGGAAGTTTTTAATGTTTGGTGTTTTATTCTGTTTTCAATCTGTTGGGAGCTGCCCAGAGTGGCTGGGGAAACCCAATCAAATGGGTGGGGTATAAATAAATTATTATTATTATTATTATTATTATTATTATTATTATTATTATTATTACAGAGGCAGCTAGAAACATGTCTATCTTTGCAGCATGGTTGTATACCCCTTTAGCAGGTATGACTAGAAAAATGGTTAAGGTACTATCATGACACTGGCAGAAAGCTGACATTTGGAAAATGCAGCACAAGATCAAATCCAAATGTTGAATTTGAAGTCCACATCATAATAGTGACCAACAATCCAGCAGTGAACAAACCAAGTCATAAAAGCAAGAGGATAGAGGATAACAAGAGTCCCGCCCACCCCATGTCACACTAAATTTTCAGCAGTGGGAAAGAACTGCATGCTGGGATACCACTCCAAATGTCATCATGTGAGCAGTGATGGTGTGATAATGCAAACTGCAGAAAAATTACAGCACAAAACTCCCACAATTTTCTGAGTTAATGGGGCTGCAAGTGGATTTTTTCTGGAAACAACCAACATGGAAATGAGTACTAAACTTCCACTAGATTTCCAGAAGTGGCTGTTATGTCCTGTGAAAGATCACATAAGATACAAAAAATTAATAGGTAAGGAAACATCAAGAAGACAGGATAAAGTGCTGTCTGAATGCAGCCTGGATCAGTGTTTTCATTGAGCTATCTACCTGCAGAGAAGAAATCCACCCAAAGTGGAATTTTCTGGTCTGCGTTAGAAAGAATTGTTAGAAATTCCTAAGCACTGACACCAAATGCAGGTGCCTCCTTACCAGTCCTTCAAGGCCAGTGCCAGTGCTAACGAAGACCTGTGATGGAAGGGAGTGTTTGCTCCTTCAAGATGGGAGAGGTGTTGATGTCTCGAAGGTTCCTTTAATCAAGCATCATGATTGGTTACATCAAGTCATGGGAGCCATTTCCTCAAAGTTTGTGCATATGGATTCTGTCTCTGCACTTCCCAATTAATGCTAAAATTAGACCAAGTCACTGCATATTTTCAGTTTCATATCATGGCCACTGTATACTCTTCTTTTCCATATGGGGCATGGAATGCAGATGGAATTTGGTGAACAATTCCAAATCTAACTACTGTTGCCTTACTACTGCAGGTTGCCCAAAATAGATACAAAGGAAATATTATTTTTGTCAAGAGTACTCAAATTGATTCCCCCCACCCCAAATTGGTCTCTTTTGCACAACTTGTGTCAAACTTTGAAAATAAAATGCTCAGATCCTGCAAAGTTTCCCCCCTCCGTTTTACTAAGTTTTCCAAGAAAAGTGCCTGAGCAAATATGCTATTTTAGTAAGAGTTTAAAAGGCCATTATGGTCAGAAAAATGACTGTGTAAAAATGGCACCTTTTTTACTTCACCACTCTATTCACTGCAAGTATTCTGAGTCATGTCTGCTTATTTTAGTGCTCAAAATAGGTCTTTATTACTTTTCATTCCTTTTTAGCCCTGCAGTACCAAAACAGGAGAGAGAGAGAGCTGGATTGACTCCATTCAGTCGAATGCATCATCAAGAGACTTGTTAGCTAAGTTGCTGTTGCAAAACCTTTACTCCCGGTGATGCTCCATGAGCCAAAAAGCACACAACTTGGCATTTGATTCCCAGTTTGCGTTTGCAAGGCAGCTAACTAAATAAATCACCCTTTTATGAGAGAGAGCTGGACAAAAAATTTATTACAGGGAAATCACTAAGAGACACCTACTCCATGTATCACACCTCAGAAAGCAGGATATATTCTTTGCATTTCTGTTATCTTTTAGGTCTCACTTTATTCATTTGGTCTTCCCCCCCCCCCCGTACCTAAAGCTATCTGTACCTATATCCATACATATAATAGTTTGTTTCTATTTTATACAGTTACATTTGCAAGGCAGCATAACATCAATATTAAAAATATGTGTAAAAGCTAAATAAAACAATATAATCAGCAGCAGTAAAACAAGTGAGCCTGAATAAGGCCACAAAGTCATCTGCTATTACAAATTCTCTGCAAAATAGCAGGATTTTTACATACAGTGGTAGGTATGCAACTAAGTTTTACTCAAAGCAGACAAACTGAAATGAATGAACATGACTATGTTAGATCCATTAATTTTAAAAGGTCTACTTTGAGTAAAACTTAGCTGAATACCACCATACACACACACACACACACACACACACACTTTCGTCAACCTCATGATTTTCATGAAGTGGGCTTCTGCCTTCAAGAACTTGTGTTGTAATAAACTACTTAGATCATCCAAGTTGAACTTGTGGCATGTTGGCTGTGCTTCCTGCATAAGTGTGCCTATTTCTCTTTTTTTATTATTAAAATAGGGCTGTTTCCCCCCATAATTTTTGCCTACTATTGTTCTTCATTTTACCAGTGGTAGCATAGTAAAACTATATTGGCCACATAAGCAACTGGCTCAGTGGTGTTTGAAACACACAAAATGGCAGGTGAATGATGCTCAGTTATTTATCGGTCATAGCACTGGCCCATCACTTAACCCGCTGTGGTATTTCACAAGATATATTTCACAAAGGTCTGAATGGTGGCAATGCACTATGCATACTGCCTCTACTGAAAAATTAAATGCATTTGCTGCATTAGATAAAATGGTAAGTCTCTAAATACTTCAAAATAAAAACTAGTATTACTAAGCAATATCTGCTAGTGTATATTGTGTATAGTCAAGTCACTTCAATTTCCATTTTATTTGCCAATGCTGGTTAAGAAAGGAACATGGGCTCTGCTGAGGGGATACTCAGCTGGTGCACAAGGCTAAATGACCACAACAACATCACTGTATTTATTTCCTTATGTGAGGAAAATGCTCCACAGAATCTCATGAGTAATAATACAACCTCCCATACTGAAGACTTATACTGAAGATACAACACTGTGGGCAGGATTCCTGTAGTGCAGGCGGTTGAACTAGATAACCATTGGGATCAATTTCAGCTGTACAATTCTATCATTTTTTGAAACAAGGACTCATTACACAGGACACCTTGCATTCAAATGCACATCACTATGTGAATATCCAGGTGCACATCCAAATCCAGCCTGCAGATTCAATCTAGCAAGGGAATCCCAAACTTGGAAGCTACTTCTGCTACTTCTGCTACTTTGTCCCTTGCTGAAGAAAGACAGGATGAATGTGCATAAAAGAGCTATTGCCTTCATTAAAAAACAAACAAACATTGTAGTGGTTCTCCTTTATCTGATTTTGAACTCAAGAATTAAGTTTTTTGAACCAACCATATGAAACCCTGAAAAATAAACTAGAGGCACAGCTCTGACCACAGTCTAGGGCTGTGCACCGTGCAGTCCCACCACTGGTGTGGAAAACAGCGTACCCACAACATTTGCCACAATCCATATCTGTCCTATATCTACCCTGTCGTTTCTTAGGAAATACTGTCTATTATTACATTTTCCCCAATAACAGCATCAATCTGATTTGAGAAATAGGTACCGCTCTGGCAGGAAGGTAAACAGTGTTTCCGTGCGCTGTTCTGGTTAGCCAGAAGTGGCTTAGTCATGCTGGCCACATGAGCCGGAAGCTGTATGCCAGCTCCCCTGGCCAGTAAAGTGAGATGAGTGCCGCAACTCCAGAGTCGTCCACGACTGGACCTAACGGTCAGGGGTCCCTTTACCTTTACCTTTACACACAGCCACAAATAAGAAATAAGCCCTTTTAAGAAAGCATGCCATTATTTTAAGTTTAGTTGCTTCAGATTTTGAAACTGCTCTGTACATTGCAGCACCAATGCAGCACCAGCGGTTTTTGCTGGTGCAATGGATCTTCCAATTTCTCTTTCCCCTCCCCTGCCCGCGCAACACACACACACATTTGTCTCGAAACAAAATATAAAAAATCCTTCCAGTAGCACCTTAAAGACCAACTAAGTTTGTCCTTTGTATGAGCTTTCGTGTGCATGCACACTTCTTCAGATACACTGAAAGAGAAGTCACCAGACACTTATATATAGTGAGAGGGTGGGGAGGGGTATTACTCAGAAGGGTGGTGGGAATGGGTCATTGGCTGATAGGTGAACCGCCCTGAAACCTCCGTGTATAGGGTGGTATATAAATTCAATAAATAATAATAACAACAACATACACAAGCAAGCACTCACTCACTCAGCTCTGGAGCATCCCTCAACTCTCAAGAACTGATTTTGAGGGCATAGAGGGACTGAAGGGAACAGAACAGGAAGACCTTTGATCGGGTGCTTCGAAATTCCAGCATTTGATACAGCCCTTTGGGTCACAAGACCTGACCAGTACATATGCAGTACCCTGCAATCCTGAATAACATTTGTACTATAGAGAACTGTCCCATTCATAAACCTTTAAACCAAAAGTTTGTATCTATTATGAGTTCAACAAAAGTGCCTTATAAGTTGCTATTTCCTAAAGATCAGGACAAGAAATTATTGACAGTAGCACCACAGCTTCACTCCAACTGTCCATTGCTGTCCTTCAAGCATTGCTGACCTTCCAAAGATTATTCTATTCAAGCAAGCCATGGGTTGCAGCTATCTATTTTCAGGAACACTTAAAAGAAACAAATTAATATTCAGCACATGTGCTTATCGTCTCCCCAAAACTTAAAAAAATAAAGAAATCCTTGTGTTTTTTTCTGAAGGGTCTAAACATCTGATCTAGTTTGACCAAGATTTTCTGCTATCAAACCCATGTTCAGGCTCTGCCCTACAAGGTTTTATCTTTGTTCTGCCCCCAGTTTTTTTTTTAAAAGAAAATTCTGGCAACTCTTTTAAATGGTTTTAAATGTAACTGTTGTTTATTTTATAATATTCTGGAAACTGCTCTGGGATCGCTATAAGGGCAGGTCTACAAATATAATTATTTATTTAATAATAGATGGTATGTGGAACAACTATTTTTTTAAAAAAATAATAATGGGTTAGCTGTGTTCCATCCAGATCCATATAATCCAGATTTAAATGTACCTATTTCTAATGGCCAGATACATTGAGATGCAGAGCATCTAAAAGTGTTGGGGCAGACTGAAAGATATGTGGCTGATGAAGCCTACAAGTGCTTGATTAATCATAAGCCTGACCTGAAGAAGCCAGTTCTAATGTGCAGGCATAGGCATTCAAAATGTTATTGAAATATCTGGGGGGTCTATCACCTGCATCAGTGTTCCATGGTTTGTCTTTCAGCAATGCAATTCTATGTATACTTGCTCAGAAGTAGGTCCTGCTGTGTTCAATGGGGCTCACTCCCTATTAAATGCATTTTGGATTGCAGTCTTTAGTTGTAGTGCTAAAACTGCAAGTACACAAGTAATGTACAGGTGCAATAATTTCCTTCCACAAAGAGTATCTCATAAATCTGAAGGAACCCACTTATATGCATCATATAAAATAAAGAGTTCAGTTTTGTACAACAGAACTAGCAAGGCTGCTACCCTGGAAGCCCTTTTAAAAGAGTGTGTTGGAGTTTGTCACCACCCCTCAGTCCACCCCCCCCACAACCCCCCCACAGCAGTTCCTTGGCCTGTGTCAAAGGACACTTCTGAAGCTCCCAGAGTTTTCAGGACCAGTTTGTTAGGTGCCACAGGGGGCGGAGGGTGTGCTGTCAGAAAGAACAAACTCAAAAGCCCTGTTGTGAATGCAGAGCTCAATGCCTGGTGCTCTGGATCAGGACCATAAGCTTGAGGGATTTTCTTCTTCTTGGAGTCAAGTTATGCTGAGAAAGAGATCTATCTGATACAAGCAGAATTCAAATGCAACATATTTCCAGTAACAAATCTCCACTTAAAAAAAGAAGAAAAACACTGACACAGAAAATGTGGTAATAATATAAGGCTGTTTTCCCTTTTTGGGGGGAGGGGGGACCCTTTAGGGCACAATCCCAAACAGAGGAAATTCCACTGGAATTAAGGGGGGGGGGTTGCCTTCATTCAGATATGGTATGGGGCCCAAACCTTTGGCAAAGTCGCTCATGTTTATTCTAGATCAAGTATCTTTTTAGTTCTCCAGTCAATGTGAAAAATGCCAGACCCAAGGGGATATTTTATTTTATTTTTCATTATAAGTACACATTTGTGACAATTGGCTCTCAGAACAAACTTGAGTTCAGGGATGAAAACACCCCCTGGCTTTCATTGTTAAATTACTATTTCTTGTATTCAATCAAACTTTCCAGATTATACACGTGCATACCACTATAAAAGTATAAATAGAAGAAGTTAAAATGCAGCTCACAACAAATACATCCAGAACACCCTATTTAGATATATACCCTTTCATTTCCCCACCCCCACCCAATTCCCTACTTTTTAACTTGCATGTATATTTAGCCAAGTAATTTTAGGCTGCCAACACTATACCTACAATAGTCTTACTATGCTACCAGTAACATATTAAATTTTGTCCTATTCTGCCTTTTCACAGAATGCCAAATGAAATATGAGTTCATGGGCAGCATACAAAGAGAACTTCTAAGGAGTTTTTGATGTGCATCACTGAATGCTCTGCCTTTCTTAGGTGTCTAGAATTGGAGCTACAGTAGGATAGGGTCACCAGAGTGGCTCTGCACCCAGTATAATTTCCTTGATATAAAGGTAAACCACAGAATAAATTATCATAGAATTAAAGCATCACTGAATGAACTCCCAAGTTATGGACAGATATCTTTATACTACATGGTAGGAATATCCTGCTGTTTTATTTTATGGACGCTAAAATCTCTTTGAATTAAGCAGATGTGAAGAATTCCATAAACTCCATGGTATAAAAATCTACACGGTGGAACTAAACCATTGAAGTCAATGAGGCATATACTAAAGGATTAGGAGGAAGCTGGATTTGGCCTATTGTGTCCAATATTGCAGATAATGCCATATATGTAATTTCCAAAACAAGAAAGCCACCTGAATGTCCAGACTGCTGCATGGTCAAGGTTTCTGTCCGTTAACTTAGACCTACTACACAGACCCAAGAAGGTTGGAGGTGCTACTCTACAGTCTGAGGATCACAATATGATGGAGCAAGGTTCGTCCTAATCTGCATTTATTCTTCATTATTAGGGAATTGTGCATATATGCTTATATGAAAGCATTTCTGAAAGATGATCAATAACCATTAATTTTGTCATGCAAATAACAAAAGGAGATCAACAGCACTGACTAAAATACCCTTTCCCCCCTTCATACTGATGATGCAAAATTTATCCGATGAAAACTTTCAGCAACAAATGTGCTTCTGCTGCTGCTGTCAGATTTGTGGCAGCATGAATAACTTTCCCCAGTTGCTGCTGGATGGTAGCTACTATTATTTTCCAAGGTGGAAGCTGGCAGCCAGCAGCTACCACTAAGAAGAGCTATTGCTGCCATTGCCTGTAAGACCCACATTTTGTCCCCCTTTAAAACCTCTGAAATCTCTCCCTCCCCCTTTGCATTCCATGACCAGGACAACAAAATCGGGGTGGGGGTGGGCGTGCACTCAGCAAAACTCTTGTTTTCTTTTGCATTTTGGGAGTATAGTTTTTTAAAGTAGGGTTAGCATTGTAGCCGTTGACTGGTCAATTGGAAATACAGTATTGGACAACCATCAAATACTGTACAACTCACAAGAATGCTACTGTGTAGAATCTACACCATAGGTGGAAGCTAACTTCCACAATGGCATTATCCTTCAGTAAAGGCAACAATGAAGGCAGCTTATACCCAAGTCCTGCTACAACAAGGTGCAAGGTTAAAAAGGTAAAGGGACCCCTGACCATCAGGTCCAGTCGTGTCCGACTCTGGGGTTGCGGCGCTCATCTCGCTCTATAGGCCGAGGGAGCCGGTGTTTGTCCGCAGACAGCTTCCGGGTCATGTGGCCAGCATGACTAAGCTGCTTCTGGCGAACCAGGGCAGCGCACGGAAACACCGTTTACCTTCCCGCTGGAGCGGTCCCTATTTATCTACTTGCACTTTGACGTGCTTTCGAACTGCTAGGTGGGCAGGAGCTGGGACCGAGCAACGGGAGCTCACCCCGTGGCAGGGATTCGAACCGCTGACCTTCTGATCAGCAAACCCTAGGCTCTGTGGTTTAACCCACAGCGCCACCTGGGTCAGAAATGTTTCTTCCATTGCCTAAATGAGGGGTGGGAGAGCTGTGGATTTGCAGTTGTTGGTGGTCTACAGTGCCCATCATCATCCCTGAACATTGGCCACAGAAGTTGGAATCTAACAACATATGGAGGGAGGCACAAGTTCCCCCCATCCCTGGGCTACCCGAAAGGCATCTCCAGAAAGGAACACAAAAAGTCATCATTGGCAAACATCACTGTCTAAAGAACAAAATTCCAGACCAAGTTCTAAACCTTAATTAGCCATAAAACTCATTAGGTGAAATTGGACTAGTCACAAACTCTCAGCCTAATAACCCTCACAGGGTCATTGTGGGGTGGGTGATGTATGCCACCCTGAGGGGGTTGAAGGAAGAGCAGAATAAATTTATAATAAAATACATAATTCACTTCAACTTTTTCAAATCAATGTAACAGTAGTAGCTATCTAATTTGCTTTCTGTAATCTGTGCATGTAGAAAACCTGTTGATTATTTTCTTTGTAACTCTCATAACACAAATACGTGACCATTATTTCACCAGATTTGACCAGGTGACCAAATCTTTATTGACTGGTCAAGTGCAGAACCCTATTTTAAATTTTAAAAATTAATTATAGCTTTTGTCGACTGCCTCATCTACTGTATATTTTCCAGATTTCTAATTCAAACCAGTTAGGCTACAAATGTAGATTACCGGTACTTGAAAAAATAAGGTGCTATCAATACATTATTTATATATACACGCTTCTACAGAAAGAGAATACTCTCAGTCAACTCAATTAATGATGTAAACATATTGCATTTCTTTTTCAAGATGCATTCAGAATGTCAACAAATTTAGGCTGCTATCCGAAACCAGTTTACCCAAGAGTAAGTCCCATTGAATTTTAGCAGGACTTCACTTCTGAACAGACATGCTTGGGTTTGGGTTGTAAGACTGCAATCCTATGCAGTACTTCTTCTGGGTAGACATGTACAATAGGACATATATAGGACTGTGGTGTGAGTGTTACTTTTTATCAGTTAAAATACAGTACTACGGTAAAAAAAAAAACTTTAACTGTGGCAAGTTTTCAATTGACTGGTAAAGGATACGCACAGATTTCATAGAACAATGTCATAAGCACGATCATAGGAGATCACTCTGATTAAAATGAAGCTAGTAAGAAGCAAAGTTTGAATGTGCATTTATTTATTTATTTATTTATCATACTGATTATTATTTTCCACTGCTAAGATAAAGTAACATATTTCCAAAAACAATATTAATGGCAAACTTTGTGTCTATATGTATTTTGCTTTTATAACATGTCACTGCTATGCACTTATATTTAACCATTAAAAAAAAAAAAACACAAACTCTGCTCAAAGTGTTTCAACACAGGAAAGAACTGAAATCCTGCTAAAGATATATAAAGAAATATATTAAGGTCCAAAATGATTAAATAAGACAGCAAAAAATAACAAAACTGAGTACCTTGCAAAACAGCAAAATTCTCAGATAAATAGCTAATTACGTATAAAACTAACCATGACAGATCATTCATACAGTTCTTGCAGTACTATGGGATTTGTTTGAATTTGGGGAGCAGATCTGACAAAGTAGAAGAGCTATTCAACGTTGTAATCTATAAAATACTATTTGAACTTTTCCTCCATTCAATGAATCCTTCATAAGTATATTTTCCCACACTGAGTTTAAATAAAGTGACCCAAACAATGCTAGCTTGCTGCCCATTACTGCCTATTATGACAATAAAAGAATTGTCATGATTTAAAGTATTAGCTAGTTAGTAACAGCTATATTCATTTCTTTTAAACTGTCCTTCTTTAAATGCACAAAGATGTCCCAAAAAAAATCTTTGTATCATGTCGTGCCAATGATAAGATGGCTTTTATTTGTAAAGCAAAACATAAATGTACCTAAGTTAATAACAGTATATTCACAAACCAGGTAAAAACATATTAATGGAGTTTAGGGTTGGTTCTTTATCTGAACTCAAAGCGCTCTTTGTCTGTTGCTTCAAACAAACCATAGATGTGTGCTTATAGGGTTAAAACTCAGGAATGTGACAGTTCTCCATGTGCAGTCTATAGACCTAACTGTTCCACTTTCCCTGGTGGGGCTCCAAACTACATGAAAACAATGCAGCACACAAACTACTATTCCGACACTGAAGGTTTTGTTAACTCCACAGAATGCTATTTAAACCAGAATTATTATTTTTTCATTTTAAACACAGCAATTACAGTACAGGTACTTGGGATTCCTAGTGAATACAATCATGAATAGGGAGAAGTCTTTGCTTATTTTACCACATACTGAGAGCATCTGATAAAATGATTTATATTTACTTGACAATCGCCTGATCACAGAAATTAATTTCCTGTATCTGAGTGTGCCATTTGTGAAACCAAATCTGAGACTTTTACCAAACCCAAATCTAACCCTTATTCATTATATTACTTCAAACACTTAAAAGCTGGAGAACAAAACTAAGAGTCTTTTTTACCTTGGACTGGGGGTTATGAAGATTTTTTAAAAGGCACCATTGTATCAGTTAATTGAATGATGTCGTAGTTACCTACGAAGTGTGTGTGCATGTATGCGATTATGTAGTACAATATGAAAGATGCAGAAGGGGAGTAAGAGTGGCGGTGGGTCTGAAATGAAATGACTGAAATGAATGAATTTAAATGTAAATGATTAATTTGACTCATTCAGACCTAAGTGACAAAAGATCCTGACTGAATAGTTTCAAATGCAGCAGCCATTCTGAAAATAAAATAAGCAAAATGTAGAACTGGAAAAAATAAAAATAAAATACTGTTTTAAGAACTGAGGCAAGTAAATGTAAGCACCCACAAAACCATATAGCATTCTCCACTTTAGCATCAAATAAGCTTTTAAGAATTAGTTTAGAAGAAGGTACAGCCAAGTCAAGAAAAAATTTATGGCTAAGGGAAAAGGGGGTGAGGTTGGGGCACAGAGGGAACTAATAAGAAAAACCAGGTAGTAACTTCAAAAGTGCAGGATGTTCTTTAGCACTTCACATGTGGCAAAATGAATGTGTAAACTGTGTGTTTTTCACAGCTGCCTTGGATGTTGCCCAAACATGTGTACAGCTTAACTACATTCAGATGAATTTTTAAAAGAAAAGTATGACTTCTGCAGGTAATTTTTAAGAAGTACTTCAGCAAGTGGCACTACCAAGAGAGAAGGGGCAGAGGAGAAGGTGTGGTTAAAAAAAAAACCATGTGGTCATGCTTAATAATCTTGTCCTACAGAAGAAGAGCACAAGCCATCCAAGTATGTACTCAGAGGCAGCTAGCAACTGCTTTTAGGATTCAGCACAGTAGCACACACAAAAAGTATTGTCTCCTTCTACACTTCTTGAGCTGTGGGACCACCAGCACCTTCTGCCAGATCACAATGCTTCCCTAGTCCTGTTCTTTCCTTCTCTTGCCCCAGAGCCTGCCTCTTCGCTTTGGGTCCTGCATCTAGGGCAAGAGCTACACACACACACACACACACACACACACACACACACACACACAGCATCCTGAAAGATGCCTTGCTTTATTCGGAATTCAGTATTCCAGAAAATCTCTGGAGGCCAAAAGCAGGTCCCTACTACACTGCATTGGGGCTGAGCTCCAGGCCCTCCTTTCAGATGCACCTGAGGAAGGGGATTGCAGGGCACAACCCCATTCAGAATCGTGCTAGGACTTTAAGAAGCCACAAAACTGTCCTGGTTCTTTTCAGTGCTAATACAGTCTGAAGAAATAAGAGTCCGGGGTACCTCTGAGCATGTGCAGAGCTCCTCTCCCTTCCCCCTCCTCAAATAAAGACAAACCCTCCGAATCATCGGGAAAGGTCCAAGCAGGAACCCAGCCAACCAGCCAAAAATCGTAGATTTGGAAGGGACCACGAGGGTCATCTGCCTGCAATGCAGCAGCAGGAATCCTTTTTGCTCAACGTGGGGCTAGAACCCACGACCCCGAGATTAAGAGTCTCACGCTCTACCGACGGAGCTTTCCCAGATTGACTTCTCCGCCCCTCGAAGACAGTCTCGGCCGTCGAAGCGCTCCAGCCACCTCCAGCCTGGGCGCTCCGAGGCTGGACTGGGTCTGCGGGGCGTCCGAGGTGCCCGCTGAGCTTCTTCCTTCCCCCCATTGCGGAGGAAGCGCGCCCAGAAGTTGCCCGCCGAGCGCAGCCACCCTCACCCAACCCCCCTCCCTCACACTTCACTTTGCCGCCCAGACACGAGAGCCTCGCGCAGGCGCCCGCTCCCTCCCTCCCTCTCTCCCGCCACCTACCTACGGGCACACGGTAAAGAACTTACCTCCCGCCCTGAAGCGGAGGGAGCGCGCCCGCAACAACAGCGTCCGGCACCGGGACTGGCGGGAAAGAAAAGCTGACGGAGGAGTTGGGGAAGTCCCGTCCCCCCTCACAAGACGTCTCCCCCCCCCCCTCACCACTCCGCCCGGCCGCGCTGACTCGCGACAGGGCTCAGCCCCGTGTGACGGCTCCGGCCTTCGAGAGCCGCCGGCAGCCTCCAATCATGGCTCGGCGAGCGTCCCCCCCCCCCGCACCCCGCTCGAGCGCCGCGGTCCGACTGATCCCCTCAGCAAGGGCGGCCCGTCAGGCCTCCTGAGGCAGAAGCTGCAGAAGTGAGCGCGCCACACGCGCAAGGCGGCGGCGGCGCCTGTGTTGACTTAGCGTAGGCTGCGTGAGGGCTGCGCGAGCCGGCGGCTCCCTCCACATCCACGGCCGGACTCGGGCCATGGGCTCCGGTGGGAGGTGGCTTGCCGCGCGCCCGCCAGCGGCGAGGGGCTCTCGGTCCCCCCCACCATTCCTGTGGCGAGAGGGGAAGGGGATCCTTGGCTCGCACGTGGGAGCGGAGGCGGCTGAGGGAAGAGCGCGCTCGGCACACGGCGCCACGGGGGGAAGGTGCGCGTGGCCCAGTTCGCGTTAGGCCGCCCATGCCAGGAAGATCGCTTCAGAAACAAAAGCACGCACCCTCTCAGAGATCGCTCCATAGCCAGCTATCCAATGTTATTTCTTTTAAAGCTCCGTCGGTGGGAAGGACAGACCGACGTGACTGGAAGAGAGAAGGCTTCGGATGGAAAGGCGAGCGGGGAAAGCGCAACTTTTCAAGAGTTTGAAGAACTTTCTCCCTGCCTCGCCACGGACCTAGGGTTTTTTGTTTGTTTTTGGGTTGTTTGTTTGTTTTTGCTACAGAGCTCTGGGCAGGAGCTGTATAGATTTTAAATATTCTAGGCAAAAGATGCCCGGGCACTGTTTGGTGCTGAGCGATGCTCCCTTCAAGAGGGAGCGAGCGCTCTTGGGGTTTACTTCTGAGTAAACGTGCTAAGGAAGATCCAGCTGGAGGAGGGTTTTCAAACACGACCCGGCCGGATCCTAGATAGAAAACGACTCCGGAGCGACGACCTGAGGTTTAGAAAAGAGCTCGGCGTGGGTTCAACGCAGGCTAGGGAAACGCAGCGCGCCGAGAAAGCTCCAGTTGTAAACAACCAAGTGCGCCAATCGTGCCTTGTGAGAACGTCTGGGATCGGTCCGATTAGTACTAGGGAAAGAAAAGCCATGCAGGCTGCCTTCTTACCGTGATGCCTCTTCTCCCACGATCGTTGCCATCGCATTTCCCTTTTCAGGACCGTTTTCGTCACCAAACCCCATTCATCTGTTGCTTCTCCTGGGCTGAAGCCCTGAAAGCTACCTTCCTTCTTTTTTTCTCTTTTTTTCCTCCCCCTCCTTCTGCTCTGAATCCCAGCTACGAATCCCAGCTGACAGTCCAGGCAGACGCGAGGGCGAGCAGGCAAAGAAGAAACTCGAGTACTCTCTTAATTAAAAAACGAGCGGCTAAAAGTGTCTTGGGCTCTCTTAAAAAATAAAAAATAAATAAAAAAGCAGAGTTACATAATGTATTAATTGGTTGCTATTAACGCACTTTTATTGAGCATAGCACACAGAAGTCTGATTGTGAGCGAGGAGTGTTTTCAATGAAAGTGGAGTTATTTTAGCTGCAGACATGTTTACATTTCTGTGGTTTAGTCTATAACTTTCTCTTTTTCTTGCTTCAGAATTCTGCTCCATGAAGCAAAGCCCTTAGCTCCCAGACATTCCAAAAAGTCTGCCAAAATAACAGAAAAAAGAGAGATTTTCTTTTTAAAAAATAAAAAATAAAAAGCAGGCACACATAGACCCCCAAGTCTGGGTCAGGCAGAGGGCTGTATACCCCCTCCCCACTCTCTCTAGTTCAAAAGCCTTCAGGGCTCCATTTCCTGTTTCTAAAGGGGTGGGGGGATTAAGTGCCTCTACAAGTAGTGATTTTTAGGCACTCCCTAGAACAGATCTAATTCTGAGTAATTCTGCCTATACCAATTGACAGTATTATTTTCTGGCAACAGCCTTGTCTCACAAAGGACAAACCACATGAGCGATCTCAATTTTGCCCCAATATAGCTTCCTCGTATATGCTAGCTATTTACTGTGCACCAGAGTTGATCTGAAGCACCTGCAATGTGCAATGTGCACCAGCAACATCTGGAAGATCAATTTAGTGTGTGCTATGGTGCTGAAACATGCAAGGATTTGAATAAGAGCAAATTTATCCACATCGATTTTCCATAATACAAAAGGCTGTGGGTGGGAATCCTGTATAAATTATCTTATAGCAGGTCACCAGTGTACACAGCTCGTCTGGCCCTTGTTATCTTCTTTATGCACTAGCATTTCTAAAAGCAGGATTTCTAATTTTTGCACATTTTTTTTCAATCTAATAGGATAAGTTCACTAGATGAGCTCAAGCAGGTGTTTGACACTCAATAATGACAACCTTCAAATATCTCCTCCCAGATAGCTTTCCTTAAAGCCAAATCAAGTTGCCCTAGAAGGCTCTATGTGGATATTTTGTGGATGGCGTACCAATACATTGCAGTGCTCAAATATGAAGGCACTACAAGCAATGCAGGTATGCAGGTGGTGCTGTGGGTTAAACCACAGAGCCTAGGGCTTGCCGATCAGAAGGTCGGTGGTTCGAATCCCCATGGCGGGGTGAGCTCCCATTGCTCGTTCCCTGCTCCTGCCAACATAGTCATGACCCGGAAGCTGTATGCCGGCTCCCTCGGCCAATAAAGTGAGATGAACGCCGCAACCCCAGAGTCGTCCACGACTGGACCTAATGGTCAGGGGTCCCTTTACCTTTACCTTTACCTTTACCTTTACCTTTACCTTTACCAGCAATGCAAGCCTAAATGGCACCAAGTAGAAATCAGCCTGCACTGCAGCTATAGGCTAGATGATTGTCCTGACAATCATAATAATCAGTGTGTTATATATTCATTTGTCTGGTTTTTTATAATAATAAAAAAGAATAAGACCCTGTTAGGTCCAAGCCCTCACAAAGCAGCTTCAACCACATAAAACCACAATGAAAACTAACCACCAAAAACAGAAAATGCAACATATTTTAAAAATACATTTATTTGGCTCTTATGTCTTGCCTTTCCATTATAATATAACAACATCCAAAAAATGCCAGCAAACAAACAATGGCTGTGATAATCTTTCTTGGGCATAAGCTCCGTTGAGCTCAATGATACTTATGAATAAACATACATGTTATCATGTATACACTGTATAAGATTATGTTGTAAAACAATCCCATTTTCCTTAGGCCAAGTAAAGTGCCTAATGTTTCTAATGGGTAGTCTACTGAAGACTTATTAATGCAGTAGGATGAGAATGGCCAAAGAGGGTTCCGGGAGGCGGAAATGGTTTCTGAATATTGTCCTTTCTGATTTCAGATTTATGCCTGTGTGTGTACGTTTATGGAGAGAGAGAGAGAGAGATAAACTAACCTCTTTGTACTGTGTTGAATGCAGAAAGGCACTGCTGACAGATGATAGTATATATCATGTTGGAAGGTGAGCAGGTGAATGAACCCTCAATGTAATGTCTAATTTGGTGCTACCTGAATGGGGTCAGAGTCGGCACCTGGATTCATTGCAGGATCTGGTCCCTGTGCTTGTGTCTTTGTTGGGTGGCTTGCTGTTGCTTGGGAGTAACTCTTCTAGATTAGGGGGTCTATCTGTAACTCTTGGCCTTTCCATTTGGACTTCTGAATGCTCTGTTTTCATTGCTCTCTGGAAGCATTGGTTGACCTACTTGGATGTTACAGTGAGCCTGTATTGGGAAGGGAGACATAGCACCTCTGACTGCCATGGGTTTAACTGTCCTGATGTAGCTTAAGTTTAGGCCAGGGGTCACCAGCTTAAGTTTAGGCCAGGGGTCACCAGCGTAGTGCCCAGAGGCTTTTCCTGGTGTCCACACAGTCCCCTCCTCTGGTGAAATCAGACTGGTGTGTGGTGTCCACAATAGTTTCTCCAGTTTGCAAATGCATTCACAGGCCCCAAAAGGTTGTGGTGGAAATCAATGAATCTCATATGGTAGATTAAACTTCCAAATGGCACCTTGCTGATGCAGAGTAGTTAAGCAGTCTCAGAGGCAGCCGTTCCCTAGAAAGAGAAAGATCACACTCACTGCTTGTGAATGTTATATATTATATATATTTTTCTATGTGTCAATCTAATCAACAGCTATGGTTATTCTTTCTGGACAAAGATTTAAGGTAAGTAGAAAATTATCATATACTTTCAGGTTTTGCCCTGCTTTCTGTTAAGAAAATTGTTTTTGGGGTGTCCGCTTTATATTAGATTTATGGTTTATGTAGATTAAAGTATATTAGTGTGTGTAATCATTCTCAACTACCTTATATAAAACAGAATCTATCACTTCCTCCCTAGTGTGCACTTACCATGGTGAGCCCATGCTACTTACTCATATTGAACTTGCCCGTAAGCAATAAAATCAGTGCACAAAATATCCACCCAAAGAACTCGTAGAATGAGAAACAGGAGCTTCCACCCTGCCTCCACCCTCTTCATAATAGAATCAATGCTCTACTTAACACAGTGAATTGTTTCAAATTTCAGTCCTCATGCCCTCATTGAACAGCCGCTTCATCTTTGAAATATCCAAAATTCTGAAATTTACAAGGCCTTTAAAAAAAAAACTATAAATGAAGCAATTAAACCTCCAGATTGGAGGATGTAAACCTTTAAAGGCCTCTTTATAGAATTTCAAAAGAAAGAGGGGGTTATATTTAGCAGGTGTGGCAGCCCACGCAAGACATTTCATTGAGAGAGAGCCTGACATTATCCAGTAACAAATACTTAAATTAATATAAAACATCTTCTGGAGAGACCTTTTTCCTTCCTTCCTTCCTTTCTTTTTTAAATAACTGCTGGGTGATCATAACCCTTTAGGTGAAATCCTTATGCACACACATACACAACACTATACTCAATTACTTTAAAATCCCCTTGATTTCTTGCAGGATCAGAATTTCATCCTTTGCAGTTCCCTCAAATGAGAAAAGCACAGACACACATACACACAAATCAAAAGACCTTTATAAAAAGGAAATCTAATTCAAAGTGACTTCAGGAGAGTAAGGGAGATGGAGAGCATGAATAAACTGTGCTATTTTCTTGTACGCTAACATCTTTTTTTCTGCCTCACAATCATTCTTTTATTGGGAGAGGAAGAGGAGAGCAAATGATCAAATGGAAAGAAATGAAACAAATGCTGCCCTCTGCACAGAGCTCTGGTCAGCCATCTTAGTTTGGAGATGATGTGGGTGTGCTACCTACCTGTAAGTGGAAATAGGAGAAATAACAGCAGTTTGTCCACCTTTTGTCTCCATTCTGCTCTCAGCTCTCACCTAAATATCTAGTGTCATCATGAAGGCTTTGCCAATACTGCCGAGGTATCGTTCCTGAAATCTCAGTAGTGCCACTGTGGAATGCACAGCCTTCATGATGATACTGGGCATTTAAATCCTCAGTGGTGATGTAAATCATATTTTAAAATTAGCCTGTCATATTCCCTTAGAAAGAGTCTTCCATGAGGATGCTTTAATTTTATAGCACGGGATACACTTTTGATTTGATTTGTTCACAAAGCACCAGCAGGGTTACAATCCTTTGGTTGCACATGCTGCAAATCTTCCTTCTTCAAATTAGAAGAGTTTGGATTTGATATCCCGCTTTATCACAACCCGGAGGAGTCTCAAAGCATCCAACATTCTCCTTTCTCTTCTTCCCCCACAACAAACACTCTGTGAGGTGAGTGGGGCTGAGAGACTTCAGAGAAGTGTGACTGGCCCAACGTCACCACGAACAGTGGAGGAGCGGAGACGTGAACCTGGTTCACCAGATTGCGAGACTACCGCTCTTAACCACTACACCACACTGGCTCTCAAGTAGATTATTATTATTATTATTATTATTATTATTATTATTATTATTTGGTGGGTGGCTCTCAAGTAGATTATTATTAGGTAGATTATTCATCTTAATGCCTAGTGGCAGAAGTACAAGATTGAAGAACTGCCCTGGAGAAGCGCCAGCTGATTAACTACTCCTGCTACACTCATCTATTGACAGAGTACCTTGATTCCTTCAATGGCTTCCTCAGTCCAAGAAACCACCATGTCTCCATTAAGCCTTTGCTAAGATAAAGTAACAACATCTATGTTTAGGTAGGTAGCCGTGTTGGTCTGACGCAGTCAAAATAAATTTAATTTTTTTTAAAAAAAATCCAGTGGCACCTTAGAGCCCAACTAAGTTTGTTCTGAGTATAAGCTTTCGTGTGCAGGCACACTTCTTCAGATACCTATGTTGTTCCTGCCAGCACATTAATAAAGATTAAACCCGTATGTCAACCAAGCAGCATGAGATCAATGTCCCATGGAATTGAGTTTGGCATGTGTAAAATGCATATGAGTAGCTTATTATCTTTACGCGCAGTAAATCTGGCCCCATACAGAGGATCACGAACCTTATCCAACAATGACCATTTCAATGTAAAAAGTTCTAGTTGATGTACTGGACACAGTTTCATTCTGAGCCAGACAGTTTTCTGCTTGTGAATGCAGCAGGATGGCTTGTCTCAAAATAGTCTTTTAGACTAGCATGGTGCGTTGCTCCCAAACAATTGAGAACTTTCATCAAACAGAGCTCATGTTCTTCTATTGTCCCTACCAAATACTACTGAGTCTTCAAGATACACAAGTACTTCAAGGAGTTTCATGCTCCTACAACTTTCTACATCAGTTGTTGAAATGTAGCTGGAGCCCCAGTTACTCCTTGAGGCATCTTCTCAAACTGGATAGACTCCCAGAAAACAGATGAGGGCAATTTACGCATTGTCTCCTTCTGCCATGGAATTTAATGGTAGCTGCACATGAGATCCAGTCCTGAAAACTATTAACTTCCAGTCAAACTGCCCGATCCACCATCTATTCAAGGCAAGGCATTGGTTTTAAGTCCTGTAATCAACACAAAGCCATATGGCACCTTATTTTTTTGCACACTGTTAAATAGGTGATGACTCTGGGCCATGGATTCCTTAAGTCTAAATTGTTCAGAATGGTCAGTTAATGTTTCTTCATGGGAGCTAACTGTTAGAAGAGTTTCCCTTCTTACAATAGGATCTCTCCTTATATTAATCTCAGTAGCTGTCGGGGCCTTCAGAAATGAGTTTCTCTACTAGCTAAGAGGAGGGGGCTGATGTAAGGTATATGTAAGTGAAGCAGCAGCTGTTTCGGAGAAGGAAGGGTGAGGGTGCGGGGTATGTGATTCTGGTGAAAGTGCAGGCCTTCTTTCTGGGGATCTGATGTGGCGTAAAGACCCTTGTGCCTTGCAGTGCCTGCTGTTTGACTCTGCTTACACTTTACTCTGAAAATGAAGAAAATATTGCAAAAATGCCATAAATCCCATGTTCACATTTCCAGAAGAAACCAAACCTACTCGCACTTTATTGGGAATTCTCACTGATCAGGGAATTGTGGAGTGTTAGCTAAAAGCAGCCATTCTATCAGGCTGCAGACAAAGTAAAAGCAGCACTATTTGAGCACTTCTCTTGAGATACTGGTTGCTTTTGATTCTCCTTCAGCTGTCCCCTAGTGGCAGCTATTCCATCAGGCTACCTGAACCATTTCCATCCCAGCTGGTTGCTATAAAAATTGTTAAATTTAAAAACTGGTACCTATGCTTTCTCTATTTCTTTTCCTTGCCCCATTTATTTCCCCTCATGTGTCATGTCTATTGGACTGAAAGCCTAAAGGTAGGAACTGTCTTACTCCTTATCTCTTAAAGCCATGCCTTTTCAGCTCTGACTGGCAGCAGCTCTCCAACGTCTTTCTTGGTCCTTCTATCAGAGATCCTTACGATTGGAAAATATATTTGGGACATTCCACTGGAGACATGCTGATGTTGGCAATGTTTCACCCCAGATTCTAAATGGAAAATATTGAGAAAGCAATGACAAAATGAGCTGGATAACGTTTGAAGGTAACATCTGGAGACTTTGGGACTGTGCTGACAAACCTGGAATGGGAGAAGACATCATGTGTAAATTAAAACCAGAAAATCAAGTCACACAATTGACACTGACTCTCTGTATTGGATTCAGGGTTAAATAGAGTGTAATCCTAATCTCCCTGTGTAGATGGCTGGGGGAAGGGTGCAGGATGACACATTCATTGCTTCTCTGCTACCATTGGTCAGCAGTGTCCATGTGGTGGAGACCTCTAGTTTTGTCACGGCAGATGAGAAGTTATTGCCTCTGGTTCCCTTGCCAGTGGTAGCAGAGGATTGGAGAAATTGGTTTCTCGAGATCCAAAGCTCCATGAACCCTGCAAGGGGGCTAATCCTCAGGCCCGTCATGGTCCTGTAAAAATAAGAAAGAAAACTGCCCCATTCTGCTGGAAGAAGCAAGTGGGGCTTTGGATGTGGTAAATATCCACTGCTCTGTGCCTCCCTAGTTCTTCAGTAGGACTGCCCTGGAGATTGTACTTGGTTCCCATTTAAATCACTGGTAAAAGTATGTCATCATGACGTAAGTTGCATTGATCTCCAGTAAGAACTAACCTAGTTTGCATCCACTCAATGAAATCCAAGCAACAGCATGCCAGAAGCTAAGAAAAGGTGTATCCCAATAAATATGCCTGAAGAGCAAATCACTCCAGGCAACTCAGGCATGTGAGCCAAACCATGAAGTTGCCGGGAGGGGGCGGAGAATGTGGAAAATGCAAAGTAATCTAATATGCCTCTGAATACCAGTTGCAGTGGATCACAGCTGAGGAGACTGCTCTTGTACTCATGTGCAGCTTGCAAGCTTCCCACAAGCCTGTGAGAACAGCCAACCTGTGAGAACAGGATGCTGGACTAGAAGGCCCATTAGCCTGATCCAGCAGACTCATCTTATGTTCGCTATCATTTACTTTGTTGTTTTGGCCATCACACCAAAACACAAAAGTAAATTCCCTTCAGGACATGTCATTCTTACATCGGTTTAGAAGTAGCATCTGTAGGGCATGAAGTGCAGGTTTTGATAAAGACAAATTCAGTGCAAATGATCATGATTTTGTCTAAAACGTTTGGCAAGTATGGCTGCTGCAGTTTAAGTCTTCTGCACACGCAGTAGTTCCCAGTAACACATGGTGACCACAAAGGGTTCCATAAAATTGCATAATGCATAACTCCTATCAACTGGCATGGTGTGCAAAAAGAAGACAATATGAAACACATTGTACATCTGTACTGAGCTCTAGAGGCAAATTTATGCAGGATAAATCAAGGAAACAAATTTTTATTTTTTTGTGGAGGGGAGGGGAATCACAAACATATTTATTATTTAAACCAAGAGAATCAGTATACCATTATGTGTGGATAACTAGTTGTGTGCTTCCACTAAAGCTTCAGTTGTATGCTTACTTTCTAGGAAGTCAATATTATTGGATTCATATTTGTTTTCGTTTTATATTTAAAGTCATCCTGTAAGACATAATGCAATCCAAGGCAGATTTAGGGCAGCACGACAAGTTCCTCCATACTGGGTGTTGAGCCTAGTGGGCACTGCAGGGCATCACAATTTTGACATAGTGAATTGAGTACTGTAGAATGGAAAGTGAGAGGCAAGAGATGCTGGATTTTGGCCTCTCACATTGCACTGCTGAAATCTGAAAGACCAAAGTCCACAGCTGATGCCATATTTACATATTAAAAGAACTGTTGCTGAAATTATATTTAAACTGGAGTCACGTTTGTTTGTTGTTATGCATTTATACCCAGTCCTGATCAGGAAAGATTCTCAGTTAAAACACACACACACACACACACACACACACACACACACACCAAGGTGATTAGTACAAATTAACCATTTGTTAAATTGTTTCCTTGGGCCAGGCTGAAATTTCAATATATTGCGCAATCAGCCCTATCTGCTAACACACTGCCAAGTAAATTGTGCAAAGCTGCCAGCTGCTATTGGAAAGAATAAGGATGCTCTTCTGGGTGGGAGAGTTCAGGGTACCCATTAAAGTCCACAGGCCTGAAAGAAATAGCCGATTCAGGACAATGGTGCTTGTTTTAGCATTGCAGAAAGGTTAATGAGAAATGTGGGAGCATTTTTCTAATATTCTTAAAGTTTGCCATATAAAAGAAAGCAGGGTTGCCCCCTCCCACATTGGACAGTGATATTTTAAGTGAAAATACTTCTGAAGAAGTGTGCATGCACACGAAAGCTCATACCAAGAACCAACTTAGTTGGTCTCTAAGGTGCTACTGGAAGGAATTTTTTTGTTTGTTTGTTTTGACTATGACAGACCAACACGGCTACCTACCTGTAACTGATACTTCACCTACGTTTCACTGCTTTTTCAGCTTTACGTCTCTTTGCTTAAGATGTAGCAAGATGGCTCTTCAAGGCTAAAGAGAAAGTTGCCAAACTCAGAGGAATATCTATGCAGTTTTTCTTGTCATTCTCATATTTGTTGCTTTAGGAAGAATTCAGGCAAATCTGTATACTGGTTATGAAAAAAGAATGGTTTTGAAAGAGCATATTTAATACAAGCCCAAAGTATTAGCTATATTTAGTATAAGTCCTTGTATCTTTAATACAACCCTGAAGCATTAACTATCAGTTGTAAAGATTGCACTACCAAGAAAGCAAAGCATCAACTCTCATATCATGATTTGAAAAGACAAACGTGCTTTTGTGAGGGGAGAGGGGGGGGGTCTGTTTTCTACATGTAAGATAATCATTCCAGCAGTTGCCTTCACCATTAAAATAAAAGAAATGAACATTTTCTCAATGAAAATAACTAGAACCCAGCAATTGTATGAAAAGCTGACAACCCTGCTAATGTCACCTATCACACATTTGGCTAGCATTCATTAAAAAGATTCCCTAGTTTTCAAAATGACATTTTAAACCAAAGCAGAGAGGAGTAGATTGACACATCCCTTTCTCTGCTGACAACCTTTTTGACATGAGTTGGACATTTGAGCAGTTTCTCCAAGCTGCTTTGACAGGAACGGAATAACATGTTTTTTTCTCTTTGGAAGGAGCTCTTATGCTGTACTTCTGTACACAATTACCTGGAAGTAAGTCCCAATGAACTCAGTGGGAGTTGTTTCTGAGTAGACCTGAATAATATTGTGCTGCTAGGTTGTAATCCACTACACGCTTGTCTGGGAGTGAATCCCACTGATTTCAGTGGGACTTTTTTCAAGTAAAAAAGAACCTCAGTGGGTGTGAATAGATATATTCTTTCTGAATCCACTAGTGGTCTGGATCAGTCTCAAACTTATGGTAGAAAAGCCTCAAAAGTATGAGACATTTGATCCAGGGAACAGCCTGATAATTCTGATGTTTGGCTGAGATGTATCTAAATTGTCATAAGATTCCTTAGTGATCAAAACAAGGATAAAGATCTCATGAAAAGAACTGTTTTCATGGTATGTTGGTACCATAGCCTCCAGGCTTGGTAAGAACTCTGAGGAGCAGAGGAATTAAACCACCACCAAAATAAGTTCAATAAACTGATGTCCTACTGTGTTCACACTGCAGTGTGAGGAGGACATTTTATCCAGCCATTGGAACCAGGATTGAACTGACACTTTGTTTTTCAAATTAACATTTTTAGTTAAGGAATGAATACTTTGTTGCAGTCAATGACCAGCTTACACAGAGAACAAAAAATATGGCACTCTCCAAATAAGACAGGCAGCTGTAAATAAAACAAGTTAACCATCAGTTTCAGATTGTACCATAATTAAATCAAGTACAAGTCAATTGACCTCTCACTTTAACTGCAATGTAATAGCAAAACAAAGACCTTTTTTAAAAAGGTAATTGCAGGAATGTTATTGGTTAGGCCAGTCTTTGCTACCTGGTGTCCCAATATTTTGGACTACAACTCCCATCATCACCATACCCCGGCAAGGGCTGATACAATTTGTAGTCCAAAACATCTGGAGAGCATATGATTAACTTAAGTAGGTTTTGATAGGTCTACCTAGTCTGGATCTAACCCATGATAGGTACTTTCTCTACCAAGGATCAGTAAATTATTTCTATCCTACTATTGTTGCAAAAATTACAGTATAACAATACATGCAATATTTAATAAGCAAATAAATTGCATAGCAAGATGTAGGGGCTGTGCCATTTTGTATAAAAAAGATGCATATAATGCTCTGCTCTCCCCTCTCCCACGAAAAACTCCCTGCAGTGGAGAGTTACTGTATCAGAAGAATTGTAGCTGTTTTTCCATGCTCCTTTAAAAATGGGGCCCAGCCAAACCCCATTCAGGAGAGTATTCCTACAACCTGGATGTCGTGATGGGAAATGCCAGTTCTTTCTTTCCCACTAGCTGAACTGCTTGTCAGAGAAGGCTCTCAGAAGCATGAGAAGAGGCTCATATGAACAGAGGCAATGTGGATCATGCTATCTTTCAAGATGAAGAATGCTTTGGATGGAAAATGTGGCAGATTAGAAGAATAATCTTCATTTCACAGGGGAGGGGGCGGAAATCTGTTTGGAAGCAGAAGACGGGAAGTTTCTCAATATTTTCCCCAGAGCAGAAGAATTAACCTGGAAATAAATGGTGATAAAACAAAAAGGCTTGGGTAGAAAACAGCAAGAAATAACACAGACCAGATGGATATGTCTGCATACCTGAGACGCTTAATTTCAAAGAAAAGAATTTAAGGGCTGTGAAGAGAAGAAAGGGACTAACATGAGAAATAAGAACACTGCAACAGCTGAAATGTAAATACCTGTGAATAAGCCAGTTTGAACTGAAAGCAGCCAGTTGTGTGACCCTTCCCTCTCCTGTCAGCAAAGCAGAATAGGATCACAACAAAACCCTTTCATGCAACTGGGCATTATGATGGCACAGCAATGTCATGCTGAAGTAACTTCAAGTCCCCATAGACCTACGTGGTCATAAAATGTTAGCATGAGGTGTGCAATGGGCAAAGATGGAGCGTGGCTGGCGGGGGCAGTGGTTGAGTTAGAATTTGTGCTGGAATGCTTCCTCAAGGGCTGGTCCCACCCACTTCAAAAATATGTAAAGAAACTGGCTAAAACCACACCCATTGCAACCACTGGACTGGACAGCCTCAGACATCAACCTTCTTCACACTCCTCCAGTCATAACAGAGGAGGGGATTCGAACTGAGCATACATTTTCTTGTTTATTATATTTGAAATGTCTAATAAAATAATTTCTCTAGGTGTCACACACATAAAAGAGAACACCATAACAATAGAACCATATCACCATAAACCGCCATAAAGAGGCAATGAGCATAGAAACCCAACACATAGCCAGTACAATAAAGCAGGCACTGTAAAAAACCCATCAAATACATCAAAACTGCCAACTGGACCACAGTGATCTAAAACCAGGTCTTAAAATGCCTGGGAGAACAGAAAAGACTTAAGCTGGTGCTGAACCAGGTTAGTTTCCCTAGGGAGAGCATTTGAGAGTTGAGTTGTACAGCTTATAGCTACTTTGTTCTGCCTCCACACCTGTAGAGCTGTGAGTAATCTAGAGCACAAGGGGGAAGTTGGCTGATGGGGAACTTTAATGTAAAGGCAATATTTAGACTACCTGTATGTGTGCGACAGTGTTCTCGAAGCGACTAGCATGAGTTTGGCCAAACTGAGGGAGACAGTGAAAGACAGGAATGCCTGGCGTGCTCTGGTCCATGGGGTCACGAAGAGTCGGACACGACTGAACAACTGAACAACAACATGTGCGACTTACCTCCAAGTAAACATGGCAAAAGGTTTCGAACCTCAGCAATGTACAGTTCAAGGGCAACAACTATGGCCGGGTATAAAGCCTGGAAACGTGATTAATTTTGCAGTTGAAATGAACATATAGGATGCAGACCACTGCAACATTAAAGCGAATGGAAATAAAAAGTTGTGCCCCACCCCTGCTCATGAGTGGCAAAAAGAAAGCAGAGAAGGTTGCACAGTTTGGTTTTCCAAAATGAAAACAAACAAGCAACAACATATGACTGTGGTTTTGGGAGGCATGGTCACTGCGACATTTCAAACTGTAACAAGGTTTTGGGATAAACGTGGGGGGGGGGGGAGACAGTTCTGAGAAATAACCGAATTTCATTGGGTTCCATTGTATTTGATAGTTTTTAATGTTTGCAAGACACCTTGAGCCTAAGCAACAATGTGGAGTATCCAATTTCAAATAAATAAAACTTTTGCTCATGCACCTCTTCGTTAGAGGAAATAAATGACACGGCTGGAATAAAGGATGCTGAAAGAAAGAAAGCCTGTAGGTCAGCAGCAAACTGTTGTTGCAGTGTCAAAAACTGCCCCCAGTGATCTGTGAAATCATTTTTAAATCTTTTTTCCCCTCCCCAGGGATAAGATTTACTGTTAAAGTACATGCTGTGTACGTTTGGAAGTATAATAAAGTTGGAAGGTTTTCCATAGAGACTTCTTTCTTGTTCAAATCAGCTGTACTTTGCCTTGATTATAAACACTTTCTGCATGAGATGCACCTGGTTTTTGGACAGCATCTATTGTTCCATTTTCCTTCAGTCCCCAAAGCAGCCTTATAAATTCTACAGCAGTGTAAATAATGTTTCAGGTTTTTTTTCTTCTCTCTCTCTCTCCCAGTCTCTCCCTCCCTCCTTTTTTCATCTGAACTGAACCACACCTCTCTAAAAATACTCACTTTTTAATGAAAACCATATTTTTAAAGCCATTGTTTGTGTGTGCATGACCTGCTGAAAAGCTTGCAGAGTCTTTAATGTCAGTTTCAGATGACACGTGTCTTAAGAAGTCTGGGATCCAGCCCTTGTCTGGGCCTGGGAGATCCGTCCCAAATCTTTATGAGAAAGACGGACCAAAAAAAAAATAACTTCTGGTTTTGGCATTTTGTATTGGAGCCTGTTTTAGGCTCAGAAGGCAGGGAGGGGGCAGGCAGAGGGGGGAGAACCAGCAACGTAGAGTCTAGACATAAGAGATTGGGTTGAAATCTGGAAGCTATTCAGTGAGGCTACAGCACATGGCAGCTTGACTGCAGAAAGGGATCACATTACACTGCCTAATTACACATGAAAAATGTACACATCACTCCTCTTAAATGCTTGGAAAAATAGATGTTCAGATGGCAATTGTGAACTGCAGCTACACAGGCAGTTTGCACATAACTGGAACATTTCAGAAACTGACATTTTACAACCAAAGTCCTTTCTCTCCTCCCTCCCCCACCATCTTGTGTTTTTAAATGCATTTCTCCCAATATGTTGGTAAAGTAAATTGCATTTTTGTAGATATAAAAAATGTTCTACAACTACTACTATTACTAGTACTTCTAAAAATAATTTCTAAATATAGCAGATAGTCACTCTGAAAATGGCTTATTAGAAATGAAAATAAAATGAGTCAAATAAAAACTCCAAACCTATTCCAATTTACATAAGACAGAGAATCTTAAAAAAAAAATTTACTATAAGACTAGAGCAAAAAGAAGAAGAAGATATGAATGAAAGCATACACTTACAATTTAAATAACCCTTGTTTGTCATCAGACACTGAATTTCTCACTAAACGAGACCATTTTAGTAGAGTAGTGGGAGATGTATGGCCAGGTTTCCCTTGGATTTTGGTTTGCTGTTGCTCTCAATGGTGGTAGTGGTGATGATGATAATTTTGTAATTAACTGTGTAGTAGTAGGGATCAGATTGGGGAGAAGTGCTGGCAATATTTAACTCTTTCCCTGTGATGCTTTCATGATCTGAAACATCCCTCCCTTGCTATTTGCCCCGCAGTGAAACATACAAAATTAAGGTTACTAGTTATAAAATTCCCAGATTGAAGAGACTGGGAAGAGGGGCTTGGGGTTGATTGATGGCCCCTCTGGACGCTATTTTTATTGTGCATTTGTGACAATTTGTGTTTGTGATGGCATCAGGGCAGTTATATGGAATCCTAATTTCAAAACTGTTTACGCCTGCAAAGTTTTGCTCTCATACAGCTTCATTTCCATTTGGTGCATGTCTGTAGCTTCCTACTGAAATCCTGAACATTTTTCATACTGCTATAGTTCAAGAACGCCCCTCCTGACAGCAATAATACAGCACATTGGTGGAAATGCAGGGAGGTGAACTTAAGACTGGGGAAATGAGGAACTGAAAGAACTGGAAGCGACAGATTCACCCATCCCTATCGAGGATATAGTCTAGCCAGGCTAAAACACCCATGAAAGTCATGGAAATGCATTGGTGAGAGGCATAGCTTAGGGAGTAGGTGTGACTAGGTAGTGTCCTGGGGGCCAGGCAGAGAACCTTAGAGAGTGGCCTTTGGCTCCCAGGCCTGAGGTTCCCCATCTCTGAGCCAGTGGATTTGAGGATCACTGTTCTATTCACTCATACATACGCTACATACTGTACATGTATACGTTCTAACACCCTCCTTTCCATTCAATTGGCACTCTCGGGGTGGCTTGCAATGAAAGAGCAGACAAATTTAAATACAGGAACAAAACCAGCTTTCTAAACGCATGTGTATGTTGTCAGCACTGACTAATGCAAAACTCTAGAAGTCTATGAAATAAAGCTCAATGCTAGGGGTCCACAACCTGTGGCTGTCCAGATGTTTCTGGACTACAACTCCCATCAGCCCCAGCCAGCATAGCCAGTGATCAGGGGTGATGGGAGGTGTAGTCCAACAACATCTGGAGGGCCGCAGGTTGTGCACCTTTGCTCTACGCAAACATCCAAGACTTGTGGATGAGGCCGCTGCTGCAGCTGAAGCCCTTCTTACTCCCCCTTCTGGCAGAACTTGCACATTTAGTGCTCCTTGACATGAGGGGGGAACCTGTGTGGGATCCCACTTGCATGGAGAAACTATGCATGCTTACATCAGTATGTAAATGCATCCCTTCTCACATGTGCTGAACATGCAAAAGGTACGGCTTGTCCCTCAGGGACCATGGGTTTAGCCCAGGCATAGGCAAATTCGGCCCGCCAGATGTTTTGGGACTACAACTCCCATCATCCCTGACACTGGTCCTGTTTGCTAGGGTGATGGGAGCTGTAGTCCCAAAACATCTGGAGGGCCGGGTTTGCCTATGCCTGGATTAGCCTGTAAGATCTGCATCTCACACATGCATTATTTCAGTTGGATTGGGGTGGGGTTGTCTGACATCTTCTCTGTTTGTGTCTGGGTCACAAGAATTTGAAGAATCCTCCTCTGAACTGGTCCCTGTATTGGTTGGGTCTTTCCCCCAGCCTTTCACAGACCTAGTTCCTAATGGCCTTCCCCTTTGCTCTAGACCAATTTCCCTCCCCTTCTTGCCTTAGGAAAAGAGGAGAAAACCTAAATGGTAGGTGATAAAAGACAGCCCCCCCCTTAAAAAATAAAGGCTAATTGGGACTAGGGCTGGTTTATAAATTAAAATACGTAAACGTTTGAGCCTAAAACTTACATACCCTATTAGTGAAAGGTGGTGTTGGTGATGGGATGTGAATGTGAATGTGAGCCATATGATGAGGGAAATATTATCATAGCAATGTAGATGAATCTATTAATGAGTTCCTTATGATATACCTTAAATTATTTTCAGTCATTTCCTCTTCAAAAGGCAGGGGCATGGGAGATGGAGCCAACACAGGAAATATACCACTTCCTGTAATAATATTGCTGCCCATGGCTAAGTCATTTTTAACAAATCTTAATAATTCTATCTTATCTTCTGGGCATTTGCAGGACAGAGCTAGCAACAAATAAGGCAAACCAAAAGAAGAAGAAGAAGCTTTTTGAAGTGCCTTTTTATGGATATGGACTTAGCTCTCCTACAGTAAAGTGCTCTGGAACTCCTTCTTGTGGCCATCTTTGTTGGCAAAGAAGGGGAAGGGCCATAGCTCAGGGGTAGAGCATCTGCTTTGCATGCAGAAGGTGCCCAGTTCAACCTCTGGCATGTCTTTGTAGGGCTAGGAATGTCCATTCTCTCAAGCTCTGGAGAGCTGCTGCCTGCTGGTGTTGACACTACAGAGCTGGGTGGAGCAGAGAAATGATCCATTCACCCAGACTTCCTACTAGTTTATTGTTTTCTCTATACAAAGAATAAGCTACCACCCCCATTATAGGATTTTCACAACCATTTTATAGGTTAGGAGTCCACAGTTTGTTGCCAAAATATATATTAATTCACACAACTTCTTTTATTTATTCCTTTTTTTTTAAGCTGCTCCTGAACTATTGAAAAATTGCAGATCTTCTCTGGAATTCTTTCTCTTCTGAATGTTCTGTCTGTGTAAGCATTGCTGCTTGCCAAGCGGGGTGATTATTCCCTCTCCTTCCCCAGTATGCCATTCTGGGGGTTCTCCTGACCCCCTCAAGTCAATTTCAGTGGGCACAGGTGGCGCACAGGCGGAGCAAGTGGAAGTCCTTGCAAAGGGCTTCTGCTGATGGGGACATGCTAGGTTCCTCTGTTTGAAGGTTGCAGCTACAGCTAAATCTACCCCATTGTCCCTTTTTTAAAAAAAATGCTACTTCTCATGTTCAGAGATCATTTAAAAAAGAAGGATTTCAAATTTCATTATTATATTTTTAAAAAAGAGATTAAAACTATAGCTCTTTGATTTTTCTTTTTTACACAGTGTAGTTTTTAAACATATTTTTGGAAATACACTCATATAAAGGCACTATTATGAGAGTTAGAAAAGGCCTTTCAACAGCAGACTGCCAGCTCAAAAGGCTCGTCCAGTATTACTCCACACATATATAAAAATGAAACATCCCAGGGGTTTCATGAAACACCAGTTCACACTTTTATAAAATGTGCTTCTAAACTACACTACAAATCTGGCAGATCATAGTGTTACAAATCTTGCGGAGTTGGGTTTGGATTATTTGTCTCAGAGGGGAGAATTGTAATGGGGCTTTCCTGCTGTATGTTTGCATTTAAAAAAAAAGGGCATTGAGGCGTAAACATTGTTTAAATGTTCTTCTTTTTTCTGTTATTTGGAATCCACTCCTAGGAAGAGCCAAAGATCCAACAAACATTCAGAGTCTTTTAAACTCAACTTTTAATAGATGAGCATGAAGCACATTTGAATTCAAGCATTTCTAAATGAGAAGCAAGACTTCAGATGTTGTGGACAGAACCAAAAAGTCTTTTCTGCTCTTGGCTGAAATCTTGCACACAATTAGGCTGCTTATAAATTCCCTTGAAGTTGACATATTTTAGGATCGGCCTCAGATTCAAGACAAGAAATCAGAATAATATTTAGACACTGAGGCTGCAATCCAAGACCAGCCATATGTGCGGGCATGAGGAATGTAAGCATGGGGTGCCTTGAAAGTTTTCATTGCAGTTGATCACTTGGTTAAAAAGGCAAGCAGGTTTTAAATAAGGAAGTGAGTTGCCCATTCAGCTTGGTAATCAGCTGCAGGGAAAACTCTCAAAACAAAGACCCAGGTAACTACCAACTGGTGAGCTTGATGTAGGTACCAGGAAAAGTCCTAGAACAGATACTGGTAATTAAATGGTTGGCCTGTGAGCATTTACAAAAGGATGCTGTGATTACTAAGACCCAGCATGGGTTTCTCAAAAACAAGTCATGCCAAACGAATCTCTCTCTCTCTCTCTCTCTCTCTCTCTCTCTCTCTCTCTCTCTCTCTCTCTCTCTCCTTACAAGCTTGATGGATCAGGGGAATGCTGTGGATGTAGTGTATCAAAAGTAAGGCTTTTGACAAAGTCCCTGATGCTAGTAAAATGTGGGCTGGAGGAGGTGACTGTTAGGTAGATTTGTAGCTGGTTGACTGACTCAGTGGTGGAGGAAGCTGCTCAGGCACCTGGGGCGGCACACCGAGGGCCGGGGTGAGCTGTCCAAAGTGGTGGGGTGAGCCGCCCACAGGGGCAGGGCGCACCGCAGGGCCTCCGGAGTCTGCCTGCCTACTCCCACTCAGCCGCCCTATAGCTGGGGGGAAGGCAGTGGACGGACTGTTTGGGCAGCACAGAGCCTGTGCGTGCCCAAGCCACCACATCTCTCACAGCAGAGGTGTGTGGCTCGGGCGCGCTGCAGGCCCCGCGGTGAGTGCCACCCAGCATTTTGTCACCCCCCCCCCTGGGTGGCCTGCACCCACTGCAACCCCCTTCCTCTGCCCCTGGACTGACTGAACCCAAAGAGTGGTGACTACTGGCTCCTCCTCATCCGAGTAACAAGTAGGGTGCCACAGGGTTCTGTTCTGGGCCCATTGTTGAACACCTGAACAACTGAAAATGATGAACTAAATGACTTGCCATTGATTTCAATCGATCTAGCCCACAAATGACTGGACATTACCTATGATTTCTAAGTCTGCTGCTTGCATCTTTATCCTGGGAACTGCCCTGAGACCTGCAGGTATGGATCAGTATATAAATTCAGTAAATAATAATGATGGTGATAAATACATATAGATCAACATATGGACATTTTATGCAAATTAGGACTAATTTCTGTACTCTATTTTTCCTTTCCTCTTTCTTGGCACTGCAGAAGTGGTCACCTTAGGTATGTATGTGCTTCTCCCATGCTTGTATATGATCATCTAGTGTTGCAGCTGTGTCATTTAATTCAATGCATATTTACTCAAAAGTATGCTCTGGTTACTTGCAGTGCCCTGCTTACTTGTCAGGGGGCTTACTTCCAAGTAAGTGTGGATAGGACCACAGCCTTAGTGTCCAAACATTACTGTATTTTTTTGGTAACAGACCATCAGCTTGGTCAGGAGTGTGTCCTGCTGAATTCAGTGGAACTTTCAGGATAATTAGGCTTGCAGTCTTAGACTTCATACACATTACCATTTCCTCTGGCTCCAGTGTTCTCCCACTGCTCATTTTTGAATCCATGTACACATAGTGTTATCCAGGATCCAGAGCTATCCTGTAGTGAGGTACTGCATTTTGATGTGCCTTTCCCCAAGCCAGCTTCAATCCAACTTGAGCACGGTGTCCTTATCCAAGTCGCACTGAATCCCAAGTGTGCCTACATTTGAGAAACCTTCCTTCCCTTCTGGATTTCCAGGGGCAGAGATGGGGCAAGGAAATTGATGAGGCAATTCCACCAGAAGACATTTCCATGCAATCTCTGCTCCCTGGTGTGGACATATAGCAGGTGACTTCAGTACACCTTAGCCCTTGTTGATGTGCAGAGCAATGGGCAAATTCAGCTTAAACACAGTGAGGGGGGGGAGACCTAGCTGCTTTGCAAGCTGGTAATGTGTGTAGCCTAAATTGTGCAAAGTGCTTCATAGGAATTATTCTGTTAATTCTCATGTAAGTCCCTAAGAGGACATTTCAACTTTAAATATGAGAAACCTATGACCCATAAGGGTCCTGTGGAATGTCCTTCCCAAGGAAGTGTGCTTTGTGATGTTTCAATCTAAGCAATTAAACTCCCAAGAAAGACCTTTCTTTTCTGACAGACACTGGCTGAGCTTTTGTGAAGAGTTATAGCAGAGGAATTTTTGTAAGCTTTTGGAGGATCTGATTTGAATTGAAATGGAGATTCTTAGCTACATTTGATACAGCTTTTATGTATTTTATTCACTACTATGTGTATTTTATGACTGTAACTTAGGGATGCTTCTTTCCATGGAAATGTGTTCAGGATCAAGATGAAAAGAACCATTCCCCAAAATAATACTAATATTCAGCAACTAGATGGTGTTTTTATAATGCTCCACATACATTATTGTGATGTTTTGCTCCTGCAGGATGGTGGGCCAGTAATGATGCCCTGTCTCTCCTAAGGCTGATGAATCCAAGAGGTTTCCATGATCCTATGGGTGTGTTACCACCTAACTTCGCTGTCCACCCTGCTGTCCCACAAAGGTGGTGGTGAGGAATTCCACCCAGACAAAATGAAACAAAGATGTGATGGGCCCAACTGATCTGGGAGGTGGTGATCCCCTTCTACAGGATGGAGTGCACAGAAATGCCGTTTACCTTCCCACCACAGTGGTACCTATTTATCTACTTACACTGCTTTCGAACTCCTAGGTTGGCAGAAGCTGGGACAGAGCAACGGGAACTCACCTTGTCATGCGGATTCGAACTGCCAACCTTCCGATCAGCAAGCCCAAGAAGCTCAGTGGTTTAGACCACAGCGCCACCCGCTCCTAGAGAATGACAACCTGGCCACGATGCTTTGTGCCTTGATAGCCTCAGCAGTAGAGACCACAGCAACTCACTCTTTGTGGGACTACCTTCTGAAGACTATCAGGGATTTTCAGTTACCACAAAACGTGGCCTCTTGCTCTAAAGCTTTGGAAGTGAGATGAAAAGAGCTTGTTAACTCCTGTACTAAAACAGCAAAGTTAGCTCCCAGCTTGTTTCCAGATCCAAGCAGTGTTGTGTTTAAGCTTCAAGCCCTAAACAGTCTGGGTCCAACTTACCAGAGGAAATGCCTTTTCCATTACCAGCCTCCTTGTGCACCGAGGGCAAATTAGACACAACACCATTCATTCAATTAGCCATTTTGTGAACAGCTTTTTAAAAGTAACTATGGACCCCCTGATTCAGATCAAGATGCTGATAGGAAGGGGTGGGTGGGTTTTAACCCTTTGCCCCTCACGGAAGTCCTGATCTGAATTGAGGGCCTTGACCCTGCTTTTTAAAACTGGTTTCTAAGAAGCTCCCATTTAATGCAAATGGGAGCTTTTTCTTCCAATGCAAATACCAGGTGCATGCTGTCTGATCTGGATTGAGGACCTGAGGGAAGGGGGGAGATTAGACCTCACCTACCCCTTACACCAGGGTCCCAGGGTCCTGATCCATATGAGGCCATACATGACTACTTACACTTTGTAAAGGGTATTTCGAAAGAGGCGGGAATGGGCATCTCATCTGGTTTGGCCCTGAAACCCTCAGAAGTGACTCTACTGCTCCAGGTTGCCTCTTTCTGACTGAAATCAACTGACAAGGTGAAGAAATAGGGATTTCACAGCTTCTCTCTACATACCCACCCCACTCTTCAAAAGGTGAGCTCAAGGGGATATGTCAGGTGTTGGGACATGGTCTTTGCTTACACCTAGCCACATAGGAGCCAACTCCAAGGGTTCAAGGTCCCTTCGCCCCCCAATAAAATATTTGAGTAGGCTGCCCCCCCTCCAAAGTTGATGGGCATTGCCATTCAAATTGTGTGTGTGCGCTGTGTCATGTGGGGCAGGGCTTACCTGCCCCCCTATTTTATTCAAGTTGGCACCCCTTCCTAGCCATATACCTTAGAACTCTGCTATGAATTTCTGAACTGTGCAACCTGTAGCCTGATCTATGTTTGGGCAGTGTGGTGAATTTTGGAATAAAGCGTTTGGGGGAAACTGAGCTGAGAGCTCAAGTACAGTGTCCGTGAGTGGGAGCCAGGGCAATTGGCAACTATAGGTTAGGTATCCTTCACACAGGGGCAGAGTTTGGTCTTTCCAATTTCAGCAGCTGTCGGGGTTTGGGTGCTGGAGCTCCTCGTGCACAAACTTGGACTGGTCATGCACGAGGTACCAGTTGCGGGGAAAGCGGCCAGCGTTCCGCGTGCTTTTGAGCACGGTCGCCGGCCAAGTCTCACAATCCGAAGGAAGCTGAGTAAGCCAATTGATGACTCCGAAGGTGTGTGAGTTCCTAGTTGCCTTCTTAATGAAAAGTTGCCTCGTGAAATAAAATATACCCTGACTCTGAATAGATGGACCAACTCAAAGAAATAAAATTTTTTACTTTAAACCTTTTACTCCCCCCTTTTAACCCCAAAGGAAGACAGACACCGGTTGTATCTTTAGTGGCTTCGGCAGAACCCGCATAGGCTCGTCCCCTAAGCTAAGTTCTCCTAAGCTTAAAGTCCCTGCGCGCCCAATCTTCCGCGAGGCTAGCTAAATAACTCTAAAACCGAAATATCTTCCGCGAGCCTAACCCTAGGCTAAACCTAAAAGGAACCTGTCTAAAACTAAACCGAATGATCTTCCGCGATCTAACTCTAACTAAAGAAAACCCATCCAACCCGTCCAGCCCGCTCCCAATACCCTTAAACTAAACCCTGAACTTAAAAGAACGTCGACTGACTAAACCAAAGAAACCAAGGAAAAACGTGCCTAAGCGGGGGTGCCTCTGCCTTTTATTAGGGAACAAACGTGACATCATCATCAATGCCTCAACCAATAAAATCACTGTTGCTGCCCTCCAAAAAGGCGGGAAGCAAGTTTAACGCTCATTAACAACTTTGAACATGACCGGAACTATAAAATAAAGGCGGATTAATCTCATAAGTGAACCACATTATTCATTCATGCTTTCACTTTCGCTTTTGCGCGCAGTTATACCAAAAGTAGATCTCGAAAACCTCATTAAATAATTAAATAAATATGAATCCATGGCGGATCCGTGAAACGTATTCCGACAAGCAGCACTCTATTTCTGCACATCCCACCTCTGGCCTTCCATTCTGCTCAATTCACTACATCATAGTTGTGGCATCCAGTGCAGCGGAACCAGTCGCTCTGCCCTAAATCCGCCTCTGCTTCACAAAATATTGCCTGGCATTACTAGGCCTTTCTTTGAGGAACCTCTAATAGAAGGATCTCTTCTGGTGCTTCTCAGAACACAGCATGAAGACTACTAGGTTAGTGAGGTTTTCTTACTTCATGAAAGAGGGGGAAACCGAGTCTCTGCTAAAAGCAAATCCGACAAACACCAGAGAAAGGCAGTTAGAATAAGATATTCTGCCAAAGAAGTAAAATAAGATTTAGTCAAGATGTGGTGTTTTCTTAAAGAAAGCCGCAGTGCGTGCACTCACGCCTGCACATAGTTAATATTCTATAGGGACAGTTACTATAAGATCTAGCTGTGAGCCAATGTTCAGATCGGCACATAGAGAGTATGACATTTTCTCATCATAATTAAATGCTAGCAAGGAGGAGCGTGTTAACATCCAAGTTCAAGGGGTGATCCATCATGGACCCTTGCTGTGTGGGCTAGTGAGGGCGATGCACATTGGACACATTCTTGGCCAGTGGCATGAGCCAAGAGCAGCCAACGCTTCTCCTCCGGATTGCGTCTTGTTCTGCCGTTCTGGATCCGAACAGCCTTCAGCTGCACAGGATGCTTCTCTTTCTGGCTGCTCCGAGAGATGAAAAAAAGATGTAGGGAATCAAATCGCTGGAAAGGGTGGGTTTTTTAAAAGGATTAAGATGACAGCCAAGAATATGAAGGGTGGTGGAAAACCCAGGAGGCCCTGCAGCTCCTGTCTGGTGCCTGCCTGCCAAGTCACACAGATCTGTAGTGTGACACATGTCTTCCATTTTGGATCACGTGGCCACACAAATAACTCACTTGTTCATCGTGCTTTTTGCAGGTTCCGTCTCTCTTGGCTTAATGTGCCAGCACCACACACTGTGTGTACTACTGTATGGTTCCTTTCTTCTTCTTCTCTTCCCTAAAGTGTTTATTGATTTTGAGAATAAAAACAACACACGGAACGTACCACAGAGGTTACACTGATGTAATTCCTCTGGAGTGCTCCCATTTCAATGTTCTCTCTTTCCCTTTCTGTATCTGCTTTCTCGGGGCAGGGGAAGGGGAAGGGGCAGGCCCAGAGGAGATGAGAAAAGATAAGAGCTTTGCATCAAGGCCAGTGGTAAGGGAGAAATTTAGTTCCTGTTCTGATGCAAACCTCCCTCATTCTCCCTTTCTGAAACAGTATGTGAACTGAAACACAGCTCCCCCCCCCCACAAATATATATGGTAAATTTGCATTCAAAAATGGTGAATATTAGGAGAAATGCACACTAAAGTGTTGATGAGTGTTCAGGAGTACTTACAGAATTGTACTCCAGTATGGGAATGTGGCAAGATGAACACAAGACTGGTGTGTGAGAGAGAAATGGAGAGAAACTGAAATTTACAGATTTGCCCATCTCTCGTTGAGGCTTGCCTTTTATTTTGCTCCAGGAGTGGACTAATATTTCAGTATTATGCTCAAAGACAAAACAACAACAACAACAACAACAACAACAACAACAACAACAACAACAACAACAACACAATCTGATTTACCTAAAAAAGGAGAAATTGCCACCACAAATATGGCTGATGATAGACAATGTTTTCTAAGCTGAAAGAGGTTTGAGAGAAGCATCACTTCCCTTATTGTAGTACACACACACACACACACACACACACACACACATTTTACCCCAGCAGGTTTCTGAATCTTTTTTTAAAAAAAAACAAAAAACAAAAAACAAAACCATGTTCACCAGAGGTAAAAGATGGATGAATACACACACCATATGCAGTGGCTCCTCTTTCAAATCACCAACAACTCCTTTAAAAAAAAAAAAGTGTCTGTCTCCAACCACAGTGTGTTGGCCTTGGTCATGGGAGACTCAAGTTTTTATCACCACATTGCCACAAAGCTCTCCAGATGATTTTGATTGGCACCATTTCCTATGCAGCTTAGGGCGTTTTCATATCGTCATTTATTGTGGATGCTGAGGGATTTGTGCAGCATCCAAGTGATGCTGCCCTCACCGACATGCTGGCTCGTTTTAATTGGATTTGCTGTTTTTGCAAGCAGGGGGATAAACTTTCCAGATTTTCCATGGATTAAACAGGACAATAGTAATATGGGATGGCATTGTGTGGACGCTGCACAAAAGTTGTGTGCTGGAGCACTATCAAGACCCCTGTGAACACGCATGTAGTCATGCCTGTTTACTCTGTACAACTATTGGGTCAGTAAACAAGTTAATCAAAATAAAAATTGGTAACACAAGGTACACTGAAAGGTAGCATACTGACCCCTGATGCTGGATTGGGGTACCTAATGCAAAGGATTTTGGTCAAAAATATTAACAGTGGGTTGGAGAATAACACCTCTTGTTTCTGTGTGATGTTAAAAGGTCCCCATTGCTCAGCTGCAGTTTCCCAGCTGTGGGATAGGAATGGAGCTGATGTACCTCACTGAGTTGTTCTGGGTTTGAGTTGCCAGTCCAAAATGTGGTGCAGCACACTGTTGGGTTAAACTACTCTTAATTGTATCAGTTCTGAGCAAGCAAATTAATTCTGCCCCTGTGCATGTTGTGTCCTCTCACAGCCACAGTTGAAAACCCTTTATGTTTGTGAGCACTGAGCAGCAAAGGCTACTGGAAACAATAATAATCAAGCTCATGGGTTCGGCTTTGAAATTCACTTTCCATGAATTTGTGCCAGTGAAACTCAATAACGCAAAATGTTCAAAGAAAGGGAACATGAAAAGCGACACGAGCATAGCCAAAATGAATCTATTTAGTGACGAAAATGAATATGCAGGGAAAATCCGTACAATGTTCCCTCAGCTCAAAGGCAAAACGAGTCGCAAAGCCAAACCTCAAAGGGCATCGATGTTTTGTTAGCTGACTCTTTCACCTTAACACAAACATGGCAAACAGCATGAGCAAATGAACAAAACCCTCTTCCAAAGAAGGATTTGTCACTATGTGCTCCAAAAGAAAAGCAGCTAAATCCTAGAATTGTAGAGTTGGAAGAGACCACGATGGTCATCTTGTCCCGGTAAGACAGGAATCTTTTGGCCCAATGTGGGGCTCAAACCCATGACCCTGAGATTGTTTTCAACAAGTCCGATTCTGATAATAAATTACAACATTTGTCAATTTCATCAAGCAAGGCCCATAACTCTGGTGCCACTGAGCAGGGCCTGAAGGTCAGTGGGAGAGTGCATACTTTGATAGCACAAGGACTTAGGTTCAATCCCTGCCATCTCCAGAATACAGTAAAGGATTTTGGTGGCGGTGATAGGAAATGGGCTGTTGTCACAGGTAGGCAATTGCTGAAGCTTACATCCTAGCAGGAAGTTGACAGTCAACTCCTGAAGCCTCCAGGCCCTCACGCTCCTCCTCCTTGCTGTCACTCAGGAGCGGCATCAGCACCTGGCATCCTTGGGCAACTGTCCCCTTTAACACCCACTCTCAGACCCCTTTAATTTCTTCTCTCACCCTGCTGTTCCAAGCGATTGGACGACTGGGTCTAGCTGCCATTTTAGTTCCTCACAATGCTCTGGAGTGACACTACATTGAGGACATTGAGGGAAATTAAAATGGCAGCTAGACTCAACCACCAGAAACTGCTTGGAGCACCACTGCTGCCCCCACAGCACCACTAGGTAAGCCCACCAGGGCCTTCCACTCCGCCATACTACTTATTGTTTTGAAATGTCCCAGGGCATGTAAACTATGGGGACAGATTGGTGTGTGCGAGCCCTCCTCCAAATCTAGAAATAAGCACCACACTCTTTAGCGTGAATCACAGGCAGTTCAACACATAATAGGAAATGTGGGGCTGGTGCCAAAAATGTCAGCCCTGTGTGCCCTGATGCCACCAAACAGCACATTTCCCTGCTCCTTTTGTTGGCTGTCGCCAGTGCAGGGATCGCCAACTTTTTGGTGCCTGTGGGCACGTTTGCAAATCAGAGAAACTCATGAACACCACACACACACACGACAACCAAGCACACATTGCAGTTAATTCTATTGGCTGCAACAGAGCGTTTCTCTCAAGCATGGGGGAGGACCCTGTAGGCACTCGGAAATGCCTCTGCAGCCACATGAGCACCCATGCCAGTGTAATGGATTCAGGACAAGGAGTGAATTGTACTACATCTTATGCAGGCCAAGGAGGAACCCAACCCAACCAAAGACCAACCCCCTCTGTATCCCGCTTTCTTTCCAGAGTGCCCAACCTGATGGCGCTGGGAGGCCCAAAACAAGACTGGAAGGAAATAGCCATGAATAAACTTTGTCCTGGTTTCATTGGATAATACACCAATTTTCTGGTAGAATGCACAAGAGGCTACTTGTGGTAGAAAGTACATTGTTTTGGATTTTTTAAAAAGTAAAATGCATACTTGAGGTGCTTCAGAGGAAAAAGCTGGGCTATCCCCTCACCTGGATGTTCGTAAAAGAAGTGTTTTCTAAAAAGAGAAGGGTAAACATTAGCAATGGCAAAAAATAACAACATAAAATAATGATAGTAATAGGAAAGGTGTGCCTTCAACAGTTCAGGCAACATTTGTGCATGCACAGATAATGGTGTGTGTGCAGATGAAAGCTTCATGAGACTGGTGTTTGGCATGGGGAAGGAAATCATCAGCTGAAAACATCACCACACAGCTCTGGTGTGAACAGAGAAAATGGTGTGAACAGCAGGGAAGATGACCTTTCAGGGTTTCAAGCCACTAATGTGAACATATCCTAAGTCATACTCAAAAGAGACCCACGGAAATCGATGGATATACTAGTCATATCCTCTGATTTTAGTGAGTCAACTTTGTACAGTAACTTAGTTGTATACAACCCAAAGTTTCAACACCTGGAAGCACATATCTGGACAAACATTTGTTCTAGAACTTTGTTACAGAGTTTCGAGAGATCCTGAGAAGGTTATCCCTGAGTTACTGCCATTTTAGAAAGTACTGACTGGGACAAGGTTTGTTTTGTTTTTGTTTTTTTCTTTGAATGTGAGTGATGCTCCTCATTTGCTGCACTAACCCTCCTTTCCCATATGGTTTCTTCATTCCTGGACATAATTTAGATAGCCCACATCATACTACCAAGAGAAGAAGCATTTGTCTTGCCCAGGCATCAGAGGGCACCTTTCTAGCCTTGGAAAAATATTAATTCCATTTTTTTTAAAACACACACACATACCTGACTGACATTTAACAATGCAAAGCCTTTTGTAAAACTAGCAGAAGGTCACTGTGTATTTCCTTCTCAAGGAAAATGGCATAGGCCATATTTATACAAATTAATGTTTGCCCAGACAAGTAAGGCACTGGAGAAGAAATTCCTACTTTATTTGCAGCAAGTCAAAGCAAAACATTGTCTTTTATGCGAGGCAAATATGTCAACCGCCTGACCTCACGAGGGAGATGCCTTCCCTTAAACGGCTTCTCCTCTCAGTCTATATTGCTTTCCCAGAACCAGAGGTTACCAAAATGACTGACTGAATGAAAGGCAAAATGGCCCATAACTCTCCAACAGTTGAAATGAAGTTTAAACCTATTCTTCATTTCTTTCATGTGCTGCGTTGAAATATGAGTACAAAGGGAGGCCAGCCGAGTTAAATATTCTGTCATGAGGTAATTCAGCTTTGAATGAGAGAATACAATGATAGCAGTGTGCTTTCTGTTTCCATAAAACCTCATATAACAGTGAGCTCAACGGGCGCCTTCAATGCGCGGCTGAAATGGGAACAGGCAGGATTTCTCCAAATCAAAATGGTCAGATTGAATGTCCTGTTTTGGTGGCAAATCAGCAGCTAATGGTCTCTGAGTACCATCCACATGAAACATACAGTTATTTTCCCATTCAGAAGCAATTTCCGCCATGTTTTTTGTTTACGAAGTATTGCAGGCCTCCACCAAGAATTATTTCCATGGAGAAAAAACAACCACATGTTGTGATGGTGATCAATCCACATGACCAGCTGGCACCCATGAATGACTCATAGCATGGAGTGCTGGTAGTTTTGACAACAACCCTCCCTACCAGCTGCCAATGGTAGTTGCACCAGAAGAACAAGCATCCTTCAACACAACAGGAAAACAAAAGCCGGTTCACCCAACTGTGTTCAGGTGGTGAGATACAATAATGTCATAGTGTTTCTCACATCAAGGCAAGGTAGACACATGGCCCCGTTCTTGTGCTTCACCATCCTCCAAGTATCCAGCTCTTCATTATGTACCTATCTTTTACCACTCCATTACTCATGAGTGGTGCTATGGGTTAAACTACAGAGCCTAGGGCTTGCCGATCAGTAGGTCGGCGGTTTGAATCCCCATGACAGGTTGAGCTCCCATTGCTCGTTCCCTGCTCCTGCCCACCTAGCAGTTCGAAAGCATGTCAAAGTGCAAGTAGATAAATAGGTACCACTCTGGCGGGAAGGTAAACGGCATTTCCGTGCACTGCTCTGGTTTGCCAGAAGCGGCTTAGTTATGCTGGCCACATGACCCGGAAGCTGTTCCCTCGGCTAGTAAAGCGAGATGAGCGCCGTAACCCCAGAGTCATCTGCGACTGGAAATAACGGTCAGGGGTCCCTTTACCTTTACCTTTACTCATTATTAGCTTCCCCAAGTTTAGGCAGCAGGGCAATAATCCAGGATCTCAATGCAGTCACATTGTCAGGCATCCAAAGAAGAAGAAGAGGAAGAAGAAGATTCTGACTGAAAAGCATAATACAGTGAAATCAGGCATCTCCAGACCATCCTATTTTAATTTATAATCAAATAAAACAGAGTTTTCACATGTATGAAAGCTCATTTCAAAAATCGCTTGCTTGCTTTGCTCAGTACCCTGCTGTGCTCTGGGGTCTTTCATCCTTAGCACTGATTTAGTGTTAATTTAGGGCTGCAGTCCTATGCAGTGTTAGAAACTGAGATGTGAAAGCTAGGAGCTAGATGGCACCTTAAGGCTAGGTTGTGGTTGCAACAACAGAATGTCTAGGCACACTTTTTAAATAGCCAGAATACAAAGCTGAAAATGAATGAACTGCAGCTAAAATATTATGTTCATTTTTCACATGGTCTAGTCCTTCCCCTGCCCATCCCCTAATATTCTTAAGAAGGTCTCTTCTCCAGTCTTTGGAGAGTAGCTGGAAGTGGTGAGGCAGAAAAAGGTCCTCCTTTCCTTCCACTCTGCAGTTTTAATCTGAAATCTTAGGTGCAGTCCAGCACCCAGAGCTCAGAAACTGATCGTGCTAAAGAAATTCCCTGTTGCAAAATATGCCTAGAACAATGGGAGTTTTGAACACTGGTCCTATGTGCATTTACCTGGGAGGAAGGCCCATTGAAGTCTATGGGTCTTAACTTTTGAATAGACGGGCACAGGCTGTAAGACACTTTTTGCCTGTGTTATATGTGGTGGCAGTGCGGTGCAGTGGTTAGAGCGTTGCATGAGAATCAGGGAGACCCAATCAGTCGTGAAGCTCAGTAGATGAACTTGGGTCAACTTCTTATCTAACCTACCTCGCAAGGTTGTTGTGATGATAAAATGAAGGCAGGGAAAACCAGGAATGCTGCCTTGACCTCCTTGGAGGACATGCAGGATACAAATGAAGCAAGTAAATAAATATTTAAGAGAAGGTGAATGGCAGTCAGTGTAGTCCACACAAAATACTATTCAGTCCTGAAGAGGCTAAGAATCCTCCCTCTCTGCCCATGGACTGAACGTGCACATGAAACCTGTGCAGACGGCCGACAGGGCCACGTGAACAGATCAGGATAACTGGTCACAAGGAAAAACGTCAAGCTCAAGCACTGCCATAGCTATCTGGACTCTTTAAGAGCTGCCCTTTCTACACTTTCAGCATTCATAAAAAGTAAAGAAAAAAGTGTATAACCAAGGTATAATGTTCCCATGTGCTAACTTAAATGAAGACATACTTGTGCCAAAGCAAATTGTAGCAGTTCAGTTTTCAGCCAGGTGGTGGCACTAAAACCAAATACTTGCTTGCTGAATTCCAAAAAGCCACTTGTGTTGACTGCAGCATGATTTTACAATCACCCATCTTGTCCTCACTGAGAAAAAGCAAGGTGCATGTGTCTTAATCTACAGACCTTAGAGCCAGTGTGGTGTAGTGGTTAAGAGTGGTAGATTCGTAATCTGGTGAACCGGGTTCGATTCCCCGCTCCTCCATGTTTTTGTCCATCTTGTCCTTGTTTGTGATACTGCTTCCTAGATCGTTTAATGTCCATAATCCGGTGCTGTTGGTAGGATCAGATGAAAGGATGAATGTTTTTTTTATATATAAAAGGGTATAAAAGCCTAGTTAGCCAGATTCATAAGGTACAAATTCAGATGGATTTGCCATTATTTTAAAGCTGATGCAGAACTTTTGGTATGTTGCCAAAAATGACTAGGCTGCTATGATAAGAAAGCATTTCCATATTAGCATATGTCAAAGCAGACATAAATAGATCCTTCTGGAACAAACAAACAAAAATCACGCAAACAAGAGACTGGTTTCATACACCGAAGGTCAGGGATCATCAGGATGTTTTCGTGTGATTTATATATATTAGTGCAGGGTTTTTTGTGATGGTGGTGTGAGTGTGTGGGTGTTAACATTCCCCACATCTCAAAACAAAATAAAAAATAAAAAAATTCCTTCCAGTAGCACCTTAGAGACCAACTAAATTTGTTCTCGGTATGAGCTTTCGTGTGCATGCACACTTCTTCAGATACACTGAAACAGAAGTCACCAGACCCTTATATATAGTGAGAGAGTGGGGAGGGGTATTATATATAGTGAGTATACTCTCTCACTATATATAAGGGTCTGGTGACTTCTGTTTCAGTGTATCTGAAGAAGTGTGCATGCACACGAAAGCTCATACCAAGAACAAACTTAGTTGGTCTCTAAAGTGCTACTGGAAGGATTTTTTTTATTTTTTATTTTGTTTTGACTATGGCAGACCAGCACGGCTACCTACCTGTGACATTCCCCAAATCTATAATTCAAATGTAAATAAACTGCACTGGCTGCTAAACCATATTCTATCTGTGTGTGTTTCAAGGCGCTATTTTTCCATTACCATTAGCACTTGTAATTCCATATATTTGTATTACAGACCAAGACTGTGTACACACTAGCAGCTTAAAACACAATGATGTTGCTCCCTCCTCACTGTGTTTCAAATCACTTTTGCACACTACTACTGTATGCACCAAAGTGGGGCAGGAATGTATTTACCTCATGTGCGTTACCTGTTCGATTTCCCTGCAACCCTTTCCCTGCTCCAGTTTGTGAAGCTGTCTTCTGCACATGGGCAATGGCTGTCTCAAATGTACACACCTCAGCTTAAGCACGGCATATGTTTTCAAATCAGGCATAATATCATGCGTACTTGCCTTCAAATCCCAGCAGTGGGAGCCAAAGTAAATGGTAATGTGTGCACAGCCTAATATTGCATTGTAAGGTAGGAACACACACTATAGGGCAAACATGGATTTCCCACCTTCCATTCTACACTATAATCTGCCCCTCACCCCAGTAGTTTTTCTGTTTTTCCTCCAGCCAGCCCTGAGCCTGGAAACTAGCTCATATCTCCTGTTGGTTTTCATTGTTCCTGAGTTGCTCTTTGTGCAAAGCATAGCCCAGGACCAGCGGAGGAGAAACCAAATTGGGGCCTCATCCTAAGCCATGCATTGCTGCACCTCCTCTTGAGCGAGTGGCACTAATGAAGGGGAAGGGCCAAAGACACCGATCAAATCACTTTGGGTTTCAAGTGGAATGATAGCATATCCCTCCCTCTCCCATGGGTGATAAACTTGTTCAAGAGGAATCTCCCCTTATAATGGCACATTGCTATGCCTCTACATGGGTGAATTAAGTCAAGGGGAGGCACTGCAGTGTGCTCCTGAAGCCTGGAAATGGAGTGTTGTGTTGTGTTGTTACAATTGCTGTTGTATAAATTTGCTACTTCAGTTCTTACCCCAACTTCAGAACAGATAATAAAAAACAGTCGGTTCCCAATGGCCTATCGGTATAAAAAGAATCTTCATCTGCCAGTGGAATGACAACAAGGAGGGAGAAAGTCTAATTTCTCTAGGAAGGGAATAGCATGGACCTAAGCTGCATAGGGGACGCAGGTGTCACTGTGGATTAAACCATAGAGCTTAGGACTTGCCAATCAGAAGGTCGGCAGTTCGAACCCCCGTGATGGGGTGAGCTCCCGTTGCTCAGTCCCAGCTCCTGCCAACCTAGCAGTTCGAAAGCAGGTCAAAGTGCAAGTAGATAAATAGGTACCGCTCCAGCGGGAAGGTAAACAGTGTTTCCGTGTGCTGCTCTTGTTCGCCAGAAGCAGCTTAGTCATGCTGGCCACATGACCCGTAAGCTCTACGCCGGCTCCCTCGGCCAGTAAAGCGAGATGAGCGCCGCAACCCCAGAGTCGTTCACGACTGGACTTAACTGTGGCACGTCCTTTACCTTTACCTTTAAGCTGCATAGGGCTTTCATAGAATTGTAGTGTTGGAAGGGATCCCAAGAGTCATCTAGTCCAACCCCATGCAATGCAGGAATTTTGCCAGCAGCCATCCCTGGGTGGACTCGAACCACCAACCTTCTGGTTAACAGTAAGACATAGTGACCCATTGAACTACTTTATAGCTCATAACCAGCACTTTGAAATGTGCTCCAAAACTGACCCGTAGCCAGTGGAGCTATTGTAACAAGGTAGTTAGTGATATGATCCCTATAACCAGCCCCAATCAAATAGCACCAATCTCTATAAAGTCAGTACAGGTGCAATTCTGTCGTGCCTTCTTTCTCAAATTGTTTTCTGGGCGAGGGGCGGGGGAGAATGTAAAGATAATGGCAGTTTTTAAATAAATAAATGGTGAAGCACCCACTTTCCTACAAAGAATGTATTTTGTGTAAACCAGGAAGATTTTCCCACAGTACCACAAAAGATGTCTTTCATCCATTCAGACAAAATAAGATATTGAGCAGCAGCATCGATTCAAATGTGTTTCGAATATTGAAAAAGGATATGTGAAATGGTTTACTGTATTTCCATTTTGCAATGGTGAGAAAGCAGAGGTACATTTTGCACAACTGTAAAGTGTAATAGATTTTAGAGAGAGAAAATTGTCAGAGTACACATCTTATTGACAGACATTGTCTAAGACAACAACAAAGCAACCCACAGCAGCCTCCCAGAAAAGCAACCAGGGGATGCTCACTGGGGGAAGCATTACGATTCGCAGCAGAGCAACAAGGAAGAGGATTTCAATGGGCTGTGGAAAGCAAACAGCTCTGCTAGCAAAGCCAATGAGACACAGCAATTAGCAAATTCATTTGTGTGTCTGTAATCTTAGGCTTCTCAAGAAACACACAGTAGGTTGAGGTGAGTGATAATCAGCAACGGTGTTTTTTTATTTCTTTGATGTGTTCCTTGTCCCAGGTGAGCTTTTGGCTGGAGTTCCATGATCTCTCTTGATCTCTACATGGCACCAATATGGGACAATGTTCTCTGTCTTCAGTGGACACTGCTATGTGGAGCATGTTGTTTTGCATCAATTCTCCCCACATTATACTGTTTAAGCTGTGCCTGCCAAAACCGCTTCTCTCTTAGGCAGCTATTGAAGGCTCAAAAGCCCTGTCAACGATATGAGCTGAGATGGATAATTCTCAGGGTTTTTTGGGGGAGGGGGGAGAGAAATCCCATGGCTTGTCTATCTGGAAACCCCCCCCCCTGCTAATTTAATTTCTGACTTATTTATAGTGTTTTCCCTCTGTGTGTGTGGATCCAGCCTAGACGAGTCAGCCTGGATAGCCCAGTTGGTTAGAGCATGATGCTGATAATGACAAGGTTGCAGGTTCGATTCACATATGCGACAGCTGCATATTCCTGCATTGGAGGGGGTTGGACTTCACTAGATGATCTCCCGGATCTCTTCCAACTCCACAATTTTATGATTCTATGAATGTGTTAGGGATTAGTTTGAGAATGAAACCCATGGTCCCCCAGTGGTTGCTGAATTATAACTCCCATCACCTCTGACCACGGGCCATGCTGGCTGGCCAAGATGGGAGCCGGAGTCCACTAGCATAGTGAAGGCCACAGGCTCCCAAACCTTGGATTAGGGGGAAAGGATTTCATATTGTTGTAACAAAAGCAAAAAAAAAAAAAAAAAAAAACTCTATGTAAAATCACACAGACAAAGTTTTGGGCTCTATAGCGTTGTAACATGAGTAATGTAGCTGAGTCCAATGTGTTACTTCATATGATTCCAGGTAGGACCCTAGCCATGAAAAATGGGGACCAGGTGCTCGGCAGTCTGGATTCAGAGGAGATTACCTTTGGATGATTCTTTGATTCAATACAGAAGACATCTAAACACAAATATGAGAAGGAAGCTCTTAACAATCTGTTCTGCCTTGCACGAAACTCTGAGCTGTTTTAGGAGCTTTCCTGGAAAGCACATGTCTTGCATCTCAGGACCAGTTTCATGTGGTCATTTAGTCTACACGTGTGGGCTCCATTTTCACTGCAGTATGTTCCTTACTTGTCAGCCTGGTTAGAATCGCCAAAACAGAGTACAAAGCCACACACATGCAAAATAGCTTGCCTTTTCAATCAAATGCCACATTGAATGCACCTATATCTCAGGCCTTGAGTGTGAGAAGCAGGAGAAAATATGGTGGTATGAGCAGTTTAGAAAGCAATTTGTCTTCTCAGCTGCAGGAGGGGAAGGGAATGCATGAACACAGCCTTTGCCAACCTGGCGCCCTCCAGATGTTTTGAACTACAATGCTCATCAGCCCCAGCCAGCAAAAACTCCACTAACACATCCATGGATCCTGGCTACAGAAAACTGTGGCCAGTGGTTTAACCAGAGAACATGCTAATCTACCCTTGGGGGTGACAGAAAGCCTACTAAAATTATGGTGTTTCCTGCGGTTTCGTGAAGAAATAAACTCAGAGATAACAAAGCCACAAGAAAAGATAAGAAAATGAAATAACATCTGCTCTGAAGAATAACTGAAATTCTCTCAGAACAGTTATTGAATTCTGCCATTCTAAGAAGTGTTAGGTACAAATAGAACCCAGTTTCATTTTTTTTAATGCTCAGAACAATACCCACTCCTTCTATAATTTCTCCAGCCGCTCCTGTAAAACGCTAATTGTGGCTGCTTTCATTCATGTGTGAGACCCAGAAGAAGTATCAGTTTCCACATGCTCACAGCTCATTCCCCCCTTCCCCCACCCACCCATTTCAGTAACAGAAAATTCAGCTGATCGTGTACTATTATTATCACTTGGTAATTATCCCCATCTGTAATGCACCTCCTACGCGAGAGGAAATTTGCCATAAAGCTTTAAAACAAAACGGCTCTTTGGGACAATATGAGGGAAGCAAAGAGACAGAAGTGTGTGAGTTTCAGTTGGTTCCCTCTCACTAGAGCTTTAGAAGAATAGTGATCACTTTTTGTTTGTTTCATCTTGCTTTAAATCTACCCTGTTGTCATCCTCCTGTTACAGTTCTGTATTTTGTCACACGGGCCCATTTTATACCCTCTCTTGTTACTACTAATACTTGTATTGATCGTCTTGTTGGGTTTTGCTGTATTTTACATTTTAACCTGGAAGCTGCCTTCGACGACTGAAAAACATGATAGAGATATCAAACGATTGAAGGAATGAAATACTGACAAGTGTACCATTTTATCACTTTGAATGTATAAATGAAGCCTGATCCTTCAATGGGACCTAAGCAAGCATCAGCGCCATGATGGAAAGCCCCTTAACAAACAACATAGTTGCTTGGAGTTGCTGCAGCCTGATTTCAGGAGAGCCAGTGTGGTGTAGTGGTTAAGAGCGGTAGACTCGTAATCTGGGGAACCGGGTTCGCGTCTCCGCTCCTCCACATGCAGCTGCTGGGTGACCTTGGGCCAGTCACACTTCTTTGAAGTCTCTCAGCCCCACTCACCTCACAGAGTGTTTGTTGTGGGGGAGGAAGGGAAAGGAGAATGTTAGCCGCTTTGAGACTCCTTCGGGTAGTGATAAAGCGGGATATCAAATCCAAACTCTTCTTCTTCTTCTTCTTCTTCTTCTTCTTCTTCTTCTTCTTCTTGAAGCAGGGCAGTAGAAAACAGTGTTTCCTTCCAGCCAAGCAAAGAGCTGAAGCTGAAGTGATGGAGCTGCTGCATTGAGCAGCCAGGGACTGATGATTCTGCCAGAGAGAGCCTTGCCTCTTCTCGGAGCTGCTCAGGGCCAGGATCTAGAACATGCAATGGGCTTGCTTCCTCCCAAGTTGGACCAGTGGATGGGAATCCTCTGGCTACTAGCTGGGCACTATTTTGTCAGACCTGAGTTTTGGCCAGGCCCATCATTCCTCTCAGAGATGAAAAGAGGGGAGGTCCAGAGCTGACAATGGAGCTGCCTTTCCCATTGAGCAGAATGAGGTGGCCATCTCAACTGGCTGCTGCCACACACACACACACACACACACACACCAACCTTTCCATCCTCCACCCATTCCTATTCTCCTGCATGGTTAATGTCTGCTTCTTTCTGGCCTGGGCTGGCTGGCTTGCTTAGCTGCTCATTTAGACCCATGCATTGCTCAGCTCACATGGCATGTGCTGCTGCTGCTGCTGCTGCTTTATTTACAACCAGTAAAACAGTTGGTGAGTGGTGGCAAAGTTTAGGAAGACAGCTCCAGCCCAGCCAAAGGTTAGGGGTGATGGGCAGTGCCGGATTTAAGTATAGGCCTAAGCTAAACAAGCTATAGCTTAGGGCCCCAAACATTTAAAGGGGGGGAAACTGGATGTACATTTCCAAAATATAAGATACAAAACAAATAAAATAAAACCTACATACAGTTAGAGCTTAATAATTATTTCACTGTTAATATACTTCTTCTTAATTGTATTACTTTGATAAAATACATATTTTGTTATGTGTAAATGGTTTTAGATACCTATTAGGTCCGTAAATTACCATATAGCATATATTCAACACAAAAAACAGCGGCAATTTGTTGTTGACAAAGGACAGCTGGACATATAAAGGGCCCCATTACCTTCAGTAGCTTAGGGCCTCATCAAACCTAAATCCAGCCCTGGTGATAGGAGGTGTGGTCCAACAAGATATGGAAGGCTGTAAATCACCCCATTCCTGACCTAAGTATTTGAATCAGTATTTGCAGAAAGCCACGCCGAGATGCAGAACTGGATGTACCTCTGCCTATTAGATGGAGGGAATTCTACTCTGTGTGCTCCCTCCTCTCTGAACTGCACAGCCCCAACCAAGTCCTTGGAACTCAAGGCGTCAGATATCCAGACATGAGCTGATTCTGCTGGATCTCTGGGGCGTGATTTGCCGCTCAGTCATCAGTTACAAATACAAAACACAATCAGCGACTGTGAAGGAAGAAAGAAAACACACGAAAAAAGCAGCAGCAGCTTATTTAGTAAAAGTCAGAATATCAGAACAAAGAAGATACAATATTGTAAAAGACTGAATTACTCCAAGAGACAAACCACCAGTTAATCGCAAGCCATGCACAAATAATACAATCCTTTCCTGGAACTGAATCCATGCAAGAAATCAGAAACACCCAAAGAGTTGCAGTAGTCTACAGTATTTGTTTTTAGGAACAGCCAAAAGGCGGATATTAAGTTAGACGTCAGAGTATTTATTGCCCTGTAAAATATGTTCTGTTAAGCTTCTCTTTGCCCTTCCCTGTCCTTAGACAGCATACGATAATGCTTTTTTATACAACACAATAAAAAACAAATGTGCGATATCAAGATCAATTTTTTTTTTACGCTGTGCCACCAAAGGGTTTGCTCATTTTTATTTTGTTTTAATCACAGGGACCAGTGTTTATCCATGTGGGTGGATACAGTTCACTGTGTGTTCTGTGCTACTATCATGTTAATATTTAACATTGCTGTTGAGATAATAAATTCTAGCTGGGCTGGGCATTGCCAGTAATATTTTGTTCATTGACCTGATTCAGTCTAATGGAGGCAGAAGGACAGTTTTCATGTATGTATGTATTTAATTAATTTTAAAAGGGGCCCCCAGAAAATAATTTCAGTTTTAACAGAGGTGAAAGATAAAGTTTCAATGGTGCCATGCCATATTAAATCAACTCCTCTCATAACAGCTGCTCTTGACTGATTTGCATTCTCATTTGGCATCAACTCAGTCTTATCTTCTCACCACTTGCATTAAGAGTTCTCACAGTTACACATACATTCTTTGAATCTAGAGCTTAGGGATGTCACAACTGTTCGGAAGGCTGGCCATATAGCTCTTCACCTCCAGCAAATGCAGGAACCTGTGTATGTGTTTGTGGCAGGTTTCACATACATGACACCATTGGGCGAGTAGGTCAATGACTCATATGCAGGCCTGTCAACCTTTCCCTTTTTTGTGGGAAATTCCCTTATTATAGCATTGGGAAACAGCAGGGAGGGTTGACAGCTATGCTCATATGGTGGAGAGGGGCATGGGCTCTTCCCCTCCGCGATATGCATCACATCATGTGTGAAGCAGGTGCTCCAGATGGAATACAGATTCCCATGGAGGCCTAATTTGTGTGATTCTTCCCCTTGGAGTGGATGGGAGAGACTGCACAAATTTTACTTAAGCAAATCCAGGTATTATGACCTGCTCCCACACCATGCAAAAGGGACTGCTGGTTTGGTAAGTGTGCAAACTGGGCTACAGGGTATCTCTTTTCCGCAGCTGTAAACTTCCTCAGTTTGTTATGAAATCCAATGCTCAATGTGTTCAGGTGCAGGTCCTAAAATGTAGGCACTGCACTCCAAAAGTCAGGAGTGGCAGTCTGTTTAAGCATGCATTTGTGGGTGTTTATTCTGCTATGTTAGGAGCCCACCCTATGTCAGGCTCCAGAGAACCTGATCCCTCCCATGGTGGCAGCCAAGAAGCAGACAAACAAGAAGGATTCTTACCAAGTAATTTATTCCCTATGCACAGAGAGAGAGACAAAGGAAAGCAATCTCCCTAAGATAATGGCGTTGCTCCGAGTAAAGTCCCATCCCCTCCGTCTCTCCTATTCTATGTTACCCCTGCGTCAGCTAATCTGAGCTTTCTGCCACTGAGCTTTCTGTTCTACTACTCTCAATGCCCGCCTAGTCCTGGGAGGGGTGTGTGCACTCAGGAATGCTTTCCAAAGACACTGCATCTGTCAGCTGTCTCTCCCCTGGTGCTTCTTCTTTCTGCTGTTCTTCTCCCAGCATTTCCCAGCTTTCCCCCTCTGCAGCCTCTGAACTATGGCCTTCTGCAAACCACTGCTCTAAATCTATACTGTCCACCTGTTCTCAGGAAGGTTCGGGAGAAGGGGGTAGCGTCCCCACCAGTCCTCCTCATTCCAACCATTGGCACCCTATGGTTTGCCTTATGGGATTAGTTGTTGAAGTCTATAAACTGTAACAATCCAATTGGTTGGTTCTCAGTCCCCCATCCTATGAGGTCACACAGTGGGGTTCATGAGGAACAGGGCTGCCAAAAGGGCGACTACATAACGGCCCCTTCCTCATGCAACAAGGCAGTGTGCAGCCTGCAGGTTCCATGTTTAAGTACTCTTGTGGCCCCCTTGGTATGAAAAGTTGGACTGCTTTGCTAAGGCAGATGCTTCTCAAATTATTATTTGAATTACATATGGCAATGTGAAAGCCTACACTAAAAATGGGTGTAAAGATTATGAGAATCCTGTATTAGGGACCTAGTTTTTTTCTCTGTACAGAGAAAAAAATCAATCCACTTACAGGAAGTCTGAATAAATGGATTGTCACTCCATTTACAAGCAACCCTACCCTAATGTGTGCAGACCCCCACTAAATGAATGCTACAAGTGTATAATTAAATTATATGCTTGTGAAGACTAGCACAATTAAAACCAGGGGTGAGGAGGCACAAAAGATTAATCCCTCTAAATCAGGGCTTTGCTAATTTAGTGAGCAGGAAATACAATTAAGGGAAATAACATATTAAAAACACCTACACAAATATCGAAACATCTCTTGAGTGCATTAAAACTTGTGTGTCCGTATAAGGAGAAAACTTCATTTCCTTAATAAAATCAAATTAGAAAACTGAACTCATTCATACCCTGGAGAAAAATTTGCACCTCAAAATGTTCCGAGCAGAGTATCATTGGAAAATGAAAGGAAATCACGGTGTTATTTAAACATTTTATAATGCTCTGAGGTTATGGTTTTAGATGGCAATTCAAATTCTAGAAGAGGAATTTGGAGGAACAGGGACTGCTTTGCATTAACATTATACGCTTGCATTTTCTATGGAAAAATAAAGTGGCAATGCTTTTTGCATTTGTAAAACAAAGCAACCATCTTGCTCCCCAAAATATTAGCATTCCATTGCTATTCTCGCTGCTAGGAAGGAGCGCTTTTACATATCTCCACCTCATGGGGTGGTTTATGTGGCTAGTAGCTCCTATGTCACAGATAGGCACAGACAGGTAGTATGGTCACTGCGTGTGGCCTGACCTCATTTTTTTGCAATCTCTAACACTTCCTTCTTCCATGCTACAAAACTGAATGGGAAAAAAGTAAAGGAAGCAGCTGTAGGTAAGTGGTAGAGAATATAAAGCAGGGTTGAGGGAACTTGGTATCCTACAGATGTTCTGTACTACAACTCCTATCATCCTCGTCCATCGGTTGTGCTTGTTGGGGCTGATGGGAGTTAGAGTCTATCAACATATGGAGGACACCAGGTTTCCTGTCTCTGGTACAAGGTGTTGCAAAGTGTAAGGCACCAGGTTAACTTCCTGACTACCTAAAAGGCAAGAGCTAAAAGGAATTCCTGGGAAAGACCTCTGGTCTGGGGACAGGGTGGCTGAAGAGATAACTCTGCTGAGAGCCCAAGGAGCCATTGACCTTCAGAGTAGACAATACCAAGCGAGATGGGCCAATGGTCTGACTCAGCGTAAGGCAACTTCATGTGTTGATGCTCAGTATCAATTTGCAACACAATAATTAGTTCCACATAGTTTTTGGGCTAGTCAGAGGATATACACCCCCAGTAAAAGCTGCAAGTGCAATAATTTCCTCCACCACCCTCATGACTAGATAGCATGCACATTTGATTTCACAGTTCTCTTTTGCGAGCAAGAAGAGAAGAAATGTTTGCTGGAGGAGGCGGACTCAAAAATGATACAAAGTTACAGGACACCATTATCTCCAAGATTGGGAAATGATCAGTCACGTTGTACTAAAGAGGGAGAGTTAAACCAAAGCCTCAATGATCCAACTTTCCTGATAGTGCACATTCACCAGCAAAAAAACCCAGGAGCTCTGAATGCCCTTCATGTTCTACCTGTGCATTTGTTGGGAAACGGGGTTGGCATGGCCTTGTGATAAGGATCTGCTTTCCCTTCCAAAGAATGCATCCCAGCACACTTGTTGAGGAATACCCACAGAAGTTGACCAGCAGTGAGGACCCAATGTGGGGCCAGCCCAAGCAACCGAGAGACCAAACGTTCAATCATGGATGAGGGGACAGCACTGGATCAGCTACTCCTGGTTAGTGGGAAAGGGTAGGGCCTGCAGCTCTGCCACACAGGTCATTGAAGGGATATAGTCCTCATTCCTATAAATCAGAAATGAGTCCCAGAACATAGACAAAGCATTAGGAAGACTGGAAGATCACACACACACACACACACACACACACACACACACACTGCAGGCACTGAAGATAACACAATGCATTTCCACTCGTTCAGAATATGGTGAGCCACAAAGCCAAGTGGATGGAGCCCGAGGGCCATGTATTCTGCTGGACTGGTTTAATATTTTACTTAAATTGATGATGTAGCTCATTTGCGTACATGGGGGGGGGGTTTTGAGGTTGTGTGCATTGTGTAACTTGTGCCAGAGGTTTAGTTAAGAAGTACTGGATAATGATATGAATTATTTAGGCAAGGTCTCACTCCATACGTATGCATTACTTTTTTTTTTTTTTGCCAAGGACTCTCTGTTCTTAATCACAGGTACATGGAAACATCAGGCTGCTTATTTTAAAAGCCTGCCTTAGCCTGTTAATGGAGTGTGGAAATAACCCTGGAGGGTAAAGCACACCTGAAGTTTGTCTTTCCCTGAAGCAAACATTGATCTTTCCTAAAAAAAAAAGATTTTAATAAAACCAGGATTTGTGTGATTTTATGATAACGCCTGCAGTTCAGTCACAATCTAAGGCGTGTCTACTCAGAAACAAGTCCTATTGTGTTCCGTGAGACGTTCTCCCAGATAAGGGGGCAACCTTGGTTTATCAAGCTGAAATTTCCAATTCCCACACCACCTCAAACAAATATCAGCAGAAATGATTGTTGATAGATTTGTCGAAGGTGGGAGGAAAGAAGAAATGTTTGCACTCTTGATAGATGTTTTCAAAGGAAAATTGGGAGGCGCGTATAGTACTATCCTAAAATATACATTTTTAATACATTTTGGTACATTTTTTTTGAGCCAAGAATTGTATTGAAAAATTCTGAGCAGTTTGAATTCCAAAAGATAATTACATTGTTCTAATCAGCAAACGCACACACCACTTTATTGTAAATAGAACTTCTACGTTGTTTACAAAATAAAGCAAATATTAAAATGGACAATAAAAGACAAAATTAGAAGCAAATGTTTTTAAAAATGCAAAATATAATTAAAACCAACATTTGAAAACAGATTAAAGCACAGGTCACCATCTGCATGTTTGCCTGGACAAAAAATGTTTTTAACAGCCACTGAAGAGAGAGTACAGCAAAGGCACCTGCCTGATGTCAATGGGCAGGGAGTGTTGGTGCTGCTATGCTCAAAGATTGATTCCTTACAAGTGCAGAATGCATGTTATGTGCACCTGTAACAGTGCTTGCTTGACAGATTGAAGTGGTCAGGTGGCACATGTGGGTAAGCCAATCCCTCAGGTACACTGGCCCCAAGCTTTTAAGGGTTTTATAGCAACACTCTGAACTTGGTTCAGTAACAAACCAGCATTAGTCCACAAGGTCCAGATCAGATCAGTTCACATCAGAATTCAGATCCCAAATTGCCCTAGTTGTGACACTGCCACCATGGCTCAGCTTTCAATGAGGGCAAAATCACGAGAGCTACAACGGGCTGCCCTCAAACTACAGTGGTACCTCAGGTTACATACTCCGCTAACCCAGAAATAACGCTTCAGGTTGAGAACTTTGCTTCAGGATAAAAACAGAAATCGTGCTCTGGTGGCACAGCGGCAGCAGCGGGAGGCCCCATTAGCTAAAGTGGTACCTCAGGTTAAGAACAGTTTCAGGTTAAGAACGGACCTCCGGAACGAATTAAGTTCTTAACCCGAGGTACCACTGTATGGGAAAGCCCCTGTAGTCTGAAGAACACTTTACAAAATTAGCAACAGGAAAACCTCAGACTTTGCCTGAAGGCTACTGAGTTTCCGCTCCTGAGCCGGGCCCCTAATTGCTAGCTGAGCGCTGTCCATTTTATGTTCTAAGAGGCACCTCATTAAGCTTTAAAAAGAGCATCATGGGGAACACCAAAGCAGCTCACCTCCTGTGTGGCCCTCCAGATGCAATTGGACTTCAACTCCCATAACCCCCAGCCAGGATGAGCAATGGTCAGGAATGATGGGAGTTGTAGTCCAGCAACATCTGGAAGGCCACAGGTTCCCCACCCCTGTGATATGCCTGCACACCGTGGCAATTCTCTTGTAGCAGCTGCGGCAGCAAGGGCCCCACCCATCTCATTCGTTGCTCCTCCACTGTACATCTTGCTGTTCCAATCAGCACCTGCAGGACTATCTTGCAAAGATTAAAATGTGGTCGGTGCCTTCCGCCTGGTTGCCGTCCAGCACAAACAGGTACATGGAATCCAATCATATGCACATGAGTGCATTTCACTGCCTCTCTAGAGAACACAGTGTTTTATTAAGCTTCGCTGGAGCAAGAGGGATTCTGGAATGACTAGTGTATGAAAAACACATGTGCATTGATTGTTGTCTGCATTGTAACATAGATTCATAGACTCACAGAATTGGAAGGGTCGTCTAGTCCAACCCCTAGCAATGCAGGCATCAAAGTGTGGCTCAAACCCACAACCTTGACTGAGATTAAAAGTCTAATATTCTAATGACTCATGAATTGGAATCTCCTGTGCATGCCTCCTCTAAGTGACTTCATGGTTTCATCGCATTTTAGTAGGAATTGCCTAATCTGTGCTGTTCATGTTATTGGCTTAGTTTATTGCTGGTGTTGATTAGTGTACTATTTTTATTTATTTATTTTAATGGTAGCTTGCAGTGCTGTAGTCTCTGTTCTAATATTTTCTATCTATAATTATAGATAGGGATGGAGGATCTCAATTAGTTACTCCTCAATATGTGGAGAATCAGGACCACATTATTCAGGGATGTGCCCCGGGAATAGGAGAGAGATCTTTTGCATAGGATCTCCCTGTACAAGGATCAAGCAAGAATACAGCCATGCCTGGGGGCGGGGGGATTCCAGGAAGGGAGTAGTCAGGAGAAAATGTGCTTTCCTCAGATGATTCAGATACAATTGAATTATTCTGCCTTGAGGTACATTCAGCACTCGCAGTAATCTCCGTTCTGTGGGTCTGTATTTGATTTGATTTATTATATTTCTGTGCCACTTTTCCTTCAATTGAATCCCAAAGCAGCTCACAAGCAATAAATAGCAATAACATGACAGAACATCACAGATCATCACAGATACAGCATAAGTAAGATGGAACAATTAACAAACCACCAGTGTGATGATTACAATCTGTAAACTGTTAGCGAAACAACAATTTAAAAATAAGCTAAACATCACAATTAAAGCAAAAGCCATATTATTCAATTGGCAAATCAATACATTTATAAGCTATAAAACAATATTAACCTCCATATAACATCCTGGTTTAAGAATAAATTCTTTTTCCAGGAAACCCTGGGAATTTTAGTTCTCTGAAGGAAGTGAGGCTCATGATAGTGTATACAGAATTCTTTTTTATGCATTTTTTTTAAAAATAGCTTTATTGAATTTTACAATTTTATATTCAACACGATCCTTATTATCACAAAAGAATATATAAATCCCGATTCCCCCCACCCCACCTCTCCCGTGACTTCCCTCAACTTCCTTTTCTGGTTCTCTAAATATTTACTTCTCCTGCCTGTTTTATTCTACCTTAATTTTATAATCTTTTTGTTAAATATTATTATAGTCTTATCATTTAATACAATATTCTTCCACATTACATCTTACCCTTTATTATTTCCCCATTAATACATCTTAACTGTTTTACTTGTTTTCTTAATTGTAAGTGTTTATTCAAACCCTGCTAGTGAGTCCACTTCTTTACAATATTTCTGTAAATACAACATAAATGGTTCCCAGTCTTTTTTAAAGTCTCTGTTGTCTTTGTCTCTTAGCTTTCCAGTTAGTTTTGCCATTTCGGCATACCTGTACTCTTGTCAGTTTTTCTTGCCATTCTTCTTTTGTTGGTGTCTTGTAATTTTTCCATCTTTGGGCTAGTAACATCCTAGCTGCTGTTGTAGCTGACATAAATAGTTTTTTTCCACTCTTTTGGCAAGTCTTGTCCCATAATACTTAACAAGAAAGCTTCTGGTCTCTTAAGCATTCTTTTAATTTAATTATAAATCATTTCCCAATAATTTTTGATTGGTTTACAATTCCACCACATGTGATAAAATTTGCCCTCTGTGTATAGAGAATTCTTAGCATCCCACCAAACCAAAGTTCCCAGAACCACCTCTGGCCCTGAAAAAAGTGCTTTTGGGAGGGGGCGAGAGCAAGACACAGGTCATGTGACTTGCCCTGGAGCACATTCCGGAAGCTGCGCATCCCGATCTTGCATCAGGAAAAGTTGGAAGTTATGTTTGGAGGGCCCAATCCATATATGGTGTATTGGGCCCAGAAAATCTTGCAAGCTGCAGCAAACATAGGAACAGCACAGGTCACCCAGCTTGTCGTATTAATGAAAAAAGGTGGAGTGTCTTTATTTGAAAGCTGTAGGTTGGGCTTCCTTCACTTCTGATTCAGGGCCCAGTAACCTGGCAGTTTAACTTTTGTGCATCTGCACAGTGCCACTCCTGCTGTGGTGGTAAAATATTAATCTATCAAAGCCGCCATTTGATGAAACCTACTAACCCCCTCCTTGTAAAAGATATTGACCCAAACAGAACGTTCTGTAATCTCCCCAACTGTCTCCAGACTTTTATATGCAATGCAACTTTACTGTTAGCGCCTTATCAATAAACACGGCAAAGCGTTAAGCCATAAAAGGCAACAGGTCGTGAGTAATAAAAGTTACAGTTCCAACACAGAAGTGGCTGAGTACAGTATAAGAGAAAGCATCCTACAGAAAAGCAGGCCAGGATCAAATTGGGGCAATTAGTTACCGGCCTCAGCAGCAGCAGTAGCAGTCATAATCTGCAGTTTAACTGGAGGACTTTAGATGACTGCAAAGTGCATTGCTGCATTTTGGAAAGGGCAAGCCATGTAGCTTTCCATTAAAATGAGAAGCAAGCCAAATTTCTCCCCATACCTGTGCACAAGTTCCCACTGCAGATGTTGAACTGGAAGCATGCATTACTAAGGCCTCATCTCCATCATAGCTAGGTCCAAACCTTTTCATTTGTCTGCACTTCAGAAGTCAGAATGCACTAAGGGGTCCATTGAGCTCACACAATCCCTGCTATTTTTTAGTGTTAATACATGATTGGACATGACTGGGGAGTTACCCAGATGATCAGAGAATGTGCTCCACACCCACCTTTTCAGCCTTTGCGAGATAAAAAAATTCCTCAAGTCCTCATTCAGAATGAAAAATTCAAGCCAGGATGCAAAGAGGAAACATTGTTTGTTTCGGTCCTTAATTAATGGTTTGGTCAGTCTTGGATCCTGCTTAGATAGCCTTAAAAGCATTACCAGGTTAGCTGGGGGTACACAGATGTCCTGATAGATGGCTACCATGATGTTCTCCACTCTGGGTAAGAGGGGGGCTTCCTTGATACAACGTGAAAAACTGTTGATACGTTGCACTCTAAAATGCGGTCTTGAATTTAGGTTCAACAGCCATACAGGTGGAATATACACAACAATTTCCAAATTCAGTGCTGTGTGCTGCATAGCTTACAATTTTGTTGCTGCTTGTAAGTTTATTTAAAGCCCTTTCTTACCGATGCTGCCAGGGTTCTCCTGAGTCAGGCTCAGAAAGAAACTTTGGGGGCTAAATAGCAGATATGAATTTTCTAAACCCGGAACGTTCTCTTCAGCTCAGATCAAAATCTAAGGGAGAGAATTCTTGGCTATCTTTCTCCATACAGGCCTCATGGGCTAAGGAAGGAGGGAGAAAAGAAGAGAACATTGTACAATACAGTGGTACCTTGGTTTAAGAACATCTTGGTTTATGAACAACTTGGATTAAGAACGCTGCAAAACCGGAAGTAGGTGTTTTGGTTTATGAACTTTGCCTTGAAAGCAGAACATGTTCTGCTTCCTGTTGAGTCTGTTCCATTTGTAAATTGAGTCCTCCACTGCTATGGAAAAGCACGCCTTGGTTGAAGAACGCTTTGGTTTAAGAACAGACTTCCGGAATGGATTAAGTTCGTAAACCAAGGTAGCACTGTATATTATTTTATGATGGGGGGAAATGGTGGTACTTTAAAGATGAATATATTGATTATGGAGCAAGCTTTAGTGGTTTATAATCCAGTTCATGAGATGCTTGAAGTGTTCTTAGTTGACAGATACACACACACACGGTGTAAAGGGGGAAACGGGGGGGGGGGGACAGCAGTGAAATGCAAAAAGTACCAATTGTGTGCTGATGCGATTAAAGCATAAATGCAAAATAAGCACAGTGACCGTTCCCAACAGCAGCTTGGTGACAACACCACATCTTAACATTGTCATTTACAGACTAATTAAAGAGGCTTGTGCCTGGTGCAAAAGACCACAGATTGCACTAAAGCATCCATGGACAAAGGTTGATGTGGTAATACCTGTATTGTTTTGCACTGGGCACTGGTTAAACTATTGCAAGTGTTTCCTGAATCATCTAAAGACTGCACTGCACTGCACATGGGACTTCTACCACATTGTGTGCTTCCAGACTGTCAGTATTTCATAGGAGGGATTCAAGCGCATGTTGAAAATTTAAGTTTCTTCAAAAGTGGATTAAGGCACTTAAAACAATTGGACTTCTAGAGGTGTGGAAAGTGATGGGGGAATTACACTGAAAAGTGCAGGGTCAGTAATTGATTCGTGGGAAGATACCGTATGTAAGCACTCCACAAGCAAATCAGGATGACAGCTCGTGGTCATACAACTGCTGCATAAACCAATCAGAACAAATGCTCATTAAAGGCTGGAAATAGTCTAACCACTGTGTAAACCTGACGTAAGCAAATCAGGTCATCTGAAGGAGCCCATCCTTAAGCAATAACATATTTTTCTGTGCTCCCCTCACCCCATTTTCTCTTTTAGTTAGTTAATACTAAGCCTGAAAATCATTCTAACATAAAAGCAAGCTCACTGGTTCGTAATGTTTTAGTGCTGTTTTTCCCAGGAAAAGAGCTGCCAGAACTCACAATGAACTCCTGCCTTGTTCTCTTATACAGTAATGGCAACGGCACCTCCCTGAGAGGTGCCAGAACCAAGTTCTGGCTGGGGGGGGGGAGCTCTGGTCCTTATGAAGATAAGGTGATAATGCTTATGTTTGGAATTCTTCTTCTGATGGGCCAACACAGCTGCCTGCATTTTCAGGCCACTTTAGCACGGAGACAAACCACTTGGAGAAGTCGTCTTCCTTCAACCAAGACAGAAAAAACCCCAGGGTCACCGCAGGGTTATGCTGCTCAGCACAATTAGTACTTCAGGTTTATGTTCCAAGTGTCACAATCAGGACCTTAAATAGGAAGCTTGCCAGTAATTGCCATCTTTGCGAGCAATAAAATGGCCACATAGGAAGGAAGTTAGACAATTTGTTCTTCTGAAGGTACAAGTTGGCAACATCAAAAGGGAATATACGGTAGTTTGTCTTCCTTTCCTTAAGGTTTTGTTTCCTCTTTTTGAAGCAGCTCGGCTTGGGCTCTATCGTGCAATTTTTGTCTAAACTGCAAAATTATTTCTCAGTTGGTTAAAAACAGTGGCCAATGAATGTAGTACGCAATAGTTACGACTATGTCCATTGGGCATTTGTTTCCATTCAATGACAACGAGCATTTATCTTGATCTGCTTGGGGGTGTTCATACATCTTCCCGTTAATTGTTAATTAATCCAACACTTTTCAGTGCATCACTTTGTTAACCACAAAAAGTCACTCTCTGTGTATTTTAAAATAGATATGTTGAACTGGGGCAACAGAGTGCTTTAATCCACTTTAATTGCAAACACCAAAATTCCCGATATGTGCCTGAACCTCTCCCATGAATAGCTGACAGTCTGGACTTCTGGAGGAACCCTAACATGGCCTCCCCTCTAGAAAATATTGAGAAACAATTCATCCATGGGTTTGAAGATGCACCAGCTAGATATCTTCACAACTCAAGGCCTATTGGCAAAAGCTAAAAAATAATAATTGTGAGCCTTTACGTACCAAACACATCTTTACAAATTCTTGTAAAGAACTGTTGGGGATTGATGTTTTATGGGTGTTTACTATTATTTTATGCTATGATGATGATGATAATGTTGATGATGATGATGATGATACTGTAATGCCCCAAATATAAGATGCACCTGCAAATAAGCCACACGTTTAAATTTCAAGACTTTCAAATCAACTGTAACCTTGCAACTTAAATTTGCCAGTGTGTGATTGAAGCCCACCTGAAAACAGTGACCATCTGGCCCTGCCCCCACATAATCGATCACATGGCGCAGTGCGCACACACACCATTTGAATGGGAATGCCCATTAACTGGAGGGGGCAGCCCTCTCAAATATTTTAATTTAGGGGGGGGCAAGCCCCATAGCTGCTAGGATTTTAGGATTTTCTCCCCAGAACAATAAAATAAACACCTACCCACCCAACTACCTACCTCTTTTTCTTTATATAGGAACTGAAATTCTTAACTGTTCCCTGAACCTGAGTGTTTAGAGCTTTCAGGGGAGTAGGGAATCGAAAGGATAAGATCTCAAACTCTAGTAACAATTGATGTTAGTGTCAAAGATTATATGCTGAATATCCTGGTACAGTCAATAGCTCAGACCACATTCCTGTTCCATATTACAACTCCATCTAATTGCTGTCAGTGTGGTTTCTATGCTTAGGATGACAGAAGGGTGAGTTTCCAGCGAGTAGGTGTCAAATTCCCTCACATCTCACTTGCAAGTTTTATTATCTGTAATAAATAGTGAGTGAGTAAAGCCTACAGGGAAGAATAAAAAACGTGAGTTGTCTTGCCACGTTGTATCATGTTCATAAGCTGATGATCTAAGGCCAACAGCTAAGAGACAACATGACAGTGAAGAACAGTTACATCCTCGGTTTTCAAGGAGCAAGATTAGCAGATTATTATTATTATTATTATTATTATTATTATTATTATTTTAAATGAGGTGAAATACATGGAGTATTCTTCTAAATCTGGAAAATCATTCCCATTGAGACATTAAGTGCTCTTTCGTAATGAGCATTTTCTCTTATGAGCGAAAATTGCAAATGCTTCACTTCTGTGAACAATTTTTATTGGCGCATTGGATTGATTGAGTTTTTAAAGATGCAGGATCTAGATCAAAGATGGCCGAGCTTTCCTCACCCCCATCCCCTCCAGCTTCACATCACAACTGGAATGCTAATTGAGAGTGTCTCCTAGAAGCACCTTTTAAAAACCTATTTTTAAGTGTCTTAGATTGGCTTGAAATTAATCTCATTTTTCCAGTATGTGCATTCTCACATTACCATCTGAAAATGAATGTTTGGGAGTAGAGCACTGTGCACAGTTTAGGCAATGCCCCTTTTCCTTTTGCATATGTTGAACTTCATGATCTCTTCCCCAATAACAAACTGCTGGCATCCTGCGTTCCATGTTTACAAGCAGGAATCCCCAGGTGGTGAAGGTGGTGGTGGTGGAGGCAATTCTGTTAGCACCAGAGGCAGTGAGGTCAGAGGAATGCCACCAAGGAGGCATCTGTTGCTGCAAGGCAGATCTTGCAGATTCCCCACTCAGACACACACACACACACACACACACACACACACACACACCCCTAAAGGGCTGGGGACGGGGATCAGGTGCTGCTAAGCAAGGTTTTGACAAGATAGGAGTTGAAGAGTGGGGGAGTCTGCAGACCAGCCAAGCACCAAATAAGCATATAAATTCCTGCATACTCTGAGCTTAATCTGCCATGGTAGAACGGCAGGGGGTGGGGTCGGGTAGGCAGGACAGAAAGTGAATTGAGAGCTACTGGTAAATCTCTGATATGCAATAGATCAGCCAGGATTCTGATTCTCACTTGTTTATCAATAGCAGCAACAAAAAGGACATGCACACACACCTAAAATTTAGGCAACTGTGTCGAAGAGAGCTCAGGGGCAAAATCAGGTTGTGTGTGTGTCAGGTCTGTGAATTTAGTGCTGGTACTGAAAACAATACTATTCATCCTAAGGGCACTTCCAGCCTTCTACTACTTTTGGGTGGGATTCAATGTATGCTGGGAAATTGAGGGTCCACATTTACAGTTAATTTAGAGGTCTTCCACAACAAACACACTCCTGCAACAGACTGAACTTTGGGTGATCAAGAAAGGGACAGGGAAATGCAATGGGGAGTGTGGGGTAACATTCATTCATTCATTCATTCATTCATTCATTCATTCATTCATTCTGCCCTTCATTCCAAAGGAGCCCAGAGTGGCACTTTGCTTGCTTTGACACAATGTCCTCTAACCTCCCTGAAAGCAAATCGGAACGAATGCTCATTAAATAGCAAGTGTTATCTAACCTCCCTGCAAACAGATCGGGATGAATACTCAATAAACAGGTCATATGGTAGTGTTCTAAGAGTATGTGGCCCTGCCCTGTCGCTATTTTGCACTTGGCTCCATTTGATGGACTTCATGCATCGTAGACCCCACAAGCCCATCCTGGCAGTAGACCCTTCTCAAGATCACCCTGACATATCACAAGGTAGGTAAGTTCACAACGCAATCTGGATATTACTGACCATTGATGCCTTTTGGCTCTTTCCACACCGCAGCTTGTTCAGTTTTACAAAATCCAAACAAAAACAATTGTGCTGTGTCCATCAGTCAATTTGATATTTCTTACATCAATGTTTTTCAAGAAGTTATTGCAATAACTAATTCTGGATAATTGGCTAAATTATTCAGCTCCTTTGTAACTGCCAGCCTTTCAGCATGCTGTAGGTGGCTTTAATGGATGTTAATGAGGCACACGTCACATTCAAAGGTATCATCTTTCTGAATGATAGCCAGGTGAGTAACAAGAGGAATTTAGAGCACTTCAGACAAATTCAGATTTAATTCTCAATTAAATGAAGTGTGCATCTCAATTTTAAGTAGAGCATAGCAATCATTTCTATAAATACTAGCACTGTGTGAAGAGGAGTTAATGACTGGTAGTTATATCCCAGTAATTAGGGGTGACTCTGACATTGTTTACTATGTAGACTAGCTGTTGGTATTGACATCTTGCATGACCTATTCATCAAGTCACTTGGTCTACATTGCCAAACACAATATTTGAGGATGATCTTCTCTCCAGTCCCCAATGGAAGGAGCATTAGAAGCCACTTCGATCTACATTGAGCAAGTTGCTTTAGTCCCACATTGCAAAACAACTGGAGCACAATCTGAATTATCACTGCTTTTAATTATTATGTTAAATGTTTTAAATAGTGGCTTTTAATTTTTACTGATAATTTTGTTCTTTTATTCTTTCTGTAAACGGCTATGAGGGTTTTATTACAATCAAGTGGTATACAAGTCTTCTGCAAAAATAAATAAATGAGGAGCATTGGTAGATGTGCACAAGAAAAAAATGTTTTAGTGGGTTGTGTCCTTGATTTACTTTTTGAGTAACAGTTTTTAAAGGAGACATTTCTGACAGCAGTATTATTACAAAAAGCCAATGGCAAAATGGAAGCGATATAATCCAAATTCCTTTGGGAAATTAAAGGTGACTGGACTTGATCAACTGGATACTCAGCTTTGTGAGTGTTCAGGCATCAACATACACTACTCATCTCCAAGCTGATACCCTGCAGGTGTTTTGGATGATGACTGTCATTAGCCCCAGCCAACATAGCTATGCTTGGCTGGGGCTATGGGAGTCATAGTCCAAAACATCTGGAAGGGACCTGGTTGGGGAAGGTTGGCATGCATTGTGAAATGTAACGTGTGACAGAAATGGAATAAATCAAACCAAGATCAATAATCTGTCTATGCACATATATTTGGAACATTCCCCGTTGCATTTCTCTACTAGTTGCTACTTTGAATTATTTGCTGGCCACCAAAAACCCTACAAATGAGCTTCTTGGCTTTTACAACCTCTTTTAATGGGTTGTCTCATATATTTTCTTCAGTTCACCCAGCTGCATAAGTCCTCCCAACCAACCCTGAGAGTAGGCTCATGCAGGTGGCAAGAAAATCCAGAGTTCTTGGCTGTGGCGAGTTCTGCATCCTCAAAGGCCTTCCGTGTAGCATTTTTTCAAATTGCTGCGACCAAGGTTTGCAGATCTTAACTCACACAATCCCTGACATGGGATTAGTTACCCCTGGCTGAAAGCCAATGAGGGAGAAGACAAATGCCTGATGAACATGGGCACTGTGATGCTCAGTTACCTTTCTGCACATTCCTACCTCTTTTCTTCTGGGACTGCAGGTCTCTTCTCTGTCCATAGGTGTATCGAGTGTGATCTAACAACTGATCCTTCATATTAGCTCAGTTGGTGGGAGCATGGTGCTGATAATCCCAAGGTTGCATATTCGATCCCCGTATGAGACAGCTGCATATTCCTGCATTGCAGAGAATTGGTCTAGATGATCCTCAGGGTCCCTTCCAACTCTATGAGTTCTCCTCTGCTAAAACTATTTGTCACACAATAATGCAGCTGAGAGGCCCTCAGAACTCTTAACCATTTCCCATGGCTATATACAGTGGTACCTTGATTCTCAAATGTAGTTCGTTCCAGGAGTCCATTCGACTCCTGAAATTGTTCAAAAACCAAGACGCAACTTCCGAATGGCTGCAGGAACTTCCTGCACTCAAGCGAAAGCTGCATCGGACATTTGACTTCCGAAAAATGTTCGCAAACCGGAACACTTACTTCCGGGTTTGCAGAATTCAGAAGCCGATCTGTTTGGGAGCCAAGCCGTTCAAGTACCAAGGTATTGTAAATATTATGCTTAGTATTGCTGGTGTGATTAATTATGCCAAGTTTTGTTTTTTCTCTTCCAAATGATGTTGCTAAATTGGAAATCTAGGTGCTGCAATCCTAACTATATTCTCCAGTAATATTAAGATGTAAACATATTTAGGATTTGGCTGAAAATTTACCATGGGTACCATCAAAAGATACTGAAAGGAAACATCAAATGCACGTACAGTGGTACCTTAGGTTACAGACGCTTCAGGTTACAGACTCCGCTAACCCAGAACTAGTACCTCGGGTTAAGAACTTTGCTTCAGGATGAGAACAGAAATCACGTGGTGGCGGCAGCGGGAGGCCCCATTAGCTAAAGTGGTACCTCAGGTTAAGAACAGTTTCAGGTGAAGAATAGACCTCCAGAACGAATTAAGTTCTTAACCCGAGGTACCACTGTATGCATAATGGAGGGCAACTAGTAAGTCAGCTTCATCTATGTGCACTGTTCCCCTTACACCAAGTACTTCTTATGGTGATGCCTTTTATAAATAATACAAATCATTCAGTTATACACTGTGGGGAAATGTTGACATGACCCATTTGAAAAACAATGACGTAGGGTGAGATCTACTGTGAATTCCCTATGGCAATGAGCTGCAGCTGTTTTGTCCTACAGTTATACTACTATTAAGCATAATGAGCTTGGTCCAGATTACTGAGTTTACCTACCCATGTTTTTCTGTAAACAATTGCCAGGTGTACAGTTCTGGAGTGTGCCACTTCACCTAGGACATTACAAACCCTAAAATTAATCTCTAAGTGACAGCCAACTCCTCATATTCTCCATCATGACAATATTACAAACTGCAGACTTTTCTCCTATACCATGAAATAACTCCCAGCACACAGTTATTTGGGGGACCTCAGGCCTGTGGTGGGTGTGGGCTGCAGCTCTCCAGGCCTGTCTCCTTGGCCCTTGGGACCCTATCCAAGCTGTACCTTCTGCCTAGCCTCACCCCCTCTTCTCAGATGATTCTCCTCACTGGTCCTGCTTCATACCTGCCATTGATGTTTTCACAGGGCTGGGGTGTTTGCTCTTGAACTCTGAGAATGTCTACTGCTTGCTTCTGTGCGTGCGGAACCCATCTTATTGCACAATGGTAATCTGAATGACCCAGGCTCACAATTAATGTGTTAATTTATGAATATTTGTTTTGTTATGTGTAAATTATTGTCAAAATGTATACAAAGGACATTATTTTTTTTTCCTTTTTTGTATTCTACCTTCTTTCATGAATTAAATAAAAATATTTATAAAAATCCACATGTGCTATGCATTTTGCACTTTTGACCAAAGGAATACACTCTACACTGATTGAGCAACCTTAAGTAACAGCTGCAGTGGTAACATGACTAAGCACTGACTTACAAGAAGCAAAACTGTGCAGATTGCATGTCATGTAATAACAAAATTCAGTTTCCCACTTCTTTTCCCATGCAGCTACTATGCAAGGCAAATATGGGTCAATTGCAAAATCATAACCCATTCTAAATTCACACCATTTTTTTTAAAAAACCCACTTTGCTATTTACTATCAACTGTATTATGCAACACAGAGCACAGGGTACATCATGATCTTCTTTCAAACTTCCCTAAATAATTTCAGCATGTGTCCCAATCAAACAAATAGTGGTCTATGTGCAAATGTGGCCTCCGATTAAAAAAAACCCTCATCCATGGCTCTCAGAAGACAGTGGAGAGATCTCCTGCATCTACTCACTGGAGCTGCATGTACAATATGCACTCCAGTCCAGAGAATCCACTACTAAACTTGTAGAGGTTTTCCCCTTCAGAACAAGCTCCCTTCTACCTCATCCGTGTAATGGAGGCTTGTTGTCAGTTTCTTGTTTTTGTTTTATGTTTACTACAAACCCCTACCAACTCATTTAACATATCAGGAGGCAGTTTTGCCTGCCATGTTTGATACTTAAAATATTCAGTACACATTTAGTGTAGCTCTGTAGGAAAACCATTATCAATATTTCAGTGAATGTTACAGTACTGTAGAAGTGTTGTCATTTCTAACCTTTATTTTTCAGATGTCAACATGCAGAAAAGAGCTTCTGCCCTCCCTTCATTGAGGAGAGCAAGAATGCTAATATACCTCATGCAAGCAAATTGTTCCACTTATTAGTTAAAAGTATCCTTCTATAAATCTCTGAGATGCCAGTGGTTTATATCCATGTTCCCTTAGTAGCCTATGTCCCAGTAAAATGTTGCTTTGTTTTAAGTTAAAAAATGATAGGGGAAAAGTGGTACAAACCAGCACAAAGAGATAAATGGAAGATTTTCAGCTTATGCCATTTCAAAATTGGCTTGTACAAAAGCAACATTCCCTTGATAAGCAGTAAGTTTGTGAACCCCTCTTTACTTTATGCATGTATTTCTTAAAATCCAAACAGGTTCCCCAAGATCAGCTCATGATTCAAGCCTGGAGTGCCCGGGGCATTTTTACACAAACATTAAAACAGACAGAGTCAAGGATACTGATATCCATGGAAGTATGTGGTGCCCACTTCCAGTGACATCTAACATTTTCTTTTTAATAACATACCACATAAACTGCACTGCAGAGGGAATCCATAGAATAAGGGACTCCAAAATGCTTACAGAAAATTACAGGCTCAGGCATGTCAAACTTCATGCCGAGAATGAGTGGAGAATTCTGTTCCACGGCCGTTTATAGTAAACTATAATGCAGCAACACGTTCATAGCTTCCTCTGAATTGGCGTTCACAGATTTAGGTATTTGGCAATAATGTGAAAACTATCATGAAAAAGAGCTTGCTTTAAAAATAGAATTTAAAAAATCCCAGCCACAGAGATTTCACAACAGTACAGCTCTCAATGGGTTTCACAACAGTATTGATGGTGTTGCCATTGTTCAGTGACACGTACAGCACTATTCACGTGTAGCTGGTCTTATACTACAATTATAAAAAAAAAATCAGTGTGAAAATAAATAATATACATACACACACAAGGCTCTTTTTTGTCTGAAGAACAGTAAGTCATGCCCAGGCCATGGCAAAAAAAACCTATTACCGGTACACATCTAAAGCACATTCTTTCTCCCCACTCCCCAAAAAAGAAATTATGGGAACTGTAGTTTACCCCTAACAGAGCTATGATTCCCAATACCCTTAACAAACTACGGTTCCTAGGATTATTTGGTGAAAGGGGTCGGCTTTAAATGTATGAAGCCTTCTTGAAAGTCGAGCTTTTCACTGTTTTGGTCCTTGGATCTGTAACAGAGGAAGCACTGAGGGATGCAGCTCCTGCACACTTTAAGTTTGAAAATTGAAACCTTGACATAGATTTCATTGGCCCATCTTAACATTACACACACATATATAGGTAATATACACATCGTGAAAAGCTCCAGAACTGAAGCAAGCCTCTCATTTATCAGACAGTTATTTCAGATTGGGGAGGAAAATGTTTAAACATTTTTCTTTTCACGGCATCGCATACAAGAGAAAGAGAGAGAGAGAGAGAGAAATAATTGACAAAGAACAAAGAACCCCCATTCTGCCATGTTATTCTTTTTGACAGCTGCTTCCTCAATATAAAGGGCAGTATAATTGTTCTCATCAGTCTTATAATTAAAATCACTATCCAGCTGACATACAATTTGCAGAGGCTTCCCTTATGAGTTTAACAGATGTTGCCTTATTAGATCATGCCTCTGCTGCATTAAGAAGTGCTATCATCATAATCAGTGCTTTTGTGCGCCTCCCTTAATGTTTGTTGTCATAATCTTCTTGATTGTACACATTTGAGAACAGAAATCAGATATCAGGTCTCAAGGGGGTTATCCACAGTTTAAAGTGTCTCTCCCATCTTTCTTTATCCTTTGTGAGGTGGCCTTGCAAGCTTTTATTCAAAAGCTGCCCCGTATTATTCAACCCACAGGCGCCAGCTCCATCCAGGGCCTCCACCTGCCAAAGGGATGGAGTAATACTACCGCAGGGGGAACAGCCTTGCAGATGTGGGGAAACCCACTCTTGTCCCTTCCTAACCCGCTATGTTTAAAACAGGGAAGGGCAACCTGTAGAAGGGGGGGGGAAGGTGGTGGCAAAGAGAGGTTTAAAAGAAGGGTGTTGGGCACACTTTCTGCTCCACCCACTACCATTTTCAACTCTTCTAATCACCAGCATGTTGGCCCTGACAGATTATGTTCAAAGGAATGTGGGAAAGGTTCCAGAAAGGAAAAAAGGTTCCCTCTATCTGTTTTTAAAGCTGGGTAACGCAAACTGCAGCACCTAAGTAAGGAAGCACAGCCAGGGTGGGGCTTGCATAAGAGTGAAAACTGACCAGAAAATCTAGAGAAGCCCATTTTCAGTTTCACTGTTGAAATTTAAATGAAACATCTAAATACTGAATAATGCCAGGAGTATTACCAACAAGGGGTCTCCCAACTTTTGTCTGTTCGTTTCAGTCAATTATGTGCAATTCCTCTCTTTGTTGGTTGTGTACTGGGGTTAAGTTCATAATATGAGGGCAGCCTATCTGGGGTTTATGTGAGTGTGCTCTCACTCATCATCATCATCATCATCATCATCATCATCAGTGGTGTCTCAAACACAAGTCCATTAGGTCCTTGTATCACTCACACAACCACTCCCAAGACACTACTCCCAAATACAACTTCACCTGCTTGTGGGAGATCATTACTTTACTACGCTTGCAACAGTACACTGCAATCCATGTGCTGAGAAGCTGCAATATCCCTGAAACACAAGGGCTTCCGAGTTTGAAAGAAGATATTTCCACACAACAAAAAAGCACAGCTACAACTGCACATTGATGTCACAATAGTTGGGCCCAAAGTAAAAGGAAAGAACCGCCCTGAGACCTCCGGGTATATAAATTCAATTAATAATAATATTCAATATCCAAGCATTGGGTTTTTTTTAAAGAAGCATGAGTTTGCAATGGGATATCTCATCTAAAGTACAATGAGTGCACATTTACACTTGATTTAAAATATAAGTGATTTGTTAAGCTATGTTTAACTATGCACTGTCCTGAATCTTCCAACACGGCCCCAAATTCTAGATTGGGGGGGGGGGTCCCTCCTATTTTCTTTCTCCACATCGCACACCATCTTTATACTCCTCTGCTATGTCCGCCACCATTTCATTCTGAATTAAAAAGCTCCTAATGTTGTGAACACCCCATATAGAAAAGGGCCCCTTGATCATTTTGGTTGCCCTTTCCTGCTCTACATTCTCCTTTTTGAGGTGAGGCAACCAGGACCATACGCAGCTTATCAACTGCGGAATAGATTTGCATAATGGCATTGTGATATTGGTTGTTTTATTTTACATCGTTTATCAGGACAGCGCAGTTCTGCCTCACATCCTTCAATAATACCCAATTAGGTCTACCCCAAATGTTGCAGTCCTGAAATATTTAACTGAAAATCATGGGAATGTTTAAAGTTACTTTCTGCACTACTGGCCATGTGGGATACCCTACATTCAGTTTATCACCTCCTCTACTGTCATAAAGGGTAAAGCTTAATTTTTTTTAAATGACCATGGAATGTTTTATGTTTCCAGCAGCTGTGTGGCATTAACATAACACCTATTAAAATAAGGCCTGAAATAGAATAATGAGTGCTGGTGTCCTCATGGGGACTGTTTGGTATATGAAGGAGGAAGTTGAGTAGAAATAAACCCTTTGGCCCTTGAGAAAGAACTAGTGGCGTTTTATTGCAACAGGATGGCTGCAATACTCTTACCGTATTAGCTGTATCACAATATGAATGGCTGCTTAAGTGCACATTTTATTTTAGCTTATTCTGCATCCTTCAGAAGAGCATAAAACCAAATAAAGCACACTTTAGGAAAGGGGTATTAATTTATTACAAATGATGTTTAGGACTCATTTCACTGCCCATAAGCATTCAAGGCAATGTGGGAAATGACAGCCAGAAATGATTTCACATTACATTAAAATACAGAAAAAAACTCTAGAAAGATACCAAACAAGCAGCAAAAATATAAATTTAAACGGTACAAAAGCCCCTAATAAAATGTCTATTTTGGGCAGCAATCCTGTTACTGTACTACTAACCTCGGAGCAAGCATCAAAGAAATCTCCAAGACTTACGTCTTATTAGACATGTGTAGGATAGCACGCCAAAATGGTTGAGCCCTAGTTTATTCAAATCTAACAGAGCAAAGACAATAATAAAATCAGTACTTAAAGGAAGACCAAGTAAAAACAAAACCCAGCAGCCATTAAAGTATAACAGTAAACAGTACAATAATCTGATCAATGAAACAAAACAAAGAGCAAAGCATCATCATATCATAAATACCTATATACTCGAGTATAAGCCGACCCGAATATAAGCCAAGGGTCCTAATTTTACCACAAAAAACTGGGAAAACTTATTGACTCGAGTATAAGCCGAGGGTGGGGAATGCCAACAGCGGCAAAGGCAGAGGAGGAGGAAGGAGCAGCCCTAAATGAGATTAGACAAATTAATATACGTTTTTGCGCCATTGCGGCCCCACGAAACAGTGGATGCGTGATTTTTTTTGGTGCAGGCTGTACCCATGGACATGCTATGTGAGCTGATGGTGAATTTGGGGTGACCCAATGCAAAAATCCTGAGGATCCATGTGCTTTTACCTCCCCCCTCCCAGGCAGCCTCCTTTATTGCTAGCGTCTCTTATCTCCATCCGATCTCTTGCAATCAGCTGCTGAGCTTTCAACACCCCCTTCCTTCTTTCTTTAAAAAAAAAAACCACGATCTGCCAGCCTTGCGTGCACACGTCGCCTGGAGGCAGCCCCCCTCTCTCTCTCCGCTCAGGCGGCTCTGGTGCCCTATTGCCCAGCTGCACAGCAGCAGCAAGGAAGGCACGGAGGGTGGAAAGGGCAAGCAGGAGCCACGCTCGCTCCTCTCCACCGCCCCCCCGCTTCTTCTGCAGCTGCTTCTCTGCCTCCGCAGCACCCCTCCCAACCGCAGCTCCGATGCCTCCCCTTGCGAGAGAGGCAGGCGGCGGTGGCAGGATCAGCGGCCCGAAACGGGCTGCTCCTCCCCCCTGCCGCCACCCGCCTCACTCAAGTATATACGGTACTTCTTCAAGAGATACGGTTCTTTCAGATAAAGAAGCTGAGCCTGCAATCCTATTCTTGCTTACTTTGGGGTAATAATAATACAGTGAGTTTTACTTCCAAGAAAACAAGCAAAATAATGAGAACTAGGAGGGATAGTCCATGCATACATACCTGGGACTAAGCCCCACCGGGCACATTGAGACTTAACATGTACAAGAGTGGACTGAAAAGCATGTACAAGAGTGGACTGTTCCTAAGCTTTTGTATTGAACAACATAATAATGATATACATAATTAAACATACCTATGGGATGTGGGGTGTAGTTTGCAATACAGCCCAAGAGCTTACTGCATTAAGAATTAATAATAATAAAATAGGCCTGATGTGCTTTTGTCTATATACTCCTGGACTAGCACATCCCACATGCAAGTGTAGTCTGCATTGTGTTCTGTATGGAGATAAAAAGTGGGTGACCTCACAGCCCATTTACTTCAGATTACATCAATTAAATATAAATGCTATTCTGGTGCCTGGAATACAATTTATGACCACATATAAACATAATCCATGGTACCAGCCAGGAAAGTTGGAGAAATCACCAGTTATTACTTACTGTGGAAATGAACAGTTTTGAACCATCTAACATATCACGGCCACTTCATTGTCTATGGAAGCCATTGAAGCATGTAAGCAGTAATAACACAAACAGGCCCTAGAAATTGGTAAGATCAATGCAATGTCTATAGAATCTATGTGAACATTTATTTGTGTAACTAAATATATTGCATATTTGGGTTCGTAGGTGCCATCTCATGCCGAAGATTTTGGGTGCCCGCAACTTTGCCCACGGATTTTGTAGGGGCCCAGCCCCACAAATATATTATTGTGGGCGCAGAAGCACCCACAGACCCCTGGAATTGGCTCCAGTGTTTGGGTTAGACTCCTCTCTTTGTGGCATACCCTCAAGATAAGTCAAAACGACCTATCCTTTAATGCAGTGTTTTTCAACCTTTTTTGGGCAAAGGCACACTTGTTTCATGAAAAAAATCACGAGGCACACCACCATTAGAAAATGTTTAAAAATTTAACTCTGTGCCTATATTGACTATATATAAAGTAATTTTTCAATTTTTCCCACGGCACACCAGGCAACATCTCACGGCACACTAGTGTGCCGCGGAACAGTGGTTGAAAAACACTGCTTTAATGCACATTAACTCGTCTTTTGTTTGTATTATCAGTTAGCTCATGAATGGTAAAAAGTAGCCTTTCCCCACTCCCTCTCATAAATGTCTGTTCACTTACCATCGACCTTGTACTCTGCCCTTCCTATGAAAAAGGTGGATCCCATGCTAGGCATCATTAGGAACAAGGTTGAAATTATAACTGCCAATATTGAATGCCTGTACTGTATACATATCTATGGCGCAACCACACTAGCAGTATTGCATACACTTCTGGTCAGCATATCACTCGGATATTGTAGAGTTGGGCCATGTTCAGAAAAGGGTAGCCAAAATCATCATGGGGCTTTAGCAACTTCCCTATGAGGAGTGGCCACAACATTTGGGGCTTTTTAGTTTTGAAAAAAAAGGGTGGAAGAGGTGATAAGAGGTGTATTCATTTATGCATTTTGTGTGCAGCAATTTGTATTTCTGTGGAGCACCTCCAAGGGCCTTCTGGTGGTAGGGCCCTCCCTGTGGAACGCCCTCCCATCAGGGAGACAAAGAACTACACCATTTTTAGAAGACATCTGAAAGCAGCCCTGTATGGGGAAGTTTTTAATGCTTAACATTTTATTATGTTTTTATATTCTGATGGAAGCTGCCCAGAGTGTCTGGGGAAACCCAGCTAGATGGGCAGGGTATAAATAAAATTATTATTATTATTATTATTATTATTATTATTATTATTATTATTATTAAGAATTATTACAATATTTATTTATACCCTGCTTTTTCCCCTTACAGTTTACAGATAAACTTAAGAATTGTGGGTTTTCTTCCTGAGCATGACAACAATATGCTCAGGGCAAGCTCATTTCCTATTTCGGGGCTTCCACGGGCATCTGGTTAGCCACTGCGGGAAAAGGGATGCTGGACTAGATAGGCCATTGGTCTGATCCAAAAAGGCTCTCGTCATTGCGCTCTCGACGTGCTCGGAAAGCTTCAGTTTCGTACGCAGAGAGATAGGTGGATCAAGGGCTTTGGTCTTCCTTCGCCTTGTTCTGCGAAGTAGGTTTCTTCTGAGCCTCTCCAAACCCTCCCCCTCGAGGCTCCCAGGCATCTCCGTCGAGGGGACGGAGGCAGCCGAGACTGCTCTCCTGCTTGCAGCACGGCAGCCGAGGGGCGGCTCTTCCTGCTGGCGCTCCGCCTCCCTCGGCCCCTCCCTCGCCCCGTCAAGAAGCCAGGCGTGCCCAACCCGAGCCAGCGCAACGCAGTCACTCCAGGGCCACCAGCAGCGACGGCGGGAAGCCACTTCGAGCTCCCTCACACACAGGCACACACGTCCTTCGGCGGCCTGGGAGTTTGCTCGAGAGCCCTTCGCCCCTTTCACTCGGCCGCGGCTGGTGGTGCTTTGCCGGGAGGTCGTCTCCTCCTCCTCCTCTTCCTCCACCTCCGGAGCCTTGTTGGGATAACGTCGCCGTGTGCTTTGTGCGCGCGCCTTCGGCTGCCGCGCAGGGATATTTTTTCGGGGGTCCGCAAGCAGAGGCGCCTTTTGGACGGGGGGCGAAGTCCGGATCTTCTTCGGCCAGGTGAGGGAACTCGAGCGAGGCCGCCGGGCGGGGCGCGGGAAACACAGCTCGGGAGACGGAGGGAGGGAGAGCGAGGGACCCTGGGCTCGGGGAGGCTGGCGCGCGCGCGCTTCTCTGGGCTGGAGGGAGGCGCCTTGGGGCAGGCGGGCTCAGGTAACTGGCGACGGGGCGCAGGTGGGGGAGAGAGAATGGGGGTGGGAGGAGAGAGAGAGAGAGAGAGAGAAGACGGAGAGCGCATTGCCCTTTTCTCCAGCCTCTCTGGCCAGGGATTTGCCAGAGGCGCTAATCGGAATTTGTGCTGGAATAGCATCTGGACAAGCCGGATACGGGTCTTCTTCTGCTCCGTGTGTTAGTTTCTCTCTCTCTCTCTCTCTCTCTCTCTCTCTCTCACACACACACACACACACACACACACACACACACACAGAGTGGTTGTTTGCATTTTTGTGTGGCTTGCAGCGCGAGCCCTCGTCGTAGGGATGCCGGGCACATCCCGGCGGAGCAAGAGAGCAGGCGTTGCTTTGCTTAGCGAGTAACAACAGGTCTTTCCGCTTTCCCGGAAGCTGCTTTGGAGTTCTTTCTGAAATGGGCTCTTGGGATTTCGGCCATCAGTTCTGCCTTGAAAATGCTTGTGCTGGTGAGAAATAACTGCTTCGGAATCAAAGGCGAAAATCTCCCAGGCCCGGCAAAGCACTTGTTTTGGCCTTATCTCGGTTTTACTGGAGAAGCTCTTCTAAAAAGGCGTTGGTGTAATTTATTTTTGTTTGGATTTGTGAATGGGGCCCCTGAACTAGAATTATTCAGATCTAACTTTGCAAGTCAGTTGATCTCCATGTGATTAGAAGAAAGAGGAGAGGCGCATATAAGATGAATGATAGGAGTTTGAAAAACAAACTTTTTTTAAAAAAAACCCACTTTTAGTGCGTTCTTGTTGCTCACTGGTAAATATTTGGGCTGTTAAGATCAAATGTCACAGTATCTGTAGTTTGATCACTATTCCTTTTTTGCATAAGGTGTTGCATGCAGAAGGCTTTTACCGCATTAAGTATTCATTTCCGATATAAATGAATCTTGTAATGCTATTGATCCATGTGCTAATGGCACTTAATAGATGTTTCTTTGGATATGATCAGGAACAGAGAAGGAAATTGTTGCCCTTAACAATTATGTCTATATGGGTTTCCCCCCCTCCAAACACCTAAATTTATTGCTGCATTTTTGTATACCTTTTGTGAGAGTGAATAGGTTGTTTGTGTGGCATATTCACATTAATACTGGTTCACTGTTGATTAGGCTTTTAAACTTTCTTGTAAAAAATAAACTTGTTTAATGTTGCATTGAAAAGGACAAGTGGATAAAATCATTAGTGATCTTTTATCATTAGTATTTTTAGTATTTTAACATTTTGGTCTCTGATTACTAAATGTTGATCCTGAATGCATTAACTGCTTCTGGCAGACTTCCTCATAACCCTACAATGAATACTTAATCCTGCTTGAAATCACCTACACATAAGTTAAGTTTTTAGTTACCTGCTAGCTTGACCATGTGTTTATAAGGCAGGTGGAAAAGTAAGGCCTAGTTTTTATCCACAAAAGCATATGCCTCAAGACTTGCTTTTTGGTATACTGTACTGTACTATGATTTGCTAGAGAGTAACAACAAGCAACAGACTGTTTATCTCTTCACCTATTCCCCTTCCCCCCTTTTAAAAAATGTACCCAGAAGATATACCTATGCACACTTGTACAATCTAGTACCACATGTCACAGATGGCTTTTCTTAAACATGTTACACTCATGGCAGTATGTATGTAACTGAAACTTCTCCAGAAAATGAATGAATGCAGGAAAATCTTGCTTAAACACCAGTAACACTTATTTATATTTTACTGGAAGAAATATCAGCTAATTAGTTGGGCAAGGGCTCTTTATATTTGTCTTTTATGTAGAAGATGCTTACTTACAGGAACCCATTTAGCTCAGGAGATTTTGGTTAATAATACCCAGTTTTAATATAAAATGCAGTTGTGGCCAGTGCTCAGGAAACTAGCCTCTGCCTCAAACAAAGCTGTTTGAAAAGAAAGCTTCTCTTGAAGCTAAGAATTGTTGGAATTTGCTTTTTGAAAGAACTGTGTCAGTGGAAAGAACTGTCAGTGGAGAAAAAAATGTATTTTCGACTAGGAGGAGAGAGAGCCCATGTATGTTTGAAAACACAGACCAGGATTTCACCCAGTATAATTAATATATAAAGTATTTCATACTTACCACATAATTTTTTTCATGTTTGAATAGCTCATTACAGTATATAAACCTGAGGTTTTAATATTCTGTATCAATACAGATTTCTATATGAACAGACAGCTAAAAGTGACACTAAAGTAAAATGAATTCCACTTTTATGGTCAGGGATTTTAAAGACTTGACATAAGGGAGAAAAAGCTGGGCCATGTTCTTATCTTTTCATGCCAGGTGTGGAATTCTTAAGGGGGGAAAACCCTACATTAAAATTAACAGCATTTTGATCCGTTGGTTGATAACCTTCTTAGGCAAAGTACAGTACATCAAGTGGATACACATTTACAGATGCATTCCTGGAAACTGATAACCAGTCTGGAAGATAAGGGTTAAACCAACACTGTGCCAAAGCATCACTATGAAACATTTGTGTTCAATTGTGACAAACTGAACAACGCCCCATAAGCTTGCTTTTATAGCCTTCTCTTTGACCCTCTCTTGTTGAGTAAATGTACTCGGGTCTTATTACAGTTCCATCAACAATAGTTTTAAGAGTTTTAGTCAGAAACCTCACATTATACTGTTCCTGGCACTATTAAATATAAAGTACGCTATCATTTCCCCTCACTGTAGTGCAGTGCGCTCTTGGTCTCTTCAAATCCTTTATCCCAACAATAATCAAATAGCATTTGTATCAGTTATGTGTGGGAGCTGAATAAAGAAGCGAATTGGAGTGAAGGGAGGGGTCTTGTTAAAACATGATGTAGTCAATTGCCATCCCCCCAAAAAATTTTTAGAACAGTGCCTGCCCAGAGTGTCACTTTATTTTCTAGGTTTTTAAATACTGAATTACTATGTCATTGTATATCTAATTATCCTAGGTCTGTGGGCTTTGCAATAAGTGATGCTGTCCAGCATGTTGCCTAGGTTGTTCTTTGTTAAGTCCAGCAATAGAGGTATTTTTTTTTTAAATGAAAGTTAAGGTGTTAAAAAAAACCCTTCATTCTGCTATCTGCTTTAACACAAACAAACCGAGAGCTCCTCAGAACTCCACATGAGTGTTCTACAAAAGCATCATGATTTAAAGGCTGTATTGGAGGCCTATGGCCTATCAGAGGACACAGGCAAGGTCTGTAAGATCTATTGAAGGGCACCAGAAACTAGGCCCTATGTGAAACGGCAGAGTTTTTAAAACTTTTAGAATCAAGAATACACATGAATGACTCAACCACTTCTTAACTGTTTTAAGGTAAGAAAGAGCAAGAGAGAAACCCCTGCTCTGCTTTCATAAGAGATAATGGAAGAAAATGAATGCCTTTTACTTCCCCCACAAAAAGCCCCTGGACCTATTTGTCTGCAATTTGGCAAGCTTAATCCACTCTGGAGGAGCTCCTGTACCTGCAAATCTCACCCACTTTGGCCAAAATGTGAAAAGTTGTAGCTATTTTTAGGTTCTCCATTATAGTGAATGGGGAAATAGAGGAGCCGAATTATAGATATCTACAGTGGTGTGTACAGTTTGCCTGTAGAAACCCCTAGTTAAATATATTTATGGTGTGAAAAGTTGATCATTAGGTAGTGCTGGGGAAGAACAGCCCAAGGGCAAGGCTCACATTTTCTCTAGAGTCTAGAGCCAAAAGTAGGGGGACAGACAACACTACTGCCCAAGGCTGAGCTTGAAACGTGGGTAGTTAGTCCTACTAAATGTAACTAGGCCACCCTGACTAAGTTTAATTTCACCTCAGGCCTGTAGGTTGTATAGGCCTGATTAGATAATTGGAGCAAGTGAGTACAAAATTGGTGTTTGAGCTGGTGGGGAACTAGAGTGTACCTTTTCAAAGGCTAACAAAATATGGAACTAGGTCTGATAAAATATATCTGTTCTAAAGTAATTGTTTTAATGAAGGGTGATGACCCTAAGGACACTTATATGGAAGTAAATTCCACTAATAGCTGGGAGATTCATTAACCAAATGGATGTGATTAGGATGAGGTGCTGCTTGCTGTGTTGTTACTCTCTTAACAATTCTTTAGTTTTGAAATGACTATCAGTATTACGTTCCAACAATATTCTTTTTATATGATCTCATAATGTGAACAAAAAAAGGAGGGGAGATTTTAGAAAGAATTGAAAAAAATATTAAAACCTTTTTTTCGTTTGATTTATGTGTACGCTTACTTTTAATGGATTTTTGGGAAAGCTCACTTAAGGCCACGCATACTTTAAGTATTCAGCTGTACATGATGACTGGATGATGAATAATACCATCTTTAGATAGCAATAGCATTTTATAGAGTCTCAGTAATAATTTATAATTCAGAGAGTCTATACTTTTGGCAGAAGCTGAAGGGAGTCATTCTAGATACACATAAAGAGAGATTTCATCAATGGAAATGAAGTAGAGCAAAAATTAAATATTGTGTTCACAACAATCTTGTGTCATAGGTTTGGTTGAGGTGCTGTTAACTTACCCAAGACCACCCATTGTGTTCATGGCTGACTGGTGATTTGAACTTGTATTTCACAGTGCCATACCAAAGTCCAGCCACTGAGCCAAAATTTCGTAATCCTTATTATAATTTAAATGCTAGGTAGCATCAATGTAACCTTTATAGCATACATGTCAATATGCTGTTGTAGTGATTGGTATTTGGATGTTTGATGCAGAGTCTTTTTCCATAGTACTTTGATGGTTGCACCCAATTGTGCATAATGATCTTTAAAATAAAAAAGTTATGTTTGTAGAACATTATGTTGTAACTTGTAAGTTAAAATAGCCAAGTCTGACATACTGATTGTTGGACTTTTGGATTGGTCAGTGACACACCCTTCACCCACCAAGCCATATCACATACAGCTTGGCAAATTACCCTCTTTCAAAATATTTCTGTGAGGTGGGGTGATGTTTGAAAGCTAGTTGTGTAGCTCTTTGGAGTTGGGACATTAAAGTTTAATCCAGTGCGGCTAGAACGTTTTTAAATGATAACTCTTGATTTGCTTCTCCTGTGTTATCCCTTCTGAATGAAGGAGCTCGGTGACATTTGTGTATGATCTTTGTAAACTGCAGCAGATAGAATGTTCATGCATGACCAAAAGTGTTTTTTCCCCTGTCACCAAATAGCTCTCATATATATATATATTCTTTTTTCATTTTAGATGAGTGACTTTGGAATCAAGAACATGGATCAGGTCGCACCTGTGTGCAATGCATATAGAGGACTGCTCAAGGTGAGTTGTGAAAAACAAACATTTTCAGTAACACTTTAATTTTGCATGCATGAAACTATTTGTACATGCTATAAACAATATACTTCTGTTCCATCTAAAACTAACATTTTCAGTAACAGTGCAGTGAAGACTTAGTTTAATTCGATGTTGTGTCATTTGCATATAGGCCTTCTACATTTGAAAAGAGAATGACAGAAAGTGTTTTCTTATTTGCTATACAATTTGAAAGCCAAATCCTGCCTGATGATCTCACCAAGACAGGTGTATAAAATAAATGCACTGTTGAGACAGCCAAAAGCTTAATGTGCATTCTTATGTACAGTTGATTGTATTTACACCCTAACTGTCCTATAGTTTTAAAATTCAAAGTCCTCTATGAGAAGTGCTTTGTCTGCTGTTTTGGCTTGCTGTGACATCAACTTAACTAATGTCTCTTTAAAAATTCCACTATTGATTGCTTTCAGTACTGCCTGACATTCAAACCTTTGAGGGAATCGGAGACAGAATAATTTAGCAAAATGAAGCTATGTCTTAATTTAGCAATAAACTCTGCAAGGTTGTATTTTTACTTAGTTAAGACAAAAGAATATAAATGTAAGCCTTCTGGAAGATGCTTGCTAACCTTTCCTTGGCTCGTAGGCCGGTCACAAAGAATATTGAAGGCATATTGGTTGACTTACGTTGGCCTTCTGGGCACAATTCCAACATTGTACAACTGTTCCTCATTCGTTCAGGATTTTTATGTGTCTATGCTTTTAACGTGCTCATTGTGCTGTTTAGTTTCATATTCAAAACATATTTTTTTCAGTACAGCTTGCCTTTTACTCACTCTTAATTCTGCTGCATTTTTTCCAGTGACTCAGTACAAGGGTCACTTATTTACACAAAACACAGGAGTTTCCAGATTATGTTGAAAGTGTTGACTCAGATCTTTTATCAGTTAACATTGAAAGAATTTATGTTGTTAGAAGGCTAGACAGCTGGCTTATTATTAATCATTTTATTTGTACAGCAACTTGTTCAAGTAAGTTCTTAAAGCTGAATTTTCTTATTGGAGTAATGTCTATATGAACAGTTTCTTTGTTCTAGAGTGAATCACATTGACTAAATTAGTGTTGGGCTAAAACCAGCCATTAGAGGCACACATCTGAGAGGTGTACTTTGTGCTGGCTTTTCCACCCTGTGATATGCTTTTTTGAATTTAAAGGGTGAAATCAGTAGCAATGTATTAAAGAAGTTACCCCAACCCCCCCCCCCCAACTTCATAGATATGCTGATTCCCTGACCATTTGAATACAAATATATTAATAAAAGTGGTAGAAAGTCAAACACATTGTTCTTGGCTCAACACCTCAACAAGCTAACCATTTTAATGATGTGAAAACATTTCAGTGAATGGCTATGTTTGTAAGTTAATGGGTGGGGGGAAATAGTGGAATGTATCAAATCTTCAGACTTTCTTTACAATGGCTGCTACAAAGATGGTAGTGTTGTATTCTCGTGTGTGTTTGTTTTATCAAATTGGTGCTTATATATATTACACACAATTATACAAGAAAGGTTATTATGCAGTTTCTGTATATCAATATGCAGTTAGTATGCATTTCAAAAAAATATTCTGGTGAATAGCTTCATAAAAAGGAAGTTACTTAGGAAAGTAAATAATTATAAAACCTCAAATCTCAGATTACTGTTCATATTTCATGTCTTTTCTAGAGTCTAGACCAGGGGTCAGCAACCTTTTTCAGCCGTGGGCCGGTCCACCGTCCCTCATACCTTGTGGTGGGCCGGACTGTATTTTGAAAAAAAATAATGAACGAATTCCTATGCCCCACAAATAACCGAGAGATGCATTTTAAATAAAAGCACACATTCTACTCATGTAAAAACACGCTGATTCCCAGACTGTCCATGGGCCGGATTGAGAAGGCAACTAGGCCACATCCGGCCCACGGGCCTTAGGTTGCCTACCCCTAGTCTAGACCATACCTATTCCCCCCTTAATAGAATTTATAGTGTTATGTGGTCATTCAAATGTGAACAGTGCTTCATAAAATAAAGCAAATCTTTTAAAATAGTACCTAAACCTTTGTTAATTCAAATTTCAGATTGTGCTTTTAAAATGTTGCAAGGATATGCTCCATGACATTATGAATCTGAAGATGCTTTTGTAACTTCCTATTTGAACTACTACTACAGCTTTTAGTAAATGAGGAACTCCAATATCAATCCTTTGTATGTACTTAGTCAGTATCAAGGGAAATAATACCAAGAAATGGCTGCTTAACATAGAATGGAACTGTTAAGATTCCTGGAACAATGAGTTACATAACCATATCACATTTGCTCTATAAACTTGTGCGTGTACTAAAATATCCAAACTGAACTTCCTGTATTTTCTTTTTCAGCGGCAGCCTGCATTTGATAGCTTTGAAAGTGCGAATTCTTTGTTTACTGGATACTTTCCCTCATTAAATGAAGATCAGACAGTCCAGGAAGTGCCAACAGGCCTTGATTCTATTTCTTATGGTAAATACCAGTTTAATAAATGTAACTTCTCTGTCATGCTAGTTAATAGAACAGAATACTCTAAACAGGATGTGGTCCGAAGTCACCTGTATGAAGAATTAGAGAAGGCACAATCTGTGGGCATCTCCTCTTATTCATAATAGGATAGTGTTGAAGCAAAGTCATTGCTCATGTGTAGCTCCTATTAATTTGAGTACAGTGGAACCTCGCCTTACATACACCTCGTCTCGCAGACGTTCCAAGTTGCGTCCGTGGCAAACCCAGAAGTAAACACCGGGCTTGCCGCAATTCGTGCATGAGCAGAAGCGGCTTCTGCCATCTGCGTGTGCGCAGAAGCGGCTGCCGCTGTCTGCACATGCGCAGAAGCACCTTACCCCCGAATGCGCATGCGCACAAGACGCCTCTTCTAGCATATCGTTTCAACCAGCGGGCGGACATCTGGAACGGATTGTGTCTGTAAGTAGAGGTTCCATTGTAGTGCTTATGTAGGAAATGTCTTGGTAGAGTTGGGCACAGAAGTACCCCTCGTAATATAAATTTAAAATTCTTAGTCCAGATTGTGCATGTGGCTCCATTACCTGACTAGCAAAATACAAAGATGTGCATAGTTGTTGGAATTAATGGAGAAGCCATTGCAAGCAAAGGAGCACTATGACTATTTTCTTTATTCCTAGGCTTGAAACTGATCAGGATGCAAAGTTCATTTAGTTCTTCTGGTAATGAAAGTAGTATTTTACTCTGAAAGTCAAGCTGGCAGGTAGCATATCAATAAATGAATTCAGATAGTTCGTCAGAGCCCCAGTTGCAGCAACACTGTTCTTGCCATAATAGTGCTGTAAACCTGATGAAATAGTCAATAGGACATAGATAAGCGAAGTATTGTGGTTTTGAAATGATTATAACTCTGTATAACAAAGGCAAACTCTTTCTTACAAAAAGCGAGTTAAAATCATCAATAGCAATGCTGGTGATCCTGTCCTGAAGGAATGCAGAGCTAAATAACACACTCGGAATAATTACTATGTTTATGCAAACAATTCTAAACGTGGTTACTTTATATTCTTTTCTAGTGTTGAAATGTTGCTGGTCTCTTCTAACCTACATCGCTGGCAACTTGTGTAAAGAAAGCAGTTGGGCCCAAAATCTACATTAATAGCAAAGCTTTGCTGCAGTTGAGAAAGAAGAAAGTTAAACATTTTCCCCCTTCCCTTTTTCTAAATCATTGCAACTCTTCTGCCTTTCAGAATCAAACAGCTGTGAATTGCCTCTCTTAACCCCATGCAGTAAGGCTGTGATGAGTCAGGCCTTAAAAGCAACCTTCAGTGGTTTCACAAAGGAACAGCGCAGACTGGGTATTCCAAATAGTAAGTGCTTTATTTCTAATTCAAAAGACTACACCGATTAGCCTTAGAAAGGTAGTTTTATTATAATACCAGTAAACAGAATGAGAGTTTCTGAACTAAACGAAGTTCTTGCAGATGATCTTTTTTGAGGATTGTAGCCTGAGCTTGGTGTAGGTTTAGTTTACTGGATGCTTCTCAAAAGAATATATGGAGAAGTGTTACTAAAAGAGGCAGCAGCCAGTAGGAATAAGTGTGTGTCCTGCAGAGAGTTTCCTTAATGTTAATTTGTTTGTCTTGCTCCTTGCAGATCCATGGTTATGGTCACATCATCAGGTGTGCCAGTGGCTTATCTGGGCCACCAATGAATTTAGTTTGGCAAATGTGAACTTTGAGAGGTTTGCCATGGATGGGCAAGAGTTGTGCAGACTGGGAAAGGAGCGCTTCTTGGAACTGGCACCTGATTATGTGGGTGATATTCTCTGGGAACATCTGGATCAAATGGTAAAAGGTAAATAAGTCTAACCAGAGTAGTGGCATGAGCCAGGAAACATGACAAATTTTGTTTGGGGGCAGTGGATGGTAAACTTGCAAAAGTAAATGCTAAACTTTTTGTTAAGTTTTATACAAAAAGCTATTATTGTCTTTGTTTCTGAAACAATCACTTTCTACAAACTTCTAAGAAAGAAGGCTACAATATTGTGGAAATTACTGTTTGCTTTGATTTGAAGGAAGTATATTGATGTGATTGATTGCTCTTTTTTTAAAAAAAACAACAACCACAATATAACCATGTTACATATATTTATATATATATTCAAACTATTCCTACTGATTTAAATAGGAGAGCTAAGTCTCCCTTGAATTAAAACTCTGGTTAGATTGTGCCCAGGGTTAGGTTCCAGTCTCTTTAAAAATTATTGATTTGGTACATGGTTTTGGTAATCTGGCAAGTTTAGTCATAACAGATTTCAGTGAAAATGTGTTATAATTGCTGATATTTTGTGACAATGTCACATGTTGCCTTTTAACAGATGAAAGCAAATTCCCCTGTCCAAAATGTATAAACAAATACTTTTTCTATTTCCAGACAGTGAAGAAAAGTCACAAGATCAGTATATGGAAAACGCCCATCTCACTTCATCCATGCACTGGGTCAACAACAACACATTAGGTAAGTATCTTTAATTAGGCTAATTACAGCAGTTAAGGAAATCTGGAAAGACTGAATTTCCTTTTGATGTCAGTAGATATCCAATTTCATACCTGTGCTGTACAGAGTATACACCCAGGATGAAATTGCATATGCATATTCAGCAATCTACAGAAAGTTGCTTTATATACCTTTTACTTTCAGAAGGGTGAGGGAGGTAGTCAGGTTATTGGGGGAGGGTATGTTTTTTTGCCAGGAACTGGTGATAAAAGGAATGGATATGCTTCAAAATGCTGATCTGTTAGGACTAGAACTTGGGGAGAGGTGAGAAGGTTATAGATGCCAGGGAGATTGAGTTGACTAATTGTCATGTTTGGCATTTGACATTGTGCTAACAAGTGTTAGGGCCATGCATGTATTGCTCTACTTGACATCTGATATTGTTCTTGTGGAGTCTGCAATGAGTATTATAAAAATAAATGTGCATTTCCCCCCCCCCAGGTATTAACATAGAACAAGCACAGTATTGTGCTCAAGTACCCAGCTATCCAAAGGCCCCCAGCTATCCAAAATCCAGCCTTTTGGATGACTTATGTCAGACATCTGTTGGACCAAATGTAGTGAACCTAAAACAAGAATATCAGATGTTTCCTAAAGCACAGTTAGAAACTGTCAGTGTGAACTACTGCTCCATGAACCAGGACTTCACAAGAAACAACTTGAACTTGATGCTGGATAACTCTGGTAAGATTGCACTTCCCTATGCATATGATCCCTTATTGTTTATAATGCTTACAGTATAGAAAATTCCAAGAAATGAACATTAATATAATACAGTTACTAACATGTGCTCTAGCAATTATGTATTAAAAAATCCAAGCTTATTGTTTCTGAGTTAGCAACCCAACTTACCTCTTTATTACTCAACCACAAATCATTATTTTGAGATGCTGAGAACTCATAGTGCCTTTTGATAGGTCAATGGAGTACAGTACAGTTTTTTTTAAGAGAAAAGAAAAAAAACTGTCTTGTTAAGCTGCTGGCAACTAAGCTATAAATTTCATAAGCTGCCTTAATTAATTAATTATTTCTGCACTGCCCTTCGCCTGAAGATCACAGGGCGATTTACAATATATAAACCAAAAAGGGCCTCATGATGATTGCAGGGGCCAGGTTGTTTCATATGAGGAGAAGCGGTCCTTGGGGTATTGCAATCACTTTCAAGTGATCTGCTGATCTATTAAGTAAACTCGTGGATTCAAAGTAGTATTCTTACTGACCACAACTGGGCAAAATTGAAGGACTTAAACATAATCTGAATTACGATGGATTGCAACCTCAGTAATTCGAGTTCTTAATTGGTGGAGTGGGGGTAGACTAACTGTTAAAAAGGAAAGAGATGAAACTAAGCTGCATTCTCATTGGCTTGCTGCACTGAACTAAGGACTCAGCTAGACTGGCAAAGACATGCGATTGATATGCGTTATATATGCGACATAACATTGTGCCACCTGTTTTCCCTGTTTAAATTTACAACGCATTTAACTGAAACGCTTCTTTGATGTGTCTCGATCCAGCCTAAGAGTGCAGTTTTGAACCTGTATTCTCAGCCTCATCCATTCAAACCCGGGTGTTTCTATCATTCCCATTTATTTCAGCTGCGATGCTGATACAAAGAAAAACTTGAGTAAACCCAAACTTGTGACTTTTCCCACACTTTCAGGTAAACCTAAAGAGCATGACTCAAGTGACAGCGGCACAGAAAGTTATGAAGGCTCAGATTCATTGCTGCAGTCTTGGAACAGCCAGTCCTCGTTGGTGGATGTCCAGCGTGTGCCATCTTATGAGAGTTTTGATGATGACTGCAGCCAGTCCTTGTGTCTGAACAAACCCACAATGTCCTTTAAGGACTACATTCAAGAAAGGAGTGACCCTGTGGAGCAAGGGAAACCAGTTATACCAGCAGCAATTCTAGCTGGGTTTACAGGCAAGTGTTACAATATTTTCCTTGACCTTTTTATTTTTATTTTTTTGCCTCTGGGGTGTTTCTGCCCCTTCACCGATTGCATAATGCCCCACGAGGGTGCGTTTTTATTTAGGTGAAATGACAACAGAGGTAGCCATTGTGAATGTAACAAGCAATATCGGACTGTCGTCAAAATAAAGATTAATTAAAGCCACTATTTGTACCCTTTTCTGTGTGTATGAAAGCTAAATAAAAGCAGAATTCAACAATTCTGCTGTGCCCAGTGCAAGTTCTTTTCTGAAATCAATGTTTCAGATGAAATTCAATTGTTGGGGTGGATTTGAGAGTGAAACTTGAGGGGTACTGCAAGGTGTAGCCAGCAGTTTGGAGGGGAAGGAAGCCTCCTTCAAGTTGTTGCCATTAATTTTTTAAGATTGGGAATCCAGGTCTACTGTAAGAAAATGCTATTAACTACAGGTATATATTTTATTTTTTTCTGATTCAACTACTGGTGTCAGATTTACCTTTACCCAAGACGACTTTAATTATACTAAACAATTATACTAAAATTCTTAGTGCTAGTCTCTTTAACACATTAATTTATGTATGACGCTATACAATAATTTTATCTTATCTTGGTATTAACAGGTAGTGGACCGATACAATTGTGGCAGTTCCTTTTAGAGCTTCTAACTGACAAATCGTGTCAGTCATTCATCAGCTGGACTGGAGATGGATGGGAGTTTAAATTAACAGATCCAGATGAGGTTAGTAGTTCAGTTGTCATGAATAGAAAATGTTTGGCGCCTATTCTTAGGTGGAGCTATGAGGAAAGACAGCCTGTACTCTGCACCTTAATATAAGCAGTATTAACTAGATGTATAAAACTTGTTTCCCGTGTATAGTTTGTTGGCCAGCTTTTAAAAAAAAATGATGTAAGGCATAACTCTGAATCAGGATAGGAACAGGTATCAAGTGGTTGCTTCATGATTTAAATTCTGTCAGTTATAAAAAGGCTGCAGCAAAGTTAATTTGTTAGAAGCTTTTCACTTGAAGTATTTCATTATTTAAAACCTCCTTTTTTGCAACTCTAGATGCCCTAGATGTCTTTTGCTATTCATTAAGCTTTAAGGATTAGGCATTTCATTCCACCTTTCCCTTTTGAACTTGTTGTTCCTAGTATGCTCCAGTTAACTTGGCCTTGTGGAAGTGCTAGTGATTAAAGAACATGGCATTTGGAACAATCTAAATGACTCCATTCCTGAAATCCAGATTTTCAGCGGTTGCCTTGAATATTAATAACTTATCACATTTTTCTCCTTTGGCTTAAGGTCGCACGGCGGTGGGGCAGAAGGAAAAACAAGCCCAAAATGAACTATGAGAAGCTGAGCCGCGGCCTCCGCTATTACTATGACAAGAACATCATACACAAGACTTCAGGGAAGCGCTACGTATACCGTTTTGTATGTGACCTACATAACCTGTTGGGCTATACAGCAGAGGAGCTGCATGCAATGCTAGGAGTGCAGCCAGACACAGAAGACTGAGCATTGCAATTTTCTGTAGCATTGATGGAAGAATGCAACAACGCATGAACTGTGAACTGGGACCTCCTGCATCAGTCATTAGTTTTACCTTCTGGCTGTTTGGAGTGGGGCGCTGTAAAAGACCTTAAAAGAAGTGATTTTGTGAACCAGGTGAAGTCAATGGAAAGAGAAATGGCCTTATTTGGGGGCACCATGGCTTCAGATCTTGATGTGTCCAACCTTTTGAGCAGCAACGAGTGAGGTCAACACAGTTCTCAGCTGTAACTTGGAAGATACGAAAGTACTCCAGGGTTTAGAGTTCTGGTTTTTTTTATACCACCATATAATTAAGGGTGTTACCCATACCAAAGGCTGATAGCCACCAGAATTTCTAGCTTGAACAAACCCTAAAAATAACAACCTTGCAGATGTTATATGTCATGACATGTGATTTAAGAGAGGGAAGGTTAGACATCCTTTATTTAACTCTGGGTACTGAGTTGAGTTTGCATTGGGCGTTCTTGCAAAAGCAGTGCATGTACCCTCCGCAAACTGTAGTCTCAGAGCCAGGTGGAGCAGTGGCAGAGAGTCCTCGCAAAGAGGGAAGAAATATGTACCATTTCAAAGTCTGTAATTTGTGTTTGTGTGTATAAGCACGTTCATAATGAATCTCTGGCAGTTTAATGCTCCTATTTAACATATTGTATATTGTAATTTAAGCTCATACAAGCATCTGAAAGAGGAGGAAAGTAAAAGTTTCATTTCAGAACAGCAGCACTTAAGCATCCTGGAACAAGTATTTAATCTACTGAAGGAGTTGATAAATCACATAGGCACATGATGAGTGCCTTTTTTGTGCAAGGAGTATAATTCATGGCTGGCTGAAAAACACTTTGAGTTTTGGTTTTTTTTTTGCAAGGGACTAATAATATAGTCTGGGGCATAAAAGGCCCAATTTGCCTTTTATTCTAACTGAAATTGAAAATGTTAATATTGTTTTCAAATATATTTATTAATGGCATATCTCTTCTATGCATGTCCTTTTGGAAACAATTTATATGTATAGTCCTTGTTTCTTTTCTTCAGTTGGCCATTACCCAACCTTTGCCCTCACCCTTCATCAACTACCCTGATAAAAATATGAATTCTATTTTTGGAAATAATTCTGACTCCTTTTCAGCAGTTAGGAGAAAGATATATGTAGCAGCTATTTTTACTGCCAAAAAAAAAAAACACTTCACTGGGAAAAAATGGTTTGTAAATGAAAAATATTGTAAAAGAAAAGTATTTTTTATCTTGAGATTGATGTAAATTTAAATGTACAGTCTGACGTTTAAAATGTTATTAAAACCTCTTGAACAAATATTAACAGTTGTGTTTATACTTTTATGAATTCTTAACAGTACCGTAATTTTGAAACTTACCAGCAATTCAATAAGTACATATCTAAGTGTATAATAAGTCCTGGGGGTTGACACAGGGGGCAATAGTATCTCCATCATATCAGTGTCCATCAAGATTTGAATGCAAACTTATTGCAGAGAAGCAGCTCCATCTCCTGCAAGGTTGACAATCTTTCAGCAGAAGCAATAAATAGCCATATGCTTACATTACTTAGCTAGATCTCATGTCTCTATCAAATTGAATGGCGTGAATTGTGTATGCGCCAACAAGACATGCTCCTGAAGAACACAATCACAATAGCTGATAAAACTGCATATACTCTATAGTGCTTGCCTTCAATGGTGGAACATTTCAAGTTCTTGATTTGGACTCCAAAAGCAACACACACCCTGGAGTGGTTTTCTAATTAGTATGGGGTTATTAAAATACTGTGAAATTCTACTGTGAGTCATGTAAAACAGGCCCAAATGGAGGCATTTGCTACAAATGTACATGGAAACACAGCTGGAAAATATTTGGGATCTTTTCTGTGTGTGTAAATACAATCCTGTTTACAGATGTATCCAATATCTCTACTTCCCACAAGAAGTGCTTTCCAACACTCCCTCTTAAGGGGTAACTTAATATGGTGCTAATTTTGTTAGTGTTTACAACAGGCCGCTACAGAAAACATGCATTCCCCCCCCCAACCTGCCCCAATCAGATGCCCTGGAGGTCACATCTTTATGTCAGGATTGATGCTTTCATCTTTCTATGGATATACAGGCCTACTGCTTACTAGCTGGTTCTCCCCCCGCCGCCTCAACTCTCATGCTGGGCATGTGACTGGCAAAATACTGGAGGGGGAGATATACATCCTCATAAATTGAAAGAATTTATGTTGCTTTTATGAAGGAGTCCTGTCTTTCATTGGTAACTAAGCATGTGAAATATGATGCAGAGTATGCAACCTCAAAGCCTAAACAATTTGCCTCTTGCAAATTCAGCTTCTTGGTAAGTGCAGAGATCATAAAGAGGCTTTCTGTTATGTGGGACAGTGGTCTTAAAGATATGCCTTAATTCACAGCTTCAGTCCCTTAGACTTTTTCTTCTGCGAATCATGCCCATTTTATTATTATAATTTAAATGGATTTCTTACTGCACCACAAGATCCTGGCCAGTTGTGTGGGTGTGAGTGCTTAAAACCATAGAATCCTACAGTGTTAAAATCCAATGAAACAATTTAAAACAAACTGAAGAATAGAAGGGGTCAGCTTCACTCTCAACTTTATGCAAGAGAGTCTTCCATCATAATCGTTTTACCAAAAATATTCCTTCTCACCCGCTTTGGATTCTTGGTACTACTAATCTGATGCAAGATGGCTTGCTGGGAGGAAATGACCTTGTCGATGAGCAAGTTGTTCCACATCCGAGTCCATATCCTCACCAAGGCGGCTGATAGCAACACGGTTAATCAAGGAAGATGTGGGTTACCTAGACAGAGTCATTTATGGAGAGAAGGAGCATCTAAAACCTTATCACAACTGCAATTGTCCCTAATCCAACATACTGACAAACTACAAGTGTAACAGAAGGGGAAAGCTTTTCTCTTAATTCACTTCCCTAAATCTGTCACAAAAATAGTGAAGCCAACTAGCTGAGATAGCAGCAGCTTCTACTGAAGTCAGTTTCTCTCTGAGGAAAGCTGGAAATGTCCTGAGAGGTAGAGTACAGAACTGCTTGGATTATTTTGAACTGGTGGCGGATCGTGGTGTGAAGCAGGTTACCCCATGTTTCCTTTTCCCCCCAGAAGGCTGCATGTGAATATGGACATACACCCTTTCCTGACAGTTACTCATCATCGCCAGTGACATCACAGGCAGTGTCCACTAGGTTCCCATGACAGCAATCATGCACCCATCTATTGCAATGGCAGAAGTGGGGCAGCTGCCGTTCTCCAACACAGAGGAAACAAAACTTTCCACTTTGCCAAGCTCGCTAAAAATAAATCTAGGAACTGGAAATCAAACCGCCAGCCAAGTCATGGGCGATTACTGTGTGAACATGTATGCCTACAAAGTTATGAAACATGTTCTGAATTACGTGGCAAATGTGCTAACCTTGTGGTAAATTTGGTGTCCAAAACATTGCTGTATTTCTATTGAAGGACAGACAAGGCAATGATTGCAAAGCCCTGTAATCATTTACAGGAAAGCAGAAAAGAGATGTTACATCATAGTACTAAAAAAAAGTCCTGACTACTGTATTAGTCTTCTAAAGAGTGATGAGCTGGGTGTTTTGTTTAACCATTTGTTAACTAATCAAAGTCTCGTGTGGTTAAGCTGCAGCCTTTAATTTGCCCACTTTAAACTATTCACAGATGCCCTGGAGAGCAAAAGATTTCAGGTAATCTCTTAGGCTCACATAATCTTGGGGCTGACTCAAAATCAGAGATTGCTTTGAGCTCAGCTTTGGGAGTGGCTTTCATAGCAGTGTTCAGTACACAAGAATAGGGGAGCCCACGTGAGTATGTGCAGAGAGCCATCCCCTCACAACTGGATAACCAGAACCAGCCCCCACTTGCCTTGATAGAGGAAGAAAGGATTTCCAGATCAGGTAGTGTGAATTCAAAGCAGATGTAACCCCTTCCACCAGTGTGGTGTAGTGGTTAAGAGCGGTAGACTTGCAATCTGGTGAACCGGGTTCACATCTCCACTCCTCCACAGGCAGCTGCTGTGTGACCTTGGGCTAGTCACACTTCTTTGAAGTCTCTCAGCCCCACTCACCTCACAGAGTGTTTGTTGTGGGGGAGGAAGGGAAAGGAGAATGTTAGCCGCTTTGAGACTCCTTCGGGTAGTGATAAAGCGGGATATCAAATCCAAACTCTTCTTCTTCTTCTTCATTCCTGAAATACAGCACTGCAAAGTTTGTTTTTTCCAAAACAGTCATGTTCATACCTGGCAATCCATGTGCACTGATGCTTTTGGCCTGTATTGAGCCATCTTGTGCCCCTGGCACGCATAATGTTGACAGTAAGACCTGTCTAGCAGCATGTGCAAGAGAAATCAGTCTTTGTTGCACCCTTCCGGTTCAGGAACTTAGAAGCACAGAGACGTGATGATATGCCATTACAGCCAGATGCTAACAGCAACAGCAGAGATGGTGAAACTTTGTGAGCCTGAGGGTCATATTCTGTACTGGGCAGCTTTCTGAGGGTACAGTGGTACCTCCAGTTACGAACTTAATTCATTCCGGAGGTCCGTTCTTAACCCTAAACTGTTCCTAACCTGATGCACGCTTTCGCTAATGGGGCCTCCTGCTGCCGCTGTGCCATCACGCGACTTTCCCTCGCATCCCGGGGCAAAGTTCTCTACCAGAAGCACCTACTTCTGGGCTAGTGGAGTTGTTACCCAAAGTGTTCGTAAGGAGGGTGGTACGTAACCCAAGGATCCACTGTATTTTGCCAGTGGCAAAAGTGGGAGATGCAACAAATGTAAAATTTACCTTCGTATAAGCTAATTTTAACACACATTTGCACATCCCTCTCTATCTTCCATCCATGCAAGCAAGAGGTATTATTAGAGTACAAGGTCACACAGCAGCCAAAAAGAAAGACCCAGGGTACAAAAAATGGTGGGTGATAGCTGTGTCCTGGTGAGAGGATTTGTGGCCCAGTTCTGAGAGCTAGATGAAGAAGCCTGTAGTGCAATATTCATATTTTTCCAGGGCTTGAGGTTTCTTGCTCCTGCATTACAAGGGGAAAGGTGGAAAGGTGTTGCTTTGTTTTACAAAATGGGATTTTTAAGTTTCCTTCATCTGTAAGTGGTCAGATTTAGCCTTCATTATCTGAGCACTTCAGACAAGTTGTGTTTGTTTGTTTTTTGAAAGAAGAAAAAAAGGGGGGAGTAGTTTTTCTTGCAAATTTACAACTCTACACTAATTCATGCTGCAGGCATTTTCTAGAGAGTCAGCTGTTCTTTGGCTGCACAGGATCTAGCACATTTCCCATTTTGAGTCAGATAAAGCAAAACTTTTTATCTCCCTGCCGGGGCCATTGCAATGTGCGTGATGTCTGAGATGCCGTTCCGCAACAGGCACATGATGGCTCATGTCTTTGCACGATAGTAACACATAGCTTGCAAAAGGAGGACTCGGATCATCTCAAAGCAGAGCGTGGAAAATCCCACATTCTGCCCCCTTGCTGCAATGAGTTTTTGAAGTTTTTCATTTCTTTGAGATGATAGCTGTACTTCTGCTGAGGTGAAGAATCAAGCCTAAAGGAGTTGGCAATGATGTCTCATTAATCATAGGACAAATCAGGAGGAGGCATTCTGAATTTCTGCCTGAGGTTAGGACTGTACTTTAACTTTAGAATGTGCAGTTTGCAACTAGCTCATTCAAAGTTCAGCTAAACTAAGACACCAGTTAGGAATTTAACAGAAAGCGAGTTTTTGCAGACAAATAGTTCTTGGAGGGAATAGGAAAATGAATGTGTGTGTGTCTGCCAAATGAGGATGCCACTTCATGCATTTGATGGAATGGATTCTAGAACATAAAAGCTCACCCCACAACAAATATGGCACCCTTAAGGTGCTACAAGACTCTTTCTTTTTCCATCCTAAAATAACATACTGCAGAGCAGGCTTTCTCTTCTCTTCATTTTCTGCCTGCCTTCTTCCTCTACTCCTGAGGCTTACATGGTGGTGCCATGCAGAAAGATAGCCAAGAATTCTCTCACTTAGATTTTGATATGAGCTAAAGAGAAAGTTCAAGATTTATAAAATTCATACGTTTTATGAACCCTGAAAATTTCTCTTTGAACCTGACTCAGGAGAACATGGGCAGCATCACCAGGAAAGGACTTGAAACAAAACTTACAAGCAACAACAAAAATGTCTTCAAACTTATGCAGCACATTGTTTGATCTGGAAATCATTTATCATATGCAAAGGCATCCTCTAATAAACTCCATCTCTATTATTATTATTATTATTATTATTATTATTATTATTATTATTATTATTATTATTATTTCTATGCAGTTCTTTCTAATAATTTTCCATGTTTGTCTTTATTATTTGCTTATATTAACATAGTTTCTAATGAATTGGGTAAGGTAACTATGAGTGTAATCACATCTAATGAAATGTCTCAGAATTAAAAACAATGTCCAACTTATACTGCACACACACATTATACAAGTGTGAGTGTGTGTGTGCATCAGCCTTAAGGCAATACATGACCTTCTAAATTCCCTATTAAGTAACAGTTTAAGTATGGTATTTACTGAGGTTCTATTTCTGTTTGTTCACTTGCAAGGCAAATATTTAGACCTAAGGTAATAATAATTGAATATTTCCTTGTGTGCTAGCCACCAGTCTCTTAATGGTGTGTTTAGATAGAGAAGCAGACTGTTTATGAAGGAACCTCTGCTGCCCAGACAGTTCGGTGAAGACAATACACACCCAAGAAGTCCTATCAGTTAGTTACCTGAAGACTCTGACTAAACAGAGTTTGCACCGCCTCTGCTCTTCAAGAGTCACAACTCTTCACTAACAGGACCATATGCAATTCTCAAGCATCAGCTGGGATGGAAATTTCCATAACACCATTTAGGAGGTCCATATGGAACAAAACCCTGTTTGCTTTCTAGTATGGTATTTCCTGCAAGCTTCTGCATTGCCACTTCTCTTGCATGGGTGTAGCTCCCCGCCACAAGCAGTAAATCAATCAAAAATACTTAACTAGCTGAGGTTATACCCCCCTAACATAAAGCCCGCCTGCCCCAACATAAATCCTGGCTATGCCCATGTTCTCCTGGTTCTTGGGGTTTTGTAAGAGAAGGATGACAACTTCAGCTCTTCCCAACTACATCTTTCTCTCAGTAAACAATGGCACCCTGTGTTCTGAAGTAGTGCTCCGTCTCTGGGTCCTTAGAACTTTGCAGTACAAGAAGTAGCAGCTAAGACCATCCTGATCTCCTACTGCAAGGCTGGGGCAGTAATGTGGGGCATCACTGTCATATTAAGCGGCCTGAGGTCCACATGCCCTTCTGGGCAACCTTCTGTGGGCCACATGCAGAGTGGTGGGCAGGGCAAGAGGCAAAAGTGGGCAGAGATTGGTCCTTTTTGCACAGTAGGCCAGGTTCGACACACTCACACCTCCCGTTCTGTCTTCCATCCAGGAAAGTAAGAAGGCTTATCACTGTCAGGGAATGGTAGGAACAGGAAGACTGGGAAGTATGCACTCAGTCTGATCAGCTTCTCTGCAAAGAGGAGAAGGAGGGGGAAGCTTCGCCGCCTTTGTCTACAGCAGTTTCAGGAGGAGAGAGACAGGGAGGTGCTATAGAATATTACCGAGCTACAAGATAGTGGAGGAGGAAGGGGAGGTGAGAGAGCAGGGACCTCCCTGGAGAGTGTGGGGCACCCTCCATCTCCACAGGCCTGTCGGTCCCTCCGCACCCTAGAGTAAAGAAGGCAGAGGGGTGGGACTCCTGGGACTTCCCGTTGGCACTCAGGATGTTGTTGGGGATGGAAGAAGCAGGGCTCAGAGTAGCCAACGTCTCTCTATGTGTGGAGTCATGGATTCTTGTCTTGCAACCAGATGACTGAATAAAAAGGACTATAAAATACGAACTGTTTGTTATTCTTGCCTTTGATGCTACCGGAGGGGGAGAAGACTCTCCACGCCTGACAATAACTACTGGTATTCACAGCCAGCATCAAGAACGCAAGGAGGGTGCAAAGCAGCGTTGGTGTTGGGTGAGGCTCAGGAGGGAGTGTGGTCTGGGGAGACAAATGGGGGTTACTAAGAGAGGCCCAGAGGGCTGCAGCTGGCCTCTGTGCCTGAGGCTGCTCATCTCTAACCAGATACAAATCAGAGGAGAAAGGTGGGGGCTTGAAGGTGACTGCAGCTCCGCCTTGTTTGTTCATGGAGCGATGCACCTGCTCGGGCTCTCCCCCCCCCCATCCCTTGTGAAGGTGGCAACCTTTTTATCCCATTCTCCCTCCGAGAGCACAGAACAATACACTCAGGGTCAGGCTTCTGTTGAGCACCTAAGTGCAGTTTTTGGAGTGGGCTCAGGAAATTTGGTTGCCAGCCCCGCTGGATCAAATCACAGGGCACAACGACCAATTTGTATGATTTAACCTCCTTGCAATTTTCGTTCTGCACACGGAAGGAGCCATCCCGATGCCTGGGGCCATGGGTTTTTTTTCCTCCCTGCTGAGTCATTCTGTGCCTTTACTCACATTATTAGGTAAAACTCTTATCAAGTTTAGCAGCGCAGAGTCCCCGAGAAATACAGCCAGCTCCACTAACCGTGGATGAGGTCAGCTGCTTGCTGGATCCAGCTGGAATTTCACTAGTAAAGACCATACAACCTGATTCACTGTTCTGTTGTGCTGACATCACACCAGCTCGCGTGTGATGGACCAGTGACTCAGGTTCTCAGTCCTCACTCACTTAAACTTACAAATTAGGACAAAGGGTTTTTTAAAGGGTGATGAGCTATTGGGGGGAATTGGCTCAGCGCAGGGGATGTGTCCAGCATGGTAGAAAATAACACCAGCTCGATCCTACAAGCTTCCTCCCAACAAAGAGTCAATGAGTGCACTGTGAGACTCATTACAAAACCACAGACCTCTGCAATAAGGCTGATGCAAGGTCAGAAGACATTACATGAAACAGTAGCAATGGAGACAAAACAAAATAACGGTGTAGACAGGCAGTTACTCACACAAATCTGATATCGCTGCCCAGTTACCAACAGGCTCAAAATGGATTGGTTTTATGGGTTAATGTATGGCTTTTATTCTATGCATTCCTCTCTCTTTTCTAATATTATATTATGCTTTATGCTCTTAACATTCTGGGGAGACTCCTTAGGCGGCAAGTGACCCACGAATTGAAATAATAATTGTGTGCAAGGAAGGAGGGTATATCACAGTGCATTCTGATGGAGTTATGGGAGAAATGGTAGGAAGAGAGCTTGGTGAAATCCACAAGTCTGACCACTCCCCCCCCCCACAACCAGCACCTGATTCCTTCCAATTTTAACCCTGCCTGATGCTGACTGAATGATGATTCCCTAGAATCATCTGCAATAAACAGAGGTTCTGTGGCAGACTCATGAAGGGGTTCCTCAGAAGACAACACAAACATGGAAGGCTAAATGTTTGGCCTCGAACTCAAGCAACCCATCCTAAAGTTCACAGAGATCCAGTGTGTCATAGTGGTTAGAGTGTCGGACTGGGATCTGAGATACCAGGGCTCAAATCCCCACTCAGTCATAAAGTTCATTGGGTGACCTTCGGCCAGTCACTCACTCTCAACCCTAACCTACCCCACAGGGTTGTTGTGAGGATAAAATTGGGAGAGGGAGTGCTATGTATGTCACCTTGAGCTCCTTGGGGGAAATGGGTGGGATATAAAGGTAAAAATAAAACTGTTTTTGTTGTTGCTGCTTCTGCTGCTGCTGCTGCTGCAAGAAACAGCTCCTAGCAGGCCTGTGCTTCCATCCTCTAAACTCTGACTCAGGTGTCATTAACCATTGGTACCCCCCCCCCCAGTAATGAATGAAAGGTGATTTAATGTCCTGCCTTTCCTTAGTCCCTCCAGCACACCCAAGAGAATGCATATGAATAGTTTAATCCACTTTTTACAAGTTTCATCTGAGTTTGACGACCTGCAGAACCTTAACTGAACTGATATACAGGGCGGAGGGGGGGGGGAGGGGCAGAGCTTTCTACACTGGCAGTTTACCGCTCCTCTTTGGCGAAGCGTTTTTCTCCAAGATACATTTCATCAGACTGTGCTGGTTTCATTATCGGAGGAGGACGGGGGAGCAGGGGAGGGAGTCACGTCTCCTTCAAAATGGATTTTGCTTGTAAAGGCTTGCTGCTCTTCTCTGTGCCCCTGCAATTTCTAGCAAGTTAAGAACAGGTTGGATGTTCAAGGAGATATCAGTGTTCAGGCAAGACTGAGCTTGCTTTCCCTGCTCATTTTAAAAAACAGTCCTTTTATGAAAGTGGCTTTTTTGAATCATCTTAAAGCACCATGCACTAAACTGCCCCCCCACTCCCTATATTTATTGGCAGGGCTCTGCACAGCCCTCACCAGCTGCCCTGCCCTGCCCTGCCCTGCCCTGCTTAGACCTGAGGGTCAAAGTTTTTTTTCTTAGCAGGTATGCATCTGTCCATCTGGTTGGCTGGCGTGGGCAAAGGATTGTATTCTCTGCCACGCAATGCTTTCACTGGTTTCCAGTATATGACTGCAACATAGCACTCCCTGGTGCTCCTGTTATGATGATCTAGCTGTGCACTGCACTCAGGAATGCACTGAGTACACACACTCAAATAAAACTCTATTGGCCACTTTTGTTACAGAAAAGGAACTTGGGAGTTGCTTGCCTAGGACAGGGAAGAATGTTTGTCGGTGGCTGTCAGTGGGGTGGCGACATTTCCCTGACCTGTTGCCGGTGTTTGCTATGACTTATTGGAAGGGTGAGGGAGCTGTGATCATGACCTGCGCAGTGTAAACAGCGGGTGTATTTGTGCTTCGCCCTTCCTCTGTCTGCCACTGCTCAGTTGCATTTCATCTCCTCCACAGCAGCCCAGAGTGGCTGGGGTGGGGTACAAATAATAAAAATTTAATTATTCTTATTATTGCTTCACCACTTCCCCACCCCAGAGTTCCAGACATGTGTTTGTACTTGCTAAAAAGGGGAGGGGGGCTGAATTCTTGGGGCTGAGGAAGGAGCATTGAGAAAGCAAGGGACATGGGAAGGGTCTCTGTGCCAAATCGCCTCCTCCAAAAGTAGTGAGTCTGTAAGTAAAAATAAACAAAAACCATCAAATTTTGTCACTGTAGGCTAACATTTAGCTAGGCCTTCAGCAGATGTAGCACAAGACACTTTGCTGCCTGAAGCAAAGAACAAGACTGGCACCTCCTGCCCCCACAATTCCACCACAGAAGACAAACAGGAGCAGCCCTTAAATCTTACTTCCATGCTGGTGGACAGGACAGTGTCCTCTGCTGCACCCGAGGACAGAGTACTGCTCTTCAACAGAGAGGAATGATCAGGAAAAACATTGGGTGGCTGCCTCCATCTGCCTAATAGTAGTGCCGGCTCTGGCCTCCAGAGAGGAAGATATCCTTCCAAAGGAAGAGCCAGGGCTAGTGATTAATATTCCACTGAAGCACAGCCACAGATAAAACAAAATCGAAAATTCTTTCTAGTAGCACCTTAGAGACCAACTGAGTTTGTTCCTGGTATGAGCTTTCGTGTGCATGCACACTTCTTCAGATAAAAGTCACTCCATTTGCTGGAGCAGACAGAGATGATAAGGCTCAAATTTGCAAAAGGTTGCTTAAATTGTCACTGGCCAGCCCTGTATGTCAGCTTGACAAAGAGGATTATTAAGCAAGGTATTTTAGTGGGACTGAACACACCATGGTGGGTGGTTGTTTTCCCCCAGCCCAGTGAAAAGAAAGTGAACCCTTCATGAGACAAGAGTGGCATATCATCTGACCAGTGTAGGATCAGCTGATTTGTGCTGATCTCTTAACACGGCTTCGTCAGCTCCAACCTCGCCTTGTACTCAATTCTAGTAGAGTCACTGCAGCCACACCTTGTGTGGACTCTTCCTAGGTTGCCCTACACATGGAGTAAGAGAGGCACATTAACAAGAATGAGGCCAAGCCTCCCCAGTGCAGTTATTACTGGAAGCTCACTCATTAGAAAAGATAATACAGTAAGCAAAGTAGGCTGAGAACTTGCCAGGAGGGCAGCTGAAGGGGTGAAGTGATGTAAGGCAAGGAACAGACAAGATAGCACCAGGAATTAATACATCCCAGAAGGTAGCAATTATCAGAGCAGTGACGGCTAGCATGCAGGCAGTCTAACCTCCTATATTCGTGTTGTTGTTTTTTTTATTAATAAATCTTGTCATTCAAAAGAAGAAAATTCAGGTCTGGACTGCATGAAACCTAGAACACAATGTCTTGTCTTCATCCCTTGAACAAAAGCCTGTGAATCTGAATTCAATTCCTTGGCGCAGCACATATTTATATGAATAAAAGTCCTCCTTAATATGGCAGGCTGCTTGGTACATTGAGCTCTCTGTGCAAAGCTGTCTCTTGACCATTGAGCCAGGGCTCCTCTTGTCTCTAAGATCTTTTTAGAAACCAGGTGGCAAGTTATGAAGCCAGCACATATAAGGCCAGTTCTGCACACAGAAGGGGCAGACAGAGGTGACTGGGGAGAAGGGTGGACTGACTGTTTTCATAGCTCATCTGTACTTCTTTAGTCAATAACTGATGAGCGGCTGCAAACATAGCAGGTTTTGTCATTTCAGATATGTGTGAGAGGTCCTCAAAACTTTCTCTGGGGGTGCTGGTGGTCAGGAAGCAGACACATCCTGAAGGTTAAGAAGAAAATAACAATAAAGCTCGGTAGGCAATAAATGCTAAATTGTTCCTTTTAAAATAAGAAAAAGGCAGAGAGGAGCGGGGGACCCGCCACGCTGGTAGAAGGCTAATTTCTTTCATCTTGGCAGGGCTGAGTCCTTCTGTGGGTGCAGCTGCCTTGGCAGCCAGCCCAGCAGCGTAGGTGTTGTTCTCTAACCGAAAGTTCAGGGCTGCTGCATGAGCCCGTATCACCTTCAGAGAGAACTTTGTCCTTTAAGCCCACGATGATTTGCTTCAATATAACAGGCAGAAATGTTCTCCATTAGCCTGGCATATATATATGGTGTTACACACACACACACATATAATTGAAGTTGCACATTTGGGAGGTGCCATCTGAGGGGTCCCTCCCAGTCCTGCTTTTCTTGGTTGTAAATCTGAGCATTGGACAGGAGAGAGTTAAGGGAACAAGCTGGAATGCTGGTGACTTATCTTCTCCGTGTCTCTGGCAGAGCGGCTTTTGTGAATGGGATGTTTCTGAATGGATGGTCTACACTGGAAGGAGAGAACTGATTGAGAATCAGGGCTCAGCTTTCACACACACACACACACACACGGATGTGGGTGAGGGTGAAAGCAGAATCCAAAGGAAAACAGCAGGGCACGATCTGTGGGAGTTTTAGTGCTGTGAGTGCTTCCATCTTATGCACAACCTGAATATATGTGTAAACAAGCCTTATATCACAGAACGTATGTGCTGGCACTAACTCTGACCAGTGGGCAACTGTGGTGTGTGTAACAACACATTGTGTTCATTAATTATTACCTCAAAGGCCTACAAAATCATTTTAAGAGAGATTTAATTTTCTTTAAAAAATAAAATAAAATCTAGCAACTGCATTTAAAAAAAATAAAAAATAAAATGGAGCCCACAACACACAGGCATCTGTTCTGTTTTATCTTCAAAGTGGGTGATGCTTACTGTGTTCAAGGCTGACAACACAACACCATGGAACATAAAAAGCTCTTCCAGTTTCCTGCTGGGCCTGGAAATCTGCACGACTGTGATCAAGCCACAGTGTGTGCTGTTTGGGGAAACCAAAAACCTACCAGTGTTGGTGCCAACAAGGAGCTAGCCCCTTTGCAGAACATAAAAGTGGCACAACCCCTATACTTTAGGCTGGGGGGGGGTGATTCTCATGCTGGGGCTGCTGAATAAAATTTCAACATAGCTGTCCTTAGCAGAGGGCAAATGACTCACAATGTTCATAACCCTGATGGTGTGCAGAATGCCCGATATTAGCATAAGTACAGGAATAGTGTTGCCTTTACAAGGAGCAGGTTTACCCAGTTACATGGACTGGTTGGATGCAGAGGAATGGTCAGAGGCACCAGCTGGGGTACCCACAAAGGAAGAAGGCTCAGATCCCAGTGATTGGTGTGGAACAACAATGAATGGTCAGAGGGAGAATACTAGGAAGAGGATTTGCCAGAAGCTGAAGAGGTAACAGGGTTTAGTGAGCTGGGAGAGTCTGTAGCTGAGAGAAGTCCATAAGCTGAAGCTGAAGCTGAAGCAGGAGAGGATGGCAGAGATGACTCAGGCAGAGATGACTCAGGCTGGTGAAGAAGCACAAGGGTCTCCTCCTGCTGCTGCAACAAGCTTTCCTCCGCCCAGTCTTCCAGGACCAGGAGAGGCATGAAGTGGTAGGAGCAAAGGCAGGCATGCTAATATAGTCTCAGAATGATTGGGGAAAGCCCTGAAGAGGACACTTAGGCAGCTGTGGGAAGGTGAGGACCTTCAGATTCTGCAAATGCTCATAGGGGCAAGATGTACCAAAGAAGAGTTGCTGTGCTCATTAGGCTTGGCACTGCTGTGCAGATACTGGTTCTATTTCTAATAAAGAATTTTCATTTGCTCAATGTTATTTATTTCTGGCTCACTTCTGACACCCGGAAACATTTTTTAATAGGAAGGTCAATCCTACCCCCAACCTGTTAATCCTATCCCCAACCTGCAGTGACTACCCAAGTCCTCTCCCTCCCCACACACCCTTCTTCACACCCACAAGTCTCCTGGTGAAACTTGCAGTTGGGCTTGGACAACCAACACTGGAGGTAAGCAAGCAAGCTAGATGTAGGGTTGGAGGAGAAATTCAATTCAGTTTGAAAATGAATCTATTAAATCCACACTTTCTGAAACAATATGAAAATTGAAACACAGAAATCCTTTGAAATTCATGCTTATCAGAATTTTGCAATGCAGCTCTCCAATTAGTGTTTACAAAAATGGATACAATGGGAGACATGTGCATAAAATGAGTATATTGTTGGAAATAACATACTAAAAGGAGAAATTGCTTGTAAAAATGTGTACATTGCATTCAAAAATGTGTTTTTAGGAGAAATTTCCATGAAGTGTCTATTATTATTATTATTATTATTATTATTATTATTATTATTATTATTGCAAATTTCTGCAGAAATGTGGATAACTGAATTTAAGACTAGAAAAATGAAAAACTGAGAGAACAGAAATTGACAGATCCTTTCAGTCCTAGCTGACCCCTAATCTGAGGATCTCAGCTTTTTCCAGAGTTGAGAAATTATCTGTCAGTTTTTGTAAGAAGATATCTTCAGATAATGTTTCACCCACAGAATCTAACTGCAATGGAAAATTATTAAACATATTAAGTCAAATCACTCAGCTGGCCAAAGGTTCCATCATTTGTAAACTGACACATCCTAGATCAACAAAGTATTGCTACGTTTTTTGAAATCCCAAAAACGAATTGGAGTTGTTGTTTTTTTTTTTTAAAAAAAATACAAACACAAAACCATAAATGCCACTTTCTTTTAGTGGATTAAGGAGTGCTTTGAGTTAGCTGAAGCTGTTAATAAGTCATTCCTACTCAATAAACATTTAATGTGCTTCTGACTGGCTAGAGGCAAAACTGACTCTTTTTATGCCTGCACATCCAACAGTTAATCCTTAGTGACTCTTTACCTTAACCATTGCCCTTTAGTGGCTGTCTGGTATGTGAATTTGCATAATAGTGTACTACTTACTATACCATTGTAAGCATAACCTTCTTTGATTATGAAAAGTGGCTTTTTGTTTCAGGCTTAGTGTGTGGCCTTTCCCTTGAGTTAAGTGCTGGCTGTGAATGTCTTTCTTTTCTGGACTGTAGTTTTGAGGAGGAGGAAAAAATGTGATCCCTTAAAGCAGGGGTCCCCAAACTAAGGCCCGGGGGCCTTCTAAATCCGGCCCGGAGATGGTCCAGGAATCAGCGTGTTTTTACATGAGTAGAATGTGTCCTTTTATTTAAAATGCATCTCTGGGTTATTTGTGGGGCATAGGAATTCGTTAATATTTTTCAAAATATAGTCTGGCCCCCCACAAGGTCTGAGGGACAGTGGACCGGCCCCCTGCTGAAAAAGTTTGCTGACCCCTGCCTTAAAGCAAGGCTCTCACACTCCTTCATTATACTTTGCATGGTTATCAAGATACTGAAGGAAGACTGGCTCCAGTTTCGCCATAGTGCTGAATGGGTAGAAGTATCTGTTGATCCAGAGCTAATCGCCTATACATAGCCAGCTAATCGCCTATACATCGCCTATACATCGCCAGATTTAGCTACACACACAAGCTGTGTACACACCAGATATTTAAAGTGCAGTACCCTCTCTCTCCCAAAAAAGAATCACGGGGACTATAGTTTTCCCTCACAAAGCTACAATTTCCAGCACCCCGAATAAACTACAGTTCCCAGAATTCTTTGGGAGGAAAATGTGTTTTAAATGTATGGTGTGTACACCCTGAAAGCACCTGATCACTGAACACTGTTCCTATATGTTCACAATAATTCATGCAATTTGGTAAGTGCTTGAACAGAAGAATCTGGTATGGAGACGTCTAAAAATAAACCTCACTGATAAAGCCTCCAGGCCGTGCGGTGGATGAAGAGGTTTCAACCTTTTATTTTTAAATTTTTAGATGAGCAAAACATGTAAATCTGTGATTTTTCATTTTATTATTATGAATAGTTTGTTTCAGCTACACATTTACTGTAATTTTCATGACTGAAGGCCTTTGTGCATTCTTGCTTTTGATCTCTCTAAGGCTGATGCAGTTGCTAACTTATTTATCTTTTAAGGCTAGCATGTGGTAATCCACAAAATTCATCATTCATAATAAAATTGGCTTCAGACTTAAGCAGTCTCTTTGATGCCTTAAAGGCAGAACAATCAGCCATCTGGGCCATTTACTCCTTGAAGTAGCACATAAGCCCTAGACAAGCCAGGTTGTTGACTGGTTTATACCAGTTTAAAACAACCAGTTTTAAGCCAGTTTTAAAGCAATACACGGGAGACTGGTGAGAAGTTTCTTCTTTTACAAAAGGGCTTCAATTTTGCTGTGTTATTGGACTCCAACTCCCATGAGCCCCAGCCACCAAAGCTGGGGAATTCTGCCTTTTTGTGGTTGTCATATAACCTCCTTGCAAACAGAACAAATGCTCAATAAAGATGAGGCATGGGCCTAACCTCTGTGTAAGTTTTTTGCAAGCAAATCATGATGAAGGCACAAGAAACACCTCTGAAAGAACACAAAAGATAGGCGTACTCAGCAGGCCTACCCATAAACTACCGTACATTTATTGAAACTTATTTGGCATCACAGGCAAACAGGCCTGGCCCAAAGTATTTGCTGTGTAAGGAGAAGGACAATATGGTTTCTCCTTCCTTTCACTGTACAAAAGTTGACCAGATTGATAGTTGAATTGTTCTTCGACAGAGACAATCGAACAGCTGACATGGGCATACCCAGGAACAGCTGCCCCCCCCCCCGAAAAAAAAATTAAATGGTTATCGGCAGCCTAAAAGGAGAAAAAAGCTCTCCTCCTGAAAAAAAGCTCAATGACTAGTGTTTCTCCCCCTCCCAAAATCTCAATAACAATTGAGCTCTTGCCCTCTTGCTGAGGTACAGTTGGCCACTGTGTGTGTGTGTGTGTGTGTGTGTGTTGCGCTGGCTGTTTCCCCCTCCCTCATGCCGACAAAGAGCTGGCGTGCCTATCAGAGACCGGATCCTAGCCTGCACCCTGCTTGGTCAAATGGGGATGCAGGCTGAGACTTGGGCAGTGTCAGGGGGCGAATTCGAGGGCTGACCATGGTCTTAGCCTGGGTTCTCATCCTTCCTCGCCTGCCTGCTTTTTGTATCCATGCTACATCGTGCTGGCAAGAGAGGAACAGTTTCTGAATTTGCCGGGATTCATCGTTGCAAGGGAGCTTGGGAAACTGAGTTCCCTTGCATGGTGAGTAGTTCCTTTGCGAGGACTGAGGATCCTGGGAAACTGAGTTTTTCAGCCATTTGGGGCTTTCTGTTTAGGGGGAAAGTTTTTCTGTTTTTTGAAGCTGTTTTTGTTTTTGAACCTGAACGACCATGGCTCTCCCCCCCCCCCCCCGCTAGTTTTGATCCTGGGTACGCCCCTGGAACAGCATCCTCTGCAGCACATGTGGACAGCTGGCTAGATTAGTGGACACACAGCAGTCTGTATGGCACAGTTTGAGCCAATCCCTGACTCTCAACATCTGCTGCCTGAGGCACCTGCCTCTGCCTAAATGTAGCACTGGCCCTGCAGGCAAACGTTCTCTAGCCAGTAACTGTAGCAGATAAAGTTTCCAGTGCCCAAGCCAATTAAACTGAAAGAACTGAGCCAAAGGCAGTTTTTCTCCATGCACATTACTAACGGCAAATCCAATTGGAATGCAAGTAATGTTGCTGCAGATCAAGTGGAGATGGAGACACATTATACATACCGAAAAGTGAATGCAAGGGCATACCTTCAGTAAAATATAACATCCTAGGCATGTGTTGACAGCATCTGGGCCTCCCTTCCCATTATAGTTTCAAATTAAAGTGAAGCAGATGGTTGGACTTCAGCCTGCATAGCTGTAAAGTAATCAATAACATCAATGTAGGCTTAGTTTCAATGAAACAGGCTCAATGCTAGTGGGAAGACACAGAAGCTAAAGGTGCATTCTCTGATGCAACCACAGCGGGTGCTACATTCCTCTCCAGGCTGCTGCTGCAAGTTCAGAATAAGTGCTGAATGAATGCTAACACCACATTGACGAAGGCCTGTTTGCAGGCTTAATCAGCCTGTCTCTTGGCCAAGCCCTGACCCACAATTCATATGTTTTTCAGCTCAACTTCCACACAGTGAACGCCCTAGTGAACTGATAGTAGCGTGCCCAGTAAATCCCATAAATGGGCATATTGCTACAATAATAACTATTTACACAACAAATTTCCTAAATACTTCCCATTCACTATTGTTTCAGCAATGCTTATAGCAACTCAGGAGTGAAAATCCAGCATTTCTATTCCCATTTTATAGAAGAAAACTGGGTCTGAATGACTGGTTTGTCTAAGGGCACCCAGTGGAGCTGCTGAGCCCTCAGCCCAAGGTGGTGCCTGGCCTTTTATAACAGGGGTGGGGGGTTATCTTGAGGGCCACATTTTGTTGTGGTGTTTTATCTTCTGGGGATGAATGGTGCCAGTGGGCTCTCTCTCTCTCTCTCTCTCTCTCTCTCTCTCTCTCTCACACACACACACACACACACACACACACCCCTTCATACATGAATGCACATATTCATACACACAACCCTCTCCCACATCTATTTTCAGGCATAACACACACACCCATTACCCAGTCAGTCAGTCAGCCATCTATCTAGATCTATCCAGACTCTTGTTCTCATCCTCTCATCAATTAGGTTTGAAAAAAGCATTGGAGCTAATTACTGGAGCAGGGGGGAGATTCCACGAAGAGATGGAGATCACAGGCTGGAGAGGAGGGTGGGGAAAGACACTAGCAGAACAGCAAGGCAATAAGTTTGTTTATTGGTTTCATTTACATCCCACCTTTTTCCTCCAAGCAGTTCAAGGTGGTGGTGTACACAGTCCTCCCCCTCTTCATTTTTTCCTCACAACTCCTCTGTGAGGTAAGTCAGGCTGAAAGGCAGTGACTGATCCAAGGGTCACTCAGTGAGCTTCGTGGCTCAGCAGGGATTTGACCCCTGGTCTCCTTGAGTTCTGGTCCAAAACACTTGTGGTTCTGTGAGGTGTAAACTACAGTTCCCAGGATTCTTTGGGGCAAGGCGTTGCTTTAAATGTATGGTATGTAAGTATCCAGAGACATCACAAAACTACAATGCTGTCTTGTCCACAGGAAATGAAGGCAGCAACTTGAAAGGTATTAACCAGGGAATAAGCCCTACTGGACACCATGGAATTCACTTCTGAGTAAACATGTACAGGATAACACTGTAAACCCTGGAGCATGGCCCTAAGGCTTCTCAGTGCTCAGGGCAGGCAGGTGGTGAAATGCTTAACTCCCAGTTTGGATTGATTTAAATAATATTTTAGATACTCTAAGCCAAGTTGCTCTCCTCCCCTTTATAGTAAATCACCCCATACCTCTGTGGGGTGTGGTTGATTTTTCCTTTCATTCCTTACCAGGAGAAGTTTACTCATGCACACTTTAGACACTCAAGAGAGAAGTTGTCACTGTAATTCATGGCAGCAAATTGCACTGTCCCTTAAAAATGCTTCTCTTTCCTTATCCTGAAAACGTTGCACGTGTTTGGGGTTTATCTCACTCTGCTTAAACCATGAGTCAATAACATTAGCAAGGATAGTGGAGATTCATACCTCCTCTGATGTTTCATAGGCACAAGGAAAAGTTATATCCCATTGGTATAGTAATGACTATTGCCAGTAATGTTTCTACAGCAAGCATCCCTTTTTTTTGTCTTGGGCGGGAATGAGGCAGAATCAGGGCAGCCCTATCATTAGGTAGAGTGAGGTGGCAGGAGCTGGGGTGGATGGAGAGGCAGAAGTGACAGTCACATTATTTCTGAGTCTCAGTATCATTTCCTTTTGTTAGGAGACAGTGCTGTATATACCATGTGACCTGCCTTGAGCCCCCTGAACTAACATGATTCCTGGCCACAGTTGTGGTGGAGGATGCTCTCCCATCGCCAGCATTCAAGTAAGATCCCCTTGCCAATCAGATTCTGTACTTGAAATGGAGAGACTTTTGCTTCAGACAGCGAAATGTCTTGGACTTGTCTTGAGAAGGGCAAGATTTCCATTCTGTTTCTGCCTTCTGTGCTTCCTATTTTCTGGTGCTCCGACAGCAGAAAATAATGAAGGAGGCAGTAGGAGATGCTGTGGAGAGATGGATGCCACCATCCATCTGATATCCATCTGGTCATGTCATTTCTACTTCCTGGGAAATAGAGGGAGAGCTACAAAGCTACAATTCCCTAAGTTCCCCAAGAATATGGATTGAGTGTTAAACCACTCCGACAGTTGTAGCTCTGTGAGGGGAACAGAGGACTATAGCTCCCAGGATTCTTTGGGGGAGAATCATAGAATCAAAGGATTGTAGAGTTGGAAGGGAACCTGGGGATCATCTAGTGCAACCCCCTGCAGTGCAGGAACATGTAACTGTCCCATACAGGGATCAAACTTGCAACCTTGGCATCATCAGCACCACACTCTAACCCACTGAGCTACCCAGGCTGCAATGTATTTTTACATTTTGGTGGAAGCCACACAGAGTGGCCAGACCAACCCAGTCAAATAGGTGGAGTACAAATACATACATACATACATACATACATACATACATACTAGTTGTTGTTGTTTTTAGCCATGACTCATTAAAAAGGCATAATAGTGCTTTAAATAAATGGTGCGGATGAGGCTAAATTTGATAAATTGTGAATTCACATTGAGAAAGAATCTGGCTTCCTTTCTCTGTGGGGGCAGGAACAAAGTATGCTCTCCAAAGTAGCCCCTGAAAATAAAGTCATCTTTATAATAGTCATTCAAAACCCTTGCAAACATAAATTGGGAAAGTCGGACTAGAAGGTGGGTGAGATTGAACATTTCTGCTACTACACTCTCAAAACAATGCACTTTTTGTTAGTTGGCAAAGGCCACATATAAACCTGAGCTACTTTAGAGAGCCACAGGAACAGAAAGGATGGAAAGTTTTTGAAAGTTAATAATCTCTCACAACTGATCTGTCAAAGGGATTTCATCATTTGTGTTTGCAGTTGGGAAGATTTTTACACACAGATAATGGCTGGTTCTCTCTTTCATATGCTCCCCCGGCGAGGTGCCTGATCAGAACTATCTTGAAATATACACTGATACCAAATTTGGTGGAAATGGCTTAGCAATCACCACATAGCTAGATTGCAAGAGTTTCCTCCTTTCTAATCTCCCTCTCATGTCTGTTATCTCCATTTCAAAAGTAGTTCAACCTGCTGTGGAGTCATCAGGAAAGCAAGTGCAAAATCAGAGCTCTAAAACACATACAGGAGGCTCCCTGCTGCTGATTTTTAGCTCTCAAAGGGAGACTTTGAAAAAGAAGGTTAGTGAAGGTGGTGGTGAGCTTGGCAGTGGACTTCTGCTTTACCCTTGCACAATGAAGACTGCTCCTATGAATGGGCTGAACCAATGGGGTTCTTAGGTGTTGCCCAGTTCAGTCAATCAAGACAGTAAGGAACACATGGAGGGGGTGGAATGTAACCATGTGTAACCTGTTACATGGAGATAAGGGACTCATCCAGACTTCCATTTGTGCCATGATTTGCAGGCATGGGTCTGAGCAGTGTGTTGTTATTTTGCCCCACCACTTCCCATGGGAAAATCCACTGTGTACTGCTGAATCAGAACAAACGGCAACCTGTGAAAAACCAGATTGCCATTTGTTCCAATTCAGCGGAAACTGTGGGTTTTACTGGGGAAACTGGAGGGACCAAAAAAAAAGCCATTCCCACTCAGAACTGGGTCTGGATATTACAGACCTGGGCCTACAAATCACGGACCTGGACCTACAAATCACAGCACAAACAGAAGTTTGATAATCCCAAGAAAAGTTCCTTCAGGTGAACTATTTATGGAACATTCATGCTGATTTGCTTGCACAAAGCTTACATGGAAGTTAGACTGTGTCCCATTTTTAAAGAGCCTACATACCATTTTAATTTATGGATTACTTCAAAAATGATAAAATTATTAAGGTATAACAAAAAACTAATCTGTATAAGACTGTGTCCCTCAAAGTTTGTGGCCCCCTGAGCCTAAGGTGGCTGCCTCATTGGCCTAATGATAGCACTGGCCCTGAATGCGTGCAGAGCATATTTCTCTGAGAAAAGGTTTGGCAACCCTCATAGAACTCCATGGGTTTGACAGCTTTCAGAAGCATCTTCATTATGAGAGCACTTTCATTCTGAAGAAGCATTTCAGAAGCTTTCATTCTGAAGACTGTATGCCATGCAGAAATTCAACATGTGATGCTTTCTGCCCTGCTGCAGAAGTTATATGTGTCCATTGAATTTATTTCTGTCATGCAACTATTACCAGAATCGGAGCTCAGCCAGAGAGGAAAAATGTAGGGGAGGCAGCCTTAAGTTGTGAGAGGAAAAGGACGGCATATTTCTAACTTCCTAGGTTTGGTCCTCACATAACCTCCCTGTTAAACAAGTCCTTTTGCTTAATGAAGGTGAGCCCAGGGTTGCCTCAGTCACCAAGCAGGTGGAGCCTGCCTGCCATTGGTAACGTGACCTTCATGGAAGTGGCCTTGCTTGAGAAATGTATGCTAATGGATGGTGTGGCTCAGCATTTAATCATTGTGCATTTTCATGTAGTAAGAGCTGGTCCTCATTTCTTCTCACAGAGGAAAGCTGTGAGAAAGATGGAGAGCATTCAAGTTCATCTTAGAACACTTTCTGCCTCAAAACTGTATTTTGAAGGATATCAGGCTAGCTCTTCTTGGTGAGAGTCATTTGAGGCAGAACCAGTCCCTCTCAGCTTTCCCCAGACTGGCAAGGTAGTGAACATCAGTTTGAGAGACTGCCATGCCCACTGTAAAAAAGGCAGAATTTCTCAGGGAATGGTGGTAACTCTTGACCTTTCTATGTAAAACATAAGGAAACGAAATAAAAAAATTCCTTCCAGTAGCACCTTAGAGACCAACTAAGTTTGTTATTGGTGTGAGCTTTTGTGTGCATGCACACTTCTTCAGATACCCAAAAGCTCATACCAATAACAAACTTAGTTGGTCTCTAAGGTGCTACTGGAAGGAATTTTTTTATTTTATTTTGTTTCAGCTATGGCAGACCAACATGGCTACGTACCTGTAACTAGACATAAGGAAATGGTCTTGCAAGAAAATAGCTTAATCTCAGAGCTGATCTATGCAACATCACTGATAACAGTGGTGATGAAACCAAAGTTGTTAGTTTATTGGCTGATCAGTGCAGTACGCATCTCTATACTAAGCACATTTCTATGCTCAAAGTGTTTGGAATCATTGAGGTGAAAGGTAATATATATAGAGAAAAAGCACTTGTTGAATGTGAAGTCAACAAAGAAGTCCAACTGTGATAGTCAGCAGGTCACAGGAATGAGGTTTGGTGGCACATCCTTCAATGGAGGGTTTTATATCTTAATTCTGAAGCAACCAATGATTGTCTTTTCATTCATCTCTTTAACTTGACTGATGCCACACACCTCTCTCCACAGCTACAAAATTTCAAGAATTGATACATGCAGAGCAACACAATTTAGTTGAATAAGGCTATGAATGCCAGTCTCCAAGTAGCATTGTCAGTCAAAATTTATATGCAAAGTTGACAAATCAGTACCAACTTTAGGAACCAGTTCAATAAAGACATACTGTTAAACAATATCCAGTGAGGGAGGTAGCTGTTTAGTCTGTCACAGCAAAAACAATGGAAACTTCCAGGCTGTCACTGTTTCGGAGTGGGAATCAATGACATACTGACAAATTTAGCACATGCAATCAAAGCAGATTTCGAGCTCTTGCACAACCAACCTGCTTCACTTAAAGATTGGACTTTAGTGGGGAGAGTGATGGGAAAATGCATTGGGAAGTGGGGGGTATCACTTGCATTGATGAAACATCATCTAACCTCCCCACAAACAACTCAGAATGAATGCTCATTAAACAGCCAACATCATCTAATCTCCCTGGAAAAAAGATCAGGATGAATGCTGTTAACAGGTTGTCCAGTTTCAGTGAAAGAATATCATGGCATCTTCAAGACCACAATATATATTATGGCATACATTTTTGTAGACTAGATTCCACTGCATCATATGCTTCTGATGAGAGTGTGCTAAACAGTTTGAAATTACCATTTCCACTGTGGCACTGGAATTGCTTGAATGAAACCCTGCAGCTTCTGCCCAGTATAGTCAGAAACTGGCAGGAAGCTCTGTTTATCTCTGTTCTAGTGCTTCTGAAGCACATGCAGAAACAACTGGAGCCCTTCTCATTGGTGCTCTATTCCTGCATCTCCCAAATTGCAATACCTTCTTTCCATTCCTGTTTCAGTTTGCAGTTCTGGAAGTCCAGTCATTAGGAAAATGTTTAGGATTGGGGTAGAAAGGCCAGGTCCTGCTATAACCACAATGTTTTCAATAATGTTGCATCTTAATAATCAATGGGAGTGTTGTAATCCATCTCATTCCTGTGATGTCATCATCATCATCAGGGGTGGTAGTTCTTTATTATGATGTCATCCACTTTGCATTAATTCTTCACGTGCTTAACCGGGATTATTCATAGACTTAATTGTACTCAGTTGGTAACTCCCATAAGTATTCTTTACAAAAATACAAGTCAGTGGCAGCTCCTAGCATATGCAGCAAAGGTATAAACAAACACTGGAACTGTGGCATCCACCTTCTTTAATGGGTGTGTGGCAAGCAGAAATTCAACAGATGCAGCTTTCCCACATCACTGCACTATGACTATGAGCCTTCCAACCACCCTCATCTCCTGGGTGGTGCAAAGCTATGTATCATTTACAACTGGAGCTCACAGGAGCTTGGAATCCACCCTATCCCCAGCTGAACCAAATGACAGCATGGTGAGAGTCCCACTCCAAGGAAGGGCAGGTCAGGCGACTGTGCCCACTTCCAATTCAGATTGTGCCACTAATTTGAGGGGGAGCATTTGCATTGTTGGATACTTGCTCCAACCCCAGCCTGCTTCAAACACTCACCCCCAAACTTCAACCAATAACAACATGGGGCAGTCACTTAGTTGTCACGGTGGCCATGAAGTCCCAAACCATTTTGGAGACAGTTGCCTTGGCATGGCTGTCCCCCACTATCATCAGCCTAGCAATGGGACCCCCAACACCAGAGACCACTATGTCTGAAACCACCCATGTCAGCTGGGGTAAAGAGAGAGAGTTCACCAGCACATTTGTCAATGCACCAACAGAACCCTCAGACCGTCCAAAGTGCTGGGATTCTGGCAACAGGTAACTTGGAAATTAGATGGTGCTGTTGCAGGGAATGAGACCCTTGTCATGTGGACAGTTATTCCATCATTCTGAGAAAGTGAGGAGTAAAGTAGAAGGGGTGGGCCCATTGCTCATGTGATGAATTGGTATCATTTCCTTCCAAAAACAAACCTCCCAAGATGTGAATGACTTATTGGAGTAGGAGACTCTATAATTTCAGAGAGAGGCAGAATCATTCATGCTGCTTATTCATTTTACTGTCATTCTACATTGGTCACGCCCACACTATACATTTAAAGCACACTCTCCCCACCATCAAAGGGACCCAGGTGGCGCTGTGGGTTAAACCACATAGCCTAGGGCTTGCTGATCAGAAGGTCGGCGGTTCGAATCCCTGCCACGGGGTGAGCTCCCGTTGCTCGGTCCCAGCTCCTGCCCACCTAGCAGTTCGAAAGCACGTCAAAGTGCAAGTAGATAAATAGGGACCGCTCCCGCGGGAAGGTAAACGGCGTTTCCGTGCGCTGCCCTGGTTCACCAGAAAGCGGCTTAGTCATGCTGGCCACATGACCCGGAAGCTGTCTGCGGACAAACGCCGGCTCCCTCGGCCTATAGAGCGAGATGAGCGCCGCAACCCCAGAGTCGGACACGACTGGACCTGATGGTCAGGGGTCCCTTTACCTTTACCTTTACCTCCCCACCATCAGCGAATCCTGGGAACTGTAGTTTATCCCTCACAGGGGTACAATTCCCAGCACCCTTAATGAATTCACAGGGTTCTTTGTGAGGAAGCCATGGAAGTGACCTTAAATTATGGTGTTTATTGTTGTTATAAATTTGGTTGACTTATATATTATTGTGAGACACTGTGTAGTGACATTTTGCTGTTAGACATTTATCTATTTAACAGCCTAGGAGAGAGTGCAGCCTTCTCTTGCTCCTCCTTTGGTGGCACTGCAAACATAATTCTGGAAGCTATTGTTTGGTCCTGCGCTCTGGTGGGAGTCAGTTGGCTCACACGACAACTCGGAACAACAAAAAATGCCCCTCTTTTGTTCCCGTGCTCTGGCGGGGCCAGAGCCCAGGAGTCAAAATAGAACATTCCAGACTGAGATCAGAAGTTGAGGCAGCTTCTGTCAATCCAGTATGTCCCGCTTAAAATGAGACACTTGGAGGGTATGTGCTGGGCAGCAGGGGCAGGGTGAGCCCCTCCTCCCAGGAGGGGATGGTGAGCAGAGACCAAGGCCAGGTTTAGGATTTCAGTGTTTGATGATGTAAGCTGGAAGGGGAGTTCCAGGTGGGCAGGGGGTAGTGATGTAGGCTGAATGAAAAATAGTGGCATTTTAAAGAGATATATGGAAAGGAACCACGTGTGCTGACTGGGAGAGCCTGCACTGAGAGACCAGGGGCATAACTTGTTGCTGCTTTAGACTTAAGCTGGCCGAAGCTATGAGAAGGGCAACGAGAGTTACTCTTGCAGTGTAATGTTCTGCAACCCCTCCACTGAAGGCTGCAGGTGTAGGCAAGCATTCCCCAGAACTTGAACCTCTGATTGTATGGGTTTAACTGTTCTTTAACTGTGTCTGGGGGGTGCTTGCCTCAACTAGTATGTCTTTAGAAGCTGGCATCATGCCAGTACTGATGGAGCTTCTCATATTTCAGCAGAGAGGGCATTTTACAACACTCAGGGACGTCTTAGCCATTGAGGCTACTGGCGCAAGGCGCCATGGCCTGAGGAGGGTGCCTGCGCCCTCCAGCCCCGCCGGCAGCACCGCTCTCACCCACCTCTTCTCAGGCTGTGGACGTGGGGAGGCCGTCAGCGAGCCTCCCGTCGGCACTGCAAGCAGGGCTCCCTGGATGGCAGCGCCGCGCCACCGCTTCGGCTGAGCAGGCGGAGGCGGAGGTGGAGCACAGCTGGCAGCGTCCCCACCCGCCCCTCCGCGCCCCCCCCAGCTGCCCACCGTGCCTGGGCCTGCCCAGCAGAGCACGAGGGGCGCCAGAGGGATCTTCGCACCAGGGCACCGCATTTACTTAAGACGGCCCTGACAACACTGGCACCACCATTGAAAAAATACCCACTTCTGTGTTGTTGTTGTTCAGTCGTTCAGTCGTGTCCGACTCTTCGTGACCCCATGGACCAGAGCACGCCAGGCACCCCTGTCCTCCACTGCCTCCTGCAGTTTGGCCAAACACATGCTAGTCATTTCGAGAACACTGTCCAACCATCTCATCCTCTGTCTTCTTCTGTAACACTTCTGTGTTACCACAAGCCAATACTCATCAGGCCAGGGCAAAACAAATCAGGTTCCATCGGCTGATCATAACGCCCTTACTGGGCATTGGAGGGGATGGCAGTTTTACAGGTATGCTGATCCATAGTTATTTAGGACGTTGTTGCAGAAGCTTAAAACTGGCTTGATAGTTAGTGCCAATATATAAACATAAATTTCCCTCAATGTGTACTTTGCCATGGAAAAGATAGTATCACAATTTCACACCCTGGTCTTAAAAGCAGACCTTCCCTCAAAAAGCTTCTGTGTCAAGGCAAAGGAGGAGGCCCTCACTTGATTTTTCAACTCTTAGCCCACTCAAGCTAGAAGAGCTCCTTGATTTTAATGGCATTTATCCAACAGTTTGAGATGGCATGTTTACAAAAATAAAGCTTCAGACATTTCTCTGCAGGCTCAATTAAAATAATCCAAACAACTTCATTGGCCAAATGTCCAGATTTATTTCCTCTGTAAGCCTTAGTTCTGCAGAAGAGAGGCATAAAAGTATTCCAGTTCCTGAATATTTGCATCAAAGGAAGGAGAAATTTAGTCATTATACCGTTCATCTTTTTTTCTCTCTTGTAGCAGCAGGAACAGATTAACAAAAAAGCCATAGTCTAATGAAAAAAAGTTTATTTTGGGTGGGGGGGAGTAAGGAAAACAAGGTCCCATATGTTTACCATAAAAATAACATGGACTCCACCTTAGGGTATATAAAAATACAGGCTTGAGATTGTATGTTTTGGCATTAGTTTAAAATGCCTTTGTAAACATATCCTATTAAGCGTTTGACTGCAGTTTTTATCATTTACTGAAGAAACATATGAAAATTCTAGAATGTATTTATCCTCAAAGTAGTCATTTTGACACAGCTTAGTAAGAGTAGTGTGTTTCCACAGTCAGAATGGCTGCTCAGTTGCAATATATTATTGCTAAGTCCTATTCAAAGACATCGGTGAAAATTGCCTTTAAAGTATGTCCAAGGATGCTGGTTCATTGCTTTAAAAAACAGTGTCGGAGGTTTTCCCATTTTCATTTCATTTTTAAATAAAGTTTGTACAAAACCTTGAATTGAATGTGTATAGTAGCAAAATGAAAGTTATTAATGTTGCATATAAAATTTTTTTAAAAAAGATTTGCCCACTAAGGAAGATTAATTTAAAACAAAAGTGTAAGTTTGTTAGTTTTGCTAACATATTTAAAATACAGGGAAGGAACAAAGTATTAAATTATTTTAGAAGTGTTGAAAGATTCATATGGAACCCAAATAATGAGCCAAGGTGAGGTGCCTCAGAAGGATTTGGGGTTTCTACAAAGCGAGGTTGGATCTATTCCAGGCAGACATGAGGCAAAATCTGAGTGCTCTGTGGCATCAGAGAATCAGACCAGAAAAGTGTCCATGAAAAGTGAAACTGTGTCTGTAAGCTTAACCATTAAGATTTAGGAGGAGGAAGGGGACATAGCAGCTTTGAAAAATTGGAAATATCAGCTCGAGCTAAGAAACATGGCAGGATCAGAACGGGGAGGGGGTGATTTGTGACTAGCAGGCAGAGCCATCATCAGAGATGGAGTACAGTACAGGGAGTCCACACGTACCCTGTCCCATGCCATCAGGGGCCCCAGACTCTTAGCTTTCATTTTTTTAAAAAAAGCAAATGAATCAGACATTTTGGAAGAACATTACAGCACAAACTGTGGAGGGAACACTCATGCTAAGGATGCTTAATCACTGTTGCTAAGCAATCTGTGGATGGGATGCTGACCACCCCCAGCTGCGACTCAGGAGGGACCCTCACAGAGCATCAGAAAAAGCTGGATACACTGACTGAAGAAGGATACAAGGGGATACTGTACAATTACATGTTAAAGCACTTCCCTTGTGTTCACATTATTTCATTCACTCCACAGGTGTGCTGCCTTTACATTATAAAACACAATTGACGATCTTTGATCTTTTTTAGTCAGAAGTAACTCCTTTGAAATAAATGTGGTTGGTGCACAAGACCTAGCTGATACTATGGTTGGATTTTTTGTGTTTTCATATTGGTGTGACAGATAGATATTAATAGCAAGAGAGGAGCTATTGACAGACATAAAGGTTCTGTTTAGAAGGGTGTAACCATGTTACAGAAAGATTACAGGGGAAGAAGTGTGCATGCACACGAAAGCTCATATCAATAACAAACTTAGTTGGTCTCTAAGGTGCATGGCATTTCCATGCGCTGCTCTGGTTCACTAGAAGCAGCTTAGTCATGCTGGCCACATTACCCAGAAGCTGTATGCCAGCTCCCTTGGCCAATAAAGTGAGATGAGCACCGCAACCCCCAGAGTCAGAGACGACTGGACTTAATGGTCAGGGGTCCCTTTACCTTTAAGGTGCTACTGGAAGGAATTTTTTATTATTTTGTAGTCAGTGAATATGTATACATGCTGAGATATGACAAGCCCTTCAATAAATCAAATGGAATATATAAATAGGTATCTAGAGCACAGGCAGAGACAGTAATGAAACCAACATTAAGATCATATAAAATCAACCCAATCCCTTTCAAGAATCTCTTCACAGATTCTCAGAGAGATAATAGCATACGGTCACCAGCAAATTTCAAGAGTACTCCAGTTTTGTAGCAGAAATGGCTGACTTACAATGAAGCTTCATGTGCTAATAACAAGAACTGCTAAATTATTGTGACTCTAATAAGAGAAGCTATAACGAGAAACAAGGACTGCTATAATGTACACAGTCAAATCGTCCGTGAGAGACCACAATTACGCCTCTGTGTTTCCTAGAAATAACTTGTCCAGTCATGTCTACACAGCTAACTGGAAGGTTTTAATTAGATGCAAATTCCAAAATGTAATGAAAATACCTGAGGCAGGGGCTCTGTTTTCATGAATGGCTCAATTGGTAATATACTAACCCTTGCTGAAATATTAGTAACAATATTGAAGAGCTGGGTTTCTTTTAGATACAGAGTGGCAATTTCCCAAGACTACAGTACAGTCTCCACACGGCATCCTAAAATCTGCCTCCATTTACACTCATGTTGCTAGGAGCAGCCCAGCATCATTAAAACCTATTGCACTTTCCCACTGAATTTATCAGGAGCATGAATATGTCTCCTTGCAAAAATCTGATCTGGAAAGGCATATTGTGCAGTCTTTCATCCTGGCCATGATTAAGCCTTTTGCCATTGGCGTGTCCCTCCATTTATGGTGCATTTGTATCTGTTAGTACCCCTAATCTACGCCAGCCTCCCCCAACTTAATGATCTCCATATGTCTTGTATTGCAGTTCCCATCTTTCCCAGCCTCCCATTATCCCCGCAGCTGACTGGGGAAGATGGCCTCTGGAGGTCCAAAACATATTGAGGGCACTGGATTGTGCAAGGCTGACCTGGACACCATTTTTCTCTGCTCCTTTCTTTCAGCAGGAGCGAAATCTGTCTAGTTCATGAACTCAAGTTTCACTACCTCGCTGGTAGTGGATCCATTTTATCTCAGATATCTAAACAACAACTGCTCACGCACACTCCTACTGAGCACACTGCTACTGATCAGCGCAGCCAACCTCAGTCTTACACTATGCACCAGCTCATTCCATTTTTCTCTTTTTCTTTTCATGGAAAGTGGTGAAGTCATGCCAGCATGAAGTTGAGGGGTATGTTGGTGACTGCTCCTGTGTATTTGCTATCAAGTATAGAGACCACAGCACTTCCTGAATCGCTGCATATTTCAAATTAATTCCAGGCAGGGAGGTGAGATTTCATAGTCACCACTTATGATGCTGCATGTTGTCTGAATCCAACACAGAATTGTGGAATTGTAGAGTTTTAGAGTTGGAAGATGCCTCAGATATAATCTAGTCCCAGTTTCTCTAGCTTCATACAGGAATCTCAAAACTGCAAAATCCCCGACAAATTGACATTCAGCCACTACTTAAAACATCTCCAGCGAAGGAGAACCTCCCACTTCTCAAGATAGGCTGTTCAGCTGTCCATCACCAGCTACCAGAAAAGGTTTCACAGCCTGGTGGTGAAGCATCTCCTTTTCACACAGAAGGCCCCATTTTCACTCCCCGACATCTCCAGGTAGGGCTGGGACTGTCCCCTGGAGAGGCTCTGCCAGTCACTGGAGACAATACTGAGCTAGGTGGACTAACAGCCTGGCTCAGTATAAGGCAGCTTCCTAGGTCCCTAAGTACCATTAGGAAGTGTCTCTTAATGTTTAGCCACCATCATCTCTTGCACGGCTCTCCAAGCTAGGGCCCCAAACCAATGACAACAACCCTGCTCCAGAAACTATGTTCTAGGTTAATTTTCAAAATTCATGCAAACAATATTATCATTCACCTTGGAAAGTAAAAGCTTTATTAGAATAATTCAGTTTCACAGTGTATCCCTTAAACAGTATTAGTCACACACCAAATATCACATTTCAAGTTCTTCCTCCTCTTCTTTGTTTTAAGTACAAACAGAGAAAGTACATTTCCCAATAAACAACTTCTTGAGGCCTGGCGGTGCTTTGTTTGATTTACCTGATAAGCCCAGGTCTGTAGTTTCATACCCTATTACTCACAAGAAAGGGTTTTAAATAAACTAAAATAGATACCTGGGACCCTGAGTCACTGCCAAGCAGGAATGGGCCTGACCTGCAGATGGGAAACTTTCAGAAACACCCTGGCGCTTGTGAGTCAACTACACATGACATCACAGAGCTAACATCAATGGGGAACTGAGATGGCTGGGATGTATTTTGGTTAACAAGTAAATTCATTAAGAGTCAAACTCCACGCTCAGAAATAACAAGAGGGAACAGATTTCCTGGGACATACTCCAAACTTGGAGGCCCTCATGCAAGAGACCCTCAATGGCCCACTTCTCAGCATGCCCCTCCTCACTATGGCTGCCACCAGCTTCTGTTCTCCCCCACACACACACACAATTGCTGACACCCACTCACCCATCCAGGTGAGAACCAGAAAGGAAGTGGCTAGGGCTCCTCCTAACCACCACAATTGTTCAGGTATTCATTCCTCCTGGGCCAGAAGAAGTTGACAGGTGAGCAAGGAGCAGCAATGGGGAAGAGGAAGAGAAGGGTAAAGGGCTCCTCAGTGGGGTACAAGCCCTAGCAGGAGCCTAAATATGTTAAAAACCCTGATACTGGCTTTGTATTTCAAGTGCAGGTGAGGGTGATATGCTTGAATGCTCCTTGCAAACAGAAAACTAGCAGACCAGGGAAAAGGGTCCTCCTCCTCAGCATACTAGCTTTGTAGGGTAGGAGTGAGGGACCTCCATATGTTGTTGGACTCCAACTCCCATCAGCCCCAACAAGCACGGCCAATGGTCATGGGTGATGGAAGTCATAGTTTAGCAACATCTGGAGGCCCACACATTTCTCATCAATGATGTCTGAGGAGAGTCTGTCATGCAACCTAGCATTGCATTCTGAAACGGCACAGTATGAGTGGTGTCACTTGTTATCTACCCACTTTAGTGATTCTAAGAGCTAGCTTCTGAACATTGCCCCACTGCTAGGGGTTTATTTGCATGGTGTGTTTTTTATATGGTGGGCTGTTGGACTAGGGTGGACAGCTCTGGCTCCTTAGTTTCCCTATCTTATTAATTTTGTTCCTTTTTAGTATAGAAATAAAAGCCGTTGGTGGGGCAAGAGAGTACAGAAGCCTTGTCCTATACAGAGCCTGACAACTCTCTTACTAACTGTAGCCCAAGCGTGACTGAAGCCGAGGACAGTTCCTGCCCACTGAGTCACAAATGCCACACTACAGTACATTGATGGATGGTGTCACCTGAACAGTTTTCGTTTGCTTTCCTTGGTCTACCCTCTCTTTCTGTGTTCTGAATGCAGTTCCTGAAATGGAAAGCCCTCGTGAGCAATAGCTACAGCATCCCATGGGCTAAGATTGTTATCTCTCCTGGAATCTACCTCCCCTCAGATTTCAGATGACACTGAGCACCCTTGACAAACTAGAGTTTCTATGATTATTTGGGAGAAGAATGTTTTAAATATATGGTGTAGATGTGAAGGCTATCTACTGTAACCTCCTCACAGACAAATCAGAATGAATGCTTATTAAACAGCCAATATAATACAGTCTCCCTGTAAATACATCAGGATGAACAAGTCATCTGGAAGCAGATCATGCCTACAGAGCCTATGTATGTACACTTTATATGCAGAAAGGCTCTGTGCACAACATACAACATCCCATTCATCACACAACACTTTTAGTGTGAACTGGGTCTCTGAGTGATCAGAAACTCCGATGAAGAGCTTTGCCTGGCTGACACTGTATGGCGGGAGAGACAAGATTGCCGTGTTCCCCTGTCTTGCCATTTCATTCCCACTCTAGATTAAAGTTGAAAGATACTCGGAGTCCAGTGTGACTTTCATGCTCTTTATTCAGCTCATAGTAGTGAGGAATGTAGCTCCCCCAAAACGTTTGCTTTATATACACTATTTACACAATGGGCCCCACGTGATTGGCTAATTCCGGGATACTCCTGTATGCCAATCAGAGTGTGGATTCACTTCCACCTGGAGCTGGATTGGGTGGTTCCTGCAGACCAATCAGACTGCTGCAATCTCAATCCTATTGTTCTGGGACCAATCAGACTGCTGCAATCTCAATCCTATTGTTCTGGGACCAGTCAGACTGCTGCAATCTCAATCCTATTGTTCTAGGACCAATCAGACTGCTGCAGTTTGGATCCTATTCAACTCAGTACATAACAAAAGTAAAAAAATCAGGGCCAACTGAGGAATGACGGGATGGGGGAGGAATCTGGTTCAGTTCACACTTAAAGGGAAACTTACCTACTTTCCACTTCCTGAAACATTATGTGAACCCAAACAAAGCCATCCTTCAAAATTTGAATTTCTCTAAAATTTACTGCGCAGTCTCTAGCCCAGTAATATGTACAAAAATGCATACTTGCTGCCTTGCAGGACATCTTCAGGAGAAGAAAAGGCTAAGGAGTAAACCCTACACAAATCCACAGTGGAGTCTCTAAGAGAGGTTAGGTTGAATGCTTCTTTCCAGCAACTCCTGCAGCCAAGCTGGTGCCAAACACATTGCTCTGCTTTCCTTTGGACCACAGCAGCAGGGCTGAGAGGGGGGTCTGGCCATCTGGGCAGCCCAGGACCTCCATGCACACTGCCAAGGCTCGCACCCCAGAGAGGTCACTTTGGTGCTGCTAACGCAGCAAAAACAAGCTGGGAGGAAGCAGTTCCAAAATACCGGTCTCCACAACCACAACAGGCGCCGTGATTCTCCAACGGTTTGACTTCACCCCCTGAGGCGCACTCCATTGTTTCTCAAGACAGACGTGTGCCGACAAAAGAAAAAGTGTACATAAAAATGCATACATTAGTGGAAATAACATACAAAAATGCATTATATTAGAGGAAATAAAAATATTAGAGGAAGCTGCTTGCAAAAGGGTGCAAATTAGGGGGGATTGTGTACAAAAAATGTGTATATTAGAAATCTGCAGATTTTCCTAAGGACTTCTTTTAAAAATCTGATGGGAAAATGTGGAGACCAGAACTTAAGACTAGAAAAATGAGAAACTGAAATTGACAGGGTCACCCATCCCTACGAATGACACAAAAACAGTCATATTTTGATCGCAACTGCCATAGCCCTTTAACCCAGGCCATCTGTCATCCAGCTCAGTTTGCAGCCTGCCAGCCTAGAACAGTGTGTCTCCTTGCAGCATCTTTGATGTTCTCTCCAGGTTTTTAAAGCATTCTGTCAAATGTCAGCAGCTTCCGGTATTGAACCAAATTGCTTCTTCAGGGGCATAATCCTGCCAACACTTGAGATATAAAGCCCCATACACCAGACCTCTTTTTATAGCACAATCCCCAATGAGAAAAAAGCAATCATTAACTCAGCAGCAAACATGCCACAGATTTTTCACCCCTAAAAAAATCTGGTTGATTGCCCATTTCCTGGAGTCTGAGAGCACCCAAAGTGAAGTCATCTTATTAACTGTTATTACTGGTCAACTTTCTTAGGTGAATGAACCTATTAAGAGGACTGAACTGAGTCCAGACCCAACAGGGTGGATCCCATCTAACTAGGGATGGCATGCTGGGTGATTCATTGGGAAAGATTTAACAACCAGCTACAATCAAGACTGAAGAATGGTATAGTCAGTTCAGTCACCTACAGAGCCTCCAACAGATTAATTTGGGGTCGGGGAAAAGTCAACAAGCATTCACCGCCTTCTTTCCTGCACTTGCTAAAACTTTTCTGTTTAGGCAAGCATACCCAGGCATGTAAAAACTGGTGTGTGTTTAAATCTGTACTTTTAGCTTATGGAATCATAGATTTGTAGAGTTGGAGGGGACCCCAACAATCATCTAGTCCAACCCCTGCAATGCAGGAATCTCAGCTTATAATGCATACCATGGGTAGGCAAACTAAGGCCCGGGGGCCAGATCCAGCCCAATCACCTTCTAAATCCAGACCACAGATGGTCTGGGAATCAGCGTCTTTTTACATGTGTAGAATGTGTGCTTTTATTTAAAATGCATCTCTGGGTTATTTGTGGGGCATAGGAATTCGTTCATTTTTTTTCTTCTTCAAAATATAGTCAGGCCCCCCACAAGGTCTGAGGGACAGTGGACCGGCCCCCTGCTGAAAAAGTTTGTTGACCCCTGATGTATACTTTTAACCATTGATTTTAGGAGAATGGAATAGCTAATGCATGTAATCAAAAGAGTGGCAGGTGCCAGAGGTTTTCCTCCTTTTCCCAGAAGTCCTACCTACTAATATAAATTTTACATGGCTTGATTTATTTATTTATTTTTACTATTATACAAAATGTTTTAGGGCATTGTGTGCATGACTGTCTACTTGCTGAAAATCTGATGGAATAGGTTTTGAGTTTCCCCCAACCCTCCTATGCTGGCATTAAGAAGTAGAGGTTCTCCGTTTAATTGGCTTTAAATTACCTGTGCATGATGGAAAAGGGCTGCAACAACATGCTACATAGATCAAAGATAAGATTTTCTTCAGAGTGAGAGTCAGTTGGGGGGCGAGAGAAGCCCATGGTTTGTTTATATACTGTATATTTATGATTCACAACCCTCTCCAGAATTTACAAGTGAGGAAGGAACGTTGGAGTATTACTGATTATTAACAAGCAAAAATGGAAACTGTGTGTGATCTGAAATGAATAAAGGAGGGTGAAGGGAAGTTCAAGTATGACTGTGTTGGAAAGACAGAATAATTCCCCTCACCTTGTTTAAGAACAGACAAGGAAAAAGAGACTGAGATTAGTTTGTGCTACTGACTGAATGTATTCACCTATAATAAAGTGCAAGTGTCTCTGGGTCCAGTCCCTGTGTCCGTGGGATTGCGCTACTGTGCATGTGCCCCACGGAAGCCGTTGGGACTTGGAGCGCAGAGACGCTCTGCGTGTGTTCCCGATGTTGCTAGGGCAACAGGGACGCTATGTGCAGAGCTGGCTACATCATGCGGCTCTCGCGTTGTTAGAAAAAAACCCCGAGATAAGCGAGAGCCGCTCAGTCAGCTCTGCGCATGTCCCCGACGTTGCTAGGGCAACAGTTTGAACACATATGTTCTAGCGCCCGTTAATTTAACGGGGTTAATGTACTAGTCTAAGATAAAGTTTAATTGGGCCATAAATCTCTTGCTGGAAGGGAAAGAATCTGGGGGCTTCTTTTGATAAAAACGCGGCAGAGATTCTGAGAGTTGGAAAGGAGTATAAAATCTTCAGCACGTTCAAAAACTGTCCACCTAGGCTGAGGGGGAAATGGTGAAGATCAGCAACATGTTTTACTAGAGAGACAGAATGGTTTCTAGCAGACTGTCGCCTGTTCTGAGACATCGAAGGAAGGAACAGAGATAAGACCTCTGAAAAACTTTGAGATTCAGTTGCACCCCAAGCCACGATGGGAGAAAACAGCTGAGGGGTGAAAGAGACAACACCACATATGGACAAAAGGAATCTCCATAGATATAACAGTTTTCACATGCAGGACAGAATAAAAATAATAGTTTGAGTTCCTCACCTGAAGCTTTATAAATTTATATATTATAACTAGGAGATTTTTATTATAACCGAAATGTAAATGACATTAAGATTATGGAACGCAATGATATAAGATTGGAAATGCACCCAAACCATCATGCAGGGAGCCTTTTTAACTAAAATGTATTAATTGGAAGTTGATTGGCACTTGGATAATTGTATACCGTATATTCCGGCGTATAAGACGACTGGGCGTATAAGACGACCCCCAACTTTTCCAGTTAAAATATAGAGTTTGAGATATACTCGACCACAGATTTTCCACCCGGCGTCTAAGACGACCCCCGACTTTTGAGAAGATTTCCCTGGATTAAAAAGTAGTCTTATACGCCAGAATATACTGTAATTTGGGAATTAACTGATATTGTTCTGATTTGGCTATTATTGGGGGTATATTGGAAAACTAATGAAAACATTTTTTTAAAAAAAAGGTTTTGAGTTTCCCCAGACTAAGGTGTGGGTGCTAATACTAAACATTTCAGGTAGGATGTACATGGATGTAGGGAGAGTCCCTCTGTTGATGTAGTTCCTTCAGTGACCAGCCTAGTCTTTGAATTCCCCCCCCCCAGTGTTCTTAGTCCTTTCAAGTCATGATAGAAGCCTCAAACAACATTTCTCCTGCCCACTGACTCAGCAGTGATGAAGTACTTTCAGCATATCATGTCTGGGGCTCACTAGCTGTCTTCTGCTTTTTGAAGTAGTTGCAGATATTCACAGCTAAACATACAGAAACAGCTCTGCTTCTTTGCTTTTTCTCTAGTAACCCAGAAAACGCTTGCACCTTTCTGTAAACCTTGTTTTTTTCTTTTTAAAAAATCAGTAAAATAAAATAAAAAATTCATTCCAGTGGCACCTTAGAGACCAACTAAGTTTGTTCTTGGTATGAGCTTTCGTGTGCATGTGCACATACCATGCACACGAAAGCTCATACCAAGAACAAACTTAGTTGGTCTCTAAGGTGCTACTGGAAGGAATTATTATTATTTTTTACTATGGCAGACCAACACAGCTACCTACCTGTAACTGCAGTTTTAAAAAAATTAAAAATCATTTTAACAATCGAAACAGTAGCACTAAGTTCCTGCTTCCCAAGAACAGGATTTCCATTACCCATTTCCTGAGAATCTTGTTGGCAGGCACGTCTGGTTTCTCTCCTGGGCTCCCACCTCCACCTGGCTCTGTAACTCCTTTGTTTATATTATCATTGCTTTTCTAGGGTTTCAAAATCTTGTGACATTTGTAGAAGCAGCATCATTTGATTAGAGCAAGCAGCCTTTATTTGAGTTGCCTGCCAGCTCAAAAAGCCTTTTCTCCAGGAAATGGCAGAGTTTGAGTCTGACAACCACTCGCAATAGGAGTGGTCTCAGAGATCATGCTAAACCTTTTGTTGGCTAACTGGGTGTGTGTGTGTGTGTGTGTGCGCGCGCGCATGCATCAAAATAAATAAATGAATAAATAATTTGGGTTTCCAGGGGCAAAGCATCCCCTTGTCCCCCTCATTGCACAGTCATGTACATGCAAATAAATCAGCTTCATAGCACATTGCCAAGGGCTAAAGACTTCACTTTAATTGTGTGGTTAATAACCACACTTAGTGTTTTGGGTTTGTTAAAAAATGATACTAAGTTGAGGAGTGATTGTCATTGGGACCACAGTGTGTGGGATGAGGAGGTATTATTCTCCCTCCCCCAGGCATGATCCTGCTGAACATGTCCCCCCTCCAGTAATTAGTATTAGAAAAGTGCCAGCAGAAGGTTTCCCCCCTCATTATGAACTAGAGCTGTGCTGAAAACTGTGAAAAATTATTTTGTGACCATTTCCTGGTTGGGTGAAGGCAGAATGAACTCCTCCTGAAAAATCACAGGTGGGGAAGATAAAGTGTTCCAACATTTTTGGGTGGGGGGTGCTATTTACCTTATTTAACCTTACAAGGTGGCCAAGAGTTTTCTTTTATTTCCTTTCTTTTTGCAACTTAAAAACAACAAGAATCCTGGAGTGTTCGTGGTAGCACAAGGCTCCCCCTGCAGCTGCCTGCAAGCTGCACATTCCTGGCAATAGCCAGTATGGTAAACAGAAAATCTCTCCCCAAAAGAAGTTTCAGAGAAACTTCTCCCCTGCCCCCAAGAAAGCAGCAGAAGTCACAAATAACATTGTTTTAGGGCACACGGAATAAATACAGACCTAAGTCTCTTCCTAAAGCCCAACAGAGTCCTTGCTGGCATGGGGGCAAAAGCAATTCAATGGGTTCTCTTGGCTTGGCACATCTTAACCTTAATACATCTGGAATTATTTTGCATATGAGACAGTCACACTCAAGGAAATATTCCAATGGTACTTAGCAAGCACTGGCATTTCAACTGAAGGACTATTTAGCACATGGAAAGTATCACTGTCAACTACGTGGAAAGCTTGTTGATGCTACGTATAATGCCATTAAAGGTAAAGGGACCCCTGACTATTAGGTCCAGTCGCGGACGACTCTGGGGTTTCATCTCGCTTTACTGGCCGAGGGAGCCGGCTCACAGCTTCCGGGTCATGTGGCCAGCATGACTAAGCCGCTTCTGGCGAACCGGAGCAGCGCACAGAAAAGCCGTTTACCTTCCCGAGCAATGGGAGCTCACCCCATCGTGGGGATTCGAACCACCGACCTACAGATCGGCAAGCCCTAGGCTCTGTGGTTTAACCCACAGTGCCACCCGCATCCGTGTGCCATTATTTCCCTTCAAAACAAATTGGCTAGGAAAGATTCAGGGTGTTTGTAACTCGATTGACTCAGTGTTTCAGCATTTCTTGCTGAAGATGAGAAGACTTCAGAAAACTTTCATTACCTATAGCCTTGCTGATGCTGCTGGACTCCAACTGCCATCAGCCTCAGCCAGCTTGGATTGAAGTAATCATGATAGAAGGCGAAGCCCATCAACATCTGGGTCCCCACTCTTGCCTTAAAAGGATTGCGTGTATGAAATCAAGTTAAGCTGAAATGGAACTCAGTGGTGTAACTTTGGCCCAATGCACATCTTCGACAATTACCCAACTGACTGGTAATGTCTTCTTGAGATGATGGCCAACAAGGGTTTGATGTGTCCCTTCCTCCTCCCCCCATTCACCCCAAGGATATGACAATGCTAGAGTTCTGAAGTGCACATGCATTCCCTAGAGACTAAACTTCAGGAGGCTCTGGGAAGAGAGCTGAACCCTGAAGCATGATGACACTAGCATTAGTCATTTATCTATTTGTAGTTGCATAAACCGTTTCACAACAAAAAGTTACCAAAGCAGCGCACAGTAAAATAAACAATGCAAAAGATTACAAACTTAGCATACTATTTGCTTCATCTATTTCAACAATTTGTGGACCAGTTTATCACAGATAATAAAAATAATAATAATAATAATAATAATAATAATAATAATAATAATAATAATTTATTATTTATACCCCGCCCATCTGGCCGGGTCTCCCCAGCCACTCTGGGCGGCCTCCAACAAATACCAAAATACCATACAGAGTCACAAATTAAAAACTTCCCTAAACAGGGCTGCCTTTAGGTGTTTTCTGAATGTCAGGTAGTTGTTTATTCCCTTGACTTCTGACGGGAGGGCGTTCCACAGGGCGGGCGCCACTACCGAGAAGGCCCTCTGCCTGGTTCCCTGTAGTTTTGCTTCTCGCAGTGAGGGAACCGCCAGAAGGCCCTCGGCGCTGGATCTCAGTGTCCGGGCTGAATGATGGGGGTGGAGACGCTCCTTCAGGTATACAGGACCGAGGCCGTTTAGGGCTTTAAAGGTCAACACCAACACTTTGAATTGTGCTCGGAAACGTACTGGGAGCCAATGCAGATCTCTCAGGACCGGTGTTATGTGGTCCCGGCGGCCACTCCCAGTCACCAGTCTAGCTGCCGCATTCTGGATTAATTGCAGTTTCCGGGTCACCTTCAAAGGTAGCCCCACGTAGAGTGCATTGCAGTAGTCCAAGCGGGAGATAACCAGAGCATGCACCACTCTGACAAGACAGTCTGCGGGCAGGTAGGGTCTCAGCCTGCGTACCAGATGGAGCTGGTAGACAGCCGCCCTGGACACAGAATTAACCTGCGCTTCCATGGACAGCTGTGAGTCCAAAATGACTCCCAGGCTGCGCACCTGGTCCTTCAGGGGCACAGTTACCCCATTCAGGACCAGGGAGATCTCTCTAAGTGGTGTACAAGAGACCCAATACAATACAATACAATACAATACAATACAATACAATACAGACTAAGAATGAGTTAAAAACTATAAAATGAGAGTTCAATTAAAAGGCCTACTGGAACAATAATTTTAAAAAGTTGCCAATAAGCACAATAGGTTCAGTGGGGAGATGGCCTGTCTGAGCATAACTGGAAGGGAGTTGCACAAAATTGAACCCACAACACTGGCCACACAGCTTCTTGTGGATACAAGCAGTGGCGAACAGAGCCGCTTGGCTGCCTGGGGCAGCAAATGCGGTGGCGCTCCGCAGTGTGCATGCATCTTGCGTCATGCCATCACGACACACGCGTCAGGACGAACGGCGCATGTGCCGCGGAGCCGAGGGGCAGCCTCGCTGGCCCGCCCCTCAGCTCTGCCCAGGGCCCAGCAGCAGGAAGGGAGAACTTTGCAAAGCACACGTGCGCCAAAAAGAAACAACAAAAAAGAGGAAAGCACGCGACGGCTGAATGAGCAGACAAGCAAGCCAGCCACTGCCGCGCGAGGTTTTTGGGCTCGGCTTGGGAGTCGCCGATCGTGGGGGTGGGGCCCCGAGTGTCACCGTCTCCAGGGCAGCCTGCCCCCAATGCACCGTCCTTGCTCCACCCCTGGATACAAGCCATGCATCTGAGCCATGGAGGACCACTAACAGTGACTCTCGCCAAATCCTCCATGATTGGGCAGCGATATAAGGGATCAGACAGTCCCTGAGGTATCCTGGACTCAAGCTGTTAAGGGCCTTGTAAATTAATACAAGAACTTTGCACCTGGCCTGGAAGTGCATGAGAAGCCAGTGAAGACCAGTGTCATGTGCTGGCAGTTTGAAAGTCAATAAAACTATTTCTGTAATTGAACACTTGCCATTCCCTTTTCAACATAAACATATTTTAACATCATCACCATCTTTTATTTGTGCCCAAAGTGCCTCACAAAATATCAGTTGGATGGGTATAACAATTCAATGTGTATATATTAGAAAATTAGAAATAATACCATCAATAAAAACTCCTCAGTAACAACATAGGGTGCTCAAGAGGCAAAATTGGGAACAAAATAGGGACTGTGATTTAGCAGAACGAGGAACAAAAGACAGGGAATGACCCTGATACACAGGGAAAGTTGAAATGTATGACATCTCATTGAACATGGAACTCAAGCATCCAGCCGGATGCTTACATGCACTTAAATGATCATGCCCATCTTTCCTTGGACTGCACAGCTGTTTTCTAAAGGCAACTGTGATTCCAAGGGACAAATGTTTGTATCTATGAGTTAGGCCTAAAGTACGCATTGAGTCCCCTGTTTGGTGCTTGCCTGTGCTGCTACTATAAGCAACTTTGCCACACCTTGCCTTGGATCCACCCACCAAAACACCTCCTATCTGGCCCATCCCAGCTTTGCTCTGGTTTAACTGCTATGGCTGCCTCCAAAGGATTCAGAAAATTGTATTTTTGCTATGGTTGATCAGACTTGTTTTATCTTAACTACGTCAACTGAAACGCAGCTAGAGTTTCCAGAATTCCTTTGTTGGAAGCGATGGCAGCTAAACAGGTTTGAAAATTGTTAAATGTGCAGCATTGGTTGGTCGATTCAGTCATGTCCCTGCTTTGCTGCTGATGCCAGCTGCTTCGGCAAGAGCACATGGAGATGTTTGGGAAAGACAAGGGCTGAGAATTCACCTCAGGAAGGGGATAAAATGGAGAGTAGTAGAGTTAGTTGTGAATTCAGGAATTTACATAGTAGCTTGACAGTCTGCCAGTGAAGTGGTTGGCGGGAAACCTGTTCAGAAGATAAGCACAATCACAACACCTCTTCTTGCATGTCCCTTGCGTGTCCCTGCAGGCAATGGGGAAGTTTTTTTCCCTGAGCAACTTTCCAGAGGGCACATGACAAGGGTGGACAGTACCAAAGGCAAATGCAGGTAGGGTGGTTGTGGTGGGTATCATTCTTACCTTTATACAGTAAACTACATTCCACTTTCTACAGATACACACACCTCCATCTAGGGCAACACAAGCAAGGCATTGTCACAGTTCAAGGACACATTCTGGTTAAGCAATAGCAGAAGCTTGTTGCCTGGGAAGAGTCCCAGAGGTTGGCCAAAGAGGGCTGGAGTCCTTCATTCTGCCCCAGACCTGGTGTTGCCCACCTCTGCTCCATTGCCAGTCCACAATGAGTTTGCTGAGGACAGGGCAGGAGGAGACAGTAGATTATTTGCAACAGCTCTCCTGCATCTTCAGTATTCTCGTCCACACTGCATTAAGCACTGCTCCCACTGAAATGCTAAAATAAATTACGAACTATTTAACTAGACACTTTATTTTATGGCCTTAAAAAAATCAAGCATGTAAAGTATTTGGCTCACATTAATATGGACAGCCATATGGATCTCATGGGGTCAGTCAATAAAACCTGCCATTGTTAGTACAGGGGAAGTGGGTGATGTTTCCTGATTCACATGCTAGGGCAATTTTAGGTGTGTTTACTCAGAGGTGAGTCCCACTGAGTTCACTGGGTCTTACTTCTGAGTAAGCATGCACATGACTGCAGAGAAACAGTGGCAGCTTTCTTTAGTTGTTAGAAAGGTGACTTTTATACAGCCATAAAAAAGATATCTGGTTCGACTGCATTGTGGTCTTCCCCAGCATTCAGAATCATGATAAATGTGGTCAATGAAAATATGGAAAGGAAGGAGAGACATAAGCTAGTCTGGGACTAGCAGGATGGAAGGCTGGGAGGCCAACAGTAGGTGGAGCCAGAGCCAATGAGAGGTGAAGCCAACTACAGTAATTCTAGCTTACTCCCCATTCCCCAACATAAGGGTAACACTGAGATGGAGGAGGAGGAGGAAGCTGACAGGCATGTGCCACCCTCTGGACTGGTTGTAAGCAGGAAGGCAGGCAGATGAGGGCTGTCTGAGGGCAGACTGGAGCTTGCGGGGCAGTGCTTCATTCACCCTAACAGACCAGCCTCCACTGGAAACCAGTTAGATCTCCACTACTGTTGCACAGAATTTGCATATTTTGGGGGACGTGCAATTTTGATAGATTTGGTGCACTGAATTTAATATCTTCTCCATCCCAAGTCTCCAGCTGATGTAAGCCTCCCCTGGACTCTTCAAATAGTCACTAATCAGATGACAAAACAGATTGCAGCATTGACTTAAAAAAACAAAAACAAAATTTAAATATGTTATAAAAATCCTCTTCAACCTCCATTGTCAACAGCCTGCGGTAGATTTCTAGACTGGCTCAGAAAACCAACGTTGACAGCCTTGAGTGATCGTGGATGAGTAAGAAACAAGAAAGTTGTTGGTGGAATGATGTGAACAAGCATTCTCCGCACCACACACAATTCACATGATCCTGCCAAAGTTATTTATTTATTTATTTATTTAGATTTATATATATTGTCCTTCATCACAAGATCTCAATACAAGGTGAAAGCACAAAAAGAAATTTAAAACAAAAACAACAAAACAATAACCCCGGCACCCACAAATACATTTAAAAGGCTATAGAATATTAATCAGCAAAAGGCCTGGTTGAAGAGGAACATTTTCACCTGGCGTCTAAAGATTTACAAGGAAGTTATGTATTTTAAAGTCCCTGGGGCATTGATGCATAACTCTCCCAGTGACATCTATGGGACTTAATAGTGCTTAACACTGACTGGGTGGTGCCCAAACAGCTTCTGAGGGAAAGTCCTCTTCTAAGTCAATGGACAAAACCTTTTAAAGTCTTTGGGCACATTTGGATTCTGAGCAAGTGCTAGTTCTCTTCCCCCATCTCTCAGCACCACCCCAAGAGACAAAAAGAGAGAGGGTTCACACAAACACAGTTCACTTTTTCAAACATTTGGGTTAAAGGGAGATCTAGTAAAATGAATCTAAGTCTTGAAAACACATAAAGCTGAAAGACGAAGTGGGAACTAGCACCACTCTTCCAGCTTCTTCCTTCAAGTCTACATACATTTCAAGGAAGGAAAACGATAGTCACCTTCACCACCTCATAACTAAAGTGGTTGCGAGTTGGGTGGCTAAGAGGCTTCACGGCAGCCAAGGGAAGACCTCAAGAGCACCATGGCATCCACAGGCACTGCACTGGTGTTAAGTGGTTGCAATATAGAATTTTCGAGCCAAAAAATATACATGAGGAGGGAGGGGTTGCTTGTTTAAGGAAGAAAAAACTCAAATACAACCATTTCACCTAACTTCAGTCAAAAACATATTTGTGTCAACTGTTCATTGGCCTGTGGTAAAACTAGACATTGCCATTCAGGTTATACAAATCGCACACCCGTAAGTACAATGAAATAACAAGAAGGATTTCACTCTGTGTGGTTTTTTTTTTTTTTAAAGTCCCTCTTGTGTGAAGCAAGAAACCTCTGCTTCAATGGGCCAGCTTGTGGCAGCAGCAATGGCGGTGGGCAAGCTGCCGAAAAGGGAAGAGTACGCATTCATCTTTCTACATTGACTGTTGTACGGCATCGCTCAGTTCCAGGAATTGTAGATTGTAAAAATGATATGTGCTTTGTGGTTTGGCACTCAGACAGAGCTTCAGCTCAGGCACCGCGATGAGCTGCCAACATCTGCAAATTATTACGTGTTAAGAAAAAAAGGGCCTCGGGCTACAGCGCTGACGTCATTAACTGGTTGCACCTACTGCTGACTAACAGGGTGGAAATTTAAACTTGGAGCACAGCCAAGGCAGGTCACTGAGTTTGCTACTCAAGAAACTTCCCTTATAGTAATTCTGTGCTACGCAACAAGGTGCAGCTAAATGAAATGAGCGGTGAATGCTCTTCAGAGCGTCATGAATTCAGAGTGTATTTAGAGACAGAGAAAGAGGTAATATCCACACCATACATGGAATGCACTCTTACAGCTCATTAAAGGCCATGGCTTCCCCCAAATAATTCTAGGAACTGTAGTTTTTAAGGGTACTGGGAATTATTAGAAGGCCTTCAACAAAGTGCTGTTCCCAGGATTCTTTTGGGGAAGTCATGACTCTGAAAGTGGTGTCAGGGTACTTTTAAATATGTGGTGCGGATGTGACCAGATTATTTATGGTGGCAGTTTCTGTACACACTCACCTGGGAGTAAGTCCCATTGAGCACAATGGAACATACTTCTGAGTAAATTTGCATAGTTTTGGATCGAGGGGTGCATTCGGAAATTCAAGAAACTGTCATGGGCACTACAAAATACCTGTTTCACAGAAGGGAAAGCAGGCTATGGTCAGTAACACTCTACCATCAGCAGGCAAAACACCTACGCAAACCCCAAAATAATTACCCAAAACATAAGACCAAAAAAGCAGGAGGTACCCTCAACCAACAACTAAAACATGCACGCATAGTCCTCTTTAAAAAAATACCGGTATTTGGGAAGAGCAGAGTGTCTGAGGGTGCCATGTTGGAGACCCCATATTAAGCATAAAATACTAGGCTTTATGCAACTATGTTAATCAGTGTGGAGTGCTACTGATTTTTTCACTTAAAGGCAAAAACAGTCCAGGAGATAGAAGTATTAAGGAACTGCACAGAAGTTGAACTTTCTTCCTCCTTTACATAGCTGGCAGTAATGTGTGTTCAGCCAACTAGATGCCCAAACGGTTTGCCACACAATTGTGCAAGTGAAGCAAGTCTCATGACTGGCAAGCCCAGGGCAGATGTTTGTACAAGAAGTGTTCCCTTTGCCAACACCTGCCTCGTAAGCCAGTGTTAAGGCAACTTAGACAATTAAGCGAGGCAGTGAAGAATACTTCTTGGAAAAGAATCACCTGAGTCATAGGAGAAAATGGGTTGAAGTTGAATTGCTATGGCTTATTTGTTGCCACGTGAAAAGGGACCAAAGTTTGTTACAGTCAAACCTTGGTTCCCAAACAGCTTAGTTGCCGAACAAATCGGCTCCCAAACAGCACAAACCCGGAAGTAAGTGTTCCGGTTTGCAAACGTTTTTCAGAAGCTGAACATCTGCTGTGGCTTCCGCTTAAGTACAGGAAGCTCCTGCAGCCAATCAGAAGCTGTGCCTTGGTTTTCAATCGGTTTCAGGAGTCAAATGGACTCCTGGAACAGATTAAGTTTGAGAACCAAGGTACCATTGTATTTCACAAGAAAAAGTTGCCTGTTCTGGCTGCCTTCCCCCAACCCAGTTCCCACCAGATATTTAGGGCTACAATGGGGCATGCTAGCTAAGCCTGAACCTCAGGAGGACATTAGGCTGAGGAAGGCATTCTTACCGGTAATTTTTTTTTTCAATCCTCTGCTCTAAGTGTCACAAATGCAAATGTCATGATTCATTGTGTACTTGGGGTTTCTTACACTAAACAAAGCTTATGAGGAATTTACGGGCTTATGAAAACATAGCAATTAAGAGCTGATTTACAGAACCATTAAAAAAAAAAAATTCCCCATTGGTGTGATTCTCCTGTTTGTGATTCAATGTTGGCCAGTGAACTGGTTTTTCCCAGTGCTCCAGCATGAGCCCAGATGCCACTAACCTGCCGCCAAATATTTAAACAAGGCTATGTTTGGAATACTAAATTACAATCTAAGTACGTGATGCAAATAAATAGATTTTAGTGAGGGTGGTGGGACAAAATGCCCCTTAATGAAGGGATGTAGATCCTTTCCCCCCACTGAAAGGCTGCATATCCTTGGGGAAATGTGTCAGGAGCCACATGATGGGGACAGGTAAGGTTGGATCCCAAAGTGGTGTGGCTGCCCATACCCTTATACACACATACCTTCCATCCCATCCATCGATCCACACTGGCATGCAGGTATACCCCATTCATCCACCATTCATTAATTCTTTCTCTCTCTCTGTGGGTCACACAGGAAATCTCCAAGGGCCACATCCCACTCAAGAATGGAGGTCCCCCCCCCCCGCCTTAAAATTTGCTAAGAAAACGTCCCAGATAGTCTTAAAACAACTGAAATGTGACAGCTAAACATATGCACACTAGGTCATGTCATACATTTAAAAATACTGCCCTGGTCTTGATGGATGCATATAATGTTCACCTTCTCTCTATTTGACTCAGTTTTCTCCATTCACTGCTGCCTCAAGACCTGATTCACCACTCATGTGCATACCTACCGGTAGCAACCAAGCCTATACTGTACTGTGTTAAAATATACTGGAGAACTTTTCTAAGCAAAAAGAACTCCAGTCCGCAGACTTCAAGGATTACTGCAATACAGGAGTCTATAAACAGATACTGAAATTAAAATATGCCATCAGATTGGATGGGGATGAAGCAACAGGATTTGTTTTCCTCACAAGAGGCGGCAAAGCAAGGTAGGCTGTGGCTTATGGCCCAGCAAGTTAGGTGGGTTGAACCAGTCTCTTGGTTCCTGATCTGTGGAAGCAGCAGTTGCTGAGCCAGTGAGCTCACGATGGGCCATTCCATGGCAACACCCAGGGAAGCTGGTGGGGCTAAGCAACTGACACCACAGAGCTCTCTTCCTTGGCCTCCAGCTTAGTTTAGCTCTTAAAAACACATCTGGAGAGATCACTCTGCTGCAAATAACAAAAGGAGTGACTGCTATACGTGACTATGGCCCAAACCAATTAAAGATCACAGGTAAATATTTGTTCATTGGGATCACTGGGAGGTGACTTATGAGTAGTAGAGCAAGGGAATACATCACCAAGAGGCCAAGATTATTAATTGAACTGAATGATGGAAACCTTTTGAAGGACACAATCAGGACTTGCCAACTGAAGGTTGATTGCCACAGCAGGACACCTCCCCTAGAGTGTCATTGTAATGTTGTGTCCATGCCTCAAAATATAACAAACACTGTGGTGCTGGGCTTTTTTCTGACTGGTTAGAGATTTCAGAATAAAAATGGAAGCATGCCTGCAAACCACAGCAGTTATGGTTTTATTTACACACACATTCAGGCTGAGCATTAGGTGGAGGGGCCCATAGTATTAACACCAAACAGTCCTTATAGAGTTGTAGAGTTGGAAAGGACCCAAAGGTCATCTAGTTCAACCCCCTGCAACACAGGAATCACAGCTAAAGAATCCCTGACAGTGGACCACACAACCTCTTGTACCTACATTAGGTCTCTAGGGGCCCTCCAGAAACACCACTCTGGGTTCAGCACAGAGAACAAGTCAAGCCTCATTCTCTCAACTCCAGCTCCAGGCAAAAGTAGCCCAACTCTGACCCATTGTTCACTTTCCAGTCAGGATGACTCTACCACCAGCTAGGGGAAGGGAAAGGTCTATCCCTTCTTCTGGAAGGCTGGGGGCAGAGGGGGTGGGTTTAGAGCAACACACCTTGACTTTTCAGTCAGCTGTTTATAGTCATGCAAAGAGATACCTAGACCTGGTTAAAGCCATTAATTCAATAAAGAGACTAGCTTGAGCACTTCAACAGTTCCTTCTTCTACAGAATCCCACCATACAGAAGTAAAGCCACAGGCCTGGAAGGGACCCAAAGATGGCATCCAGACTAACCTCCTAATCCTATAACAGGAATTAATATGGCAGCTGTGAGGATAAAATGGGGAGGATAAAATGGGGAATCATGTACGCAGGACTGTGCTCAGTGGACAAGAGGCAAAATAAGAATATAATTAATAATGGGGCCCAGTGGTGGAGGAACCCTCTCCGGCACCTGGGGTGGCATGTGCGGCATCCCACGCATGCGCACTCTGTACGGAATGCCGCACATGAGCACTCCATACAGGCTGCCACTTGCACACAGTGGCTGTATGGGATCCCGCACATGTGCAGTCCGTATGGGCTGCCGCTTGCATGGTGATCATACAGGCTGCCGCACGAGCGGCATCCCGTACGGACGGTGCGTGAGCGCGCGCCCTTGGCCGCTCTACAGCTGGGGGGAGGCAGGGGCCATCTTGTCACCCCTCCCAGAGTGGAACCCGGGGAGAACCGCCCCCTATGCACCTCCCTTCCTATGCCCCTGATAGGACCTTTGTGAGATTTCTCCCTCAGCCTGGCCTGCCTGCCTTTCACTTCCTTCATTGCAGTTACTCAGGCTGTAAGCATTCTGCAATGGTTTGTCCATAAGAACGCCAGGGCTCCTCCCATCTAGTTCAGCCTCTTGTTCTCAAAGCGGCCAACCAGATGCCTGTGGGGAGTCCGTAAGCAGGACATGAGCACAACAGCACTCTCCCAACTTGTGCTCCCCACAAACTAGTATGCAGAGGCATTGCACCTCTGACACTGGTACCTTCATCATGGTTCATAATCACTGATAGTCTTGTCCTCAATGATTTGTCTCATCGCCTTTTAAAGACATCCAGTTTGGTGGTCAGCACTACCTCTTGTGGTAGTAAACTTAGCTCTGTGTCCCTGATGGTGACTAGTGCCCATTGGGATTGGGAGAGTGGAAAGCAGAGGGACCAACCAGGGGCGTAGGAAGGGGGCGGTGGGGGCGGATCGCCCTGTGTGCCCTCACTGAGGGGGGTAACATTCGGCGCACTGCCCACCAATGATTCCAAGCCTACCCCGAGCCATTGGGGTAAGGGGGAGGAGCTGCACCACTTTGCCAGTGGCATTCCCCCCTTCCCCCTTCATTTTGACAGCTTGGGGGAGGCTTGGGAGTTGCGGGCTGGCAGTGTGCCGAATGTCTGCCATAGCGGCTATCCTGTGCCTGGGAGGGCACCCTCTGCGCCATGCCCCCCTCGGGAGCGCAGGCATATGCTCCGCCGCTGGGGCCAACAGCAGGTGCAGCCAGAGCGAATGGTAGGCTGAGCCAACTATTTCTAGTTTTGTCCCCATTCTCCCCCATACAGAGTTATACAAGAGTAACTCTGAAGCTAAGGATTTCTTTCTTTTCAACCAAACATTTATCATGATTTGCAGGAAACACAACTGTTAAGGAATTCTCTTTTTTCAAGAAGAGGATTTTATATTCATGAAGCTCACATTGCCATCACCTGGCCAGCAAAAAAAATCTTTTCAATTTCCCTGCCTTAACAATAACAAAGTTGCCAATTGACACTAGCACTTCAGTGGCTGATTCTACTTATGCACTTTATTTCAGGATGATCACATTTCCCACAGTGATATCATCCCCTATTTATTTTAAAATATGTGAAAAATTCGTTTGCACTTATGTTCAAGACTGCCTTCAAGCTTTTACAGGTTTGTACTTTGGTTACTGAGGTGAATTTTTGTATCTCTAGATAGGCCCACCTATTTGGCCTACTAGGGAGAGCCCATCATGGTGGTCATGCCTCCTTGATACAGAAGCTACTATATGCTTCTACATGCTTCTACATCATTCTTGCTTATAAAACCCAATAAAAAAGAAAAATTAAAGAAAGCGGTTAGGGTTCTAGTAGTGAAATATCAACTCTATACTTTTCTAAACCACACCCTAGTTGAAGTTACTGAAAATTAAGCTTAAAAAGTTATCTAGTTACTAAATATATTAACATGGATTTATATTATATCTCTTCTAAAAGCATTAACATATGTCAACCTTCCCTTGTCTGACTTGCCTTTCTGATGGTGAGCTTCTTGAAGCCAGGGGCCTATTTCCTGTTGTAAAATTGTGTAAGGTGCCCTACACTAGTGGTATGGTACAATTAATTGGCCTAATAATTATTAAAATTTCAGGAAACTAATTATGATGGTCCTAAAAGGAGATTTAAATGACACACATGATGACACATTTATACTCTATAAGTTGCACACTGTTGGTGTTATGTTGGTCACAACAACTGTTGTGTGTAAATCACATTTCAAAGCAACATCTCATCCCATTGTTTTAATGCTAACAAGCTCAAAGAAGAAAATAAACATGGTAACCTTTTCTCAAAGAGTAGTTTCTCCAGCTCCATAAACACTTTGGTTCCCTTCTACAATATATTTTTGAGGCGTAGCGACCAGAATAGTGTAGAGTATTCCAAGTGCAGTTGCTCCACAGATTTGTGTAACAGCATTATGATATTGGCAGATTTATTTTCAATCCCATTCCCAATGATTTCTAACTTGGAATTCATATTTTGCACAGCACCCACACACTGGGCCAACACCTGTATCAAGCTATCTGCTATGACTCCAAAGTCTCTTTCCTGGTCAGTCGCTGCCAGTTCAAAGGTGTATATGTGAATTAGCTATTTTTGCCCCAAGGTGTACCCTTGCTTACATTCCCAAGACATAAGTACGGCCCTGAACATTTCATTTATTGCAGAGGACCACAAGGAACCAGTTTTCAGTCAGATAGGAATGTTAGATTTAAAAGATTATATCATGTTATGGCAGTGCCAAATTACACACCTAGAAAAAAGTGTAAATCTCCCTCGGCTTTTCCTATATCTGGCTGCCCAGAATGTAATATTATGAGAAGCAAAGCGTGGGAGCAGTCATATTATGGGTGTGGTTCCTCAGCCTTAATAGATCTGAGCTGAATTAACTCCAGACAGGATGTTTTGGCCATAAATGGATTAGTAAAAGGGTGGAGGTGTGCCAAGCCTTCCCTGAATGTTGCCAGAGAAGGCTACCCAGATGTTGGTTAAGCTACTGCAAAACTTTGGAAGAGCAATGCAATATAATCTGGCAACTGGATCTGAGCCAAATCATTTACTACTCATCGGTGTCTCTGTCCCTATATGATAGGATGGCTGAGAGAGTCATCAGATACACCTTCATTTGTTGGCAGTAGTTATAACACCACTGGCATAATACTAGTGTTGTTATTTCCACACACTGCAATTCCTATCAGCAGCAATTATAGCTGCACTCCAGTTGTGCATGAGGCAGTCACAGAATCGTAGAATTGTAGAGTTGGAAGGGACCTCAAGGGTCATTCAGATGAACCCTGTGCAATGCAGGAATCTCAACTAGCGTGTCCATGACAGGTGACCAGGCCCATGCAGAGCTTGTCTGAGGTCTAGGAAGGGAGTCTTGTAAGAATAAAGTTATATAAACTCTGCTTAAAAACCTCCAAGGAAGGAGAGTCCACCACCTCTTGTGGGGGTCTGCTCCACTGTCAGAGTTCTTGCTGTCATAATGTTCTTCCTGGTGTTTAGTCAGAATCTCCTTTCTTGTAACATGAATCCATTTGGTTTGGATCCTACCCTCCGGAGCTGGAGAAAACAAGCTTGCTCCATCCTCCACGTGACAGCCCTTTACACACTGCCAATTGTGAGGTAATAGCACTGTAGGCACAACTAAATTATCATGTCTTCTCAGGATTTAGAGAAAACAAATGTCTACACTACAGCCTGTGGATTTAGGGTAGCAGATCCACTGGAAAGCCGCCTGCCATTGCTTTTTTACCCAGAATGCTAATGTAGCATTGCACCAGAGCATGGTGGGAAAATAGCAATGGTGGTATGCTTTTCAGAAAGTCACTGTTACCCAGTAAAGTCTGCAGCTAGAGGAGAGTGTGGACCAGCTGTATGTAGGAGAGAGAGGGGGAAGGAGGTGCTCATCCTAGGCATATCCATAGTTGTCAACCTTTCCCTTTTTGTGGGAAATTCCCTTATTATAGCATTGGGAAACAGCAGGGAGGGTTGACAGCTATGGCATATGCCACGGTGTATATTTATCCTTGCCAGTTTAATATCTGATATCATTTTATAAACCTTGGATGGCTTTTAAAGTGCTCTGGTGAACTTAAGTTGACTTTCATTTTCTTTCGCTGTATGGTTCCCTGACCTAACTTCTGGAGTTTTATAAGCATTGTCAAACCTTTTCCTTCTTGTTTCTAATTGTGGCACCAACGGTTGCCGAGAAGTCCACAGCCCAGGGTAGGTGTGTCAGGAATGATTCAGAAAAGACGAAATGTGCACGGCTAAAGAAACTGTATCCCTATGGAAACAGAAGAAATGTTACACTCTCCTGCCTAGCCAATTTAAAAATCTCTCTTCTGAAGTTCAGAGTGGCACATAACACTATGCAGCCACTTACTGTAACCAGCTGTTTATCTCTGTGATGCACCTAATGATCACCACACGCTCAACAGATGTTTCACATAAGAGCAAGATCTTATCCTTGAAAGGGATAATTTATATTATACATTATCTGAAACGTGTGGTGTGCACTTAAGTCTCACTGAAATCAATTGTTCTTAAGCATATCTAATGCTGAGCTGGGGTGTATTTTTTCCTCTCTCTTTCAAATAAATCTTCTTGAGATATAGCTATTAATGATAAATTAACATGTGCTATTAAGGTAAGACAGGGAATTATGCAGGAGAAATGATTTTGAGGAGAATGGAAGGTATTTGAAGAATCAGTACCGTTGAAACGGAAAGGGGTCAAACCATCGCAAGAGGTGTTGAAATTTTGAGAGGTTGGATAGTTACAGTACAATGTAATGGTCTCGGGGGTGCGGTGCACATTTTTATTTTTATTTATTTACTATTATTACTTTGAGAAGAAGAAGAAGAAGAAGAAGAAGAAGAAGAAGAAGAAGAAGAAGAAGAAGAAGAAGAAGAAGAAGAAGAAGAAGAAGAAGAAGAAAATACATCTTCTGGCTCAAATCCAAAAAGCCTACTGCATGAGTGCAAGGTGGGTCAGCAATTTCAAGTGATCCTTCCCACAAAACTGTACCCCACCCCAAAGAACACCCCGTCACACAGTGCCAAAACCAGTGCCTCCACCTGACCTTCAAGAATGGCTTTAGATTTTGAGCCTGCATGCTGGACCTACTTTATTTTTTCTTTTAAAAAAAATTCAGTATTTAGCAATATTAGATAACTTAATATAGTGAAGATTTTACATGCTTATTTGTGAGGTTTTGCAAACATGTGCAAAATACCTTCAGTTAAAAGTTGGTATGTATTTAAACTGCTATTAACTCACCCTTCATCACAAAGCCATCCTGGAGGCAGTCGTGGAGCATCGTGCTCTAGCACCGGGGGGGGGGCAGAGAGCAGGCGGGGGCAGGGCTGGCGCGCATCCTGGGGGTGTGGTGCGCATCCTAGGGGTGTGGCGCACCGCCTGCAGGGGCATGGCGGGACAGCCACGATCGCACCCCACCAGGATCGCGCTGCTGGGGGCGGTGTGCTCCCCCCCACTCCTCTTCCTCTGCCAGTGCCTGGAGGCAGGGCACAGTGAACAACAAGAACATGATAAAACACATCAGGCAGCAGAAAATAAACTGTGAAGCTGATGACCAGGAAAAACTCAGCAATAACAATACCAGGCCCAGGCACTGGTAACTAGCAAAAGCCTGGGTGACTGACCTGGCACCAAAAACCCACAGGAGGCAGCACAAGCCATATCTGAGAAGGGAGTTCTTTGATTGGGGAGCCACCACTGAGGAGGCTGTTTCTTGGGCATCTGAATGACATTTCTTACTAAAGCAGTAAACATTGATCCACCAGTTGGATGATATTCAAGCACCCATTAGCAGCTCCTTCACAATTTCAGTCGTCAATCTTCCAGATCTTAAGAGGCCAGTCATTTTTCTCAATTCATCACCTGGCTGCCTGTTTTAATGGTTTAAGGCAGGTGATGAGAACTGGATCCAGGTGGCTGGATCATGAGCTTCTCTACACCCTGGCAGGCTACTTTGGCAGGTGGGCAGGACTTTGTGCACCTGTCAATCACCTGAGATCATCATTTTTTCCTTTGCAGTGTGGCAAACTACAAGGGAAAATCCAAGTCCAGACAAGTACGGTATGCCAGTCAGCTGATCAGCACAGACTCCAGGCCCTTCTTTGGGCAGGAGTCAGCTGTGCTGTGACTTCCCCATGGGGGACTTCACAGCACATCTGATCCCAGCATTCATGAAGACACCACCTATCAGCTTAGGTGCTGACTTTGATCTCCACCTTCTCCAGGATTGTCTGCACCACTGAATTCCCAATGGGCGTTGACTTTAAGCTCTGCTTTCTTCAAGAACTGGCTGTACTGTACTATGGAGATCTCCACGTAGAACTCAGTAGGTCAGCCAATCCCAGCAGGCTTGTTCTTGCCACCAAGCAGCTGATTGGCAGCAAGCAATGGCAAGTGCATATTAAGATTACCAATTGTGCATTGGCAGCCACTGCCACACATCTGATCTTACATATGACATCAGGTGTGAGACAGATGAGGGGAGGTTATGTGGAAATGGGCTCCTAGGCCAAATTGACCTTTTCTGGACCTATTTAGGGTCATGAGCCAGAGGTTCCCCATGCCTGGTTTAAAGGGAAGAGTCTAGGAAAGCATCCAAATTTGTCTGTGTTATTCTGAAGACATGTTTAGAGAAAACTACATACGCTTAGCAAAATGGCTTGAATCTGCTCAGCAACAGTTTCCTTGGAACTAGCAAACTGTCTGACGGGGAGATGTTGCAGGGTGTCTTGATTCAGAGTGTCCCCTATAGCCAGTTCCCACTGACTGATCTGTCACATCCCAACACACACTGTCAATTAACTTTATTACCCCAGGCATAAATCTAGTATTCAGTGAGCCTGTTCTTCTGGTTTAACATTCCAGATTAATAAGCACTTCACAAAGAAGTGGGGGGGATTATTACCTATGACTCAAAGGGCCATTATTCTTGTTTATGAGAAGCACCTACCCATTTTAAGCTGGACACAACAGGCACATCTCATTGGCCTCAGACACGTGCCAAGGATGGCAAAATATGTGAAGAACACACAGCATTTCTAGTGATGTGAAAGTCATTCAAATACAATTCATAAAACGTTTATTGGGATTTATTTTTAAATCCTCACTGGCAAGGAACAAGTAGAATGTTTTCCAGAACTTAAAGAGGGCACTAGACCAGATGGAGATTCTTTGTAAGCGAATTGAGTATTCTAGCACCTTATGGAATTGAAAACCATGCTTAAAATTCCATGTGAACCAGCAGCTCCTCATAGAACGGTGGAATTGGAAGTGAACGAAAGGGTCATCTAGTCTAATCCTCCCATCAATGTTTCAGGAAGCAGAAACTACTGAACAGCCTCTTAGATTTTTAAGAGGGGAATCAATAATAAGCCATAAACAATACCATCCCGGCAGACTATTAAAACATCCAAAGATACTACTCTTGGACTAATTTTATTTAGAGCACAATCTAGTCAAAGATAAGCATTACAGGTTCTTTGGCAGAGTGGCTTGTCCTTCAAGGATTGGACAACTTTCCCAGTATGCAACTGACACCACAGGTAGCTGTGATTGATCAGCACCTCATTTAACATGCCAAAGCAAATGGACACCCACATCTCACACTCTTGGCTTTCTGACATAACACTAAAAGGTCAGTGCCCTGCTCTCAAACAGTAGCAGCAATCTGGCTTCACAGCACTCTCTTATTCCCAGCAATTGGGTGTGATTGCAGTTTGTAAAACATGGCAGACAAAAGGAGAGGCCTGACCGGTTCACAAGGTGTTAGAGACATGCAAACAGGCAAAACAACAGGTCAGGCTCATCTCCCATTTCATCAAAACATCCCGAGGCATTGTGCACTGCTCAGAAAACAGCTTCACTTCAAGCAATGCTCAGAGTTAAATGCTGGTCTAATGTTGTTGTCCTGTTCAGCATCCCAGCGGTGGATTGTCCAACACCCACGTTAAAAGATGATCACCTCAGAAGGCAAACAAAAATTAAAATGAGGTGAATCCTGATCTGAGAAAGGCTGTAATTGAAGACCCAGATTATTGTGTGGTTAATGGGGAAGGAATGTTTTGATAGGTGAGATTTAAACAGCCAGAGGAGGAATTTAATTATACATGGTAGAGCAAGATACAGAATGAGCAACCTGCAAATATTGTTACACACCATCCCAATCTCCACAGCAGTGCGAGATGCCAGAGGTTCCAGATGCTTAGCCATGGCTTGTGCTTCCTTTGGAAATGAGGCACAGCAGAGACTGCGGTGTCTTTAGGATATATGGTTTATTTACACATACTGTTTATACAACCTGAGCCTGCAATGGAGGGGTTCAGAGTAGAGGGTCTGTTGCTTCTCCCATAAGTGCAGCAGCCTTGGATCCAAAACAGAAATCAGCCATGCTCTCCGACTCCTTTCTGCAGCATCAAAGCAGTCAGCCAGCTTCATACTGTGATCCCACCCCCATGCCTGTCACGGCTAACAGACTGAAAGGATTTTCTCCCAACCTTCACCAGGCAAACTGCAATCTTGCAAAACTCAACCCTTCTGATCTTTTGTCTAACTAAAAACCAAGGGAGGGGTTTAACCCATTTGGTTGTTTGGCACTGAATCTCCAGGTCACCTCTGTGGCCATTAATCGGGCTTTGTTTCCCTAAGGACCCACACTCAGCAAGCGATCACCAGGCTGACCTGGCTTGTTATTTACAGGTAGGTAGCCGTGTTGGTCTGCCATAGTTGAAACAAAATAAAATTAAAAAATTCCTTCCAGTAGCACCTTAGAGCCCAACTATGCTTGTTCTTGGTATGAGCTTTCGTGTGCATGCACACTTCTTCAAAGACTGAAACAGAAGTCACCAGACCCTTATATATAGTGAGAGGGAGGGGAGGGGTATTACTCAGCCAAACACCCATTCCCACCACCCTTCTAAGTAATACCCCTCCTCACCCTCTCATATAAGGGTCTGGTGACTTCTGTTTCAGTGTATCTGAAGAAGTGTGCATGCACATAAAAGCTCATACCAAGAACAAACTTAGTTGGTCTCTAAGGTGCTAAAGGTAAAGGTAAAGGGACCCCTGACCATCAGGTCCAGTCGTGTCCGACTCTGGGGTTGCGGCGCTCATCTCGCTCTATAGGCCAAGGGAGCCAGCGTTTGTCCGCAGACAGCTTCCGGGTCATGTGGCCAGCATGACAAAGCCACTTCTGGCGAACCAGAGCAGCGCACGGAAACACCGTTTACCTTCCCGCCGGAGCGGTCCCTATTTATCTACGTGCACTTTGACGTGCTTTTGAACTGCTAGGTGGGCAGGAGCTGGGACCGAACAATGGGAGCTCACCCCATGGCAGGGATTCGAACCGCCGACCTTCTAATCAGCAAGCCCTAGACTCTGTGGTTTAACCCACAGCGCCACCTGGGTCCCTTCTAAGGTGCTACTGGCTTGTATTTTTAGTGTAAGCTGAATCCAGGGGTTCAGTGCTTGGCTTAACTCCCCGAACCTTGATTAACTCTTTATTTTATTGGACCCAGGAATCCAGGGTGTCTCGCACCCCACAAACCCACTGCAATATTTACACCTCATTCCAGGCTATTTGCAAGTTAACTTCCATTGATGTCAATGGATCTTACTCCCAACTAAGGATGCTTAGGAGGCAGCAATAATGTTGAGTTGATGTCCCTTCCCACCCTATGATTCTATGATGGATTTAGGAGTCTTCTCCCACTTCCATGAATGCACATTGCCACCATTCACAAGTTATTTCCCCCCCTCTTTTTGAACATCTCCTCCCCACCAGATGGTGCAGGCACAGACATTCTCCCACTTGCCTGTCTCAGCTGATGGCCCAAGCAACCCTTCCTGCTTGCTGGCCCAGTGACATTTCCTTCACTGTATTGCCCACCTAGCAGTTTGAAAGCACGTCAAAGTGCAAGTAGATAAATAGGTACTGCTCCGGCGGGAAAGTAAACGGCGTTTCCGTGCGCTGCTCTGGTTCACCAGAAGCGGCTTAGTCATGCTGGCCACATGACCCGGAAGCTGTACGCCGGCTCCCTCGGCCAGTAATGCGAGATGAGCGCCGCAACCCCAGAGTCGGACATGACTAGACCTAATGGTCAGGGGTCCCTTTACCTTTTATTGCCACAATAAGAAACTGAATGTGACTTAGGGTATTGGAGCACTGAGGGTGGGGAAAGAGAGAAGTATAAATGAACTAATGTGACTTGCTATGTATCTCCTGTAGGGGAAAGGGTGGTCTCTAGAAACAGGAAAAACACATACTTCTTCTCAAAGGAAACATGTGGGAGCACCCACTTCAGACTTTAGAATCATAGAGTTGGAAGAGACCACAAGGGCCATCCAGTCCAACCCCCTGCCAAGCAGGAAACATGAAAGGAGAATGTCATTCTCCCGTTTACTGAATATCCAAAGTTACTTCCAATCTCATAAAGCAAATGCTATGATTAATAATGCCTAATGGTAGTTGTCCAGAGAACCTTGCTGCAAGGCAGGATATAAATTCCTTAAATAATAAAAATAAATAATAACTAAGGAAGACACGTACATAGAAATTAGGTGGGGACCCTTCCTCCTTTCTGGTCATGCTCAGTTAAATTCAGTTTATGATGTGCATCTTACAAAAGTATAATTTTCTTATGTAAACTCTTTAAAGACCATTCAGTTTTTCCATGTATGCATGTTGTGGAAGTGTTTCTTTAAAGGGTATTTCCTACTTGATTTTTTATTTCTCCTTCCTCCCCAGCACTTATCTCCTTACACAGGTTTTTCTTTAGGAAAACAAGGGGAGGTGGGGAGACACAGCAAACTTATTTTTAGCCAGCCAGTCAAATGCAGTGACGTGGGGAGCTCCACTTGACTTCTTTAAACATTTACATGGTTTCAACAGTGTCTAAAAAGCTGTAGTCACTGCAGGAAGCCAGAAGTGGAAGGGAGATAAGGAGACTGTTGAGGTTAGGACAAACTCTCTGCCGTGTGTGTGTGTGTGTGTGTGTGTGTACACACACAGCATGCCACCATGTTCTTGCCTACAAAATGTTCTTCCCCAAACTCAACTTCTCATCCCCTTCCCCATAAGGAAAACAAGTTTAAAAGTCTCACCCAATGTACTTAGGATAGCCATGCTAGTCTGTTGCAGCAAACAGTTGTTATAGAATTGGGGTTGGGCAGGGCTAGATGTCCTCACCGGACCCCTTTTCAGTCCTGTGGTTTTTATGGTGGTATTATCTGAGCCTGCAGCAGAGAAGGATAGCCTGGCACATTCCCTTTTGTTGGGAGAGTGGGGATTTGCATAACTAAAGAGCTGGCAGGCTACTAGTGAATATTGCTGTAGGAGGAAATAGGGAGAGAGCCTTTTGAAAGGTAAGCTGGGGGGGGTCTTGTCTTCCTCCTCCCTCCCCTGGAGATAACATCCTCAAGGTGCATGAGGGAGAGAGAGAGAGAACACAAGAGAGACTGGAGGTGGGAAAGAGACAGAGGCAGGCTTGACTTGCTCTCTCTGAAAACCCACTGTAATGGCAAAAGCAATCGAAGGGTCTTGTGGCACCTTAAAGGCCAACCAATTTACTGTAAAATAAGCTTTCAGCAACTGAGCCCCACCTTGGCAAATGCATGAACTGAAATCTTCCTTGGCAGTAGTTTAATGGCAATGTGATGCAAAAAAATACAGCCAGTGATTTTCAAAGCTTACATATACAGTGGTACCTCTGGTTAAGTACTTAATTCCAGAGGTCTGTTCTTAACCTGAAACTGTTCTTAACCTGAAGCACCACTTTAGCTAATGGGACCTCCCGCTGCTGCTGCTGTGCCGCCAGAGCACTATTTCTGTTCTTATCCTGAAGCAAAGTTCTTAACCTGAAGCGTTATTTCTGGGTTAGCGGAGTTTGTAACCTGAAGCGTATGTAACCTGAAGTGTATGTAACCCGAGGTACCACTGTATATTAAATAGGCACACCTTTAACCTTTTTTATAGTAGCAGATAGGTGATAATTGCTGAGGAGATTGTTGAGATGATTGCATTAACACCTGAAGTGGTGCAGGGAACTATGTACAAAAAGAGCCATAGATACAGGTATGTATGTACCTGCAGGTATCCTGGCATCTATGAGCTAATTAACACATGTACTGTGATATTTTTTAAATAATAATAATAATAATAATAATAATAATAATAATTTGCCTCAGCATAATCCACAAGTGATGACATTAAACTTCTTAATGAATTGTAATTCATCTGTTTCATGATGTATTCTTCCTCTGAAATTCCTTTGTTCCAGAACGTCCACCTTAACATCAATTACAGAGCATCTTGGGAGGCTGAAATGGTATTATCTAGAAACCAGCGGAAGAACATTTCTCATGTCTTGAGCTTGTTTGGAGATTCTAGCAGGGGAGTGCAGCTATCGTATACCCTTGACCGAAGAACAGTACACAGGATCTGGGATGGTCGTCCTCTTCCACCGAGCGCGCAGCTTCGGGAGGGATGCACATGGAGTGGTGAGGGAGGAAGGGGACACCCGCCTAGCCAGCCAGATGAGCCGAATCAACCCTGGCAATCAATGGGGTGACAGATGTCGCAGCCAGATCGCCCTCACATCCCATTTCTCATGTCAGATTTGTGTCCATTTTATATTTTATTCATTTATTTTATGCAAATATTCACAAACCACCTATAACATTATGTTTCAAAGCAGTGTGCACATTAAAGCTATTTTATATAGAGACTGCCTTGTGCAGAATGAAGAAGGGCACCACTGGCAGATGATCTCATCAATCCCATTGGAAGATGCATGGCTAAATGCTAAGGCATTGGTGGAGCCCCTGGAGAAATAATGGGGGAGCAGTTTCTATTGGAGTACAGTTGTACCTTGGGTTTAAGAACATCTTAGATTATGAACAACTTGGATTAAGAATGCTGCAAACCCGGAAGTACTGGTAGGTGTTTTGGTTTGTGAACTTTGCTTTGGAAGCAGAACATGTTCCGCTTCCTGTTGAGTGTGTTCCATTGGTAAATTGAGTCCCCCGCTGTTATGGGAAAGCATGCCTTGGTTTAAGAATGCTTTGGTTTAATCTGGATCAGATTAAGTTCATAATACCACTGTATTGATGCTGTGAACCTTTAGTATATGATCATATAAAGGTTCTCAGTGATCTTTGTTCCAAGGAAGCCATGCCCTAGAGATGTGCAGGGACCCCTGAAACCACTCACTACTCAGAGATTGCAGTGTGCACAACGTAGTCCTGTGGCAAAGAAAGGATTTATTGCCACGCACGCTGGAACTCAAGACCACGAAAGCTTCTTCTACAATAAACAAAAATACTGTCAGCTTGCCCAGGATTATCCTAAGCCTCGTGACAATGCATGCAGGCATAGGAAAATCAAATTATCTTAAATCTTCCAGAGTTGTGATGAAAACTGAAACCTTCGAAACTGAGCAACGGCCGGTGATGACAAGGGGTTGCGGTTTGAGATGACATTTCCCCAAAGAGAATAATTTAACAACTGCAGTAGTTGTGTGCTGTTATTATAATCTTATTCTGCCGTGTACCAAGAGAGCTGACCATTTTGGCACTCTTACCTTAAGGACCCAGAGAGAAGCAAGACATGTGAGTCACCATTGAGCATCCAGTTACACAAGCTTGAGTCACATTGATTTAAATGGGACGTTTAGCATACGACTCTGTGAAATGGATCACAGCCATACAACCCAAACCAGTGGCCCCATGTGCTCTTTGAGGCACATACAAAGCTCCTGCATGTGCAAAAGGGGCTGGGAAGAGCTTGGTGAATGTACGGAGCCTCCAGCTTCAAAGCAAATTTCAGGAGCAGAGCAAAATGGTAGAAAGCAGAGAAAGTTATGCGCACATGGGTCCCACTGAAGCCAACCATGTTGTGACCCTTATACACGCCATTACAATTTACAGTACAAATACCTTTATTGGCATTACAAGTTAAGACATTTCAAATCCGTGGGATAGATTTAAAAGGAGCGATGCTGTCGAGGGTCACAAGGCACTCGATTGTTCTGCTTCACCCTGTCTATTCCCTAGAGGGATGATTCATTAAGAACCCTTTCGGGTAAGATGGAGACTAAAAAGGAAGCCACTGAGGCAGTAACGTCCTTGTCTCTGTCCGCTAGGAGGAACCTCATTTGGCTTTCTCTCGGAGCTGCGGGTCGCAGGTCCAGCCTCTTGCTCAGCATCTGTCTGTGGAGTTGGCTGTGGAAAGGGCAGTCCAAAAGAATATGGTCCAGTACTCCCTGATTGCAGGCACACAGGCTGGCTTGATAGGGAATTTGCGAGTATCTACCTGTGGTCACTGCGGAGGGGAAAGCATTTAGTCTTGCAAGCATAAAAGCTCTTCATTGGGAAGGAAGAAGTAGATCTTTCAGGTAATTGGCACAAAATCTGTAAGGAGTGGTTATGCCTAGGGCCTCTGGAGAACAGGGTCTTGGAGGAGACAGATGCTCATTTTCATGGTCATAAAGCCACTGCTTGATTGTTTGGAGTATGTAGCCTTCATCACATACTTCGAGGTTCTCCAGAGCAATACCCAAACTACATATTTTGTCCTGAATTGCTCTATGCCATCCAGAGCCGTCTTAAGGGGATCTGCCGCCCTGGCGCGGCTATCCCTCCGGCGCCCCCGCCATGCCGCTTCTCCGCCGCCTCCCTCCCGCGCTTGCCGCCCCTTGGGAGGGGGGTGGGCGAGCGGGGGGTGAGGGGCGTGGCGCTGGAGCGGCGCGGGGCTCTGCGCGCCCTTCCAGCGCTTCCGGGATGGGAGGCGAGGGCGGCCGGCTCGCGCTCCCGCGCAGCTCGCGCTCTGCGCGCAGCTGGACGGCGCGGCGCTGCTGGGCAGCTCGCGCTGCATCGGGCGGGCGGCCGGCTGTGCGCGGGAGCGCGAGCCGGCCGCCCTCGCCTCCCAGAGCCCCAGCTGGAGTGCTGGAAGGTCGCGCAAAGCCCCCCGCCGCTCCAGCGCTCCAGCTGGGGCTCTGGGAGGCGAGGGCGGGCGGCTTACAGCCCGCCCGCCGGCGCGCGAGTGCCCGCCTGCCCGTGGGGGCGGGGGCGGGTTGGGGAGGAGGAGCCCGGTATGCCGGCGGGCTCGCGGGGGCGCCCCTGGGGCGCCCAGCGCCCTGGCGCACCGCGCCACCGGCTTCTATGGATGAGACGGCTCTGATGCCATCCAGTCGAAGTACAGTCTTCAAGCACAGAAGTTGAAAGGGAATTTAATGTTGTTCTGTGGTGTATTTTCAGCCAGGCCTTGATTGTAAATGAGCCACGCCTTGCTTTCCACCAGGTGCTGGCTGGTTTCTGCGCATAAGGTTAGATAGCTTATGCATTTAGGGGCACCAAGGATCTTGCGAAGAAAAGCAGCTACAAACCATTATTTCTGTGATTAAACCAATGCTTAATCACAGAGCTCCTGCACCTTTCCCACCCTTTAAAAGAAAAAAGTAATTTAGAAAAACCTTTGGTTTGTCATTATTTTTCGGGGGGGGGGGGGTTCTTTTCCTTTTTCTGTAAACTACCCTGTGACTGTTGGGTGAAGGACAATGCATCAATTTAATAAAAAAAAATATAATAGAAAACACGCTACAGACAGAGGCATACCTAGGGTCCCTTGCATCCTGCCCCCCACCCACTATGAAGTTAAGTACTTCCTGAGGTTTTCTTCAGTGGTGCAAGGGACTCTGTTGGTGGTGGCAGAAATGCCACAGGGCTGGGAGTCAGGACAGTTTTTTCTTTTATTTTTATACTCTCTCCTTAAAGTGTTTACAGTCCCGTCCCCCACAGTTTCATATAATTTGCAAACCTGATGGAGTTCTCTAAAAAATAATAATGGCAGCCTATTCCAAATTCCTATTAGGTGCTGAAATCCAAAAGCAGGAGTTAGAGAAAACCTCATGTGAGTAAAACTTCCAATGATTCCCCGCCCCCTTCTGCTAACTTCAAAATGGCCTTCTTTTTCCTTAGCTGCCATTTGCCAGAGTTGCTTCTTGGCCCTTTGATTTGCCTGTCACATAAACAATCATGGCCTAGATACTCCACCCACAATTATTTGTAGACACAGTTTTTCTTGGCTAGGGGAAGACAAGGCTATGACCTAGTACTTCATTGAGGACATTCAGTGCTATCAATTTCACCTGCAATTATTTGTACTCATAAGTTGTGAGCACTGAAAAAGGAGACACAGTGAAAAGCTGGGCGATCATTTGACCTCAAGTGATGGAATATGCAAGACAACTAATTCACAGTTTCAAATGCACAGAGTGTACAAGTTTAGCGTGTTCCTTCCACCCAGTTATGTAAGCGTTTTGCCTCCTTCCCCGCCCTCTGGGTCAGTAGGTCCCCTATAGAGTTAAATTGCTGGTGCAGACACACTGAAAATCAGACAAATAACCATACAATTACTGCCATATTATCTGTGACCCACTTCTCACAAAATTTATGCAAGCACATTCATGTGCTCATAGATATTTGCAGAAAGGAAAACATCCACACGTAGCATCCACTGCTGAAAATATTAATGTAGGGCAAGTCAATCTGGCTTCAGTGTTGCTTACAATTAAAGTACTAATAGTATCAATTATTCCCTTTGGAAGGAAAGGTGTGCTCTAAACAAAACAAAAAAGATTTTTGATGTGAACTCTTGAAAACCACTGTCAGCGGTTTTGATGCCTCCCACCCCAAATACAGCTTTTTTTCCCCTGAAATAATAATTTCCCAAATTTGGGAGGGACCATATCTTTCCTGTTTATAGAAGATATTTATTTTCCTCCAAATTTGTATTCGATGATTTTAAAACAAACAACAACCCTAAAGTGAAGTTCAGTGAAAACTGGTTGAGGAATGTCATTTTCCAAAAATTTGAAAGCTCACCATTAAAACTCTGCATGTTTTTATGGGTGTGTATTTTAAATTACTATCTATAAATGAACTATAATTGTGCTGTGCTTCATTGCCCTAGTTTGTCCAGAAGATGGCCAAATACATCTCTATCCTCCTGGATGACATGATTACTGTTCCATGTGGTTAGCCACTTGTGTGAATGAGCACCTTTGTGATTTGCTCCGATTTTAATCACTCCAAAGAAAACCCGCACTTACGAGGGTTTTTCTTTTCTTTTCGGCTTAGTTATTATGAGTCTAAGCCACATAATCACTGCTTCAGCCAAATGACTAATCCTTTGGAGTGGCACCTACTTGGTTTGCCCTCTTAGAGTTGCCACACCAGCAGACAGAGTAGCATTTGAATCAGGCCTTAAAAATAGCTATGCCTATGTAGTGACAATGATGAGCTATTTATCAGGTACTGAAAGAAATCCATGTTAGACAGCACTGTGTTGTTGGCAATCTATGTCTCCTCAGAAAGAAGTCCCATCAAGCTCCATGAGGCTTAAGAAAGTGCAGTTTAGGAGATGTCCGGATGGTACCTTTTGATAGCCCTTGAGCATTGTAAGGAACCACAGTCAGAACAGAAAGAATCACATCCATTTACCTGTATTTGTCTGAGGAGCCTAGTGTAAACCCTGAGGAAGGCAGTGGCCATGGTCACAAGAAACTAGCTGGCTGTCCACTAGGATTGGGTGAATATGTTGATTCCACTTTTTAATTTTTCCAATCTTATACTCAGTTCTCCATATTGCCACATCAGTTTGCAATAAAAAAACAACCACCACATGACAGTCCACCAGCATTTCAATGTGAATTACTCCTAATATACAAATAAATATGCAATTTTGCACAACAAACATGTTTTGCAAAGCGATTTCCTCTAAAATGATCCATTTGGGTATGTTATTTTCACATTCTTATGGACATGATACTCCAGCATGTTCATTTTTGTGCATATACAGTGGTGCCTCGCAAGACGAAATTAATTCGTTCTGCGAGTGCTGTCGTCTAGCGAAAATTTCGTCTTGCGAAGCACGGACGGGGGAAGCGCGGTTTGACAAGGAAAAAAAAGCGAGTTGCGCCTATAGGGAAATTTGTCTTGTGAGTCACCCTTTCGTTAGCGAATGCCTTTTGTCTAGCGAGTTTTTCATCTAGCGAGGCATTGTCTGTTATAAAAGCACAACGGATTTTTGCAATTGGAGCCATTGGGACAGGCTTCCCCTGGAAATGTAAGGTGTGCAAAAATAGCCCTTGTTGGTTCATCCCTCCTCTCTCTGCCTCCAAATATTCCAATTAATTAATTCATTCCTTAACTAATGTCAATGCATATTTCTCAAGAATTGTCTTTTTCTGTTAAGTAAAAGAGTGGGTTAAATTTATCAAATCAAGTACCGGTATGTACTGCAAAAAGCTCAGTTGGCTCTCATCTGCAAACTCCTATTTTGAGTTATATTTTGTACTAAGTGGGTGTTTCTATTTACTCTTCCCTCCTCTTGTCCTCCAGATGTTCATTTTTCTAGAAGATTTTATTTACATTTGGAAGGAAAACTCAGCAGAGTATCTCAACCAATGAATGCTACACTGGAAGGTTAAGGTGACCATCCTAGCCTGTGGGCCAACACAAACATAACCCAAAGGGCTCTGGAGGCTTTAGATGGTTGTGCTGTTCCCCGATACCAAATAAGCAGACTTCCCACACAAATATCTTCCCACAATCTGACCCTACAATAAACAGCACAAATGCTCTGGAAGGAGACAGCTTAGAATAGTCATTTGGGAGTTTCCCCCCATACACCGGGGGGGGGGGGAGCAATGCTTGGCACAGAGAATCTGGTAAGTGGATTTTCTGGAACAACACACAGTGATCCTCACTATCTTACACAAGCTGTTCTTGGTTCCACTTGCATAAGGACTTTGCCATGCTTAGCATTTATTGTGATGCAGACTTGTTGTGGGGTATTTTGAGGTGTGTGTGTGTGTGTGTGTATATTTCTGACTTTTGTGAACAAATCCAGAACGGTTCCTCAGTATTTTCATTTGTGTGGCCTGTGTGTAAGCATCATCCCACTTTCTGTGTGCAGGGCTTGATGGGTGTTGTTTTGGAGATGTCTGTTCCATGCCACTTCCCTCTACACTGCTGGTGGTTTGTGAGCTCAGTTTGGAGAAGAGAGAAGGCAGATACAGACAATGGTCAAAGTACCTCCCAGGACAACAATCATTACCTGCGTACAGAATTTCATCACAATAACCAGGTTCTCCAGATCTCAGAGAGACCCGTAGTTCATCTTTTAATCTCTTTCACTCCCACAAGATTAGAATTCCAGGTGCAACAACAACAGGCTGTCCCTGTGCTCGTGCTCATAAACTGCTGGAGGTTACGTAAAGGATGGGGATGAGAGCCAGAGAACTTTTCTCAATTCATCTGGAAACGCCCCCCCCCCATTCATATGGAAAGGGAAACCCCTCATTCACTCTTTAATAATTGCAACATGTGACCAAAGGTGCAGACAACCAGCTCCAAATTCACTCATAAAAACATAAGAACAGACGGCAACTAGACCACTATAAATGGTAAGCATGGAAAGGGCCTAAATGTGGAAGGAGAAAATGCTTGAGGACCAGAGCCATACATTTCCCTTAGGATGTTGTATCCTGAGCCCAAGACACAGAAATTAACACCTTGAGAAATGTTTTCAGAACCTCGCAGATATGAGGAAGACTGACATTTTTAAAAAAGAAAATGAATCCATTTTTTAGAAGAGCAGAGAGGGAGACTTTTTGTTGTTGTAAGGCTAATTCCCCCCTCTATGCTGAGGCTTTGTTATTATGAATTTTCCAACTCTGGTTGCTGTTTGTGGCTTAGCTGTGTATGTTTTAGGTTGCCTTTAATTGGCCTTTATAACAACTGGGTTTTTCTAATAAAAATAATTTGGTTTTTTAAATACACTTTGATGCAAGCATCTTTAAAGCACTGTTAAATCAGGATATAAATGCAAACAAACAGTCAAACCTATGCTATCTGGGAAATCTTTTGGAGATGTGGGACCACAGGCTCAGTGGCAGAGCTGTTTGTATGCAAAAAGTCTCAGGAGCAATTCCTGACCTCTTAAAAGCAGGGATCAGGTGAAAGGTAATGAGTAATATTTCTTCCCAAGACCCTAGAGATCTGCTGCCAGTCACAGCAGGCAATGCTGATGGACTAACATGATATATATGTCAGCTCCTTATATTGCTTCAAAAATTCCCCATTTGCCGGTGATGCTTTGGCTAAAGGCTGAGTTCATGGCAGAGGCAATGTTTTTAAAATAGGTCACATAAGTCTGCAGGTGTATGGATAGACATGTTTGTAAAGCACCCAGGGAACTTGTTCCTGAAGGTGTGGTGTCTGTTGATCACTATTTATGTGTTTGTAGCAATGCAACAACTACGTAACACAAATGTACCCACAGCAACCCTGTGTGCTACATTATATGTGGGTCCACCCCTCCTGCATAATTTTATAAGTGGGAAATACCTCCCTTTTTGAAGTGGGGGGGAAAAGATCATCCAGGCTGTCCTGAGTGCTGGCAGGGGTGTTATTTCACAAGTGGGTCATTCAGACCTGATGTTTCTGTGTGCAATTAGCATGGGAAGATCCGCACACTTCCATTCTGTCAGTTGGTCATTGTTACTCCTCTGCTTGCCCCCATGCTTATCCCCATGTATGGGGTTTTTTTTTTCTTGTCCATTCCCTCAATCGCTCCTTCTCCCTCCTCCCCAAATTAGTTTACAGTAGGGCTGCCATACATCCAGATTTTCCCAGACATTACTGGGATTTCAAGGGTGGAATTGGCATTCGGGGGAGGGGGGGAAATTTCAAAAAGGCAGTGCTTTGTCCTGGATCTTAGGCAAATCAATCGAAAAATACTTTTAAGAGGGTGTTGTTTTTTTTAAAAAAAAAGGGGGTTTAAAAGCTCAACAACTTTCATGGTGGTTTTTACTTTTTGAAATATGGCAACCCTAGCTTGAGAGAGAGAGAGAGAGAGAGAGAGAGAGAGAGAGAGAGAGAGATCTGTAATAATAATGTAAGAAAAACAAATGGAGGCTGCTTAGTGCTTTGACTGGTGTGTGGGTGACTCCATCATGCAGCTGCTTCCTGCAAAAAGCAGGCTTGAAACCACCACCCACCAACTGAGTTCAAGCCTGCTGGATTGGCTGTGTGGCTGAGCTCCCCATTGGAAACCACCATTCCCTGCACCAAGGAACTTTGCCAGTCCTTGGGAGGCACTTTTTTTTTGGCGGGTTCTTTAGCTTGTTAACTTTGGGGAATCTGTTTTATTTGAAAGCTGTTTCTCTGGAGCTGCTGCTTTTAAGCTCATTTTAATATGTTAGATATACGACGGCATTTTAAAATATTTTATTATCAGCCCCCCCCCCCTGCATATCATCGGAAGGGCAGGGTATAAACCTAATTCAACGAATGTGTCAAGTTATTCGGCACAGCACTTCCATGTTAATGTGACATTCTGCGGCAGTAAGATGGTGAACATTTTCTTCTCACAGGAAAATGTTTGTGATGATCCTAATCCAAACAATGCTTGGACATTGCCTGAAGATGTTCCGATTGCAGTGTCAACATGTCTTATATGAGACATATTGAGAGCAGGGCTGATGAATCAGCTGAGACAGTCAGTAAAAGGCAGTTTAAAAGTGCAGGCACCCTCTCTTTTGTCCTTCATGCAAATGAAGCATCAGGAACAAATTCTCCGCTGTTGGTCTTCTGAGCACTTCCTACGCACACATATTGCATAATCCTGTACATTACTTCGCAGAGCTGCTTACCAACGATTGACAATCACACTGAGTGCAGTGTTATAACCAATGTGGAGTTTGCTTTCACAATTCACTTAGTAAATAAAATAAAATACACACGTTTACTTTTCCTCCTGCTTGTCAAACAAACTGGTTTGGTTTCGTTTTCTGAGGTAAACAATGGTCCAGCAAACAGACTATGCTTCCAATCAGAGGGGCTTCTAGAAATTTAGGGCACATTCATTTCACCCTGTTTCCTTCTGCTGTGCCACAGAAAGTACTTCGAAAAACCAAAGGCTCTTCCAGATCACCATCGGTGGCTGGTCGCTTTTGTGATAGAAGGCAGAAAGGCCACCAGTGGGTGGAGCCAGAGCCAATGACAAACAGAGCCCAATTTTGTCTTCCATTCTCCTCCCTGTTGTGTTCTATAACGGTAACACTGAGATTAAGGAGGAGGAAGCCAACAGCCAGGCCCAGTCCCTGGGCTGGCTGTAGGAAAGAAAGCAGGACAGTCTTGTAACCAAAAACCAGGTCCAACCTTCGTAGGTGGTTTCAGACACATCTGCTGAGATGGAACATACAGTAGACTCATAGGCCAAGAGAGTCCCATTTGTCAACTCGCCCCACCTCATCTTTAAAAGCTTGGCAGGAGGGTGTGCCAACTATTGGGACATCCTCATAGCTTCCATTCAGTGATGAACCTGTTCTATCGCTCATGTATTTTGGAATCTTAACTTTGGGATTTTGTGCCTGATGCTGAGCCTGCACTGCTGTTAGACTGAATAAAGATGTCTTACTTACAAGTAAGGGTTGCTGTTATTATGAGCCTGACAATAAGGAATCTTCATGGTATGGTGCACCCACAGCTTTTTCACTGCTATGGTTCTCATGTGGGACTTGAGCTACTTCCTGATATCTTCTTCCTTTCCTCCATAATAAATAAAAGCTCAACCATCTGGCTCAATGGTTCTGGGATACCTTCCCACGCTTTTAAAACACAATCTGGTGCTTCCTGCACAAGGATCTGTTATCTTGAAATGAGAACAACTTCTCTTGCCTAAGCATCTGGCAGAAACGTGGACTTGCAGTGACCAAGTTCTTCCTTGGAATAGGATATGGAGTGAGACTCCATAAGATAGATACTATTAGAATTCATGTGACAAGAACACACTGATTCAGCTATATGGCTTTGGAGTTCACACAATCATCATGCCAGAGAATTTACATCAGTGGTTGGACTGACATTTAAAGATGAAATGTTAAAAAGATGAAGGAATATTCAAATGCACATATGCAGACAAATACAAACCTGCTTTGTGCTGATCCGTTGCTTATTTCAGCTCAGTGTATATTAGCAGCAAATCTTAGACATCTACCCCTAACATATATTGCTGCAGGTTTGACAAATTCATATAACACAATGTGTCCTTTAATTTCCCTCCATGTTGTGCCTACATAAGACCAAATGGCCATGTGAAAGTAGGGAGCAACTCTGGAACAGACAGGAGTAGATCAGAAATAGAAATAAAACAAAAAATGTAGAAAAAGAGCTGCACAGTTGCGTGTCTGGTTGTCATCTTCAAATATCTAAAAGGCTGTGACATGGAAGATGGAGGAAGCTTGTTTTCTCCTGCTCTGGAGGCTAGGACTCAAACCAATGGCTTCAAGTTACAAGAAAGGAGATTCAGACTAAACATCGGGAAGAACAGTAAGGGTTGTTTGACAGTGGAACAGACTCCCGCAAGAGGTTGTGGACTCTCTTTCATTGGACGTTTTCAAGAAGAGGTTGAATGGCCATCTCTCACAGATGCTTTAGATGAGATTCCTGCATTGCAAGCATTTGGACTGGATAACCTTTGTGGTCCCTTCCAACTCTACAATAATTCGATGATTCTATGTTTCAAGAAAGTCTCCTTATCAAAGGATTTTCTTTCACTGCCTCTTGAAAAGACTGCTTAGGGCAACTTTTCTTTCAACTTCCCTAAGCAGAATAGTTGCCGCAACTTCCAAGCAATCTTTTCAAGAACACTAAAGTAAATTCTGTTGAATCAGAATTGTAGAGTTGGAAGGGATTGCGAGAACTATCTGGTCCAACCCCCTGCAATGAAAGAATCTTCCACCTCCCTGAGATTGCTTAGGAGACCTCCTGTGAAACTGTCTTTTTAAGTGTTTGAAATTATGGAACCCAAGGTGTGCTTCCCTGTACAACCACAGAGGCTGTACTTGATTTGAACAAGAGTCAGTCCTCATCTTCAGAACAACTACACCCACCAAAGCCCCACTGAGATTCCAGATAAGTAGGCACCTCTGGCTGTATATGCAGTATTGCAAGATAAATTGGTTCACGGTACAGTTTAAAGAAAATTAATGTGCTGCAGTATGAACAATGACAATTGCTCCTGGTTGCTTCCTGATTACCTGTCCATTAATTATTCATCCTGATTTGTTTAAACGAAGGTATTTTGCATTTCCCCCATCACTTTCCTTGCTGCAAAAAATCCGGGGGGGGGATGGCATTGGACAAGAGCAGCAGAGAGCTTTATTCTACTTTAAAACCAAATTTGCTGCCATGCAAATGAATTCCTCCTGCAATACCAATGACAGTTGTGATGACCCAACACATAACAAACAGACAGTGCTTTCAGGCCACCATAAGTTGGTAACTCATCAGGGGTGCAACCAACCTACGGAATAATAGTTTATTCCCCAATGGAGCCCCTGCCTTAAATTGCTCTGTGGGTTTGGAAGTACAACATTATCTTTTGCTTTACTGCTTTATATCAGTGTGTTGTAGAAAAGATGAATACAGTACATCAAAGACTGTGCAAACAAAAAGCACCCCAGAGGCCTCAATTTCCCATATGTGTCAAATATTTCAACCATCCTTAAATCCCAAAATGCATCATGAAGGAAGTTGGGCTCATCTGAAGAAAAGCTCAGGAAGTAAGCTTGAACATTTATCTCTAGTGAAATGTAACTGTCAGGAAAAAATAATGCCCTATGTAATATGCAAAGATCCAGCTGGGATTCCAGAAATTTTGCTCACAAAATGCATTTTTAGGATTACTAGAAGCATTCCACTTTTCTGCTTTGTATTTCATTTAGAAATGCGGAACTACAACATATGATCTGAAGAGGCACCCTTGGTATGTGGCAATAGGAAGGTCAGATCATTGGGGTTCTATTTCTACAGATTTATACTTCTGACATATATAGGCGAATTCAGAAAGCTAAGAGTTTCAGATAGTCCGGAAACTGTAGGTATTTTCAGATGACCTGTTTAGTGAGCATTCATCCTGATTTGGCTGTGGGGATGTTAGACAAGCATTTCCCTGTCTTAGTCCTTACCACAAAGAGGCTGATCTTCCAGGGGAGCAGGATTATTGCACAAGACCTCACTTTCAATTGCCATTGTGAAACCTGGATTTGCTGGTATAAGCTTGATTCCCACCCCAAACTAGCAATTATCTGGAAGTGCCTCGTCTTTTTCTTTATAAAACGTCTACCATTTTTATCTTGAAGACCACAGAGCCTAAGATACATGTGCAACACAGTCCACACTGCACATTACAGCAATCAACACAACAACATTTGAACCTTGAGTGCTATGGGAGAACTACTTCTGTATACAAAGATATGCTATGTCCCAAGGCAACCCATAATATCACCTTTGCACTGAGTTTTAATCCTTTCTGGTGCCCAAAGAAAGTTTCTGGTGGGGAAAGGCAGGAGAAAACTATGGCCAGTTTCTAACACTCTCCCTGAATGCTAGCATTACAATGCCCAAGATCTACCAAGGCCATATTCTTGGGCATTTTTAAAATGCCATATTCATGGGGATTCTTAGTGGCCGTTTCACTCTCATATGAGACTTCCTTCCTTGAAAGCAAAGCCTGAGCACGAACATCTTCCCAATATTTCACAATATGAGACATGACTTAATTCAATAGTAGACTCCTAGGAAAAACTCATTCTCTGAAACCCAACAGAGATGCTGTCAGTCAGTGTAGACCAGGAATGGGGAACATGTGGCCAGTAGTGACTCATGGTGGTGGCGGGATGAGGCAATGGTGTCCTCCTCAGGAAGGGGGGGGTGCGGGGGATGCCATCCACCCTGGGTGTCATCCCTGAGGGGGTGACAAAATGGCACACCACGGGGAGTGGCAATTACTGTGGGGCCTGGCCTGCAGCATGCCCAAGCCATGCGTCTCTCCTGGGAGTGACACAGTTGTTCTGGGCCCCATGCTGCCCCAAACGGCAGCATGGGGCTTGCACCCACCAGGCAGACTCCATGGGCAGATTGCCGCGGCGCCCCCCTGGGTGGATCACTGCGGTGCCCCCATGCATGGATTGCCCAGCCCCCGTGGGTGGCTCACCCCGTCCCCGCCGCTCTGGGTGCCGGAGCAGCTAGCTTACACCCCTGGTCCTCCTTGCTCCAGCAGTGTTGTATTCATCCAGCCAGGGATGAGGCAGGATGTGTTCAGGGAGTAAAGGTGGTGACCATACAGATGTGCAGACCAAATAAAATAATCACATTCTACTTCTTTCTTCTTTTTGTAATTTAGTAAAAGGACTAGGGTCTTCCCAGCCTCACAGATATACTCCAGAGCTCATGACTTGATATTGGCAATCATTTATATTCAGTTCACCTAAATGGGCATCCACAAAATGGCATTTCTCAAGCCTGCCTTCGCAGTAGAGTTTCACCATGACTGCCACGCTACATGTTCCATGTCAGCGGTAGTTCAATTGAAAAATGATCCAGTTGAATGTGCACCTTGTTCACGCCCCATTTATTTCAATTTATTTATTAGCATTAAGCAGGCACATACCGGTAATTGTCTCTGAAATTATTGGGACTTTGAAAGTGCTTCGGTTTGGCTGCACATAGTGCCATTTTGCAATATATAATGGCCAATAGAGGCTTTCAGTTAAATAGCAGCCGTTCAGGCTACGGGACTCTAACCCTTCTTTGTCTCTGTGCAAAACAAGAGCTGCTTTGCAAAGGCAACAATGTGGGATTCAAAGCCAGTCTGTTGGCGATTCGAACCTGGCCAGTGTGGTGTAGTGGTTAAGAGCGGTAGACTCGTAATCTGGTGAACCAAGTTCGCATCTCTGCTCCTCCACATGCAGCTGCTGGGTGACCTTGGGCTAGTCACACTTCTTTGAAGTCTCTCAGCCCCACTCACCTCACAGAGTGTTTGTTGTGGGGGAGGAAGGGAAAGGAGAATGTTAGCCGCTTTGAGACTCCTTTGGGTAGTGATAAAGCTGGATATCAAATCCAAACTCTTCTTCTCTTCTTCTTCTTGGACATTTAATTCTGATAAGGTTTCTGCACGCAAAAATCATACTGCCCTATTTTGCATTCCTTTTGCCAGCTTCAGTACTTTGGACAAAAATAAATTCCGAATTACCACCAGGCTTTCAAATATTTCTCAGATGGCTAAATAAGGACTGGTTTGTGCACTGTGTGGTTGCACAAGAGGGAGCTGGAATGAGGAAATGCGCTCTCTCTCTCTCTCTCTCAGCATCCCTCAATCAAGCTGACACAAGACCAAGTTTCCATTTCCAGTTAACTTTCTTATATGCTAAGATTGTGCAATCTTGCCCCAACGTCGCACACAAAGGTATGTCAGATATGCCTTTCAGTATAAGATATGACATGCAGTACAAATGCAGATACTGTCTGGTTCCCTGAGTGGATCACAGGCCAGCAATCATTCAGGGAGTATGAGCACGGAAAGCTTGGCTGGGCCCCTGCCTTTCATCTTTATGGGAGCTTTGACACGTGGGCATTACATAAGCTGCCAAACCCATCTTTCAATTGAAACAACTTATGTGGAATTCAAATTCAAAAGCTGTTTGGTTTTCCCCGTCTTAAACCGAACAAGTAAAAACCAAGCTCACTTTTTACCCCCTACTAAACAAACAGAAAATCTGAAGCCTCCCCCCTCCCCTGCCACTGTCAAAGGAAAATCCCGGGCATGTGGCAACATGCATGTGCAAGCGCGAGGGAATTTTGCAATTAAAAAACAGTTCTGTCCAAGTACAGTGCAAAGCTTTATTTTGGGAAGCAAGTTAGTTCAGCACATTACAGTTAGTGACGCACGATGGCTAAAGTTATAATTTCGGAAGGGGACTTTCTAAAGTGGTGGTTAATGGTTTAAATGTTTTACTGCAATATTGGCAATATAAATGAGCAATATTGAGAAACTTGGCAACTGGTTAGGATTGGCTCAGTCTTTTTTTGTACCCTCAGGCAAACCTAACACTGCCTGCCCCTGATCCATAGTTTATTGTTTAACCAATTGCAGCCCCTTTTTCCTTTCCCACTCAAACGGGGTGAAGAACTGAAATTAGGAAAATGAGAAGTTTGGGCTTGCCCCACCCACCTCAGGTGATCTATTCCCAAGGTTCTGGGTCTGTTTAGTCCAGCACCCTGCTCTTCGCGCGGCCAACCAAATGCCTGTGGAAAACACACAAGCACAATTTGAGCACAAGAGGGTTTCCCCGCCCTGTGGTTTCCAGAAACGGGTATTCAGAAACATTGCTGTGTCCAGCTGCGGAGGCAGAGCGTAGCCATCCTGGCTAGTAGCCATCAATAGCCCTCTCCTCCATTAATTTGTCTAACCCTCTTTTAAAGCAACCTAGGTTGGTGGCCACCACTGCCTCCTGAGCGAGCCCGTTCCACAGTTTAACGAAGCACTGGAAACCCGCAGCAGGTAGAATCAGATCCGATGTTTAACAAAGCCAACTAATTCTAGTTTTACCCCCCCCCCCACACACACACCACCACCCTGGATTTGATATCCTGCTTTATCACTACCTGAAGGAGTCTCAAAGCGGCTAACAATCTCCTTTCCCTTCCTCCCCCACAACAAACACTCTGTGAGGTGAGTGAGGCTGAGAGACTTCAGAGAAGTGTGACTAGCCCAAGGTCACCCAGCAGCTGCATGTGGAGGAGCGGAGACACGAACCCGGTTCCCCAGATTACGAGTCCAACGCTCTTAACCACTACACCACACTGGCTGAAGCAGGCAGGAGAGGGCTGGCTGATGTGGGTGGTAGGGCAGCGTTCCATTTGCCTGTGTGGATGAATCTCCACTGCTTACCCTCCATGAATTCTCTCTGCAATTATGAAAGGTGCACTGCCAGGACCAGGAAAAATTTAAGGGGACAAATAATCTTCCTTAAAAAGCTACCGTCCTTTCCTACAAGCTCATCAAGTACAGCTAATTAAAAAAAAAAAAGATCTAAAGAGAAGGTGGGTTTCCCTCTGCTTGCCTAAACAGCCTCTCTCTTTCAGCCTCCTTAATTTGCTAATGTTGTACACAGCCTCTTGTTTATGTGACAGCGCTTACTGCCACAAAGGCAGCTGTGACACTGCCTAAATCGGGCAGGAGACGAAGCGGGGCTGTTCAATAAAGCACAGAGCCAGTGTTTACAGATAGCTTACTAATAAATCAGCAGTGCCTGGAAAACTAATACAGAGAAACTTTGCATGTGATGCGAGGTTGATTTTATGAAAGTGGCTCTGACGTGCAGCTGCAGCTCATCTTCAATGACTCATTAGCTTTGAAGAAAATTCCTTTCCCAAAGACAGCCAGACTTTTCTTTGCTAATGAGGATTTTCACTTTGCTCCAGCTTTGCCTTGCACGTGCTTATAATAAGCTAGTCTTGAAGCCACCATGGGAGACAAAAACCCACACAGAGGGAAGTGGGGGTGGGGGGAACGACATGAATTTTCACAAAGGCTTTAGCTCCACGTTGGTCAGTTCCACAGGCCACTTTATGGCGGATGCGACAGTGTGCCTGCATCCCTGTTTTGCACATGTTATCACCCACATGACCTCATCAAATATCATTTCCCCCATTTAATCTGGATTTGCCATTTGGCAGTTCGGGGGGTGGGGGGGAATTCCAATATGTAAAATAAACCCTCACAGTAATGCTAACTTCGGATAATGTCCGAGGGGAGGGTTATATGAGATGGCATTTTGACACGGCATTTGCCGTTGTGTGGATGCTATGAAAAGCTTCTGCACATGAAGAGTCCGCCACGTGAAATCACCTGTTGAAACAGCCAAGGCACAAATTATCATGCACAGCAGCAACAAAAACCTTTGCAACCGCTCACATCTGATGAACTTAGTAGGCAGATTAAACAAGTGATATTGAAAGAGGCATTTGTTGGCAGGAATTCCTAAGTGTAAAAAAGGGGGCTGGGAACCCTTTTGCTCCATGGGCCAGATCCTTATCCGGACATACTTCAGGATTTCAAAGCACAGCCAAACTGAGCAGGATTTAACACCCCGGGGCAGGATGCATGGCCATTCTTGTATTCAATAAGTGCTAACATTCAAACTGCTTTAAAAATATATATATTATTTTAAAAATCACTGGGTTTATTTTTTTATGGTGTATCAGGCAACTAATGTAGACATGTGTAGCTTATGTTGAAATATACTGTATAGAACTTGGCCTGCTAAAGATTTGTTATTGGAGTGTTTGTATAGATGGTAATTATTTTATTATAATAAACTATTTCATTTCACTTTCTCATTTAAGTTCCACACATCCTGCTCTGACCCCGACAGTGGGTCTTTCACCAGAGACCATTCTTGTCAAGTTAATTTGGATGGCCCAGCATGTTCCATTTAATGACATTTTTTTTTCTCTTTAGCCCATTTCACTCAGCCCTTCAAGTGTACATAATAAAAAACACAGAGGGGAAGAGGGATGACACCTGTTTATTCTCCCTACCTATCCTTGACATGTTGTCTTTGCCTGTGTGATTAGAGCTCTCATGGGTACATTTTGTACACGTTTTGTACGCATGGTTCTCCCCCCTTTCTCTGTATGCATTCACTACCCATGGTTAGAAGACTATTGGGGGTGTTTTGTAAAGGTGATTTGGATGGCTCAGCAATTCCCATTTAACAGCAGCTGGAAGACTGTATGGAAAATATGGGTTTGCACAAATCCTCTCTTATTCTCACAACCATCTTGCAATATAGGCTCAGCTGGGGGGAGAGGCAGACTTTTGCCCTAGGCAATCTAATAATCATTTATTTGTTTTACTGCACTTTTAAATATTTGTTTTATTTAGACCATTTCTGTACTGTTTAATGTAGAATACCTACTCTAAACAGTATACAGAAAACTAAAGCAACAACAACAGACAGCTTAAACACCAACAATGCCCAGCTCCATATACAAATGTTACATTAATGCAAAATCCCTAATAAAGAAAAGCAGGTATCAGGTCCTTCTTATCCCCTCTCAGCCTCCTAGATGTCACCCAGGACTCCACCTATCTGCCCTGGCTCTCACTCACAGCATGAACAAACTCATAACTCATACACAAAATCTTATTTTTATATAAAAGAGGCAGATACAAGAAACTGCTGGCATCACTCTAGTCTCTAGTCTTGCTTTTTATGGGCAGAACCGAGGTGGGTGGAGCCTTCTCAAGCTGCTCACAGCTGGGTTCCAAGTACAGCAGGCTTGGTGAATTTCACTGGGGATCCCAAGGATTTGATTAGATTTAATTAATTTCTATTTCACTTAATAGATCTAAAATATCTCTAAGTGGTGTACAAAAAACTGAAGGGCCAACAGACATCTTAAAGAAAATATTGCAAAAACACACAATTACATATAAAGATGTTACATCAATATAAAGTTACTTATATTAAATCGATATCAATTCATTTTCCATATGACATACCCTCCCTCTCAGCCTCTGGCTTCTCACCCAGGATCCAAACTAACTCTCAGCTCACCTACATCCAACACCCTTTTAGAATGTGGCTTGAGGTAATTGAAATTCACAAGGGAGGGGGGCAGAGGAGGTCATTTTATAATGTGAATAATGTTGGATGTGTATAAGAAATATTTGTGCTTTGTTTGTGTTTTTGCTTGTTTGTCTGTTTTTCTTTTATAAAATGAATAAAATGTATTTTAAAAAAATAGAATGTGGCTTGGGGGGGCTGGTTATTGAGTTACTGCTTTTGGTTTGATTTTATGTTGTAGTCTTGTTGTGAACCGCCCTGAGACCTCCAGGTATAGGGTAGTGTATAAGTTGAATTAATAATAATAATAATAATAATAATAATAATAATAATAATAATACAGAAGTCTCACAACGGGAAGAGTTCCAGGAAACAGCAGACATCCCCCTAATCGCTCACTATAGACTTGCTTTTTATGGGCAGAACCAAGGTGGATGGTATTTTCTCAGGCTGGACACAGCCGTGTCCCATTCAGCTGCAATCTCCACACTCAGTTCCAGGTACAGAAAGGATGGCTTGTAGGACAGCCCTCTACTGACAGTTGCTTCCCTGGCCCCTTCCTGCTTATCCCCCTTCAGCTACTGAACAGAGGTGCATACTCCTGTTGAAAACTAACAAACTCAGAGGGCATTAACAGGTCATTCCTATCAGATTTTTCTGGGCGGGCAATCAGCACATTAGCTCCCACCCTTCTCTGCTTTGCATCATGGATATTTGTTATTCCACCACTTGCCCTCCACACCAGTGGGTGGCGCCTGAATGGATGCATCTGGGCCGTTTCTTCATCTGTCACCTCAGTTACCCCTTTTCCATCTTCCAGTCCCTTTTCCCACTCTGAGCAGGAATGTAGGCATTTCTGTATCAGTGCTCAGAAACAAGTTTTTAAAAAGCACAATGAGTGCCTACGGATGCAAGAGTAAACTTTACCAACATGTAGTTATGGGCAAGAATGGAGGCTTGTGCTATGGGGAGGTGGAGCAATATCCATTTCATCTCTTTTTAACAATAATAATAATAATGAGACCTTGCTCAAAAGTGATACCATGCTATCTCGAACTGCTGTTTGATGGAGTTGAGGATGGGTGAATATATCCCATAATACTGGGGTTACCCTGTAGACCCTCATAATTGTTAAAACCACAACCATGCACGAGCCACACACATACTGATAAACTGCAGCAGCAATGAAATACCAAAATTCTGATAAAGACTTCCATATTCCAGATGTTCTGAATCAGGTTTCAAGGTCTAAAAGTGTTTATAAGACATCTCATTATATTGCAAGAGCAAAGAGTGCTCTCAGGAAACTACTCCTTGTGTTATCAAAGGTTTTGTTGTTCTTTGTTACTTTGAATTGGCCAAATGAACGAACATTTGCCTTGGAGTGGAGACCTGGGCCTAAGCTTAGAAAGTAACACCTTCTCAAATATTCTACCCTGTTTCTCCTAAAATAAGACATAGCCATAAAATAAGCCATAGCAGGATTTCTATGCATTTGCAAAATATAAGCCGTTCCCCAAAAATAAGCCATACCCCAAAAATAAGCCATAGTGACGTGGTACCTCCCATTAAAACAGCCTGGAGAGGCGTGGCTATGCAGCGTACCGATGCGACACGGTTAAAATAAGACATCCCCTGAAAATAAGCCATACTGTGTTTTGTTGAGCGGAAAAAAATATAAGACGGTGTCTTATTTTAGGAGAAACACGGGTAGTTATTAGATGCCAAATTCTTCCCAGCAATCTGAACTTCTCACAAATACAGCAAACAGGAAGAAAGGAAACAGGATAGAGCAGCACAGAGTTTGATTTTGCATCGGGACCATACAATGCTTGGCGGGTACACAGAAATCAAGGGCAGTACGTGCTATGCAATGCAGCCCCAGCTCCCCCGTGCACATTCACTGTACACACACAGGAATATAGGAAACTGTTTTGCACTGATTGTCCTGAACCCCTGGCCTACCTGGTGGCGAGTCAGTATGTCACGTCTCCAGTCTGGGGTCACACCATGTATCCCTAGTCCCAAGTGAAGCATAGTCCTGTAGAGGCCCTGGAGCATCCAAGCCAAGCTCCATTAACCTGGGTAGTTGAACAGACACAGCCATTCAACTCTGCTTTGCTTTTGTATTTTGCATGCTGATTGCAGCATCTGGGCTTGATAAGGCCTGTGACCCTCACCTGTTCTGAGTCTACTCCAGCTGAGGAATCACACACCTCCCTCCTCCCAGAGCTAACGAGCCCCACCTGGCCAGCCAAGGAGCTGTGGGTCCTTGCCTGCCTCAGCTTCCTAGAGCACACCTCCTGCTGCTCCATGCGCCTCAGAGCCCACTGTGTTCATGGGGACTGGGGGCCCTCTGGCTCTGGTGATGGGTCCTGCTGCTCCGGTTCCTGTGCCCTGACCTCTATCCCTTCGCCATCCTCCATCACCCTGTGAGTATTTTCTACCTCAACGTCTCCTTCCCTATCCCGAGCGTGTCCCAGTCCCAGCTACACCCCTTGCCGGGATCATCTTCCTCCTCCCCGTTGTCTTGCCAGTTCATGACACCGATATACCACTGAAGTTTTATTTCCATCTATTTTGTTCGCCCAGCTATTGCACTGCTAGCCCAACATGCGGGCTTGAGCATTAAGAGTTCTAAGGGCTTAAGTGGGTATGCATTGCTGCACAAAATTGTCTTCTGCTCATAGCCTCAGTGCGTGTGCCAGCAGGGCTTCGCAACACACTTAGCTTCAGCCCGCAGGCTAAATGGAAACCAGCCTGGAACCTCTCCAGACCCACAGGGCAGGCCTTCTGAAGGGTCTGCAATTAATTAAGACTGAAGGAGAGCTTTGAATAACCCTTTTATAGAACAAAATGCACAGTCAAATAACTCGGCAGACAAAACACAACAAAACCAACTTCATGGTTTCGTTTGAGAAAACAATTACAGGTTCAAGCAATGAAGAAATGCCTTGTTCAAGCCACTTGTGTGAATCTATTGAGTTCAGATTACAAAGCAGGGCTGCCCAGTTATAATAAAGCACAATAGTGCTTTATCCAGTGGCAGCCATCTGTACAAAAAGCCAGTAATAACATATTAGGTTTTAAATATGTATAAAGTTTGCACAACTTTGTTTTCAAAGAGGGCATTTGGAAAAAGAATAAGCATTCAGGTACCAGTCATATTCTATTGAATAAGAAAAATAGTCCTGTCACCCAATATGTCCCTTTCTAGTACTTTGCTTCTGCTATTCAATTATGTAATTGACTTTTTATAAAACATACAATGTTTAGGAATCTCTCTGATTTACGTCAGAGGCATAGACATCCTTCTGTTTTGTTTGCGGAAAATGTGGTTACCGTATATGAGAGTCACATATTAATTGAAAACCGATGATTTATCAGAAATGGAACTTCTGTGGGGTTTTGTGTTGTTGTTTTTTGCATAGCATAGTGAAAATGACTAGGCAAAAGTTATGTGGAAGGGCATTCCTGGATGGATTGCTTAAGAGTTGGTCAGATATAAGGAGAAGACCAAAGCTGGAGGTTTAGGAGGAATAGTATTATACAAGGTGCAATTCTACATGCTTCAACATAATTAGATTAATTACTTCCAAGACTGATAGATTAACCAAAATATATTTTAAAAGTTGGCAGCTATATTGAAATGCATGGATTATAATATGCAGGTGAATCTAATTGTCACAGCAGTCTATGATGCTCAGCATGAAATTATCCAGTTAGATGGCAAATTGCCAGATCGGACGTAGGGACAATATTTCATATTTCAGTGAATGAGTGGGGAGGATGAGCCAAACCTCTAGACAACGTAAATGCCCAGTACTTGTTATATATTTTCTGCTGCTGTTATATATTTAAGATTAAAGCCCTATTCCAGAGGTGAGAAACCACGGGCCCAAGTGACAAATGCAATCCTCTAGTGGGTCCCTGGAACTCTTAACAGGGCACATTCCTCACTGACCCTGCTTGAAATGTTTTGCCTTGCTGGACTATGTCCCTGAATTTTGATGATGTCTCTTGCTTGCCTGAGACTGGAGAGAGGTGTGTGGCTAGAATGTAAGTCACACCTGTTGCTCTGCCCACTTTTGCTGCCCTTAGAATCATAGAGTTGGAAGAGACCACAAGGGCCATCCAGCCCAACCCCCTGCCAAGCAGGAAACACCATCAAAGCATTCCTGACAGATGGCTGTCAAGCCTCCGCTTAAAGACCTCCAAAGAAGGAGACTCCACCACACACCTTGGCAGCAAATTCCACTGTCCAACAGCTCTTACTGTCAGGAAGTTCTTCATAATGTTTAGGTGGAATCTTCTTTCTTGTAATTTGAATCCATTGCCCCGTGTCCGCTTCTCTGGAGCAGCAGAAAACAACCTTTCACCCTCCTCTATATGACATCCTTTTATATATTTGAACATGGCTATCATATCACCTCTTAACCTTCTCTTCTCCAGGCTAAACATACCCAGCTCCCTAAGCCGTTCCTCATAAGCGTGAGGCCGTTCCTTGCATTCAGCGTGAGGGAATGTGGCCCTCCGCTCTGCCTACAACAGGTGTCCAACCCCTGCCCTATTTTGGGCAACCAAATAGGGCTTAAATTGGGGGCTCTGAAACACTGTGGCAGTAGGATGTCTCATTCCAAAGTGTTTTCCTTCTACCCAAACCTATTCGAAGGTGAAGTGCCTCTTTGTGTTTTTGTATCTGCTCTCCCAAGGCAATTCTCTAAATAAAAGATAGCAAAGCTCTATATAACTTTTCAGGAGATTTAAAAAAAAAAAATCTTGCTTCTGCCAAACTGTTCTAATAAATAGCCATGGCAGATGAAAGTTCAATTGCAGGTTCTATGGTTTGTGCAAATAGTAATGAGCCATAACTTACCGGATATTTTATAAGCTACTCGGGGATGTGTGCACTCTAAAGTGATTTAACCCCTTCCAGGCATGGCCAAACTTGGCCCTCCAGATGTTTTGGGACTACAATTCCGATCATCCCTGACCACTGGTCCAGTTAGGGATGATGGGAGTTGTAGTCCCAAAACATCTGCAGTATAAATAAGATAGGGCAATAAGGCAGCAGCAGGAGCAATGGTGAGTGCTACAGGAATTTTTCAGCAGCATGCTGCTTGTTTCCACTAAACCAGGGGTCAGCAAACTTTTTCAACAGGGGGCCAGTCCACTGTCCCTCAGACCTTGTGGGGGGCCGGACTATATTTTGTAAAAAATAATAATGAACGAATTTTTATGCCCCACAAATAACCCAGAGATGCATTTTAAATAAAAGCACACATTCTACTCATGTAAAACATACTGGGCTGGATCTGGCCCCCAGGCCTTAGCTTGCCTACCCATGCACTAAACCATAGTTTGCTTTAAGCTATGGTTTAATGTGACATGCACACTATATGCACTCCACATCTCTGCCATCTCCCCTTAGTGGTGTGCATGCACATGCACACACAATCACAATCTCCACATTCTGATAGCATCTCATTCGAGCACATGGGCCTGGTTTGCGCATCACAGGAAGCTACATTTTTTGTTTACCAGCAGTAGTGGACTTCGGACTCTCAACTGGCACCCTGTGCAATGCTTAAATATGGTGCCCACTACTTCTCATGCTCCATTCTACAGCATTGTTTTGATGCCCCCTGCTCCAGTTGCGCCACCCTAAACCCGCCTCTATTGCCAGGACTATGGAGGCTCACAGTTGCTTTGCTCCTTCCTGGCCCTTTTTGACTCCTGTGCCACATTGAGCTAAGTCCGAAGGCACAGTATACAAGTGAGAAAGTGGTGTGTCTACATCCACATCAAACAAAAAGATAGTACCTCCCTTCTTCTCACATGGGTGCTAAACTTGCCAGTCTGTGTAACGGTTTGCTTTGATGCTTTGTCACTGGAGATGAAACCTTTGTCAGCTGGGAAAGGCTGTGGCTCAGTAGTAGCACATATGCTTTACATGCAGAAGGTCCCAGGCTCCATCCCCAGGCAGAGCTGGGAAAGGTTCCCTCTCTAAAACCCTGGAGAGCCTCTGCCAGTCATTGTAGACAATACAGTTCTGAATTAGATGGACTGTCTGTGCAAGGCACCTTCCCATATTCCTCATGCTCATAGACCAACGTTCATCTCGGCCTCAATGAACTGAATCTTAGTGTAAATAGGGATGCACATCTCATTGTGGTGCCACATGTAGCGGACACCTAGTTCTGTATAACTAACTAGAGCTGCTCGGCGATTTTAATTTCAGACTGCTTTTACCTTCTGTGTTTATATAGCCTAAATAAAAAAAACCACCCCATATTTTATTCTGTTGCAAATTTTTAAGAGTTCTAAGTCACCATTCCACAGTTAAAGTTACAGTGGTGCCCCGCTAGACGAAAATAATTCGTTCTGCGAAAATTTTCGTCTAGCGGGTTTTTCGTCTAGCGAAGCGGCAATGACAGCCGCGCTTTCGCTAGACAAAAAAAAAAAAGACGAAACATTTTTGTCTTGCGAGGCAGCCCCATAGACTTTTTCGTCTAGCGGGGCAGCCTCCTGCTAGACGAATGCCTTCGTCTAGCGAGTTTTTCGTCTAGCGAGGCATTCGTCTAGCGGGGCACCACTGTATTTCTAGTGGAAGTTATTATATAATACCTTCTTGCTGGCTCCTGCTATGAAAGGCAAGAGCATTACTCCAGCCCTGTTTAAGTATTTGTGAAAAGTTGCAGGTCCAAGCCCACCCACCCCCATCCATCTACAGCACTTCCATATGCTGACAAGGTGAGGTTTCCTACTACTGGCACTGAATTAATACTAGCAAAAGACATAGGAAAATCCAACTAAACATAAACTGCAGTTTAGACAAACGTCTTCTTTTTAATTTGCAGAAAGGTTGCTAGAAGCCACGTTCCAGGTTCATGACTTGAGATGTCCTCTAGACTTCAGTGGCCTTTGGGCAACCATCTAAAAGGATACAGCTTCAGAGTTCATGTGAAAAGCACTCTTTAAATCAAGCATTTCCCTAGGGCCACCCACATGACTCCAGAAACAGCTGAACTGATTCAGGCTTTTGAGGAAGACCATTAAACCTTTGGCCTAAACGGAGCATGGAAAGCTTCAGCCTCTAAAGAATGACACTGACAAAAAAATTATGAGCAGTCTGAAAACAGTAATCACAGTGGAAGATCAAACTTTAGCTAGTTTTGCCCTTACCACACGCTTTGTAATTTAGATTTTTATTTATCCTGGAGTTTGTTTGTTTTTGTACCTCCAGACATCTGGGTTTCTTGAAGATGGTTTTTAAACCAATGTCTGCATTAGGGTTCATAGCATCTAACACAGGGATTTGAATTGTTCAATGTAACTTCACAATCTCTAAATAAATAAATATTTAACTATTAAAGTAATTAAAATTTAAAAAAATCAGTAGGGTAATACCTTTATTATGGCCAGCTAAAATATCACAAAATAGGAAGCAAACTTTTGAGTATGCTCTTCTTCAAGCTGGATATTGCTGAGCACAAAAAGGGGCAGAGGGAGGAGCAGCTGTTTCTGGGCATGTGAAAAAGCCCAACTAAGACAGTGTGGAGGAGGTGTTATGCAGGCTTAATTAGGCAAGACCATACTGGGTGCAAAAAATATTTAAAAGTCAATTAATTAAAATCATGCCAGGAAATTAATGAGCGAATCACCCTAACATTGTGCAGAGCAAGAAGAAGAAGAAATGGTTAAGAGCCACAAAAGAACTAAAAGTGCTCTAAGTGTTTTACAGTTTGTATTGTCCCAGCCCTGGACGCTAGTCTAAAGTAAGCTAGGAACTAAGCTTGTAAAATTGGTTTGACCTCTTCAGCAGTTTTCTTTTCCTGCAAAAATGGAATCTTACAGCTGCAAAATCACAGGATAAGAGGGAACCTCAAGAACAATTCAATTTCAACAGATTGGGAGGCAAAATATTTTCCCCCTGGCATTTTCTATTCCCTTCCGTTTCTAGATTAATCCAGATTTGTCCGGTAGCAAGAAGCGCTAGAAGGAATGGGTAAGCCTGCTGCTCTTTAAAATATTAAAGGAAACCCATTGGCACTGCAGAGTTGCAATGGCAGAGCAGGAAAAGGAGCATGCATCCTTTCCCCCCCCCCCTTTAGTTAAAAAAAATGGTACAGAGGTACTCGTGTCACTTTTCATTAATGACATCATGGGCACTCTAATCACATTTCCCCCTTGTTAGCCTGGAAAATAATTTCAAAAGGAAAATTGAAAATGTTTGAAAGTTGGGGGGGGGGGGACTACCCAAAAACAATGAAGAATTCAAATGTCATTTCAGCTCTTCTCTAGTATTGTACTTAAGAACTTAAGCAAATGCCCTGCTAGTTCAGGCCAAGAGGTCTGTCTAGCCCAGCATGTTGGTCTCACAGTGACCAGACTGATGCCTATGAAAAACCCACAAGGAAATCCTAATTGTTGCAGTGCTTCCCACACAACCTATCTGCAAGATCAGAGAAAAAACAGCAAAGTAATCAACAGAAGGATCTATGGCTGTGTGCATATATATGGAATTAATAGGAACAGACAAGGGCAATCATCTGGCTATTCACTGGCTGATCATCAGCAATAGGTTTCAATAGGAACATAAGAAACTGTCTCACACTGAATCAGACTGTTAGTCCCAATTGTTGACAATGACAGGCAGCAGCTCTCTAGGAAGTCTATCCCAGTGCTTCCTGGAGATGCCCAAGTTTAAACTTGGGACCTTTTGCCTGTAAGGTGTGCTCCACCCCTGAGCCTTCTGCACACTTACCGGTACTTGCCCCTTTCAATTCTGTCACATTTCATTCTGATAAATGTATTTCATAATTAAGCTTTGTATCTTAGTTCTAAATCCATTCATTACAACTTAACTGCCTCGATGTTGCACCACTAGCGATACTAGCAGCCATGTTCAGTAAGATTCCAAGAAGGAAAGTGCAATTTCACTTCAGCCAGCAATTAAAAAATTGTTTCCATCTATTACATCAAGCCTGGTCAGCCTACATAAAAAGACAGGCTAATCCTTCACAGCTTGGTAAAAAGGATACATTGGTTTAAATACCCACCCAGAACACACTGCTATCAGATGCTATCAGTCACTTGTTCATTGAAAAGCATTCAGCTGAGCTCCATATGGCATCATCCAGCTGATCCGTGGAAGAAAGACCCAACCACAGCTTTCCCCTTGGTGTGGTGTAATCCTCCCACAAGTCCATACAGATCAGAGAGATGACTATCCAAGAGGTTTGTAACTTCTCATACATCCTATCACAGTAGGGAAGTCATATTAACAAAAGGGTGGGCTTTTGTTTTTAACAAAAACCATCCAGAGGAGATAGGCATTTCAGCACCATAGCAGGGAACCACAGCCTTCTTCACACAATCTCTTAAAAGGAAAGGAAAAGACAGGGCGTTTTCAGGGTAGAGGATGTGGCCTTGTTGCCACTTTTGTTGCTGAAAGAGCTAGCTGAGCTCTCTTCCCACTTGAGTAGGACTTCAAAAGAGTGTTAAGCGGATAGTTAATCAACTGATTAGCATGCATAGAGAGAGAGAGAGAGAAGAAAGTTTTAAAAGGAATAGAAACACAGATGCTCTAAAAGAGAGTTGTGCTACTCATCATTAGTTACATCATGGGCACAGTCCACAAGGTGCTAGTGACACTCATGCAATCACAGTCCACATACATTTTGGGCTTCCCATAGGCTTAATGGTTTCTGCCAGGCATCTGGTTGGCCACTGTGAGAACAGGATGCTGGACCAGATAGGCCATTGGCCTGATCCAGCAGGCTCTTCTTATGTACTTTATCAAGGGACATACTGGAGTGGAGAAGAAATTGAAACTCTCCCTGGCAACATTTTGCACTTGAAGAGTTGAAAATGGGCCTTTTCCCTGCAACAGCAGCTCTACCTTGAGAAATCATTTATGGATCCCATGAAGCAATGCCACACTGTGCGCTACAACAGAATCACCTGAAAAGGCCCCAAGTTAGGGATGAGGAATATGTGGCCCTCTAGATGTCATTGGACTCCACCTTCCCTCAGCCCTAGCCAGAACGGCCAATGGTCAGGGCGGATGAGGAGGGCCACAGATTTCTTTCTCCTGCCTTAGGTCAATTTTCCAATGGAGCTTTACTGGAAGAATGAGAAGACACCAGCTGCGTTCAATAAATGCTGATTACATGCCCAAAAGTGCAGTGGTGATGCCTTTGTGAAGAAATGTTTCCAATGACAAGAAATGCATCAGATGCTGGGGGAGTTTCCAGTGTTTACAGAGGACAGTGTTCATGTGCGTAATGTCTCTGTAACAGAGATTCTAGTCGTATGCCATTATCCCCGTGAAATGCAAATATGGGTTGTACTTGTACCTGGAAGAATCGCATTACAGGACCAAAGAAAAATCGTCAGTGCTGATGAAGAAACAGCTAATACCTATAGACAATTTTAAACCCAAGAATGTGAATAGTAGCATTTGAGGGCAAGGATTGTGCCATTCAAAGACTGGGTAGTTCATGTAACTGTGTACATTGGAACTAGGATGTGCAACTGGTTGTGGTCTGGGGGCTGCACTCAGACCCCAAAGCTATTTTATTTGGCTCTTGATGATGCCATACAAAGTGTTGCAACCAGTAGAATTTCCACATTTTAAAGATTGCACTTTTCTTTGCATGCAATACATATAAATAGGCATATCTGCAAGCGATGCTGTGTCTGGCTACTTGTGCTGCATAAATGAAATCATTAGTATTATGTGGAACCTATTTTATTATGGAGCGGACCAAACCTACCCACATTCATCCCTCTAACCACTGTCTGGCGAAGAGAGTTGCCTCTGAGAATGCAGAAATTAACCATCTTGATCATACTTGCCCTAAATGCTCAGGCATTCCCGTTAGCGGAGGCACAAAAGACCTGGGTCTCTCCAGATGTTGCTGCACTCAGACTCCCATCAGCCCTGGCCATTGGCTAGGCTGGCTGGAGCTGATAGGCGCTGGAGTCCAACAATATCTGGAGAGCTATGGATTTCCTGCCTCTGTGTTAACAGCTTGCATTTCCATTCTCCCTCATTTGAGATAGAAATATGCTTCAGACATCACTTACGCAAAATATGTACAGAATCCCTCTCTTTGTCATTTGGCTGTTTTGAAGGAAAAGGTAGAATATGGTTATTTTAACAAATACTTTTCTTTATCCTTTTGTTATGAGATGCTTGGTTTTGTGATTCATAGAATGGTAGAGTTGGAAGAGACTCTTAAGGATCACCTAGTCCAACCCCGTGCAATGCCAGAATCTCAACTAAAGCATCCATGAGAGATGGCCATCCGACCTCTGCTTTAAAATCTCTCATGAGGGAGACTCTGCCACCTTCTGAGGAGTCCGTTACACTGTCAAACAGCTGTTACCACCATAAAGTTCTTCCTGATGTTTAACCATAAAGAGGGAGTAACAAAGGAGCGTGTCAGTGTGTATATTGTATATTGGCTGGATAGCTCAGTTGGTGGAGCATGAGACTCTTAATTCCAAGGTCGTGGGTTCAAGCCCCACATTGGATGAAAGATTCCTGCATTGCAGGGGGTTGGACTAGATGATCCTCATGACCCAACTCTGCAATCCGTGGTTGTAGTTTGGAAATGCTTTGTCAATTGGACAGAAAACCTGCAACCAAGATTCCTATGAATCAGTCCTATAGCTCTCGTCCGCTTTTCCCATTGACTAGCAAGCAATTGCCATTTGAACCATTAGTTATAGAGGTTTACAACTGCAGAGCAAACCCTGCAGCCATATGCATCATTACTCCTGCTTTACTACTAAACATTGCTTTGGCGCCCTCTGTACATTTGGTGCTGAAATGCATGCTGAAGACTGAAAAGCTGAAGCAGCTTTCGGCAGATGTACGTATAAGGCAAGTCAGCTCAGTAATACACAGCATGCAGCTACCATCTAGCGGCACTGAAGAACATCCACTGTGCTGAAACTAAATGCAGAGCCTCAATAGCACAATCTTTACGCCATCCAACATGGCTCTTAAACCACAGGATGCTGCTCCTGACAAATTACAGGGCATAGCCCTCAAGTGACAGAATGTTACCTCTGCCAAATAAGAGACCCGTAAGAACAATTGAGATGAAATGCTGGCAGATGTGGAAAATTTAACTTGCCCAGGACCCCCAGGCATCAGGGCCAGCCCACCAATGAGGCAAGGTGAGGCGAACGCCTCAGGTGGCAGGATCCACAGGAGCAGCAGATCCTGATGTAGACCTTTATTTCTCACCTTGTTCCTGGTTTAGATCTTCACTTACCCCTTCTTCCCTGGTGGGGAGGGGAGACGCCATTTTGTGGTTCACCTCTGAAGCTAAAATGTATTGAGCCGGCTCTGGTAGGCATCGTTTTGAGAAAGGTCCTTATCCTACTTCATAGAATCTTAGAGTTGGGAAGGACCCTGATGAACATCTAGTCCAACCCCCTGCAACACAGGAATATACAGCTGTCCCATATAGGAATTGAACCTGCAACCTTGGCATTATCAGCACCATGCTCTAACCAACTGAGTTATCCAGGACTCGTGAGCGGCATCTGGCGGGACCTGGCACACAGACACTGCATACCCATGAGCCGGCATGTGAGGGAAGAAGGTCCTTTGAGATATGATGTTGGATGTGTGAAGCTTCTGCATGGATTGCAGTCTCTGAAGAAGAATACTGGGTGTCCAAGCATTTCCAAATATAAGTTAAGAGCCACCTCATGAGCACAATTTGGATGGCCCATCTATGATTAAATACAGAAATGCAAAAAGGACTTAGGGCTAGCAAACGGAAGAGATTAATTCCTCCCAAATGTCCCACTGGAGGGAAAATATTCCTCCCCACTACAGTCCCTGTCTGGACCAGCAATCCTCCCCAAAACTGCTATTAAACATATATATGGAGAAACCTTTTCACAGTTATCCTTTACATTAGATCAGCTGCTTTCCTAGGTTCGGATTTAAATAGGAAAGTTGGGTGTTTTAAATGTGTAGGACATCCAGCTGTTCAGCAATGACTTGAAAGTATAAGGTATAAAGTATAAAGGAATGCTTGGCTCTGTCCACAACAACCCCACTCAATTCTTGCTATTAAAGAGGTACTTTATAAAAGAGTTCTCTGATGGGCCATATTCTTCCAAGTTTAATTTCAAGCTTTAGCTTCATTTCATGCTTCTTTCTGTTGCTTCCTAGTCAGGTCAATTAAGGGAGGGGGGGCAGAAGAGAGGGAAGAGAACCAAACAAAACCCTTTTTGAAATTTGAACCACCAACTTGCAACTTTTAAATGTACATGTGACATTATAGGGCTTGCAATCTATTTTTGCCAGTTTCGGTGGATTAGTAGGATCGCACCCAAAGTTTTCCAAAAATGTCAGACAGTTTACCACAGCAATTAAACTGTCTACCATCTGCAAAAGATTTAGCCAAGAGGTTTCTTAATTCTCCCCCAGCCTCCCACCAGAATATATTTGATTTAAGCTTTTCAGCAATTTCCCCTCCCATTGAAATCCAAAAGGCGTTTGGTATTGCAAAGTGTTTCGAAGGAAACCTCTTTCCCTTCTCCAGAATTAATTGTGCATTGATATAATATGAATCATATGTGCTTACAGATGATATTATTTAGGTGACAGTGAAATGCCCAAAATCTTATTAATGTCAGAATTCATATTTGATTTATTTTGTGAATGTCGGCTCTCAAGATACATTGCAAATGATGACAATCTGATGCACCTCTGCGGATCAAATTAGACAAGATACCATTTGTTCTAAGGGACACGGGTGGCGCTGTGGGTTAAACCACAGAGCCTATGGCTTGCTGATCAGAAGGTCGGTGGTTCGAATCCCTGCGACGGGGTGAGCTCCTGTTGTTTGGTCCCTGCTCCTGCCAACCTAGCAGTTTGAAAGCACATCAAAGTGCAAGTAGATAAATAGGTACCGCTCCAGTGGGAAGGTAAACGGCGTTTCTGTGCACTGCTCTGGTTTGCCAGAAGCCATTTAGTCATGCTGGCCACATGACCCGGAAGCTGTATGCAGGTCCCCCTGCCAATAAAGTGAGATGAGCGCCGCAACCCCAGAGTCTGACACAACTGGACCTAATGGTTAGGGGTCCCTTTACCTTTACTTACCATTTGTTTTATTACCAATTGTGCAAATGTCTTTTAAAAACTAAATTTCAGGTACACGCACAATCTGGATCTGGACCCTGGTATAGATGGTTGTTGTTGTTCAGTCGTTCAGTCGTGTCCGACTCTTCGTGACCCCATGGACCAGAGCACGCCAGGCACCCCTATCCTCCACTGCCTCCCGCAGTTTGGCCAAACTCATGCCAGTGGTATAGATGGTAGGTGGGTTTAACTCTTCAACCACAACCTTTACCAGAATCAAGCCCCATATGTCTGCTATTTGCAGGGTGTGTGCTCTCAATATCTCCAATAGCAACTTTGCCCCAAATGCAAATAGCAGACATGCACCTCTCAATTTGGACTAAGAGGGCAAAGACTTCTCAGTAGTGGCACCCGCCCAGTGGAATGCCCTCCCATCAGATGTCAAAGAAATAAACAACTATTTGACATTTAGAAGACATCTGAAGGCAGCCCTAGTTTAGGGAAGTTTTTAATGACTGTTGTTTTAATGTATTTTTAATCTCTTGTTGGAAGCCGCCCAGAGTGGCTGGGGAAACCCAGCCAGATGGGCGGGGTATAAATTATTATTATTATTGTTGTTGTTGTTATTAAAGCCCCCAACTCCCACACCAGGGTCTGACTCTGGATTGGACCCTGTCCCTGAGATTTACTTCTTCAAAGCCGCTCACTCAGTTGCTGGTTGTGCAAGTGGTGTCTCATCTAGTTTCTCTTTGAGTTTGCAGATATTCAAAAGATTTGTCTGTGACTGTCAACGCTTTCTACACTTTGGCCATTTTCACACACACACACACACACACACACACACACACACACACACCTCTGCCCTTCCCTTACTCTTACTATTTTTTTCATTCTTGGGAGATATTGCTCCCATTCTGGAGAACAAAAACATGTCTGAGGAAATACAACCTGGGGTTGGAGATTAGCACTGCTGGTTCTCCTCCCAAAAGGTTTGCTATTTTCAGAAACATTAGCCCTGGCATGAATTTAATGGGTCCACTACACTATGTTTAAAGGCTCCCTAAAAGAACACAAGGATAACTCAACCGACAATAGTGGAGTATATTAAGCGTGTCTGGGGAAACATTGCATTTTCTTGGCCAACTTTAGAATGCTACGTAGCTGAGCTAAAACTGACATGAGTGAAGGGTATTCTTTACTGCTACCGCCCATGTGGGTTGCAAGTCTGCTGATTGTTTCCAGTTGCCTGTCTCAGCCGAGTGTTATTTTTCACTCCTCTTGATGGAAACTATTCCAAAAGGCACCAGAGCTATAATTTTAACTCTCTTCTGTAAACACAAATTGCATATGACAAATAATCGAGCTGCCTATGTTCAAGGGCCTCTTTTCTCCTAAGTGTTTATGCGCTTCATCATTAGGAAGGATCAGTCCATACCAGCGGGAATTTCAACATGGGAGTAGATGCCCTTGGCAAACCAAATTGCTCCCACCAAGGGCCATGACATGCAGTGCAACTGCATTTATCTGTAAGCATTGGCTGGCTTGATTTTTCAGAGTTCGCTGTGAGTGGTCAGAAATTGTGTTTAATCTAAAGGACTGCCACAAAGTGCCCCAATTCCCTTGCTCAGTGAATTGCACCTTTGTTGATCTCCTTTAACCTCTTTCTCCTGTGTCAGTGTAGGCATGGTGACAGAGAGTGCAGACAGAATAAGGGGACATGGTTTGCATGTGACATCCCATCAGTTGAAGTACATTTAGTTCAGGGCTAGACAATGTGGTGCCCTCAAGATGTTCTTGGACCACAACTCCCACATCCCCAACTATTGGCCATGTAAACTGAGGCTGGTGAGAGTTGTAGTTCAGCAACATCTGGACATAGGTAATTGAATGTCTATGTCTACCACCTCCAGCTGGATCAAGGAGAGCATTGTTCTGGTGCATCAAAGCACCATAACAGCAGAGGGGCAACAGCTTCAGCCATGATCAAGGAAAGGTTTCCCATTGTAGATTTGTGCTAGGCACCCACTTGGGCCTCGGCTCACACACTGTAAAAGCCATAAAATAGATGCCTTCTCCTCAACTTACAGAGGGTCCTTACTTGATTGCTTCTGGTTTACAGAAGTCCACCCTAGTTGTATACTGCTCTGATATATCACAGCATTGTTAAAATGAGCTCTCCAAGAGCCTCAGGGGGGATATCTACCCTCTCAAAATTTACCCATGCTAACTCCACAGAACCCCAGAATTTGTGTTTCTCCTGAAAGGCTCATACTCCCAGCTTTACACAGAGATACAGGTAGACAAGTTGAAGGAGAACCCCCATAAGATAAGGAATGTAAAGTGTTGTTTTTTTCACCATTAAAATGAGAATACGTAACAGTTGAATAGGAATAGCAATAGTCTTCTCCCTCAAATCCTGAGCTGTCAGTGGCAATTCCCCAAGTAGGTGTGCTATGTAGGAGCATACAGTGGTACCTCGGGTTAGGAACTTAATTCGTTCTGGAGGTACATTCTTAACCTGAAACTGTTCTTAACCTGAAGCACCACTTTAGCTAATGGGACCTCCCGCAGCTGCTGCGCCGCCAGAGCACAATTTCTGTTCTTATCCTGAAGCAAAGTTCTTAACCTGAAGCGTTATTTCTGGGTTAGCAGAGTATGAAACCTGAAGCGTATGTAACCTGAGGTACCACTGTATTGGTGTTTTGCCCGTTCGTACTTCTGAATTTTGTCAGTAATGTCATTGCTACTATTTCTCTGGATGTATTAACATTTCAATACACTGCACAGTTTATTTCAACAGTTAATTGCATGTTTTATAGGCCCTTAGTGATCCTTGAATGAAGAATACCAAGCCAAAAATTTTATTGCTGCTCTTTCAGGAGAGAGCTAGAGAAAGAGCACTGTATTTGGAACTGCTGGCAAGACTCATGTTTGAGAGCCAATTCAAATGTTCAGAAAAATCATGTGGATGATGGTATCACTTCATAATGTAGGTGGTGGTTTGTCTGGCACAATATATTCCCTGCATTTTGAAATTAAAGCCTGGACTGCATATAACCCTAAGCTATGGTTCATTATACTATGCTTACCATTATGTATGGACCCTGCTCAGCAGCTTAACTGTGGGTTGTTTACTGCCTACATAACATGATCTGAAGTTTGTTGTTGGCTTATGAACCTTGTTTTGTTTTAACTATGGCTTGGCATTATGTGTTGAAGCAGCCTTCCCTAACTATGGTTTGTTTGAACATTTCATCCTAGATGTTCACCACACTATGAAAGTAGGAAGCAAGGGCAGTTGCAAAAAAATAAGTAAATAAACTTTGGTTTATCTGAAGAAGTGTGCATGCACACGAAAGCTCATACCAAGAACAAACTTAGTTGGTCTCTAAGGTGCTACTGGAAGGAATTTTTTTTAATTTTGTTTCGACTACAGCAGACCAACACTGCTACCTACCTGTAACTAAAACTTTGGTTTGTTTGGTTGCTTCATAGTTAACTTGTGGTTTGTTAAACAAACCATGACTTTGCATTTTGGGTGAATCATGCCTACACAGGTCAAAGAGAAATGTCCTAAGTAGCTCACTTTTCTCTGACATTTAGGGTTTCCACAGGCAGTTTTTGACATGAGGGAACATTCAGACATAAAGACCACAGGCATGCAGTTTCTGAATGTGTGAACTGGATCTGGCTGATTATGCAAAACTGTCTTCTCCAACCTGGCTCCCTCCACCTCCCATCAGTACCTGATAACATATGGAGGCCACCAGGTCAGGTGAAGACAATTGAAGAGCATACTAAACTTATGGCTAAATAAGGCAAAATTACATTTCCCCCTAAAGCAGTGATGTGGGAGATTTCAACTGGAACCACGGTTCAGGGAGAGGAGAACATAACCCAGCCTCCATCCTAGCCAGGCAAAGTGCATAGAGATCCACTGCTGATTTCACTTTTTAGCCATGACATCTGTATAGCCTTTGCTGATGCTGCTGTGCCCTTTAGTCATTCACTTGTATGGAACAGTTATTCTAGAGAAACTTGTAATGATCAAAACTGCCATGTGAAACCCCCTGATTCTGGTGGAATTATAATATTACCTAGGATTACCTATCCCATCCTATCCTATCATACTCTACTATACCTGAGTATAAAATAGCTCAGATCCAGATAGGGTTTTCCCCAGTGTTTTTTGATAGATCATAATTCACTCTACCTTTATTGTTTTGGTACCCTTGTCATCTTTCTCCCCAGCACAGTATTATTATGGTTGCTTGTCCTCCCTCACCTACTCTGTCCTCCCTGTTTTCCACAGACTAGAGGTCTAATGCCATGCTGATTAGTCTGAATGGGACAGTCCATAGAGAACTTGCTTCATATGCAAAACGTTCTGGACTCAACCTGTGGTGTCTCTTGGGTAGGTCAGCAAGACTCCCTGTCTGAAACCCTGCAGAGCCTCTGACAGTCAGAGCAGACAATACTGAACTAGATAGATCAATGGTCAGACATGGCTCTCTGTGTTCTTCAATTCCACCGCTGGTAGTGGTGCTGCCAGCAATGGTTCTACCCCGATCCAGAACTTGAGAGATGCCTAGGCCTTGGTCAGATCAGGACACGGCACCCTCAGGATGGGCTTGCAAATATAGTTCTAGTACAGAGGTCTCATGTCATGCTGATTAGTTTGGGTGTATGAATGGACAGTGGGGTTTTATTAAGGAACAAACTGGTACTTTGTATTTTATAGACACCACATCAGCATTTTCCTCGGCACACAGCAGAATGAAGCCCCGCCGAGCCATTCCTTGGTCACCACACTGAAGGATTTGGCTTTAGTCAAGCAACATGTAGCCAGGACACATTGGAAAGGCACCATGGCATCCTTTGCCAAGTATATTTACTACCAATATAGAAGCTGCCAGGCTTCTGTCAGCCTGATGCCATCTCTCTGGGGTTCTTTGCTGGATTTACAGCTACAGACCAGACCAATGTACCATGATGTAATGTCTCTAACTTCTAAGATATACAGTAGCTGATAGTATTAAACACATATCATACTTAAATGGCTACAGTCGCTTTCAATGAGCCTTAATGTTTCTTTCCATTGAAAGCTATGCCAATGATATCCTAGTAGTTTGCCGACACCACCGTTCCACTGCTACACATCATCTTATCCTTCCTTATATCCTATGTCTACCTTTCACACGACATTTAAACTTAGGTGCTAAAATGTATATTTTAATTGGGTTGCAATTAAATGGTGTAAATTTGCACTTTAAACAGGACCTACCTTGGTGAGTAGTTCTTCAGAGTGTATCAAAGAAGTTTTCGTTAGCAATAGCGAAGCCAGGCGATTACAGAATTTCCATTTCCTCATTCTATGGCTAGGGCAAATAAAGGATACACTGATAATCTTGGCTGCAGTAATCACTAGTCAATAGTAGTTAAAGCTCTGAATGCTTGCCCATTTCACTTTTTGGAGCAAACCTAGTGTGGGGGAGGGGAATATTCTCCTTGCAACCTCTGCCACTGAGCAAACATGCCTACTTGCTGCCATAGTTCCCCCAACCTGCTTCAGCACCAATCCACCCCTGCCCCCCGTTTGCAGCTTTCCCCCCCCCTCCTTCATGGAGTGATCCCAAACTATCAGAGATCATGTTGTGAAGATGATTGTGTCATGATGTGTCGTGATCTGCCCATCAGATTTGGCAACGATATGCCACTAGGGAGGAAGAAAGCTGCTTTAGAGCAGTGTTTTTCAACCTTTTTTGGGCAAAGGCACACTTGTTTCATGAAAAAAATCACGAGGCACACCACCATTAGAAAATGTTAAAAAATTTAACTCTGTGCCTATATTGACTATATATAAAGTAATTTTCCCACGGCACACCAGGCAACATCTCGTGGCACACTAGTGTGCCACGGAACAGTGGTTGAAAAACACTGCTTTAGAGTGAGGGCAACACTTCCTGGGTTTGTTGTATTGGTGATCCTAGTCAATCATAAATAGGCAAACAAGACTATTTAGGGCCATTTTCCAAATTCATTGTGTTTCAGGTGAAAGATTTTTGGATGGAGAAGGGATTCAAGCCTGAAGTGAGTAAAGATCTTATTTGTTCCTCGTAGAAGTAAATCAGTTGCCCCGCCTCTCCATACATCTGGTCCATATATGTAGCAACATTTAGAAAATCTAAGTAAATAAGCATATATGGTGGGGGGATGCTAAACATTTCCAGGCAGTGGGTCACTTTGATCCATGGTCCACCTACAGGAGCTGCATGTCAGAGTGAGTGTGGTTGAAGTGTAAGTGGTTGTGGCAAATTTCATTTCTCAAGGGACAGTTAAATGAGGGGGTGGGGTCCTTGTGAGAGTCAGAAAAATCTTTCGCCTCACCTCAACCTCACAACCCAGCAAGGGCTATGGGAGTGGTCAGCTTAGTCACCATTTGCTGGTGGAAGCTTTTAACTCTTGCAAGCTTTGGTGTGTCAAGCTAGCTTAACTGTTAAAGCTCTCTCTCCCCCCCCCACACACACACCCAAGACCCTGTCTCTGTCTATCAGGCGCAGCACAGTTGAAGCCTGCATTTGTACCACTTCCTATTAGAGATGCCTTATTTCTCACAAAAAATAACTCTATTTGCAATATTTGGTAAGCCGAGATCTGCTCAATGGCTTCCATTCAAATGAAAAACATGGAAAGGGATCCACAGCACGTCACCCTTGAACGCAGCAGCAGATTGAAAATTCCTTCAGCTTCCTCTGCATAGCATCGTCTAGAAATAAAACATATGGAGTTAGCACAACGGCTGATTGGATTTTGATTGCTCTGAAACGGAGCCAAGTTTAAAGTGGAGAGTGCAGCCTGAAAGGAAATACAGTAGACACTAGACCATTTATTTGTTTCTGAGAGGGGACCTGGCTGACAGACTGCTTCGAAGGTGGCTAGCAAAAGCAATATGTTTCCATCTGGAAACCATATGGGGAGCTCAGCTAGTATCTTGAAAAATGGCAGAGTTGATGCATGTACCATGAAAACAGAACATCACAGCCTTGTAAAACTGGAGTCGGTCAAGAGCATCACACCTGATGAACGGTCCTGATGAAGAATGGAAACAGTTCACCTACAAACAGGTGTCTAGTAAAACATGATATAAGCGGTACTCTGAAGAGAACTATTGAATAGGTAACAAGGTGGTGTCGAAGACTGGCAAAACACCCCTTCAAAGCAGCTCATTCATTGAAGGCGCATTCATTGGTCCCAAGCGAGTTCTAGGCACATGCAAGGAGTTGTGTGGAACAGCGAGTGGCCAGGGATAGAGAGACACATTCTTTTCCAAACTACAAAATTATGCACTCAACAAATTCAGTGATGAGTATTACAATGCAGTTTCATGCACATGCCCCGGTGTATATTTGCTGGTTGTGCATGTGTTAAGAAGATCTGTGTATGCAAACTTCCTTTACTGGGCTGGGACATCTGAAAGCTTATCCATTCAAAAAGGGCCAAAGGTGCATTGGGTGTATATTTGATCTCAGTAAAAACTAACAGTAGCAATCAAACTGCACTTTATGTTTAATAAGTAGAATGCAGTTCTGTCTCTGGTTTTTTTAAAGTAATTAGAGCTGCTGGGGCCCGGCTGTAATCAGGATCCCAGCATGAGGGGGGTGGATTTATCTCTTCCCTCCTGAGGTGCAGTTCCTCCAGAGTCTCCTTCCCACCCCCCAGTGACAACAGGATTTTTTCCCTAAGCCTGGAAGCCACGGGGAGGCATTATGGCTGGAGAAGGGAGGGATAAACCTCTCCTCCCTGTGTGCTACAATCCCAATAGCCATCCCTCTTGCTCACTATGATTAATTTAATGGGGAAAAGGAAAGATGCAACTATGTGTTATGTAAGAAATCTTCACATTTCATACTTTTTGCAAGGCTACCTTCCTGAACTTCATTATTCAAGCACTAAATGGCAGCACAAAATGTTGTCATGGGGAGGCATGCCAAGTGTTACACATCACAGCAGAAAGGAATCCCTCTTTTGCAGCATAATCTTTTTTTATAAATAAAAAAATAGTGCTGAAGGTGACACAGAAAACATAAAACAGTAAGTGGTAATCAACATTTTGGAAAAAAACCAATTTGCAAAATGCATTATGGGCAATTAAAAGTTGGAGGTGTTGAAATCAATAGACACCTAAACTGGGGAGATTTGGGGTCTCACCCTCTGGCACAAACAAACAAACAAATAACAAGGGGAATGATGAGTTTCTTTAGAAACATTATTCCTTGCAATAGATGCCACAACAAAGAAAGTCCTGCTCCGTACACTGAAATGCACTACTCTAAAGAATGGCTCACAGGGCAGTAAATTGGAGCACCTTGGGGGAAATATACAGGAGCCTTAAAATGAAAGTGTTCTAGCAGAACCTCTGTTCAGTTCCAGATAATCCAAATATGACAAAGTATGCAAATGTTTGAAAAGGCATTTGAAGGATGCATGTTATAGACACAAGTACTTATCAGAGACTGGGACGGCTACTCCCTGGCATGTCTGCAGATCTTGTGCCTTGTGTCAGAGAGATAGCTCAGTTGGTTAGAGAATGGGTCTGAATCCATTGCCTTCATATTGGTTGAGGTTCCTACATTGCAGGGAGTTGGACTAAATGACCCTTGGGGTCCCTTCCAATTCTATGATTCTATTATTTAGGGCTACTCAGGATGCTAGCATTTTAGAAAAAAGGAGTTGCTGTTTAAATTAGTAGGATATTACAAAAGGGCCCACATATTGAATTTGGATAATCTGTGCAATCAATATTCAGAATGAACATTTACAGTTGAAGTACATATGAAACTTCAGAATCCATGTGCCTGTCTGGCAAAAGCTTTCACATACTTAAATGGTGACAGAAAGACCTCAAAACATACATGAAAACAAAACAGCAGAGGATTCAGTTAGTATATTTGAATGTTCTGATAAAATTAACCTCAAGCGTGCTTTCCCCAAACAAAATGAAGGATTCACATTATTATTCATGTTCTTGTGGGTCATATAATTCACAAATTATTTGCGAATACACCAACAACTTTACTGCTTCTATGGAATTATGACATAGGCAAAAAAGAGTACTTCTCAGAGCGGATCATTGTACAAGTGTTTCTGAGTAGCCATCATGTGAAAAAATAAAATGCTTACTTTAAACACTACTGCCCTCTTGTGCTTAAACACAAACTAAAAATTGTCACAATCCCCTCTAAGCCTTCATTAGAAAACATTCCTGCCATTCAGTTCCTTGACACCGTTAATAGTTTTTATCACAATCCTCCTGTCCCAAGTTATCTTTTTGTGTAAGAAATTAGCTATAATCCCCTGATCATTTTGATTGCCCTTGCCTGCACATTTTCATTCTCCTACATACCGTATCCTTCTTGATATGGAGACCACAACTGCACACATTCTTCCAGATGCACGTGCACTATAGATTATATCAATTCATTAATTCTGCAATCGTAAAGCTGTTCACTTGGGCAGGGTGTGTGAAGGCAGTTCCCCACTCAGTCCCAAACCCTGCTGAGATCTTGCTAGCAGAGCAAAAGTGAGGTTACAGTGGTGCTCTTGCACATCTGTTCTTTTAACTCCTGGCTGGTTTAAATTTCACCTATATTTGTGGGGGGGGGTGAGTTCTCCCCTGAACAACCCTGCATACCAAGATCTCTTTTGGCCTTATAACGATATAGGCCCAGGATTAGTTTCTAGGGGCCATAGGACCAAAATTTAGGATGCAATTATCACCTTCCTAATACAGTGGTACCTCAGATTAAGAATTTAATTCATTCTGCAGTTCCGTTCTTAACCTGAAACTGTTCTTAACCTGAGGTAGGCTACCACTTTAGCTAATGGGGCCTCCCACTGCCACCGCACCGCCACCACACGATTTCTGTTCTCATCCTGAAGCAAAGTTCTTAACCCGAGGTACTATTTCTGGGTTAGCGGAGTCTGTAACCTGAGGTGTCTGTAACCTGAGGTACCACTGTAATCCTTAATTTTTTTAAATTAGTTTTTATTAAGGGTGGGTGGGTGGGTGTTAGAAAGCAAACAGATAAGCAGTGAAAGGCACATCTATTGTCTCCACTTTCAGTTCATAGTCTTTTTCACAGTTCATTTATGTTTGGCAAGAGACACTTTTGTCATGGACATAGACATCTTGCATTTGGAGGAGAGGTGGGGGGGAGAGATGGGGGTATTGTTCTTTCATTCTATTGCCTATTATTGGTGCAGGGGGCTTGTTTCAGTATCCTTAATCATCCTAATCATCCTTAATGTGGCATTGGCCTTTGTTGCTGCTGCCACACATCAAACTGACTTTTAGGATTAAGTTCTTCACCATGATATTTGTCCTTGGTAATTGCAGTTAACTCATATTCCACCAGTGCATGGGGGGGGGGGTCTCCACACCAATACCCATCACTTTATACTGTACTTTGTTATAATGAATCATTATTTGACATTTTGTTCCCCATTCACCCGCTTTGATATGCTTTCAGGGCTCTTGACTATCTGCCCGATTCCCAGAGACAGGGAAGACAAGCAGCAATGCCTCCCTCTCGCTGGTGAGAGGGGGGCATTCTGGCAGAAGCGGGGAAGCGGTGGAGTGGGTGGGGTGCCCCCTCTTGCACTTATGCTGCCAGAGGTGGGTGCTTCACACCACCTCCTTGGTAGGCTGGCTCTGCATGCAATAAATCAGTTCATTTTAGTAAAGCTTTCCACAATTTACCTGAGAAGTTGCACATTTTTGTTAGATCACCCAAGTTCACACTACCAGACCTGGCAACTTGCTTATTTCTGCTTTGTCAGTTAGCCTTAGAACTATTCTCTCTTGTCGCTTCTATATCATCATCTCAGTTATTAAGGTAATCGCCTCACCAAAAAAAATTACTCAGATGTTTATCTGCCCAAAATCATCTACAGTGAACTCTTGCAACATCTTTGCAACCTCCCTATCTTCCTTCAGTCATTCACACCTTTCCAATCCAACTATGTCTCTGTCCAGTTTCTACTTCAGATGCATTTAAATAAACTTGCATTGTTTTTCTTTTTTCTTTTTTCAAAGCAACATGACCACCCTTTATTATTTTATTTCCTTACCTTATTTTTATCACCAGCTTGTTCTGCTGCATTTTTCTTGTTTTCTTCATTTGGGAAAGACTTCCTCTTTTCCAAGAAAGTCTCTTTGGCTTTTACAAGTTCCGAGTTCCTTCACTCTACTTGCTAACCATCCTAGCATCCTCTTCAACTTGTTTGCACCTTTCCTAATCTGGGAGGGGGGGATTGTATCGCTTTCTATTATAGTGCTATTGAATAACCGCTAAGAATCTTGAAGATATTTGATGCTCTTGGCTCTCCCTTTCAGCTACAGTATTTGTTTTTAGATATTTCCTCTTTGGAAATTGAATATGACTGGGTTGAACTTTCTGGACATCCTTTTCATGTATGCTGCATTTGAAAGCACTGTGGTCCCTGTTCCTTAGGAAGTTGCTAGCACTTATTTAAGGAGATGGCATGCAGATTCCTTCTCCCCATTGTACAATAAGTACTGGTAGATATCCACATGTACAATAGTGTTCCTGCAGCTTATGGCCAAACAGGAAGACTCTCAAGATCAGAGTCTAGGACCAATTCCTATTTCTCCACTCCCTGCCACCCCAAAAAAATATTATTCCATGACAAACATTTTTGAATAGTTTGTTTTGGAATGGACTATGGAACTAACCTACATGATAGGATAACTTTCTTTTTATCTTTGAATATCTCAGCTGGGCTGCAGCTGGCTAACAGGTCATGAAAGTAAAAAAGAAGTTTGCTGAGTAACATAGTGGATGAATTTAGATGTGGCACAAACATGCGTACAGCCCCGGCTTGATTTGAATAAAGTATACACCCCTTTCAAGATCAACTCTTATTTGGCATTCTGAAAAATATACAGCAAACAAATAATAAATTAGCACAAACCACCCATATTTTTTTTTAAAAAAAATCTATGTATTAAATGCTAAAGTAGTCATATTATAGTACATTTTATACATATTAAAAATCTGGCTACGGATGCATCTTCAGTTATCTGCTTCCAGTTACATAAAACTGCAATCCTTTGAAATAAACTCCAAGTCACTTGGCAAGGGTCACATTTAATAAGAGTTAACTGGTACGTAAATGTGTCGGACATGCTAAAGATTTTTTAACATCTGCTCCAAATAAATACAAAGAAGAACTTAAGTTGGTTATTTTAAGACCATCAAGATACCATTCAGGTGACAAAATTATTAAAATATGTTTCAAACTCAGCAAACATTTCTGTAACACAAATTCAATGCTAAGCCATTGTGGCTGGCCACAAGAGTCTGGCGGCCACATGTGGATGAAAGAATGAGGTCAACTTTCTTCACTTTCAAACATGAAAGACTTCTTTTCAAGTTCGGCTGAGAACATCCCTTTCAATATCAGATTATGAGCAGGTGATTTTCAGAAAGCCACTGGCATATATGTTTAATGGTACAGGTATTTATATTAATTATATTTCACCTTCTCCGTAAGGTCAAGAGATACAACAGAACCTTTAGTCCAATGCAGTGAAGCTCTTATGATGTTCTCAGTGCCACCTTATTTTCCTCTCATTTTCACATCATTCAATTGTTTTCTTCTTTCCAATATCAGCTTTTGAACACATTCCAAATATAAACCATGGATATGCATTACTTTTACTAGATGTGGGAATGGAAGTGGAGATTCTGCTCTACCTAGAGGCAGAAACAATCAATGAAGAGTGGAGCCCATACAGTGCCTCTGCAGAGGCTGCAGGCTACAGCCAATAACAGACCATATTGGCTAAGACTGATAGGACTTGGGAGTCAACATAGGCGCCAACTCCTAGGGGTTTGGGCCCCCCAATAAATTAAAGGGGGCTGCCCCATTATTGATGGGCATTGTCCTTCAAATGGTGTGCATGCATCATGTGATCAATTATGCAGGACAGAGCTTACCCCATTATTTTGAAGTTGGGACCGCTGGGAGTCAACAACATCTAGAAGGCACTGTGTTCAAATTATGAATTGAATTCCATAATTTACAAGCTACCTGCTGCCAACAACCCTATCTCCCTTGAGTTCACAAAAAGTGCTGGCAACCACATGTGATATGGGAGATCCATTTTCAGATCTTTTGACATTGTAGAGTGAGCTTTAAACATGCTTAGGGGCAACCAAATTTGATCAGTGTGATTCAGAAGAGGGGGGTCAGCCTTCCAACATGTTGCATGTGTTTTTTACTGTTTTCCCTCACGGACACAATAGATTAGGAGTTATTTAGGCTAGCAAAATTGTATTGGGGAATTTAAATACCCTCCCCCCCCCCCAGCCTTGCTGTTATTAAATTTACCTCTTTGGTAGTTACGAGAGATCCAGCCTTGGCTCTGCCACATTTTGATGGCTTCTCACCTGCATTACAGCGATGATCTCATAGTCTCATGTTAACATGAAAATGCCCTAACTGCTAATAGGCTGATCATATACTCCACATGTGGGAATCAAGCCATACCAACCAACCTATGCATCAGATTCATAGTTCCCTACATTTCAGTCCTGTGTACTGTATGTCTACTCAAACCAACTGAGCTCAATGGGGCACTTTTTCAGGTATGTATAGGAGACCGACATTTGGCTATTCCTAGCACAAGACCGTCACGTATTAAACAGTGGCTACAGCCAATATTTAAACTAACCAATGAATTATGCAAAGAATGGTTAAATGCCTAACCAACACTGGTGATGAACTAGAGAAATATGTACGCTATACAAACCATTTTACCAAAAACAACTAGTGGACTGCTTACATCACATACTAATATGTGGAGTCAGCCTGAGCCAAACAGTCTGGGGCAGATTGGTGTATCAGTGACAAGCTACTTATGAATGCTATGGATGTAGTGTATTGTGATTACAGTAAGGCCTATGACAAATTTCCCCATGATAATCTTGCAGAGAAGCTAATAAAATATGGGCTGGATAAGGAACTATTAGGTGGATTTGTAGCTGGCTGACTGACCAAACCTAGAGTGCTCATTCATGGTTCTTTGTCACCCAGAAAAAAGTGACAAGTGGGGTGCTGCAGGGTTCTGTCCTGGGCCTGTTGTTCTTCCAACATCTTTATAAATGACTTGGATGAAGGAATTGAGGGGGTGCTCATCAGATTTTCAGATGACACCAAACAGAGGGGTAGCTAATGCTGCATGAGACACAGACTCATGATTCAAGAGGATATTAACAGATTGGAGAACTGGGCCCCAACTAACAGAATGAAATTAAATAGGGACAAATGTCAGCCCTACACTTAAGACAGCAAGAAAATGCTGTACAAATGTAAGATGGGGGACACTTGGATTGCCAGTAGTACATATGAAAATAATCTAGGCCAGAGGTAGGCAACATAAGGCCCGGATGCGGCCCAATCACAGACAGTCTGGGAATCAGTTTTGTTTTTTTTACATGCGTAGAATGTGTGCTTTTATTTAAAGTGCATCTCTGGGTTATTTGTGGGGCATAGGAATTCGTTCCATTTTTTTCTTCAAAATGTAGTCCAGCCCACCACATGGTCTGACAGATGGTGGACCGGCCCACGGCTGAAAAAGGTTGCTGACCCCTGATCTAGGTCTTAACTACAAGTTTAACATGAGACAACATTGTGGTGTAGCAGCAAAAAAGCTAATGCTATTCTAGGCTGTACCAACATAAGCATAGTATCCTGATCAAAGGAAGCAATAGTATCATGCTATGCTGCCTTGGTCAGGCCACACCTGGAACAGCGTGTCCAGTTCTGGGCATCAGAATTTAAGGACATTGACAAATATCTTCCTTCATTTGAGGTTTTTAAGCAGAGGTTGGATGGCCATCTGCCATGGATGCTTTAGCTGAGATTCATGCATCGCAGGGGGTTGGACTACATGACCCTTAGGGTCCCTTTCAACTCTACAATTATATGATTCTATGAATAATCCACAAGCTTGCAACTGTTGATGTATGCTTTACTTTAGTGGCATCAAAAACCTTGGGGCATCCGGCTCCTCTGGCAGCCACAATGGATGGTTGGCAGGTGTCATTTACTTCAACTAATATGGAAGATTGGTCACAGACGTACCATTATACAGAACTTTGGAATGAAGAAACTAGGATTTTATATGGCTAGGAGGAAAGGATTCTAAACAAACAAATCTACTCCAAAGAAGCTTCATTTAAACGCAGAATGTGCAAGTTTATCCATATCAAGTACAGTTTTTAACTAAACATACAAAAATAAAGAACTTTGATCACTAGGAGTCTTTATTAATAGACAAACCATGTTATCCGGAGTTTTACCTTGAGAAACCAAGAAGTGGAAGACAAAAAACCAGCTTTCTAGGACAGTAGTTCAGGGTTTTGTTTCATTTAAAAAAAAAAACCGCATACAACCCTGAATTAAGTTATCAAAATAAAACTTCAAGAAACCCACAGAGATAAATTAAATACCTGGTATACTTATACAGAATTTTCACAGAATTAGAACAAATGGGGGTCATACAAAGTAAACAGGTCACTCCCCAGGAAGGGGAGGAAGTTTAAATAACATCCTAGAGAAGGTAATCCAAATGGGGTGGGTATTACTATTTACTTCCATTCTTGATATACAATAATGAAGTGAAATTACTTTTGTTTCCAACAGTGCCAACCTAAACACCACCAACATGAAGGTGCTTTACTTTGAAAAAAAATAATCAGGAGCTGGGGTGGCTTAAGTGCACCAATTATCTAAGTTATAAATAATTATATCTTAAGGAATTAGGCATCAAACTTTAGCAAAAACACCTTAAATACTAGCACTCTGAGCATTAAGTTTTAATCCGTTTTGAATAAAAAAAGCACAAAGCACAGGTTTTACTTAAGTTTTTGTTTCTTTGTAACAAAAATTCACACAAAGAAAAATCTTAGGCTCAAGTGGTCACCTGTATTCTAATGGTCTCAAATTTACAGTATGGAAGCCACATATCTGACAGCAAAGTTTTTTATTGACATATTTATAAAATCAGGAAGTGTTTTATCCCCATTAATTACTGATTAGTTCAAGCTGTGTTTTTCAGAAATTCATATCACCGCTCATTTTAACAGGTTACTTTGGGTGCTTATTTATCATATATCTGGTGTGTGTTTTTAAATCAGTAACCACTTTTAAGTTGTTTACAACATACAGTATGAGAGGCTAGTCTGTTACTGATATACGGGTTCTTATAACACCAGGTTGTTCAGATTCATCTGTTCTTTAAACACGCTAATATGGTAAGACATAGGTAGTGTCTCTCTGCAGCACCATAATACTGTCTACAAACAGCTTTTAAGCTGTGTTTTGCCTAATGTTTTATTTAGCCCCCTCCCACCACTTACTTTATTTAGCAAAATACCATTGAAGACAAAAGTTTGCCCCTTACAATGAGGCACATTTTGGCATATGTGCTAAATGCTGCTACATAGGCAGGCATGTGCAAGTCATATTATGAAAAGGAGAGCCTCCACATTTAACTTTTTCATAGAAAAATATAAATATATTCCCTGAATTAGAGGAAGAGAAGATTCAACATGTTGCTAGTATCACTAGCAAAGGGAAAGTGGGCTAGATTTTCCTGTCAAGGTTAAATTTCACAGTCATCATCATCTGCGTATCTTACAGTTCTCCTGCCCCCATTTCTAGTTCTAATTTTGGAACGTCGGTTCCCTCTTTTATACTTGGTATAATCCAATTCCTCAGAATCATTCTCTTCATTCACTTTTGGCCGTTTCCTTCTCTGTGGTATTTTGTAAGGTTCATAAAAGCCATCATTTAAAGTGTCATCTATTGAAATGGCTTTCCTTTTCCTCTTTTTTGTCTTTCTAGTTCTCCTGTCAATATTTTTTGAGTCTGTTTGAGATTCTGAAGCAGAAGAATAATTGGAACTGCCATCAGGTTCTGGTTTTGAGCTGCTTGAAGTTCCAGGGTTTTTTGACAAAGAACTTCTTTGTTTTCTCTCTCCTTTTCCAGTCTCTGTTGTACTCCTCACCTTTTTATCACTATCTTCTTTTTCCAATTCGGAAACATTATGGTTATCAGAAAGCAGTGGCTGGCTTGAATCTATGCTACTGGAGGATTCATCTTCAGAAAATTCTACTGCATTTTTTTTCCTTTTAGGGACTGTTTTGCGCACAGGTGTGAGAGATCGTCTCCTTGGGGCTCTGCTCTGTCTGCTCTTTCGTTCCACCACACTTTCTACTTCAGAGTCCAAATGTTCCTGTTCTGGTTCTCTGCTAGATTTTTTAGCTCTGTAAGAGGAGGTCTGAAACTGTTTCTGCTTGAGCTCACATTCCTTTAGTTCTGCTTCACTTTCAGAGGGTGAAGGTGCATCATCCATCATCATCTTTCTGGCTGCAGCAGAGGCATTGCGATGAGGCAATTTTCTGTACCTGCTTTTAGGGTATCTAACTTCTGAACTTGAGAACTCTTCCTTGGCATCACTAATTAGCTTGATTTTGCTTGCAGCCACAGTAGCACTACGGCGTGGGGTTTTCTTTCCATTAGGGGTTTTGTTATTGTTTGTTTCACTATTCAATTCTGCAGAATTTTTGCAATTCTTCCTGTTCCGGAGTACTACTGGACTTTGCCTTATCACTCGGGTTGATTCTACAAGAGAAAAGTTTTAAATTTCAAAATACTTTATTCCCAACAGAGATGAGTGCATTTAGACAAATGATATACTGAAGTAATAATTCAAAACCAAACTCTATTATATAGGATAACAGTACAACTGTGAAATTTAAGCACCATTAAAATATTTTTTAATAATGAAAGTTCTAAGCAGACTTTTAATGTTATAAACACTTCACACTGCCTAGGGCAGCAAGTACCCACCAATAATCCCATACACACTTCCCTAGGAGCAAGCAGCATGGAACGCAATGGAACTTACTTCTGAGTAGACATGCATAAGACTATACTGTTAGCATGGCAGGCATTTCTTTAACTTTCTAATTCTAATTCTTGATCATTCAGGATGAACTTGCAACACTTATTTCTTATTTTGACCAATAAGGAGACTCTCTTAATGTATTTCAGTACAACAGATCATTTCCATTATTTTCTATAAAGCCCAGTATTTCACCTAGCCATTTTCTTGGTTTGTTTTGCCTTCACTTCTATCAATACTGTAGGGTTCTACATACCCCAATAGTTTTATGTTAGACACTGTTTTTGTAATGCTGATACTGTTTTAAACAGACTTTATATATTTTAAACACAAGCCATTGCACTTTATTTCCAGCTAGTGCTTTAAGAGGTCCATTGGCTCCCAACAGCAGATAGATCTGTTAGGCTTACCAGTTCCCTCAGGCACTGATTTAGAAATATATTAGTACAAGAAACATTACCTTTTCTAACAGCTTCTCTCTTTCGTTTCTTTTTCTTGTGTTGCTCTGTTGTGGCATCACTACTATTGGAGCAGGATTCAATTTCCAAATCAGGAGGGCAACTGGAGTCCACTGTGGATTTATATTTGGGCTTTCTTGAAAGTTCCCTGGTTTCTGGCAGAGAGTCTGTTCCATCCTCTCTATGCTCTATATCAGATTTTGCAGTGGCTTTGCTGCAATTTTTGTCTTTCGATTTACTAAAAGAATCTACAGTCTTCCGAGAGTCATGCTTCTTCTTAACTTCCTCACTGTATTGGTCTAACTCAGAATCTAGTTCAGATTCATAACTGGCTACAGTACTATGCAAATATATAGAAGGTTTATCAAGACTTCTGCCCTTTGGCATTTGGTTTTTGGGGTTATTTTCTGAAACTTCCACCCTGGGTTTTATATTAGGGGATTCATTACAAGGAGTTCTATGTTTGCGCCCATGGGCTTTAACATGCCTGTTTCTTCTTAAAGCACTTTCAGAATCTGAACTATTTTCAGACTCACTATCATATCTCATAGCAGATACAGCTGACTCAGTCTGACGACACTTTCTTCTGCTATATCTCCCATTTTTTCCTTCAGACTGTTGGTCTCCATCCCCTGAACTGTTTAACTTCCTAGTTGTAGAAGCTGCATTGTGATGGTTCAGCTTTTCATCATTTTCAAAGCCTCTGGTTTCTGAGTTGGAGAGATTTTCCATATCATTTATGTTCCTCAGTTTATAAGCTGCCACAGTAGCACTTTTACGAGGCAATCTTCGGTAACCTTGATGGTTGCCATTTTGTATTTTATAAGCTCCCTCTTCTTGAGAATCACTTTCATGCCTCCTTTTCCTGGCAGAACGTCTGCACCCATTCTCTTGGATGACACATTCTATAAAGGCAAGCAAAGATGATTATATAAAAGCAGACCTGGCATGTATAGCACAATATTAAACATTAACAAAAGCTAGTTTCATTGAAAAAAGTGTACATTTACAGACTACTTATTAAAGCTAAGCAGCTAGCACATGCATATATCTGATGGTAAGATATAATCCACCTTTCATTAATCCACATCCACACAAACAAATCAGCCCCATGTTACACTCAAGTGTTCCACAAACTTTAGTGCTTGAGCTAACAAAGTGTTCTCAAAGGCTTATAAAGAACAGATTTGGGAGAGGAGTTTTCAGGGAGAAATAGAAGTTCCGTTTGTATTAGTAGGATGCCACAACTGGACAGCACCCCAGATATTTGACTTTTTGACTTATATATCCTAAGTTTAATATTACATAGCATGTACTTCTTCAAAACAAAATTCAGTTAAGCAAGGTCTTTTAAATCAATCATGCCTGCAATAGTTAGTGACTGGGAGTGACCAGGATAGCTATCTTGAGAACTGTTGTACTGCTTAAATCCCAGATTATGATCTAGATACATTTTATTCATCAAAATTCAATCTCTGCTGAATATTGGATAGTTACACTTAAGAGTGGCTACAAGGAAAAATCTTTTTAAATCTGAAATGTGCATTAAATCACATTTTATACATTTAAAATACATCACCTTTCCTGGTTTTTTTCCTTCTTTTTGTTGAGTTGCTGCTATCAGTTCCAGACTCTAAATCAGATGAGCACTTGGAGCTATCTTTGGGTAGTCTTGACATCTTAGAAGACCCTCTGCTCTCTGAAAAAGTGACACGCTCATCCTCTTTCCCTGACTCCAGTCCTTCATCCGAGTCACTTAATACCTTAGCTTTCCTGAAATGAGTTGATGCTCTTTTACAGGTTTGTTTTTCTAAACTATTGCATTTCTCTCGCTCAGAATCTGCCTCAGATATATTTCTGTTATTACTTCTGGATGCAGAAGGTAACTGGCAAGAAGCTTTTTGAATGCTCCCATCCTCTGACACAAGGCTTTTGGAGTCATCTTCTGAAAATTCAACAAGGGATTTTAATTTTGGAGATGCAGAGTGGGTAGCTCTTTGTGACTGCTTCTGGCCATTAACGTGACAACCCTTTAGTGTTTTTTGCATGCTATTTTCAGAATCTGAGCTCCCACTTTCAGATTCACTAGCATGCTTTTTTCGAACAGCAACAGCACCTGAACCAGCTTTGGAGGTTTTCCTTCGGTTAGATTCTTCTACTTCCTTGTCACTTTCAGACTGTATGGAACTTTCCTCAGAGTGATTTAGCAATACTTTTCTGGCTGCAGCAGAAGCATTGCGATGAGGCAGTTTTCTGTTTTTGCTTCCAATATCAACACTTTCTGAACTGGATAGCTCCTCTTCTACATCACTCATCAGTCTTAATTTATTAGCTGCTACAGTAGCACTTCTACGTGGAACTTTTCTGTGCCTTCCAGATCTGTTACACAAAGTCTCATACAGCTCTTTTGAATTATCCATTTCTCTTTCAGATACTCTTTTTCTGGTAGTTCTTTGGCTATTTCCATTCTCTTGATAAGCTAGACACAAAAATGAGGAGGTTTACTTATGTTGAACATTTAAAAATGTGCACAATTTGCCTGTCACCAAGCTCAGAACCATGCAAAGCTCTGGAACAATACACACAGGTCCCGCTTACTGAATGAAATGTGTTCCCTGGAAACTGTTCATTAGGTGAGCTTTTGTATAACAAGTACACAATTTCCATTATTTCCTGTAGAAATTGTATTTCTAATGCAGAATCTGTCCACGCCCTTTTCCCACTCCCTCCATGGTTTCTTCCTGAAATGGCTGCAGGCAATCATCCAAAGAAAGACAAAGTAAAAAGCTAATTTGACTGAACTTTCCTGCTTCCTGATTTGTCCAATCTTGTTCCATGCTCCATCTCTGCCTGAAAATGGCTGCCACTGACTAGCAAAGCAACCAAACAAACCAAGTAGTAAGGAAGCAGGCAATTTGGATAAGTGACTCTGTGGAGCACATAACAAGTTTGGGGCATATGAGCATGGGGATAGCGGAACCTGCATGTATTTCATGAAATTATATAGTGGAAATCTAATCCACTTTTGAAATAGATTTAAAATATCTCCACAATCACTCACAATACTATATAGCAAGAGAGACATTTGAGAAAATCATGGCACAATTGCATTTTAGTCTAGCATTTTCCCTACTCAATATTTAAATACATGCAAATCAAGATCAAAAAAAGCACACATTGTCACAAGCATCAAGTTGGTTTCTGGGCTTCAATTTAATTTTCAAGTGTAATTCAAAATACAGAATTTGTCATTTAAAGCCAGGTGTGGAAATCAGTTTTCCTCAAATTAATACAAACTTGCCCAAACATATGTCACATGTGACATCAGGTGTCGGGATACGTTGCACGGATCCGCCATAGGATCCACATTTATTTATTTGTTTAATGAGGTTTTCAGGAACTACTTTTGGTATTACTACGCGCAAAAGCGAAAGCGAAAGTAAGAATGAATAGTTTGGTTCACCAATGAGATTAATCCGCCTTTATTTTGTAGTTCCGGTCATGTTCAAAGTTGTTAATGAGCGTTAAACTTGCTTCCCGCCTTTTTGGAGGGCAGCAACAGTGATTTTATTGGTTGAGGCATTGATCATGATGTCACGTTTGTTCCTAAATAAAAGGCTGAGGCTCCCCGCTTAGGCACGTTCTTTTTGGTTAGTCGCACGTTCTCTTACTTTAAGTTCAGGGTTTAGTTTAAGGGTATTGGGAGCGGGCTGGATGGGTTGGATGGGTTTTTCCTTTAGTTAGAGTTAGATCGCGGAAGATCATTCGGTTTAGCTTTAGTTAGGTTTCTTTTAGGTTTAGCCTAGGGCTAGGCTCGCGGAAGATATTTTGGTTTTAGCATTATTTAGTTAGCCTCGCGGAAGATTGGGCGCGCAGGGACTTTGAGCTTAGGAGAACTTAGCTTAGGGGACGAGCCTACGCGGGTTCTGCCAAAGCCACTAAAGATATAACCGGTGTCTGTCTTTCTTTGGGGTAAAAGGGGGAGTAAAAGGTTTAAGGTAAAATTTTTAATTTCCTTGAGTTGATCTACTTATTCAGATTCAGGGTATCTTCTATTTCTCGAGGCAATATTTTGGTTAGAAGGCAATTAAGAACTCATGCACCTTCGGAGTCATCACCCGGCTTACTCAGTTTCCTTCGGATTGTGAGACTTGGCCGGCGCCCGTGCTCACAAGCACGTGGAACGCTGGCCGCTTTCCCCGCTACTGGTACCTCGTGCATGGGCAGTCCAAGTTTGTGCACGAGGAGCTCCAGCACCCAAACCCCGACAATCAGGCATGGAGCAGGTGAATGTGTGGCTGCTAAGTCAGGAAGTTAAAGTGTGCACCCAATTGTTCCTTGGCAAGTAGGGGTTGTTGACAGTGCCAGTCAACTGACTGGTGCCAACAGCATGCCTTTCAAAGGGATGTTTTCCCTCCACAGATGGTCTTTGCAAAGGAAAAGGTATTTTGGCAACACCGTCTGAATCCATACCATGCCTGAAAACAAACCCATCAAGGTGGCCTATGGAAGGTTAGGATCTGGGTCAAGGTTATTTCAAGGAATTCCCGCTGCTTGACTTCAAGATTTCAAGCCATCTGATGGGGATTGGGCTCTCAGCACTTCCACCATGGAGCTCTTTCCCCAGGCAGACCTGCCAGACTTACTTGCATTTTTAGAAAGCTAGTTCTAAATATTTTGCATAACCATTTGACTAGCACATATGTGCTATAGCCAATTGGCTAACGCAATAAACTTTGATTTGTTTTGGGATTTGACTAGCAACTGTATAGTACTGTGCACTATGGCATCTGCATTATCTACCAGGATTATTGCTTTTAATATTATTGTTTTGGATAGTTTACAAACATTGTTTATGTGCTGGCTTTATATATATATATATATTTGTTGCCATTAAGATACCTTGAGGATCTCAATTGGGCCAATCTAAATTAGATTTCAAAGTACAGTCATACCCCGGGTTGCGCATGCTCCGGGTTGCATACGTTCGGGTTAAGAACACCCGCAACCCGGAAGCATTTCTGGAGCGTGCGCGACCCCCGGATGCACAGAACGCTTCTGCGCACTTCACGCATGCGCAGAAGCACTCAAATCGGGCTGTTTTCAGGAGTTTTTCGTGTGTTCAGGATACGCACGCCTGCCGACCCGGAATGGATTGCGTGCGTAACCTGGGGTTCCACTGTAAATTCACAACTATATACTTGGGAATAATGGAAGCAATGACCCAACTTCTGCAATGAACATTAGCTGAATTACTCTTACCCATTTGCTTTTGCTGATATACTCTGTTTCTAGTAACTCTGAAATCATTTCTTTTCCTGCATATTCCATTATGTACTACAGGGGATGAGATTTCTGCAGAACTTTCTTTGCTTTCCTCTGAACTACTTGAAGATGAAGCAGTGGTTGAGTGGTCCAGCTCACTTTCTGGAAAGGTAAATAATTGTATGCTAGTAAGACTTCAAAACAGATTTCCCCTTTTCTTCAAAGATACTTTATTTTATTTTATTTCTTAATTATTTGTATACAGTCCTTCATTCGAAGATCACAGGGCAGTTTACAACACAAAAATAGAAAATAAGAACACAAAGAAATAAAAAACCAATAACCCCATGTCTATAAACACATTTTAAAGGCCATAGATTGTTTAATCAGTCAAAGTGCCTGGTTATAAAGAAAAGATTTTGCCTAGCATCTAAAGATATGTAATAAAGGCGGTAGACGAGCCCCGCTGGGGAGAGCATTCCACAAATGGGGAGCCACCACAGAAAAGGTCCGTTCTCGTTGCCACCCTCCAGACCTCTCATGGAGGGGGCACATGAAGAAAGGCCTCAGATGATGATCACAGGGTTCAGTTCTATTGTCTAGGAACTGCAGATACAACAATGTGTTCAAACTGTTCCATATTACTCTTGGTATTCTTAAGTCAATCAAATTCTATTTTCCCATTCTCAACATTCTAAAGCATCTCCCATCTGCTCAGCAAACATGGCCAAAAGCTTGTGTCAAAAGACAAAGTACATTAAGAAAAACAGCAGAAGTATACATTTAAGAAATGTGAAGCTGCACTTCCACTTTACAGTTCACAAAAAGATGTATAAAAAATTAAAGTTCAATATACCAAAGGTAAGAGTACCTGGAAAATGACAGAATACAAAGGGTGTATTTACAATTAGAGAGAAAAGTTTCTTTTAACCATTTCCCCACAAACTGATCACTCACCTGATGACAATGTAGAACTGTGTGCTACAGCTGTGCTCCTTGTTCGTGCATTTTTCCCAAATGATGAGGCAGAATCAGAAGATATGCCGGCAACACTGCGGCTGGAGTTCCCAGCATACATTTTATGGCTTGTAACACAGGACTTTCTGCTTGAGGTATTTTGGTTAGAAGAATCTTCTGGCTCAGACTGAATTTTACCCTGAGATTTGCACTGCTTCTGCTTTGCATTTCTTGACAAACAGGAGGAAAACAATATGCAGTCCATGAATATGGTTGCATTTTATAAAATTAATTTTTATTTCAATGGTACTTTTCCACTTGTTAAGGTGCTTCTAAGATTGTATTAAGTTAATTTTAATATGCAACACAATCAATGCAATGTACATGTTCATTTTATCATATTTAAACCTTTAAACCAGCTATAGCAGCACTGCTCTTTTGTCTTTTTTAGTATTAAATCCTTTAAATTCTGTTGGCATTTTATATTATTTTAATATGAAATTACCTTGAAAGCTCATTTTAGTAGAAATGTACCTCAACATAGTAGCAGTAAGTCCCTCAACATATCAAACATGTGAGAAGCACTATACACCAGAATCATAGCTGTCAACCTTCCCTTTTTTGCGGGAAATTCCCCTATCAGTACTATGGTCTATAGCAGTGGTGGCGAACCTTGGCACTCCAGATGTTTTGGGACTACAACTCCCATCATCTCTGACCACTGGTCCTGTTAGCTAGGGATGATGGGAGTTGTAGTTCCAAAACATCTGGAGTGCCAAGGTTCGCCACCACTGGTCTATAGTATAGTACTGATAGGGGAATTTCCCGCAAAAAGGGGAAGGTTGACAGCTATGACCAGAATCCAGAACAGATTTTGAAAGTATTCCGGGGGGGTGGTCAACTTCCATTGCACAACCTTTGAAAGTATCCAAAACCACATTGAAACTATGCTCCTTCCATCAGTCAAAAACCTTAAGTTAATCAGATGAACTGATTTACATTGTTTATCTTGCAGCACAAACCTATGCCTGTTTACTTCTCCTCTAAGGTAAGGGTGCATCACAAGACTGCAATCTTCGCATCTCAATCACATCCTCAAATAGCTGCCCTTAGGAATGCTCTACGAAGTATATTATTCATTTTGCTGATGAAGAACACCCTCAGATTGAAGAAGATTTACCTGAGTGTTTTGGTAGATTGCTGTAATTTACTTCGACTTTGCAGCTTCCTATTGTGCCTCTGACTTCTCCGCAATCTTTCATTGTATTTTTGTCCAGTTCTAAAGTCAGAGATAATTCTCCTCATTTTTTCTTCAAGCAGTGCAGATAATCTCAATGTCATACTATATATCTAGATTGCAGAAGAAATAGGTTAATTTTTTAATTTTAAAAAAAGTTTAAGACACTTGCATTTGGTGATCCAATTGTAAAAAAATTATTACTATTATTTTAAGAGTTTATAAACTGCTTAATATAAAATATTCAAGCAGTGAACAAAAATTATGAGAGATTTATGTACTAACTGTACTTTCTACTACACACAACACAGGACCATACACTTTAATAAAATCTAGTTTAATGAAATATGTTCATTTAGGCAGCAATCCTATGCAAGTTTACTTAGGAGTAAGAGTGCAGCCTTTAATTCAGAGACAGGCTTTGCAATTATATAACATATGATAGGGTGATCAGTTTCTTTTTGGAGACTTGCTTTCTTCCTTTCTTCCCCTTGATTTATCTAGTTAGGTAAATGGCACAGAAACATTACCTTGGATCTTTTGTTTGGAGTGTATGCTTTAGCATTGCTAAATACTAATCTAATATCTTTGCAAAGTTCCATTGGAGTGTCATAGTTCCCAGCTTCTAATGTCTCCTTCACAGTCCCAAAGTCCATCGGTGTGTCTATAATTTCCCGATAGTCCTAAATAAAGACATCCAAATAACTCCATTATTTAAGATGTGGGGAATGGGGTGAAGTTTCTTATACACAGATATGTAAACCTGAAATCCATTTAAAACAAAAAACAAACAAACAAAAAAACAGGAGCACACTTTGTGCTAAATGATCCCAGTGACTCTAACATACATTTTCCTAGGGACTGAAAAGAAACAACTATATTTGTCAAGTTTGGCCAACCATCTTGAACACAGATTTGGAAATTAATATTCCCTTTTAAAATATTTTAAGGATTTTTTTTTGCTTACATTTTACATTCATATCAACACAATAAAACATTATCTTTTGGAGGTTCTCAACCCCGGACTTCCCTCCTCCCCGGTTTTCCATCATTACCTCTTTTCTGCATCTTTATATCTTTATCTAATTTATTCATCTCCCTTATTACAAATTTTACCCTAATTATATCACCAGTGCTATTCTAGGCCTAAGACAAAAATAATGGACTAATTTTGTAGAATATCTGAAGGAGCATTGTAAACATTTAAAAACATTAGCAGGCCTAGACAGGCCTGGAAATTAATATTCCCAATGGATTGCATCACATTCAGTGTTGACCCCATAGATTTTGGTGGGTCCACTTTTGAGTATAAGGTTAAATCAGTCGTTATGCTTTTTCCTGTATAAACCTGCCTGCCTAACATGATTTTCAACAGAGATCCTCTCATATGTCTCAACACACATCTTGTTTGGAGCACAAAGAGGGACTTCCTATTGGCTGCACCCAAGGTATTAAGCTCCCTCCCTCTTGAGCTCATTCTAATGGCCTTCCACTAAAGTATTAAAAACTTCCTTTTCAGTAAGACTTTTGAGGTATGATTGTTTTAAATGAATTGTTTTAATGCTGTCTTGATGTAATTAGTTTTTTTAATTCTCTCTCAATTCATTTTGCTGGTTTAATTGTTTTAATTTTATTGTTAATTACATTGATATACTGAAAAAGCAGGATATATTTTAAATCAATAATCATCCAAAACTGACATTAATCATTATCCATGAAATACTCAAGGCCTTCCAGTACTCAGAACAAATATGATTATATTGGGATTTCAAGGCCTGCTTATATGTTGAACACAAATTCTATTTTACTTTATTGTCACTGTTAACATAATGCCAAATGGTAGTCACTATTCCCCTTGACTGATCTGGAATTGGCTAGGCAGGACCACCTTGTAGGTATCCTGCCACTTTAACAGTTAGAACCCTGGAAATAGTTATGCAACTATTTGACATTGGAGTGTGTGGGTTCTCTCATCCTAAGCTACTCAAGAAAACTCTTACCCATTTCTTTTCATAATAATAGGAAATAACACTGGATGCTGGAAATGCAATATGAAATGAACGTCAATGAATAACTTACAGGATATTGATCTAGGTCAACAGGTTGTCTAAATGGCTCAGAATCTTCACACTGGAAAATTAGATTAACAAGTTCCATACATTGCTTCTTCCAAGTGTTTTCATCATAGCTGAGTCTCCTCTTCAAGCCACGACTCTTTAAAACAGAAATACAGTATTTCTAAATGTAGAATGGAAGAATTGACTGCCAAACAACATTTAGCATTCATCTGTATAATGTCTTGGAGTATTATGGAAAAATCCTGCTACTATCTCAGATTGGGCAACGGTTGTTGTCAAGGTAAACAGACTTACTCTTCTCGAAGATGCTCTGGGAACATCGGTCTCTTCATCATCCTACAAAACAGACCAGAAATGTTCATCAAGAGCGTTCCTTCTAATACTGAGTCAGATGTTTTTTGCTCCTGTGCTTTTCTATCCAAAACTACTCACCATCAGACTCCGGAGGTTTCCAGAATATAAACAAATATTTACAAAACACCACCACCACCACCTAAGAGCGAACTCCCTCAAGGTATAAAGTCTTTGTGGGGGAAACCTAAGGCAAGGCAAGGGAGGCAGAAATCCCAATGACAACCCCATGACCACAGAATGTTAACTGATGGGGGTGGGAGGGCGGGACACAGCAGAGATATAAAAAAGGATAGAGAACCACATTGTTTAGATAGGACACTTTCAGGTTCATACTGAGAATTTATGTCCCCAGATACTGAGGTGAGAACTGCCCATACAATATTTTAATGTAGCTGGATTGGACACCAGCAGATCCACATACCCATTCCTTCCCATCCCACAAAAATGCTATCCAACTATTGTGGGGAAGCAGCTGAATAGAAGTAACTGGAATAGAACTCTATACAGCAATATTTTGTTTAAAAGCTCCACTCGAGGGTTTGGGGTCTTAAGTGGTCATTTAGAGAAAATGTGCCAGACACCATCCTGCTGTTCAATGGACTTACAAGTTTGAGCCTACTCTACTGTTATTAATAGGGCGAAGGGAAATGGAAGGGCTTATTAAAGTAGCACTGAAGTGGGAGGAGCTAGCAGTTATCTAGGCAGGGTAAAAATAAGGTTTTATTACCAGATAATCAGGATCAATGCTGTCCCCATTGTTAGTTGCAATGCACAACTCAAAAATATCTGTACAATCTGGATTCCTGGAAAATAAAAATGTGATGTTACAATAGGTTGTATCTTGTTCTGTTGCCTTCACTTGTGGAAATTTCTTTAATGCCCTTAGAGGCTTCTTGAATGAAAAGCAGGGTGATTTTAGCAGATTTCCCTTTCTGTGTGCAGTCCTCTGTACACACTCATGAATCTACTTCAGAGGGTTCAGGGACTCTTTGAAATAGTGTAGGAGGTGGCAAAGGACCTACAAAAGAATGGAATGTTGCTCAGTTACTGTGAAAGGGCCTTTTCTGGGTTCATGTTGTTCTAGGAGTCCTCACAGGAAAACCTCTGATTTATTTTAAATACTACTACTGTACTCCTTCACTCTCAGTCTTCTCAGTTTATGTTCTGGCCAAGCTCAAAAGACCTTTTCAGTTAATATACTACTAGAATTGGACCACAGCACCAGAAAAATAGGTACTATTATTTGTCTTATATTTGTGTTTCAGACCTGTGTAGCCCCAGTGAGCAAATGACTACAGGCTGCAGCATGGCATTGTGATGTTGTCTGTCAGAAAAGGCCCCTTCATAGTGACCAACCTTCCATTTTCATGGCAAACTAGCCACACAGCCACAGCTGGGACCTACCAGAGGAAGAAAGATGCCATAAAGAGAAAAGGCAATGGAAAGAGACTGACAAACGATGAAGCAATTAGCACACACAATAGACAGAGAAGGAGTGAACCCAGCTGGCAGGAAAATGAAGCTGAGAAGATGGCAAGAGAGAAAAGAGGAACATTCAAAATAATCAAAGAGGTTTCCTGATTGGGCTGCTTAAGCAACTTGAATCCAGAAATGGCTGTGTGGCTAATTCACCAGGAAAAGCGGAGAATTTGAAAAAAGCAAAGCAAAAATATAATTTGTTTCCCTTCCTCTTCTTGTTTACAGAAGCCTCCACTTGAGGCAAGAGCATCCTGTGAATACTGTATATATTCTGAACATTGACATGTAAACCATGGTCATAAGCAATGACCAGAAGTAAGACAATTCTGATTTCCTTTTAAGCAAGGAAAAACCAAAAATATTTCATCCTGAAATATTGCTTACCTAATGAATTCTAAGAGTTGATCTGTGATTTTCTGAGCAGATTTAGCAATAGTGCTGTTGGGCACATTGAAAGTCTGAGCATTGCTTTCAAGACATCTTACTTCCCAAATCAATGCAGAAAGCCTCCTATGTTTAATAGTAAACAAATTAGTTTTAATTAGGAGAAAAATATCATGCAACAACTAGATCTGGAAATGTTCAGTCACTAAAACTGGAAATGTTTAAGTGGAAAAAATATTGCTTTTCATTTATCATGGAGTTTTAACAAGCTAATGTCCTATTCTTGCTGAATCCAGACATACTCCATGTTCATGTGAGTAGTATAGTAGTTTCTTTAACAATGATCATTTCATGCAAAAGTGCACCAGTGTCATTCACACTTCACACTTTTAAACCTCCTGAAAGTATTATTTCCCATTTCCATCACCACCTACCCTGCACTTACTTTTATCAGTTACATGTAAAATATTATGTATCCACTATTTCTTGATAGTACAACAGTGACCCTATCTTCACTCAAGCCACCAGAAAATCCCTCCCATGTACAGCTTTTTTCTGTGTTAGAAAGGAAAGATCCAGTCAGTCAGGCATCTGTATTTAGGTAACCTGCTTCTTATGCAATCACAGCTTTGCATGGGTGGGTAGGGAATGAATGAATGAAGGGGAAACCCACTCTCCATGTATCCTCTTCCCCACCTATCCCACACAATTCTGTGACTGCAGGCTTACCTGGCTTTGGGAAGGCGGCGCAATGGTTCTCGTAGGGTCCTAGAGCCCTTGCATCATTTCCCAAAGGCCAGGGAAGCCATCCACCTTGCAGAGAGCCCTTTTCCAGGGCTTCCTGGCTTTACCTGTTTTTGTGCATGCACTTGGACCTCCAGAACCTAACCCTTGCATAAGAGGTGAACTACGTATATTATGCTAAATTCTAAATGCGTAGGTAACCAAAAGCTATTTAGAAATATTGAAAACTGTGGTATTGCAGCTAAACCAAAAGTATGACATATTTTAAGGGTGGTAAACATCCAATTCCTATTGAAGTTATAATGTTGCCTCATCTGAACTGTACCTCAGCAAAGGAGCGTGTCAAGGATTTCCAAAATATGCAATATTACATGTGGCTTAACTTTTCAGCAATTTTATAAGACATGCTATCAACCTTCTAGTGCAGTCTCAGACCAACCTGTAAAACCTGTTGACAAGTCTCGTTTTGATAGTCCAAAGGTCTGTTGGATAAGCTATTACTGTACTGTACTTTGGATACCTATTCAGATCAACTGGGCCAGCAAATGCTGCTGAAATATCTGTAATAAATACACAATAACAACAGTTGAAGCATCTAAATTAATGTATTCAATTTACATACTTCACAGATTTACATACGGTCTCTCAGAAATTAAAAACAGATTAAGCAACCTTTTAGAAAACTTGTCAGACTGGAACACGGTCTGAGTATTTGCAGTATGAATCCAAAGTTTTTAATCCACTACACAAACATAATGGGGAAAAGGTACCAGATTTCTAGATACATACCTAGTGTCAAAAGCTGATCAATTCCACGGATAATCCGTTCACATTCTTCACTCTGGGATTTCCCCTGCCATTCTCCCTTTTGAGGTTTGTATAATAATTTTGCCATCTCTTCAGCAGTCACAGAAACACTAGCTCCCAATTCCACAGGCTGATCAACTAGTTATTTTCAAGCAATACAGGAGACATTAGGGGAACAAAACAAAATGCAGTAAGTTTATTAAATCACACTTCTTATGATATAAATGTCCAACAGGTAGATTGGGCCTTCCTCATCCCTAAAAACAACTCAACAACTTTGACCTGAACCCCAAGAAAGGGGGTAGATCACTGCCAGTTTTAAACTCTGAGTAGATTGCAGACTGTTGGGAGTTGACCAACCCATAAACTTTTTAAGTCAGAGGTAGCCAGGCACTTGACAATAATGTAAGTTTGATTTTTGTTCACTGAATTTCCAGGTTCAGATCTATCAACATCAATTCCCTTAAAAGATGTGTCCAAATTAGATTTGGAGTTCTGTAAATATTTCAACGGGCCCTTTGTTTTAAGACTAGGTATAGATAGAGGCAACAGCTAAAATGTGAGCTGCCCACTTGCTTAAAGGGCAAGGCAACACATCAGTGTCCAATTATCTGTTACTTAGTTCAGTAAAATAAAGTAATACCAGGGCTTGGAAATGAGAAGCAGCTGGTAGCGCCAAAACTCTAGCTAGCCTATGTAAAATAAATCTGGCTATTGAAACAAAACCTGCTTAACTGCTAAATAATTGCAAAGCATAACTACTGGTGGAGATCCATCTTGAGCAAATATGGGATATGTTTGGATCCCATAGCCAATCTTTAGTTTAGAAAGGAAATCTTCCTGCCTGTAGATCAGGGGGATAAGCACACATGCTGACAAGTAGTGATGCTTCACAAAATCTACTAGCCAGATCTAGCGTCAATATACCTGTAAGCACAGCAAACTCATGCACACATTTGTTTTCAGGCTCATCGCTGCATAACTTTGTAGTTTACCCTCTCTCAGGGATGAAAAGGCACGCAAGTGTCTGGTGCGCCCATGAATCTCAATCACTGGTTTCTGAAAAACTAGCAATGCCCAACCCTCACATCTATCTTCCCCAAAGGGTAGTAGCAGAAGAACAAAAGCTCACAAGCCCACAATTATTTATTGACCTCCTAACCCATTTATTGTCTGTTTGTTCAACAAGAAAAAGTGACAACATCTGGTTTTTGTATACCATTGTCTGGAATAGGCTCCATGTCCCATGGGCTAAGTCTTTCAGTTTCACCATTGTCCCATCTATTTAAAAAATAAGCAAAATATAAAATAAAATTTAAAGATATGTAAAGGTATTTTCAAACAGAAAATAATCCCCATTATGATCAGACTTATTGTTATATTTTAAGGTAAAAGATTTTAGGAAACTTGCTCATGGTGAAAGAATTACAGAAAAGGAACGAAATATATTTAAAATTCCCTGTTTATGTTGCTCCGCAGCCTCCCACCCTTAAGTTCATAGAGTCACAATCCTTTTCTCTTACACGATCTGTACAAACATCAGTGCAGATGCACTGGTGGAGCTCTGCTGATATACCTGCACAGCCCCAATCTCCAAGTCCTTCTCCCTCTTAATAAGTGACAGTGACACCGCTGCTGGGAAGCTGGCGTTGTGGCCTGCCTCTGCATCTACGTTCTTGCTCAATGCAAAAGCCAAAGAAGAAAAGGAAAAGGTACACTTAAGAGTTCATTTTCCTCCTCCTCTTTAGGTTCATTATAAATATCGACATGCCTTCGAAAGATTACTAACAGCAGTTAAGGTAGAAATGCTCTTTTGCTTTTAAGGCAACCTTCAATATCAAACTCAAGTAGCCATGCTAAAAACACATACTTAACACTGTAACACTGAAAAGGGCTGTCAGGGTATTGTGGCTGATAAGGCTCTTGGCTCAGGACTGTTCCAAACCACCAAGCATCATCAATAATTGAACGAAAGCGATCATCTGTAGGGAAGACATGAGATGCTATATAATTCTTCCGCATTAACTTTTTTAAAAACTAGTCTAGGATTGCACATGCCACATGTGACTATTTAAATACTGTGTTTCATTCACTATACAAATGGTCAATCACAACACAATAAGACAGTCACATGATCCAACACAGGTTTAATCTGTAGACTATCAAAATGTTATCTATAACAGTTCTTGAATTCAAACACAACTGTAAAGTTTGAAAAATCATTGATCCTGTAACATTCAAATTTGATTCCTAGCACTTATAAAGAAATAACTTGCCATCACAACAACAAACCACCCCATGAATCAGATAGCGAATAATTCTAAATTGTCTTTCATTTTTTCCTAGTTTCAACGCTTGATGGCACATGGGTACGGCAGTATTACAAAAACAGACTTACTAGGTTGCCAGTTTCTTTGTCGTGCTTCTTCATGGAACTGACTTAACACAAGGAAGTCAATAACATCTGGCATATCATGGTATCTAGGAGAAAAAAATTAAAACTTAGTCTTCAAATGTACGTATACAGATTGTCTGCATTATGCATTTTTTAAAAAACAGGAAAAAATACATACTTGAGGGAAAATGATTTGTCTAGAAGCTGTCCTGTAATATGATCCATAAGGGTAAGCTTAAGGCAGCATAGTGTAGGAGGCCCAACTTCATAATGTATTCCAACAATTTTTACCAATTCTTGTTCCTAACAGATGGACATTTAATAAAGAATCCCATTAATAATAATGCAATTATTCACAATATATGAAGTGTGCATAGAAACAAGACAGTTCATAACCTTACAAAACAAACAAACCCAAAGTTTAGATTTTTTATAGGTATATGTTACTAGATTTCCCACTAGGCAACTTATTTCTGAGCCAGAATTCAAAACTCAAATCATAGGAACCGAGTCATACCATCTAAGCTCAGTACTATCTACAAGGACTGGCAGTGGCTCTCTAGGATTCTCTCCCAGCCCTACGTGAAGATCTCAGGGTCTGAAACTGACCTTCTTCATGAAAAGCAGGTGCTCCACTTAGCTATGGCCCTTCCCCAATCCTAGAAGCAAAACACTATGTAACCTGTACTCATTTCCAGGTGCTTAAGCTTCGTAAGTACCAATCCTTTGCTACATTGGCCATTTCAAATCACAGGCATAATTCTGTTTCTATAAATGAACAGATTAAGATAAATGTATTTCAGGGGGAAATGGAAGGCAGAGATGATATTGTGGGGTGTAAACAGAGAAGTCAAAACACAACATTGCTAGAGTGGACATGAAGGTGTCTCAGTCCTCCAGCCTTAACTTCCTGTTTACCTGGACTGAGACAACTTCCTCTATGTAACTGGAGATGGGTGTGGTTTCACCTGGGGAGGTTTACACAAAACCACAGGAACCAGACCCCATCTTTGTCTCTTTGGATTCGCTTCTCCAAGGAAGAGCATCTCAGGGGCAGAATGCCTAGTGAAGTCTGCTTCTTTATGGAGTTAGCTTCTACATGTACAGTGGTGCCCCGCTAGACGAATGCCTTGCTAGACGAAGGCATTCGTCTAGCGCAGTGATGGCGAACCCGTGGCACGCGTGCCACAGCTGGCACGCAGAGCTCTCTCTGCTGGCACGCCAGGGGCGGGGAAATGGCGCCGCCGCGCTGCTCTGCTCATGCGTCCTGCCAGCGCAGGCGCAGCAGCGGACAGCAGCAATTTCCCTCCTTGGCGCCTGTGGTGTTTGGCTGCTGCTGCTGCGGAGGATTCGACGCGAGGCAACGACGACGGCGAGGTAACAGCAGCGGCGGGCTGGGCCAGGGGCGGCGGGTGAGGGGGAAGCCCTCCTTTTGAGCGCTGCGAGCGGGGGGGGGAGCCGTGCGGCCCCGCCGGCGATGCCATCCCTAAGTAAAACGGCAGTGCTATGTATGTTCGGGTGGAAGGAAGGATGGAAGGAGGCAAATGTGGAGCTCTTTACTTAAACATGTGCACACAGGGTTGGTGCATTGGAGGAGTAGGCGGCCACCTCCCCTTCCATCCGAGCGGTGTTTGGGATGGCGCGAAGAAAAGTCTCGCTAAGACCCAAGCCGCCAAGGGGAGCGCGCCCCCGCGCAGGGGTAGGCGGAGCTGCGCCAGAGCTGAGCGGCGTTTGCTTCCCGCCTCGCACTGCCGGGTGGGCTTTTCTTCCCAACCGCCTTCACAGTCCGGGAGGCGCCGTTGCTGTGGTGGCGGCTCTCACATGTCTTTAGCTACCTCCTCCGACTGCCCGAGCGCTCTCCGGTAAGGAGGAAGTCAAACCTCGAAGAAAGGGCAGGAGCTGCATTTGGGAAGGTTTGGGATGCAACCGCTATGGTTCCTCCCTTTGCCCAGTTTTTGCAAAACAAAAACAAAACCCCTACACATAATAAATAAAAAAACCCACTGGCCCTTTCCTGCGTTCCGTTTTCTGGGAACGGTCTGTCTCCTCCCTCTGCAAAGTTGTATGCAGATGCGGAGAGGAGGGCGGCGAATAACACCGGAGTTCATGCAGGGAGAACTAACTCTCAAAAGTCTTTCTCTCTCTTCTCTTCCCTTCCTCCCCCCCCCTCTACTTCCTTAAAGGTAAATTACATGCATCAAGGCAGCTTTGCCTGTATCACATTCCGCGGATTGATTGCTTATGTATTTACACACACCAGCACAGTCGTGGGCGAAATTTTATTCAGTGTACCCAAAATAAAATAACTCTTTGAACCTGCTGCCCATAACCTTCTATCGATCTGGCTATGAATAATAGGTTGAGAAAGATTCAAAGAACAAATGAAGGGTTGTACTGGTATGTATATTATTTCCTCAGAGCAACCCCAGTGAAATAAGTGAACTTAAGGCCATTTAATTGCAGTGTTGGCACTTTGAAATAAAAAAGTTGGTTTTCCACTGCAGTTTGGGCACTCGGGCTCAAAAAGGTTCGCCATCACTGGTCTAGCGGATGGCTGCCCCGCTAGACGAAAAAGTCTATGGGGCTGCCTCGCAAGACGAAAATTTTTTGTCTTTTTTTCCGTTTTGCGGAGCGCGGCTGTCATTGCCACTCCGCAAGACGAAAAACCCGCTAGACGAAATTTTTCGCAGAACGAATTATTTTCGTCTAGCTGGGCACCACTGTAAATACATTTATCTAAGCCTGCCTGCCTCTCTGAGCCTGTACTGTAACTCAGGATGCCTGTAAGTAAACTCTTTTGTATCTCATAAACAGTACTGTGTTGTGTCTTTACTTTTAAGAGGGAAGAAGGGGAATATACCAGGAATATATACTTGTTCTAGAGGCTTTAGCAAGCCTATGCAACTGTTTTCTGCTGTGTTTTAAAAGGGAATGTAACTCTGCTAAGTTTGGAGCTTGTTAATACAAGCTGGGATGAGATATGTAAGTTAATATATACTCATCCACACTCCTAAGCATTCCCACAGATATTAAATCCAAAGGTGCAGCAGGTGTTTTCCACTTATGGAAGGACTATTTTACACCTTGCAGTGGAACACCGCCATTTCCTTTCTGCTTGTGGTTCTTTGGATCCTAATCAAACTTTCCCTATATTGATTTAAAAATATACATTATCACCTCCCTTGATCCATCTGGTTGCCCTTTTCTGGGCCTTTTCTAGCTCTACATTGTCTTTTTTTAAGTGAGGTGACCAAAACTGTAAACAATATTCAATGTGCAGTCACACCATAAATTTGTGTAACCGTGTTACCGAGTGGCCCTTTGCCAAAAGGGCTACCTATTTGAAGATGTATAGTGCAACCTATGCATGAGTACTCAAATGTAAGTCCGACAGAGTTCAGTGGGGCTTACTTCTAGGTAAAGCAGATCTGAAATGCCTTTTCATTTTGCTGTGAAATTGGACTGACTCTGTCTCAGACAGGAAGGACTATAAAGGATTTCAGGTTCCAGCTGAGGCTTCCTCAAGCAACAAGGTCTTCCTGAGCTATAAACTAAAAAGCCCCAAACATTCTAACCTTTACTAAGAAGGGAGCTACTCCACCCTTTCATAAATTGGGTTGCCCTTTTTCTGAAACATTTCCGGCTCTACATCATGTATGAAGTTCACTAGGTTCACATCTGCCTCATCCTTGCCTACTTTACTGGATCCTTTAAGGGACCAATGAGAAGAAGTGTAAAGTACTTTGTAGTATGCAAACACTCATACTGAACCAGTCTTACCCTAAGAACCATTTTTCTCCATGGTTCCTTCTGAGGATTGAGTTCACAAATATTGCTTTTCCTCACTGCTTCAATGTAGGCTTCATGGCCTTGTCGAAAATATATTGCCTAACAAAAATGATTTTTTTAAATCAGTGAATGAAATTCAAAATTAATTTAACTGAGAAACATTTTCTCTATTTACTTGCAAGGCTAGCTACATTAACAGGGGGTTGGCTACCCACTGGCTGTTTCACTCACCAATTTCCCCATGCCAAAACTGCATAGTCATCAAAGTCGAATGGAAAGAGGCAAAAGGAAACCAGCCACTCCTACACTCTCCTTCCATTCACAGCATAAAGCTGAGCACAAGGACCAATTATGATATGTTGCTATTCACATCAGCTGTACATGCAAACAAGTCACGTCGTTTCTGCCTCAAGGTCCAGAAACCCTTTAAGACAGAATGGGGATAGCTGGGCATGTGGCCTGGCATGCTAGTACCCAATCCAAGCTTGCTTTCTGTTTTTTGCTTTTGTTTTTAGGTGGCTGCTCCTTCTTGTAGTTTTAAAAGCTAAAGAATCCTTACAAGCGAGCACCACACAGCATAGCTTACTACTTGTGGATGATGGCTACTTTTCCAAGACAGCAATTCACAGGACTGAGGCTAGCTATGCTACTTTTACCAGATCAAGCTTAGATTCAGTGTAACTTCCCTTACCTCATCACCCATTTGTGGAACAAAAGGAGACCTTCGGAGTCTGACATCTGTTATCCAATCAGGAGGCTGAACTTCCCGGGACTGCTGGGGTGCATTCACCTGTGCATCATTATAAAGGATTACCCAAATTATAACACAGTGTTATGACTGCTAATTTATTTAGGTTTTTAACCTGTCTTTCAAGACAGCTTACAAATTTCTAAGTCACATGAAAATAAAACAAAACACAAACCCCCATAAGCAGCTAATGATTCCCCCCTCCCCCAAGTACGGCACAATTCAGCCAAACACAACCTTGAATAAATGAGACTTCAGAGTTTTTACAGAGATGAGGTCATTTGCAAGAGGGAGTGCAAGCCCTAACCCTTCTATTCCATCCAACAGGTCTCAAAGGCAGACCAGAAAGCCGGGTCTCCCGATTTTAATGCTTAGGTAGGCTCTTACAGATGTAGGTGACGCTTCAGATAATGTTGTCTCAAATCATTTAGAACTTAGAAGACTAAAAGCTGCTTCTTGAATTGGTCCCAGAAATGAACAGACAAACTGACATATAGGTCTTATATGAAATCAAGGCCCAGCTCCCTCAAGTGCTCTGGCTGTATCATTCTGCACCAGGTAAATTTTCCAAATCAACTTGTTGCTGGACTTAACCCCAACAACCCTGACCATTTGCCAATCTGGCTAAGGCTGATGGGAAGACTCCAATGACATCTGGAGAGCTACAGGATCCTCATCCCTGCAGCAGTGTTACCTGGCTGTAACCAAAGTTCGTATCACTGTGGCTAGGTCCACTTTAAATAGGGCTGCAATTACCTTTAAGCATGTTTCCTTGTTCAAGCTAAGCCATGATTTGGAATAGCATTACGAACCAACAAAGACATTACAATGTTCATGTCATGGATTGCAATGCTCTGTGCTCATCTATTCATAAAAATACACTAATAATTTTTAGAATGTCTTCAAAGCATGGAAGAAATCTAAATCACATTAACTGATTGGGTGTATTTAAAAACTGACAAAAACCAGAATCGCTACCTCCTCATGCTGTTTTGGTTTGTATTTTTTCCGTCTTTTTTTCTTTCTCTTTCGCATAGACATTTTTCCTAGTGGTACTTCATCTTCAGAAGAACTACAGTATCTAATAGTTTTGCACCGAGAGCTTCTTACAGGAGGCTGAAGGTTAATCCCTGCATCAGCAATCCAATCAGAATATTCACTTGATGAGTCACTGGGCAGGGGGGGGAGAGGGGGAGGGGAAACACACACAGCCAAGTTAGAGAACTCTGCAAGCTCAGAACTGACTGCACTTGAACTAGTTTTAAAGTTTGTTGGATATTATTCAGAGCTGACTGTTAATGTTAATTTCAATAGTAGTTCTGTAACTGGCACACTATAAAGTCATGTACATAGAATTTCAAACATTCAAACTACAGTGAGGAACTATAGAGTTCTAAAAGAGGTGGCAATTATCTCCCCTCTTCTTGGCAGTGTACACAGTTTGCAGAGGAGATAGCCTCTCTCTCCCTCTTTCCACCAGAGTACCACAGAAACATCCCAGTATAGAGGGTGTGTCATTGATATTACTGCAAGGTACTAATTAAAATCTAACAATCTGGGACGTTTCTTAAGTTTGGCTTTTCAACATCCCTTAATTTGCTGCTAAACACCAAACAGCGTTATTTCCAGGATGAGGGCTACTATAGCGCATCATCTAGTTGTATCACAAATAATCTCCCCCCTTCCCAAAAAATGTTACTTTCAGAAGGAAAAATGTAGTTTTGCCAAGGCTCACAAACATCATAAACTGATACTTGAAACTGATTTTACCTGGAACTATCACTGTTGGTTCTGCTGCCACTCTTCCATTCTTCCTCATGGGAAGACAATCTCATCCCATCACTTTCTTCTGCCTCCTAGATTAAAAATGGGAAAATATTTAGAGTTCTTAACTCTCTTTCTCTTTCATCATCACTTCGTTGAAGATTTACAAAATTGCAACAAAAGAAAACCATATTTGAAAGAACTGATTACATAGTAAAAACACAATAAAATGCAACACTGAAATGTCAGCTTCCTACTTATTATCTGCACTGAAGGGAGCTCTGCTATACAGCTTGAAACTAATTGTATCTACCCTGCCTTTGTTGGTAAAAGCTAGGGCTTTGAAAACAAACAAATGGAAATCAGAATTTCTGATAGTTCTAATTACTAACATGAAATTGAAAGTTACCTGTTCAATGAATCCTGAACCTCCATCTCCATCTTCACTAGAAGAATCAGATTGTTCAATCTTATTCCGTGCTTGATACGAAGCATATTTGCGTCTATAAAGCCTTCTCTTGGACTGTATCAGTGAATCTTCTGAGTCACTCTGAATTAGAACATTAAAGAAGAGCCAAGTTAGGGGTGGAAGTATGCATTACAAATTACTGGAAAGGATATACAAGGAACCTAATGTGTCAAATTCCAAATGAAAAACATTCAAGTAGTCACAGTATCATAGAGGAGGCTTTGTAGTGATCTACTGGTGGTCTAGCCACTTGCTCATGTAGGAAATCCAGAGACAGGGCACCCCCCAACAGAAGGCTGTCTTGCCTTTGCTTGAAGGCATCTAACATGGGAGAACCTATAAGCCTTCTAGGCAACTGGTTCCACTGAACCAGTGTCAAAAAGCTTCTACCAATATTCAACTGAAATTTACCCTGTAACTTAAGGCAATTCTACGTCTGCCCTCTAAGGTAGCAAAGAACAAGCAATCTATGCAATAGTCCTTCAGGTGCTTGAATGCTATCATCTTTCTCTTTTACTGTATCTACAATTAGAACAGATGGAGCTGCCTTGGACAGAATCAGACCCATGATCCACCTAGCTCAGCACTGACTGGCAGCAGCTCTCCAGGGTTCCAGATATGGGTCCTTCCCAGTCCAAACTGGAGATGCCAGGGTCTCTAACATTTATTCCTGGTTGCAATGTGAAGAAGTCATTTAAGAGCATAGAAGGGATTTGAGGAAATAATGTATACATTCACTGCTGCAACCCTTGTCACTCAACAAGCTTTGCACAGTTCTATTGCATTCAAATCTCTTCTCTGAGTAGCAACCTGTGTACCCTCATGTTACTCATAAGACATTCTATATCTTACATTTCCTACCTTTTCTGATGAATGATATAACTTCTTCTTTTGTTCCATTGTATATATGCGTTTCTCTTCTTCTCCTTTTGCAACCCTATACTCCACTTGATTTCTGAAAAATGCATTTTAAATGCTTGTCAGACAAAGCAGAATCACATCAGTGAAAGGTAAAGTACTTACAGTATACAGTTCTGTTGCTAACTCTGGTTTGAAGGAAAGCTGATGCATGTATACACCGCTTTCATGCTGTGTAAAAATGATAGGCTAGTGTTTCAATTAATGCTGGTCTTTGGCAGCAGTGATTGGATGAGAAGCAGAACAGAAATAAAACAAGTTCAGTAGCATGTGGAACAGCAGTGTTATAGCTCCTGCCCAGAGGCTCTAATCTAGAGTTAATAGTATGAACATGAAAGGTTAAAAGAGAACTGGATTCTAAAGTTAGGGCAAGGGAATAAACTATTAGTAAACAGACCAGAAACAGCATGTTTATGCTGATCAAATGATGTCTTCGGGAAATGACACTTTAAAACCAAGTGAAAAAATATTTATCAAATGCCTAAATTTTTAATTAAATGTATGAATACTTATAACTTGCTTCCATAACATCTTTAGTTCAGTAAGCCTGCACACCTAAATATACTGGGTGTCACTTCTGGAACAACTACTCTCCGTCTCCAAGCCTGGAGATCTCTTTCTGTAGCGATCTGACTCCTTGGAGCATTCTGATGCATCTGGCGCACACCTTCAACTTGACCACTACGTCTCAGGCCAATATTAGGAGGGGACTGGATATCAGAGCTTGGCCTCCGGAAATCTAAAGGGAAGAGATATTCATAAAATACATGCAGTAAAAACATTCCAGCAGCAAATAGCTTTGGCATGTTGCATCTTCTACTGAATAATTGTAGATTTCAGACCAAGTACTCTTCTGGATGACCCAAGAGATACAAAATAGTAACTTCCAAAGGTGGAGTAAACAGTAATGATAGGCATCAAGTCATGTTTCAAAGGGGAGCAAGTTATATAATAGAGATGACACTATGGAGACAGCCGTATTTCTCATTTTGTGAGAGATAAGGTGGTGTCCCAATTTGGCTTTTTGACCTGTAATGTGATACCATGATACATCAGTATGTTTTATGTCAGAGATACTAGTAAGCAGCAAAAATTTATAATTTGCGTCTAATCTTCAAAGCAAGCACTGACCTCTTCTAGCTGTTTCATCTCCATTTTGTGGCCCAGGTGGAAGCATGTCTTGATCTGAACCAATTATTTGGTCTTGCTGTTGCTGTAAATGTCTAATCATGCCATCAAGTATGCTAGGTTCCAAAGCCAGTTCCTCCTGTTCAGCAGTTTGTTGACCTATTACTTGCTCCACAACCTCTCCATCACCTTAAATGAAAAGCACTCACAGTTAGCAATTTTAGAATTAAGAACAACTCTCAAAATATTGAACGCATTCTTGCCAATCTCTTAAAATACAAAATCCTCTACATTTTATGTTGTCAATTTTTTGCCCGCTCTCAGAGTCATCCTGAAACAGTCAATACTATGCTGAATGAATGGGAAATGGAGGTCTTTAGCAGCCATGGCTAGGATCTAGAGATGCTAAAAGCTCTCAATTTCCTCCTTGAGGCTCTTACTTAGAAGGTGCCTTCCAGAATCTCCAAGCTGCTTTTTACATTCCAGAGTTCAAAAACACAGTTTAGAACTTATGTGCACTAGTTTAAAAAGAAAGCCAAGAGAAAGTATCCTTGGCCATACCTAACCATTTTTCTTATAATTTTGGAGAGCAATCTAAATTGGTGCCTACTTCAGAACTTGCAAAACTATCTCAAGCAGTGATATGGGTTTTCCAGAGAGCTTTGAACTAGAATTTCTTGAGTTTGTATCAGAAAAGCTTCAACACTCTAGAGCAGGCTTCCTCAAACTCGGCCCTCCAGATGTTTTTGGCCTACAACTCCCATGATCCCTAGCTAGCAGGACCAGTGGTTAGGGATGATGGGAATTGTAGTCTCAAAACATCTAGAGGGCTGAGTTTGAGGAAACCTGCCCTAGAGAGTGATTCAATTAGCACATTAATTTTACTTGTATTTAGTCAATGAAGTTAAACTGTCCACTGTCTAATATTTATTTTCAATTGGCATCCATTCACTGCTACTAATGAATTTAGGAAATGGAAAAATTTCTGCAGCAAAATAATGCACTAGAAAATTTTGTATCTTGGTTGATTTTCTACCCTAGATCTCAAGTAAATGATTAAGAAATACTGTCTTAGATATCAACAAATAAAGTTGCCTGTTTTTAAGACCTGATTCCTTTTCAATATAATTTCTACAAGCAGTGAGTATTAAGAAACAATATTGTTAACCGATCAAGTTGCACAATACAAAACAAAAAAATCCAAAAAGTGTTTGTTGAAGACATAACTAACATAGCATACCCTAAACATAACACAATAACTACTTAAGACTACAGTATGGATTGTATTGTGTTTTCATGAGATCAAAGTTAGAGGTGGAAGACTGCCATTCATACTTGTTGCTACATATCCCAGCTGAGGAATCAGATGCTCATCTGCACAATTCTCTCTTCCTGGTACCAACCGCTGGTATTTTGTTGGGTGAGGGTTTCCATCCACATCTACCAAGAATGGTGGGGGCATGAGGTGAGGAGCCTGTTGAGTCTGCTCATCTAGGACATAATTGTTAGAATCTCGAATCAGTGGTCGGTAGTCAGTGTGGAAGAACATCTGATCAGGAATCTAGAAAGAAATGAAACTTAAATATAATCAACTTTGCAGGGAGAAAAACGACATTAAATACTATAGTGAACTGAGTACACCAGAAGGATGAAGGGTGTGGCAGACCTCTGGTGCCAGAATGCTGTAATTAGTTTTATGAGGAACAGCCAACATGTTTCAAACACACTGGACTTCCTCAGAAGCAGAGGGTCTTCATAGGTCTTATTTTCATTGAGCTAAAACAGTTCACTCAATGTGTTTCCCAAACCAATGTTTCTAACACTTAGTGAGGGTTCACCTCTTCCTCCATTCTGTTTTTCTGTAGCACCTTTTTCCAAGTTTTAACTCCATGAAATACAATGTTATCCATTAACAAAATTCCCAGTTGAATATTATTTTCTGAATATCCCATGAGACACTGTATTTTTAACAATTAGGGTGACAATTTTGTATAGCACTGCAGAATATAGGTTCAGCATGAAGAACCATACTGGATTCGGTAAGTTTGGAGCAATACCAGACTGACTAGCTAAAACCTCAACAATTCAGTACTTTATTCAAAAGTCAAAATGATCTTTAATTTTTTTTTAGCATGCCCTTGTCTTAACCCCTCTGATTAAATTTTATCCTGACAGATTTATCAAATGAAGCTTTAGTTGACTGAGGTTTGGTTCAAACTTAACTCGGCAGCTTTAATACACTGCGGTTTGTTGAAGTATAAATAAGTAATGAGCTTGAGCAAATTCCTCGTCCCCTTCACTCTGGTTCATATGCTCAGTATAAAGGCAGATTTCAATTAGAAACCACAGTTTCTAAAGATAACCAAACCAGTGACATGTGATTTAATCAATGGCTGTAAAGCAGGATTGGAAACTAGTATAGTAGGCAGCACTCAAATGCCACTTCCTGTTTTGGACAGAACAGGAAATTGATTTAACAAATCAGAGAGGCACCTCTCAAGCAAGGTTGGCAAGAAGAGAAGGAAGCACTCAAGCTCATCTACTGTCCCAACAATCAAGGTTACACTGGAACTGGGCCTAAAGACTGATTGTCTATACTATACAGCACACATGAAGCAGAAAACAACAAGCTCAGAAGAAATAAAAGCTGAATATGAGATACATTTATTAAGACTACTAATTTTTCTAGCAATGATAATTAAGACTGAAAAAATACCTTTTCATAAGGTTTGCTACAACCAAAGCCAAATATCAATAGATGCCCATGAGAATCTGTACAGGCAAAGTGTTGTCCATCTGATGAAAACTTGCAGTCAAAGACAGCACCATGTCCTTGTCCTTCAATCTAAATAACAACACAAAACTTACAAGTATTTTGCTATTTTTAAAGCAGTCAATTGGCAAATGTTTCATTAGAGGAAGTGTCTCCTTCCTAAACAACAAGCAACACTTGCCACTTACTACAGTGCACTATGTTGGTCTATATGAATATCTTAATTTTACAATTTGGCACACAACAAAGAAATACCAATAGGAAACAGAACACCAATTTTAGAACTAGAAGCAACTGTAATATTCAAGAGACTTCTGATAGCAAATAACAAAAGGCCAGTGTTTAAATAAATGCTGTACAAGGCCTGTTTAATTCTACAGTCATACCTTATGTTACGTTTGCTTCACGTTGAGGCTTTTCGGGTTACGAATGCAGCAAACCCGGAAGTGTTTACTTCCAGGTTCGCCCCTCGCGCTTCACGCATGCGCAGAGGCACTCTATTGCGTTGTGCAGTAGCGGCACTCTATTTACGGAGTTTGCGGGGTGCAAATGGCACCCCAAAATGGATCATGTTCGTAAGAGAAGACAGTAAGTTAGGTAGCTCTTTATCACAGTTGTTCACAGCGGATAAATACTGAACATAATGTAAAAATGAACACAAATTGCTGGAAGAGAAATAATACTTACTAAGTTAAAATAATGTTTTATCTGAATGCCTTTCGTTATATCCCAGATAAAAATGTTCCCGTCATGGCCTGCAGACAACATAATCCTGGAATCAAATGGGTGGGGTTCCAAAACAAACACTTCATCCATATGTCCCTTTTGAATAGGAGTAGAAAGAGATGTTACTTTTGAAGTTAGCTGGAATTCTTATTTTAAAAGACTGAAAGTAGAATACAATATTTGATCTATGTTTATATACAATGCCACATTCTGAACCAGTGCTTACCGTGAGGTCATGAAGAAGCTGCCCAGTATAAGAATTCCACACTTTCAGCAGATGATTGTTCACAGCAGTAACCACCAACTTGTCATTTTTACTCCAAGCTATCATGGTCACTTTAGGCTTCATATATCTGTCCTCTTCTGAACACAAATCACTATTTCAAATAAATTAAACCATTTCAATACATTAAAACCTTTTTTAGAAAAAAAAGTTAAAAATTCTAACAAAATCAAGATAGAAGCTTAACTAATCTGCTTGCCAAATAAAAATATAAAGTATTGATCTAGAGATTTAACAAACTATTGAAGTGAAAATTTAAATTTAAGCTTCTTGAAACACAAGTGTCAGATTATATGGGGAATCTCTTTACAGCAAATATTGAAACAAACATTTTAGAGCAGGAGCAGCAGCATCATTTACCCTGGTATGCTAGAAAATGAAAGGCACTCCTTGCTCTGGAAAGTGAATGAAGCAGTAGCAGCGCTTTCAAGTTTGTGTCAGATTAGCATAGAGGATGCCAGAAAATGAGGAAAATAAGCAAGCAGAAGCAGGGTGGTTCTTCCCTGTTCTTTGATGGGTGTTCCTACTTTCACACTAGCAGTTTAAAGACTAAAACTTCCTTGCAAGATATACCACTTTGCCAGTGGAGCAGCTAAGCATGCTAATGACTGTTTTCCAACAAAAACAAGCTTTACACTCCCACTTACTTAGCAGCTTTCATTCGACTAAACAAGGTAACTGTCAGGGATTGCCCGGCTCCTCGCGAGGAGAGGGAGAGGGGAGGTCCTACTCGGGAGGAGAGCCGGGGCAAGGGTATTCCTTGGGAGGAGCAAGGGGAGAGAGGTCCTCCCAGCAACACTGGGGAAGATCCTGACAGTAACCATATATTACAATATAGTAAATTTCATAGTCACTTAATGCTAATACCCCATATAAATGAAATACACTACACATACCCAGATAGCCTGTCAGCCATGTCCAACAAAACACTCTTCCACTCAGCTTGTTGGAAGCGCCATATTCGGGCTGTTCCATCTCTGCTGCCACTTATGAACCTTGGCATAAGTTTAAAAGATACTATGTGACATATAAAAGATAAGCATAGTGTTCAGATTTAAGAGGCACCTTTCAGAAGTTTTAAATATGCATGCCGCATATACAAAAATGGTATGACTGGAGAACACTATTCTCCAAAGGCTGCCTCAAAACAGTTCAAACACATTTTCCAAGGACATAGGAGTCAGGCTTTGCAAACAGAAAATTCAGAAGTGAATCTAACTCCCCACTGCACTCCAGAGTAAAGGAATGCTGTATCACAACAAAATGTATACAACACCCTAATCAACGGACTATCTTTTTCTGTGCTTTGTGTTGGTAAAAAAATAATGAGGTGCCCGTAGATATGTGTGTTGTGGATACCAGCCCAAAACAGCTGCCATGAGCAGTTAAAAGGGGGGGGGGTATTCTGTACCAAGGGCACAATCACAAAAATCCCACTGGTCTTTCTAATCCATGATGTTTCCTCATCCACCACTTTATAAATTATTTCCATCCTCATTCATAGGTTCGCAGTGGCAGCTCTCAGGCAGTACAGGAGCAGAAGGGTAACCCCACGCCCGATTAAGAGATGAACAAGCTACTTGCTACATGAAATCACTCAAAAGATCTCACTTGTGCGATTTCTCTTTCTCTCAAGCAAAAGAAAATTCCTGAGTGGGGCCTATGCATGGGTGTCATCAGAGAAGAGCATCAAGTTCATACGTTATTGCACTGAGGGAAATTATGGCTATTGCTGTCAAAAACACTAAAGAAGGGTGCAAAACAGTCTGGTAATGAGTGTTGCTGGGGTAACAGGATGGCCTGAAGGGAGTTGCAAGGGTGAGAGGCCTGGAGGGATGCATTCACTTCCCATGTCCAAGGCTCCTCACCCCTGCACTAAATGAAGTGCATCTCTAGACTTTGTAGAACTGCACATCCAGTGCTTTCCTACACCAATCTAGTATATGTGATCAAAAGACTTCATGCACATACTATTTCCTGAACCAGGGCAGGAAAACTGTGGCCCTCCAGATCTTGCTGGGCTACATCGCCCATCAGCACCATCCTCACAGCACAATGGTCTGGGATGATGAGAACTAGAGCCCTACATCTGCAGGGTCACAGGCTCCCTACCCATCTTACACTAAAAGTAATTTTGTGTGAATGACATTGAAGTCATGCTCCTCTACTTCCTTCCAAAATTGCTATCTTTGACTTGTAGGAGAATCAACAAAAAGGGGGAAAACATTTCATGGAATTGATCAAGAATTTATAGCAATTAACCAGAACATTATTAAGTCAATTATGCTGTCTTGAAGCTACCAAAAGCCTTGAAATATAACATTCCTCAAGATTTATAATGTAAAAATCAGACCATGCTTTGAAGGGGGGGAAATGAACCTTCAGTGTGAAGAAACCAGGAGTTTAGCAATATCCAGTTAAGCATAAGGCAATTTCTTATGAAATAGTGCAGAGAAAAAAATGGACTAAAAATTCTTTATTAGTCTATATGCAAGTCTGCATATATATGGAAACAGCGTTTCCATGCACTGCTCTGGTTCGCCAGAAGCAGCTTAGTCATGCTGCCCACATCACCCGGAAGCTGTCTGCGGACAAATGCCAGCTCCCTCGGCCTATAGAGTTAGATGAGCGTCACAACCCCAGAGTCGTCTGTGACTGGACCTAACCGTCAGGGGTACCTTTACCTTTAAGTCTGCATTGTAACCAAGATGGGATACCTGTACACCCCTGATGTTGGGCTCAAAAATTCTACCTGACCACTGGCCATGCTAGATGGGCTGGTGAGAGTTTGACTCCAATGTGAATTCGGTTCCATACTGGTCTAAACTGTTTTTCTGTTTTACTGTATTGCTAGATTTTCTTAGAAATCTCCAGTTTACTGGTTTTTCCACTCAGCATCTCTCAGTGTAACATACCTGTCATCATTATTAGAAAACTGAATGCTGTCAACTTTGTCCTACAAGAGAGAAAGATGTGTTACATTAGGATGCAAACAATGACCATTGAATGCTTAAATCACTCCACTCCTGTTTTGTGAGTAAAGGAATATTAATTCTAAAGATTAAGGACTGTAACTCTCCAGTGTTTTGAATTCACCCCCAAAGGCACACTCCCCATTGTCTCCCGGGACAGACGGATGCCAACAATTGAGACTGTCCACGTATAGGAAAGAATTGGTTGTTCTCCTCTTGAATTATGAGTAGGGCAAGAATTTAAGAGTCCTGTTACATTAGTCCGAATATTAATTAATTGACCCCAGTATCCTGTTTCCCAAAGTGGTCATCCAGATTTGTCTGGAAACCCACAATCTGGGCACGAGAGCAATTACCTTCTTCTACTCTTGTGTCTCAGTGAACTACACAATGGTAACCTTGCATTAACTGGATTACTGTAATGCTTTCTACATGGGACGGCATTTGAAAACGACACTAAAGCTGCATTTGCTACAGAATATGGGGGCCAGGCTGCTAAGCGGGAAGACATACAGAGGCCTTACAACACTGGTTTTAAAATAAACACAATGGCTACAAATACTTTTCTGGTCTAATTTCAAAGTGTTGCTGATGATTTATAAAGCCCTAAACAGTGTAGAACTAATGAATTTGGACTGTGTCTCAATACACAGTTCAGCCTGCATTAACACCTTCCAGGAAGGCTCTCCTTTGCATCTCACCTTTAGGAGTTGTACATTATCTGAGGAGGCCTTCTCTATGGTAGCACTCAAGCTATAAAGCACCTTTCCTGTCTGCAGCTCATGTGGTACCAACTCTAGATTTTTTTTCAGTGTCAGGTCAAGACTTCATTCAGGTATTTGCATGCTGTTAAGTTTGCTGTCTAATATTGTGCTCTGCTTATTGTTTTAAGATTAGTGCTGGTTACTTATGGTTGCGTATGTTGTACATTGAATTATGTACCCTCTCTTAGAGTGGAATACTTTATGAATATTTTAACATTATAATGTATTCATATTTATAAAACATTTAATAAACTAAATATTCCTTTTTGAAATGGTGCTTCCAGTGGTACACATAATATTCCAAATTTAAATTATGGCATCCCGACCCTGCCTTATTTAAAAGCAATTGACCATTGTTTCCTGGTTCAGACACAATGGAAAGCTATGGTTAAACTTTGGTTTTCTGGCTTTTCTGGCCTTACATGCAAGGGTGCATGAAACTTCCGTTTCCTGACTTATGAAGCTGTGATTCTGAATGTATAAAAGGTGGCCACTGTGCTAAGATCAAGGTTTTACGTTTACACAAAACCTTTAACAGAACCAATCTGTTAACAGTACAATTTGTTCCACCCCCTAATTATGTCAACTGCAGCAACCTGGATTAAGATCAGGTCTTAAGTCTGCATCAGTCAGATTTTAGAACAGCTTCTTTCAATGTAAATATATATATATAATTAAAAGAGAAGTTCGTTTAAATTTAACATTGAATTACTTACAGCATGGCTTTCTAGCTCCGCAACTTTTTCAGGTGTTTCAGAACCAAAGTAATACATTCTGATGAAATGGTCAGTACTTCCAGTTGCTAAGAACATCCCACCTGAAAATTTAAACAGTAGTTTAAAATGCTAACAGGCAGCAAGCTATAAAAATATGGATTGGATCCAAATGGGTTAGTTACACTTAAGTCCCATTGACTGCAAAAGGACTGAAGTTCAACCAGCTTAATCTAGACCCAACCCATTATTTCTAGAACTAATGTTGTTGTTCAGTCGTTCAGTCGTGTCCGACTCTTCGTGACCCCATGGACCAGAGCATGCCAGGCACGCCTATCCTTCACTGCCTCTCGCAGTTTGGCCAAACTCATGTTAGTAGCTTCGAGAACACTAACCAACCATCTCATCCTCTGTCGTCCCCTTCTCCTTGTGCCCTCCATCTTTCTCAACATCAGGGTCTTTTCTAGGGAGTCTTCTCTTCTCATGAATATAACTACTTATTATAGCACTGAAAGTCTATCTCTAGATGATGATGAATGCAAAGCCATCAAAGCTTAACAACTGAAAAAGTATTCTGCTTCAATTAAAACCTTTTTTAATTTGTAAAGTGCCATACACTCTGAATTCTGTATAATATATGATGGTATGTTACCATCACTATAAGAAGTAATACTTTTAATTTACATGCTTTACCAAAAGTAAAATAAAAATCTTTATGGTTTCTCAACTGAAGACAGAACAACCTGCTTCATTAGCATGTACACTTACCAACACTAAATGAAGAACAAAGCATTTGAACTCCAGGTCTAGGTTTTTCTGTGAATTTCAGTGGCCGGTTACTTTAGAAACAAAAACAGGTTTTAAAAATACATTTTTAAAAACAGTACAATAAATTCCACAAAGATATTCATTTTAGAAAATACAATAAAGCCTGCTTAAAATTTCTTCATACATCTATATATTGCAGAAAATTTGCAGTATCATTTCTATTTTGCTTACTTCTCAACAGTATTATTACTTATTTCATTTCTATACCGCTTTATATTTTCAAGAAAAGGATCTCAATAGACTATTACCTGTTTTGAAGCTTACACTTTATTTTCTATGTCACAATATAAAATTTGATCTGACAGAACTAAAATGCTTTATATCATGAGAACTTAAAGATGGTTACATACTTGAATTTCATAGAAATGGTATCCCATTGCCAGAAGCAAATTGTTCCATCAACACCTGTGGAAGCCATGTAGCGCACTGAGTCTTTGGCCAATGGACTAAACTGTAAGTTAAAACCAATTGAAAGTTACTGTGCATCTTAAAGGAAACAGGATACCAATATGCAGTGATATTCATTGTCTAAAATTTACTTTTAGTTTTTAAACCAAGTTTCCTTTGCATGCATCTTCTACAAAAATATTCAAAAGTATTTTTATTGGACATCAAATGTTAAATTTCACTTAAAGCAAATAAGTTATAAACTGAGAACCAGTCATACTTTTTTCTATTACATATACTTACTTGGCATTAATACACATACACCATGCATAATTTATACAATGCTAATGTTATACTATAAGAATAAGACATAGTAATGATGTACAATGTGACTGAATAAAGCTGAGCATGAATAAAACTGAACAAAATATCAGAAAGCAAAACTAAACAAAAATGAAACCATGACAATACAATACCAGTACAAGAGGAGACAGTGAATACTGTACCTTAGAACTGACTACTTAAGTCTCACACTGGACGCTTTTGTACTACCAGCCTCTATAAAGGACTTCTTTACACATCAATCGGTAGCACATGTGTCACTGCTACTGTGTACACACAGATGGGAGTTGTGGAAAAACCAGGTACATGTGCTATAACACCTGGAAAAACACATGCACTGCCACTGTGCCAACAGCTTTTGAGCTGGAAGCTACATAACTGATGCATAACATATGCATTAGTTTCCTGACATTTAATCTTCTATGAGACTAATCTAGTACTGAACGCTGCAAAAACTGATAATCTGCACACATGCAAACAATTTCACTCAGATTTCCCAAACTTATATTCATCGATGTTTACAAGTACAGTGGTACCTCGGTTTAAGAACAGCCCGGTTTATGAACTATTCAGTATATGAACTCCAAAAAACCGGAAGTAACGTTCCGGTTAGCGAACTTTACCTTGGTGTACGAACGGAAGCCGAACGGTGAAAGGGCACCGATGCCAGGAGGCCTCATTAGGGAAAGCGCGCCTTGGTTTAAGAATGGCTTTGGTTTAAGAACGGACTTCCGGAACGGATTAAGTTCGTAAACCAAGGTACTACTGTATAATTTTATTTGAAGATACAAGCAAAACAAAATACAGGTTGATTACCGAATCTCCAATAATTCACAGTGGGAGAAACGGTTTTTGCCTCATTTTACAGAAAACTTATAAATTAGTGTCCAAAGTATCGTAGCAAAAGGCTCAACTTTTTAAAAACATTGGAGCATACATTAGCGCACGTTTCACACACACACACAAATCAACATTCAGCTAGCTAAAAACTTACTTGCAAAGATGTAATTGATCCTGTGTGTCCTTGCAGAACAGCGATCGGAGCACATGTTCTGAGGCACCATACTCTGATAATTTTATCACAACTGCCAGCAGCAATCATTGTGTTTTCATAGTTTACCGCCATATCAGAGATTTCTGCTGAATGGCCCCTCAGTGTAGCAAGTAACCGGCCACTGTGTGTGGACCAAATCTTAACCAAACAGTCATCTGACCCCTAAAGAGAGAGAAAATACATTTTAAGCTGAAAGGCACATTAGAGAAGTCTGAAATATGGCTTAAAAACAAATAAGGGGAAAAAGACCCACATACAAAAGCATCAAGAATTCCAAAAGTCATTCGAGATAAATTAGTAGCAATACTGCAGATTATCATCATCTATGAATCAGTCTAGCTAAAACAAAGAACAAGTGAGCAAGAGAGACAATGTCTGTTGTAGTGCTTCTTTTCTATTCATTTATCATTCATGAAGTTTACCATGCTGCTTTACTGGAAAGTAGGCAAAAATATTGCTGTGTGACAGAACACACTAAAATATGTATTACACTTCTGATTACTGTTTGTGAGTGCTCAGTAACTCAAGAGCAAAACCACTTTTAAAAAGCAGAAGTGTTATCCACCAAAAAAGCAGAAATTTCTCTTTACACGTGTATAAATAATAATTATATTATTTTTAATTTTGTAAGCTTTTTTTAATCCAGCCTTCACCATAAGATCTCAGGGTCAGGGTAAAACTGAAAATTATAAAAACAGATAAAAACATTACATCTATAGACCATTCTACACAAAACCACTCTAAACAGAACAGACTATAAATTCAGCAAAAATTCACATCTATTTTAGAGAAATAAAATATAAGTAATTTCAAGGAACAGACATCAAAAAGCAGTAAACAAAAGAGTAAGCGAACAATTGTTACAGAAGTAAGTCGTTTACCTCTCAATGCATGTAAAATACGTTAACAAAGATGGGTGGTTCTGCGATGGGTGGTTCTGCTACAGTTCACTTTTTACTACAGGGGACAAAATTTCAGAATGCACAGAAACTCACAGTGAATATCCTGTGTCCAGTCCTATCAAATACCACACAGTAAACTGCCGAAAGGTGACCAAGAATTCTTCTGTGCATCTTCATATGCTGATACATGTTGCCTTGGAATATAGAACTGGATCTTGTACATCCGGTCAACTGTTTTGCATAATTTACTTCCACTAGAAGAGAAATAAGTCAAACACTCATTAAGGATTTTTCAAAAAGTCATCATGCCAATGTAAATCTGAATTTAAGGTACTTATGTTGGTTGGAGTACTCTAAAAAAAAACTTCAAAACAATAACATAGGAAACTGCCCTACACCAGGTCAAACTATTTGTCTATCTAGCCCAGCAGCTCTCTGGGATCTCATGACAGAACCACCTGCCACTTGATCCTTTGAACTGGAGATGCTAGGGAATCCACCAGAACAAAAATGGAATGGAGCTTCAAAGTAAGGGGAAATTGAGAGAGAAAGAAAAACAAGAAAAAATAAGGGGGAAGTCACTGAAATTAGGCACTGATTTATGTCAGTGCCAAGCTCAAAAGACAGGAGAATGTGAAATCCCCCAGCAAGCATCTACACATCTGACCCTGCATGCCCAGTCAGAGAGGAGCCACCCCAGTGTTAAAGCTGTCCTCCATGAGCCTCTGGGGAATGTCCACCTCAAATGACTATGTGGTATTACAGAAGTATATTATAATATAATATAAACAGCTGGGAAAAGGACAAAATGCTTGCTGTAGGAGTTGTACCCTGTAGGAGTTGCTTCACCCATTATTTTACTTATAAGTAAAGTTCAGCATAACTAATACCAGCTATTTTTATAAACATTAGTGTGAACATATAGTAATAGTTTGTTCCCATCTTTCATGCTATGAATTATTTCCTTATTTTACAGTTTCAGTTTCCTGCCCCTACTGTGGCAGAACACAAAAAAACGAAAGTCAGGACAAAACAAAGAAACCAGAAGTGAAAAAACTGAGAACATAATAGGTTAACTAGCGAAAGATAAACTTACCAAAACTTGGTGCTTTATCACAGTTAACAGGAATTTCTGGGGGTCTTCCTCTATGAAGGGCAGCAATGACTGAGCCTTTCCAAATGGGATTTCTGGAATCTGCAAATAGCATTTCAGTTGAATGCAGAGTTACTCAGAAAATTTATTCAAACACCATTTCAAATTTTAAGTCTTAAATGCTTTAAAAGTTCTTTTTTTTTTTTAAATGGCCTGGTTTAACTAGACGCATGTTACACCTACCTTTAGTATTTTAAAACTTCAATCAATGGCTCTATCAATAACATATTGAACTAAGGACTCCTGTACTTTTGGGGACACTTTATATCAAGCGTTAGTTACAGCACAATAGTTTCAAGAGTTTTATGTTTTACAAACCCCAAGCGCCAGCCCGACTGCAGGAAATGGTATCCTGATCATTCACTAAAATGAACATTCACTGTGCCCACTTGGTTGATTTTGCATTTTCCTGTTTTTATGTTCCTTAACTATTTCTCTAATCATTTCTCCAATTATGAATATTTATTCTTGATAACCAAGGGTATTTCCTCTTCACTTTATGAAAAGAAACAGTTGTGCCTAGTATACTAGGAAGCTCTTGGCCATTAGCTGTCCCTAGGAGATGCAACTAACATATACACAAATGAGCTGCCATAAGGAGATGTTCTCAAGTGAGAAGAAAAATGAGGAAAGAGCAGTTGTGTAATACATGGAGAAACATAAGCAAAGTACAGGTACAAAGCAGTTTCACTCCACAGGTTTTCAGCCAAGTATTTCTAGGTTTCTCACTCAGATTCCCCCCCCCCCCCAAAAAAAAAACCCGTTACAACTACAGCAACTTATGGTGCTGTACTTGCACATAGGGTGAAGCAGATTTAAGTTTTCTTTCTACTGATGGTCATGCATTTGGTGATAGCATAATTTCAGAAATCTCAGGCTGGGCTACCCCTTGAAGTATAGTTCAACAACATTTGAGATGTGGCTATCTCAGAATGACTAAGGGCTTAGAAACACTTTTCTTGAAACCTAGTCCCCCTTCTTTTCATATGTAAGGGAAGGTAACAATTCTCTCCCACCATTTGTCTCTGGAGTACCTATATTAACTATTAATGTCTTAAGAATCTGCTTGAAATGACACTAAAAACTCAAAGTAATGTGTTTTATGGAGATGGTATTACATAACTAGACTTGTAATCCCACCCCCATGAAAAAACGAATACCACCCTTTATCTAAAGATCTCAGATGTCTGTGTTTGCAGCAAATAATTGTATTCTACATAAGGTTTTCTTTTGAACCCCTAGAATAAACCTCTAAACCAAAATATCAATAACCACTATGTCTGTGAAAGGATCTGGGCTGACAGCATGTATTAAATGTGTGACATGTTCATGCACCCTAGTCTTGGAAGCTTAAGTACACACGTGTACAAATGCAGGTTCATATATAGTCACTAGAATTTAACACACCATGCCACATTTAAAAGTAAAAATATACCTTTTGCGGTTCGCAGTAAGGACTGCTTGCCTGCACCCAATAAAGAGTTCACTCTCGGAATGCTGGGTGGAATCTCTTTATCCAATATAGGGCCAATCCGCCTGCAAATTTGCAGCAAGTGATCAGGAGCCACATGTTTGTTAGACAAGACCTAACACGCAAATATGATTAAAACAAGTTAATATAACCGAATTCAAAAATAATGATTATTTACATAAGCTAAACATTTTAGAAATAGTTTAATTATGTGAGAAAAAGCAAGAAACAAACTTGACCTCATTTTTTTCACTGTTACTTAAAATCACTTGACAAACTCCTAATAAGTAAAGTAATCCTTGGAGGCCGCCTCTAGGTATACTCACAAACTAGGGGGAAGGGACTGTACACAGGATGTTCTCCCAGTGCTTACTTTAATGTTGTTCTGGAAAAGGACTATGCTTTTAATTGATAACTAAATCATTTCAATGTTGATTTTATTCCAATGTTTTGCTTTTTGTTTCGATTCTAGTTTTTTTTGCTACTATTTTGTTATAAGTTACTTTAGAAACTTTAAAAATTGAATGGCAAACAAGTAGATGAGCTAGTGTTTCATATTATACTGCAACTGTAAGTCCAACTTAACTTTGGACTATTAAATCTATAAGCTTTCCCATTCACTTTAATGTATTGAAAATCAAACTACAACTTTTTACTCCCCAGTCCTCAGCACTGGTACCTGCTGCAGTGAACAGGAGCTTTGTTTTATGATCCACAGTTTATTTTAACTGTGGGTTAAATGAGGTACCAACCAGGCCTGCAGTAACTAAGCCAAGCTTTCTCCTTCCAGTTTCATTACATCAATTTTAATTTGACTATAACCTCTCCCATTTTTCATCTAGCATGAATCTGATGAAGTTAAATTGTAAGAACAAGAACAAGATAAATTATATCCACACAATTATATACACAATACATGTTATATGCATGTTAATGTTAAACTAGAGCAATGCATTATTTTCTCAAACAAGTTACTCCCCTAAAAAAAAATCCTGATGTTGTATCTTGAATCCTGTTCCAAGGTGCAATTATCTAGACCAGTGTTTCCCAACCTTTTTCCTACTGTGGCCAACTTCCCACCTTGTTTCCTTCCTGTGGCGCCCCATGGGCATAGCCAAGGGGGGGGGGATAAGGGGCTACCAGTAGAAAAGTAGTTATTTAAATGTTTTGTTTGTAAACAGAACATGTTTTATTTATAATGTTTAAATTTCTACAAAATACAATTACATAAAATGATAGGAACACAATGAAATATTGTTGAAGCAGAAAAACATGGTTGCTAAAGCGTCCAGGACAGATGGCCATCCAACCTCTGCTTAGAAACCTCCTAGGAAGGAAAGTCCAGAACCTCCCAAGGGAGATCTATCTTCCATGCATTATAAAAAGTAAACAACACTTATTTGACCCCCGTTATTTGACACAGAGAGGAAATCCTACAGATACTGTCCAAAAGGTGCACAGTGAGTTCTGTATATATGCGAGAATTTTAAAAAGCAACTGGTCCTCACTGACCTGACTGAAAAAAATCTTGGTTCAGAGGAGCCCTGGCTGCCTATAGCGCCACACACGCTTACCTGGCCCACTGAATTCAGTGTGGCTTTCTTCTGAGTAGACACTTAGTTACTTACTAGATGAAAGTCAGCAGCATAAAATGACCCCGCTCGGCTAGGGGCTGAGGTGGATTTCAACCCTTGGTGGGCCACCCCCTTACCTGCTTGTGTTGGCCAAGCAGATAACCAGCCAATCAGGATTTTTTTAAAATTAAAAAATGATTTCCCCCCCCCTTCCACTTCTCACTACCCTCTATGGCTATCCTCATGCTGTTAACCCCCATTTACGCAATTTTCACCTGGGGCCCCCATGGAATATCCTGCGACCTCCTAGGGGGCCATATGGGAAACACTGCTCTAGACCATAGGTGCTAACTCCTAGGGGCAGAGGTCCCTTCTCTCCCGCCCAACTGACGGGCACTGCCATTCAAATGATGTGTGCACACTGTGCCTTGTAACTGATTATGATGGGCAGGGCTTACCTGTGCCCCTCCCCCAATATTTACAGTATTCAAGTTGGCACACGTGCTCTAGATATTCCATTTACTCAAATAAAATTTCCTTGCAAATATCCATTTGGGACGCGGGTGGTGCTCTGGGTTAAACCACTGAGCCTAGGGCTTGCTGATCAGAAGGTCAGCGGTTCGAATCCCCACGATGGAGTGACCTCCCGTTGCTCAGTCCCTGCTCCTGCCAACCTAGCAGTTCGAAAGCACGTCAAAGTGCAAGTGGATAAATAGGTACCGCCCCGGCGGGAAGGTAAACAGCATTTCCGTGCGCTGCTCTGGTTCACCAGAAGCGGCTTAGTCATGCTGGCCACATGACCCGGAAGCTGTACAACAGCTCCCTCAGCCAATAAAGCGAGATGCGCGTCGCAACCCCAAAGTCGTCCACGACTGAACTTAATGGTCAGGGGTCCCTTTACCTTTACTTTATCCATTTAATATTTCTGTAAGCATTTAATGTAGTACAGCAGCAATATACTTTTAGTATTTAAAGTCTATGAAAACTTTTTCCATTTCTCTGAACTGATAAAATTATATCAATCATTTCCTTTTCAGACCCAAACTGAAAGATAAGACATGAAAACAGAATTGTTTAAAAACATTTTAAGACAAAGAGTAATGTCAAATTTTTTATGCAAGCAAAGTAGCCTTAAAAAAAGGACAATGTTTCGCAATAATATGTTGGTCCTCACTCAAGCTTGGCTGCTCATGCAGTAAAAACTGTTTCCTGTATCAATGTAACATAACAAACAGTTTTGTCCCAGCGTAGCCCTCTAGCCATGTGTTCACCACCTCTGGGGAACCAGGGAGCTCATCTTATGCACCTCTACTTAGAAATCCTACAAAACTGAATGTATGTCATATTACCATCACATTAAAAACTCTGGTGGCATTTTTCTCAATTAAAAGGGGAATATTTCCTCTTATAATTCACATCTAAGCTTCCAAAAATAAAGGATCCCATGTGAAACTCAGTGCAAACCTAAGAATACTAAATGAAGGAAAGTCCATTACAATCCATGGTACTTAATAAAATACATTTAGGATTACAGTGTATAATATTTTTAAAGCAATTCAAGCTTTTAACAATCTAACATTTGGAGGGAGGAGGGTGAGCTGCTGAAGAACAAAGCAGATGCAAAAGTCTGACCCTACAGTGAAGCATTTCAAGTCCTGCTCATTTCCCCACCAGCTTCCAAGTCCACATGGAACAGCTTGTTATTTGTTGTGAAGAGAATAATAAGCATCCATTAAAAATATACTGAATCTTCAGAACACTTATTTAAATCCTAATCCAAGCTGTTCAATGTAAATTTGAAGCCATTAAACAACTCAACCCTCTAATGGAAGCCAGCTCTTATCTTTTGAGGAAAGCATATTTTGGGGTAACCAACAATAAAATATTGTCAGATTAGCGTTATTTAGCAAATCTTTTGTAGAAACCAATAAATAAAGGTTCTTTTTCAGGCTGCTTTATGCTAACAAGCCGTGATGACACACACCCACACCCCGCCTCCTCTGTAAGATGACAACATCCTCTGTTCCCAGAGTCCCATTTATGGCTTCTGTTGACTAGCACAATAATAAATACCTTCCATAAAACAACACAGGCTTTTAAAAGCATGAAAAATAGCACGATTAGTTTGAAAAAGCAAATACTGTTGATTCCCCCCCCCCAAACAACCCAAATCTTGTTTGGGGGTGGGTGTTTTTTTAAAACAACAAAAGTCTCACCAAGTCTTCATAACTTCTGCAATGTTCTCTTCCTTCCCAATCCAACCTCTTAGGGAGCAACTAAAATTGAAAGGGGGAAGGAGAGAAAAGCCAGATGAATTGGAGCGAACGGGGCACAAAAGAAAGCTATTACAAATGCTTGCACAGATGGCATAGTTTCCATCTCTAAAAGACATTGGGATTAGAAAAAAATAGCGGGGTAAAAGCGAATGGCATAAAGGGAATTTTAAAAAATATATATGAGTAGCCTCACAGACCTGGTGCTGTTCCAGTTCCTGCACTAGCACCTGTAGGGGGAAAAAAGAAGCTGATATTTGGCACTGGTGGAGGTTTTCTGTTCGGGTTTGCTTTTTGAAGCGCCGCTTCTGACCAAAGTGAAGGGGGGCGCTATGAAGCCGCCCTTCGCGGGGGTGGGGTGGGGGCAGTGCAGAGGGTGCAGGCGAAGAAGAACTCACCTCCGCCGTCCTCCTGCAAGGCCCAGTGGTCAAGAACCGAGCTATGAGGAAGTACAGTTCTGCGAGAAGGAGAAAAAAAGAAGAGATGAAGTCGAAGCTGGCCTTCGTTGGGGGATGGGGAGGGCGGCGGGGGGGGCGGGTTGGGGGATCCCCCTTAGGTGACTGTAACTCATAACCAGGCTCAGTAAGATGGCGGCGGAGGCGGCGAGCGCTCGCCTCGCCCGGCTCTTCCATCCTCTCGCTCTCCTCACCAAGCCGGCGCTCACTCTTCGCATTACCTGATTCAATGAGCGGCAGAGGGCCGCTGCCGGCGCCCAAAGGAGAATTGGAGGCCGGCAAGGGCTCGGCCATATCCGCAGCAGCCGCTGTTGCCAGGAGGAGATTAGGGCTGAGGGCTCTGTCTGGCGCGGCGGCGGCCCAGGCCTGGCTCGACATAATCCTATCAGTGCTTCCCCTCCCCCACGCGCCTTCGCTCTATTTGTATGTATGAGGGAGAGGTCCGGCGGGCGGGAGCGCGCACGTCTGTCGTCTGCGCACCACCCTTCGACGCCGCCACTGCCGCGCTCCACATTAATCTGCCCAGCCCCGCTGCCATTAGTGCTGAGGCGCCCCGCGCGCCTCTGACGTAGCTCCGAGGAAAGGCGGGGCAGAGTGGATAGTAATAGGGAAGGAAAAGGGGGGGTGAAATAGTCCCCTTTGGAGCGAACGAAATGGTTGCGTTTAAAAGTTTAAAAAACACACAGAGACCGCAAGCTTATGAAACGCCACTCATGTATCGTTGTGTAGTAAAGAGGTTGCTTTACGTGAGGGCAGGGTGGTGGTGGTGGTGAAAGGCTGTGGTAGCTGAGCGCGGAAGGAGATGCGGCCGTTTTCGACTTGGCAGTTGGAGATGAGGCTTCGTGGAGAATTAAAGTGGAGAGGGATAGGAGCGAGCGGCGAAGCCCCCCCCCCCTTGTTGTAGGGAAGCGAGAGCGCTCGCTTGACTGCCTCCTGCAGCGCCAGTCTATTCATGCTTACTTGGAAGTAAGTCCGTACGTGCCATGGGGCTTACTGCCAGAGACATGTAGGACGGCGCTGACAGAGGCACCTTCTTCCGGAAAAACAGTGCGCCATTTTCATACAGATAATCCTCCGGAGAAGCTGATGTGAATCTCTCCAGGTTTTCTCCCCTGGTTCGCCCAATGTATTTTCTGGTCAGGGTCTTTCACAATGTCCGGCCGAAAATCAGTAGGCAGGTTTACGTATGGAGATAAGTCGCTCTTTGTTAAGGGGAATTTTGTTTATTCCCAGGTAAAGGTTTCTAGGATTGCAATTAAGCGAAGAAGAGTGCGGATCGGTTACAAAACACACGCTAATGGTGGACTGGCTGTTCTTTTCCAAAGGGAAAATGTTCGCGCTTCCCTAAATAAAAGGAGCGTTTTGGGAGTGCTTCGGTTTAGTGTGAAGTCCCATTATTTTAGACTTTCTCACGTAAACACGCATGGGATTGCAGCCTTATTTGAATCCTTTGTGTGCTGCCTTGTCAAAGCAGTTCATTAAAAAACAAAACCCCACAATAAACGTAACACATTAAAAAAAAGAACGAATTATTCATTGGAAATTTGTGAAGAAGAGGGGGAAAAACAATGGGAATGACCTTCTGGAATTTAAAAGTCCCATTGGCCCTAGTTGTTTGGGTACAATCCATCTTCAGCGGCATAACCAATGCAGCTCTACTAAACTACTACTGTACTACTACTACTACTACTACTACTAATTAATAATAATAATAATAATAATAATAATAATAATAAAATTTATATACTGCCCTATACCCGGAATTCTCAGGGTGGTTCACGGAAAATATTACTTACACTTCAAAAGCCTGTACTACATAAAAACACTACAAGTATGCTTCCTGATAGAGCTTTTCAGATGGTTCTCTGGAATTATCCCTACTACTAGTACTGTACACTTTTTTCACTCAGCGCAGTCTGATCCTATATATTTCCCCCAAAGTCGCACTCTATTCAATAAGAAAGCATAGTAAGCATGCGTAGGATTACAACCTTAAATAAAGGCCAATGGCAACTTGTGTTATACTGCTGACAGGTCCTATCTCTTGTGGAAGGACATGGTTGTGCTCTTGTTCTGGACTCAGAGTTCCCAGCATCACATCTGTGGGCACTGGCTGCCTGTGATACCAGCACCCCTGCCTGTCTTTAAAAAAAAAGTTAATTCAGGTTTTGGAGGGGGGTTGTTGCCTGATTTTTTTACTTGCCTGTGTTATTTGGTAGCGGCATTGTAAGTGTGTTGCCTAGTTGGAGCATGTGGTTTTCTGCCCTTTGTTTGGTTTCTTTAAGAATCTTGAATGTTATCCATATAACCCAGATAATAAAATTGAACTTCATGAGACAAACACATAAAAACCAAACTAAGGCTGGCATTAGAAGTTACCAGTACATGTCACAAGAAGAAATTATAAAGCTGGTTATGGAATTAGTATTGCCCATCATGACACACAAACAAGTGGGGACCATTTAAGCTTATATCTAACACCATAGAGGATTATTTACCGGTAGTTAAGATGTCAGACGTTGCTGCCTAAAAGAGTATCTTAAATAGCTACTCCCTGCCCAGTGGTAAGAAGTGAAATCAGAGAGGGAAAGCCTTCTAATCAGAAAGCTTCCTATTTCTCAAAGTAAAATACTTTTCACCCTCCCCGTTCAAATCATGGAATACATAAACATTGCTAGACCATAAATTAAACAGAATCAACAGAAACCTCAGCAACACTACAAATACAATAAGAAGGATATTCAGTTCTCATCCACCACCCAGGCTGGCACAAAAAGATGCCTGTATACCTGATACCAAAATACGTATAAACAATGAGAAGGCATTGCACAACTTGTTCCAAACCAACAATTTATCACAATATGTACATACTAGTAGACATTAAGCCTGTTAAATTAACGGGTGCTAGAACATATGTGGTGAAACATTTTAAAAAAACAGACTTGTTGCAGTACAAAAAAGCACCCGTCTCTTGTTCTACCGGGGGGGGGGGGAGCAGCAGCAGCCACGAATGTACATAAAAGAATCCAAGCTAAAAAAAACCCCTATTATTATCAGTGATTAAGGTGTGAAGATGAGAATGGTAATTAACCTAAATACAACTTGTGGTGCTGGACCAATTAAGATAATTAACTGAGGTAGCTTACAAAGGTTCCACACTCAGTGCAGCTGGCGAGTCATTCGAAAGATTTCCTTGCCATCCAGGGACGCTTTGGGGAGGTATTTTAACTTACTAATTTGATTTCAACTAATCAAAAAATAGAGACAGGACACTTTATTATTTTTAAATTTATGATCTGAAGTTGTCTTCATATGCTGGCTTGTTCTGAAACTGCTTATGGTTTCCTGGTTCAGGCAAAAGGGAAAACTTGATAATACTTCCTGTTTTGTTTGCAAATGAATGTGTAAAAAGGTTGCATGGGTGGCCAAAAGACCTGTTAATATTTAAGAGTTTTTTAGTGTACTGGTCCAGTAAACGCTTCCGCTGCACAGACCAGCAACAGTTCTCTTTGCAGAGCATTAATCAAATCCAGCGGAGGGGTTCTTGTTGCAGCAACGAAATGATGACACACAGAAGCCCGTCTTTCTAAAGACAGGTTTATTGCAGACAGATAACAAACACTCCTCCGGAGCTTTCAGACACAACTGCTGCACACCCCAAAAGGCAAACAAAACAAACACACTATATATACTGAGCAACTTAACAAGCTTAACAACTTAAATCATGTGACCTTGCTAATTTGCCAGCGTCTCAGGTTTCAAACCCTAACACCCCCTCTCGCTGACAAAAAAACAAAACAAAACCAGAATTACTTCAGATTCATTTCTTCACAAAAAAATTCATGACGCTGAAACCCAAGTGGTTTTGTAAAACCATCAGTTTGATTTTCATGACTAGGACAGTAACTTAATTTAACAATTCCTGCTCTCACTGTTTGACAAACATTTTGAAAACGGATATCCAAATGTTTTGTTCGACCTTTAAGCTGTCCGTTTTGTGATGACTTTTTCATGCATCTCATGTGCCAGCCAAGCATTTGTAAAATTCTAAGTCTCTACATAATTCGGACAAAGCACAGAACTCGGCTTCTGTCAGTGACAAAGCAATCAGGTTTTGTTTCTTAGATCTCCATCCAATCAGAGAGTTACCAAATTTTATTACACAGCCAGACACTGATTTTCTATCTTTTAAATTTGCCCAATAACTATCTGCCCAGCAAGTAATCTGTGCTTGTCCTTCAGAAGATAATTCAAGACAAATATCTTTGGTGTATTGTAAGTATCTTAAGACTCTTTGAATTCCTTTCCATGCATTTATGCTAGGTTTTGAGGCTTCCCTACTAAGCACATTAACAGCGTAAGCAATGTCTGGCCTACTCCATCGCGAGAGGTGAAGTAAGCTTCCCAGTGCTGACTGAAAAATTTCAGGATGCTTGAATTCAGCACTCTTCTTGAACTCATTGTCTTTTACAAAACCCATTTCCATTGGAGTTCTAACACCTGCACACTCCGTCATGCCAAACTTTTTCAACATTTGCAGTATCTTGCCTTTTTTATTCAGCAGGAAACTGCCATTTTTGGTCCTATCTATCTGAACACCAAGATAGACCTTTACATCGCCAATATTCTTAATTTTGAAGTGTTTATTTAACTCTTTGGCCAGTTTTTTTTTACTTGTTCTTGTGTCCTTGAAGTGTAAATCAGAACATCTACATAAACAAGCAAAGATTCTCGAGCGTCTCCTGAACCTCGGAAATATAAGCAATTGTCAGCTTTGCTCCTGCTAAAACCAATGCCTACCAAAACATCATTCAGACACTCATTCCAATTATGAGCAGATTGCTTGAGTCCATAAATGGATTTATGTTGTCTCCATACCTGATTTAATTTATTGTCTTTCAATCCTGGCGGTAGCTCCATATAAAGCTCTTCAGCCAGGTCTGAATGAAGATAAGCAGTTGAGATATCAAAATGACTCACTTTGAATCCTTTCTGAGCAGCAACCGCTAATAGTGCTCCCAGGGTTTCACTCCTGTGTGAGCCAGTGTGGTGTAGTGGTCAAGAGCAATAGTCTTGTAATCTGGTGGACCGGGTTTGCTTCCCCGCTCCTCCACATGCAGCTGCTGGGTGACCTTGGGCTAGTCACACTTTGAAGTCTCTCAGCCCCACTCACCTCACAGAGTGTTTGTTGTGGGGGAGGAAGGGAAGGGAGAATGTTAGCTGCTTTGAGACTCCTTCGGGTAGTGAAAAGCGGGATATCAAATCCAAACTCTTCTTCTTCCTTGAAGTGGGTGCATAGACTTCAGAGTAATGTAACCTCTTCCTTTACAAGCCTTGCTTTGTACTCTGGTTTCCCTATTGCTGTTGTCTTTATTCTATACACCCATTGGCAGCTTACTGCCTTGGTACCTTCTGGCAGTTTGGCGATGGAAAACACACCAAGTTCCTTCATAGAATTTAATTCTTTTTGCATGGCCTCACGCCACCTACTGGCCTCCTCCTGGGGTAATTGCTCAACCTCCTCAAAACTTTCAGGTTCGCAATTCGCCAACTCTGACCAAACACTAATAGCTTGATACCTCTCAAGAGGTTTTCCTTTGGTGGTATGCTTGGAGCATCTTAACAGCTCCTGCGATGTTCCATCAGTTGCCCCCTCTGACTCAAAATCACCTGTCGTCTCTTGTTTGTCACTGGTAGTTGAGGAACTTTCTGATTCTGACTACGCGTCACCTTTGCTGTACAGGTGAACTTTCAGAGCTAGATGATTCTGACTTTACAAACTTGGGTGAACTAGATGGTTTCTCACCCTCGTCGTCAGACTCAAATTCCTCAGCCTGTTCTGGAACTAATACCTGCCCTGGGGCCTGTGTTTGATCGTTACTGTTCACCACATTAAATAATATGTCAGGATTTCCATGGATTCTATTCCAACCATCCTATTCACAAAATTCAGCACTTCTGCTGACTGTGATTCGTTTGATTGCCTTCTACATTCACAAATCTCCAACCTTTTGTGTTTGTTTGATAACCACAGAAAAACATTTATTTAGATCTGGGATCACCTTTCTTACGTTGTGCCCTAGGCATCAGTACATAAGTACGACATCCAAAAACTCTTAGATGATCATTTTTTGTTCCCCCCCCCAAATAACATGAAGTAAGGAGTGTTGCCTACTGTGATGTTATACACTCTGCTAAAAGGATAATTTGCATACAGAGCAGCCTCAGCCCCAAAACGCTGTGGAAGTCCAGAATCAAACAATAAAGCAGCAATGGCTTCTTGTAATGTTCAGAATTTTCTTTCCGCAACTGCGTTCTCCTGGGGTGAATAGGGATTGGTAAGCCTATGAACTATACCTTTCCTTTTTAACCATGTCTCTAGCGTGTGGTTCACAAACTCTCCACCACGATCTGATTGTATTTTACGTACCCTAGTGTCAAACTTACACTCGACTTCTTCAATCCAATCCATTAGAATTGAAGCTGCTTGTGATTTTTCTTTCAGAAAGAAAACCCAACTAGCCCTTGAAAAATCATCCACCAGAATTTGCATAAATCTCGCACCTCCAAGCAATCTGAGTGGTATAGACCCACACACATCCGAATGTACAAGTTCAAAGGGTTTTTTGCTTACTCTATCAGATCTAGGGTAGTTATATGTCTTAACCTTAGCATGTTTACAAGCGCAACAATCCAGAAAATTTGAACAGGGTTTAATGTTACACCCCTCAGCTAAATCTGGCATCTTGCTTACATACTTAAAGCATATATGAGCTAACCTTCTGTGTAGTAGATGTGCACAACCTGTATGGGGAGCCTTATTTACACACTTAGTTTGTGCTTCACTTGTTTAACACCTGCCTGCTGCTAACTGCTCTTCATCCAAAACAAAAAGCCCATCCTCACAGGGAATTTTAACCAGCTCCCTCCCCTGTTCTGAAATGGTGCAGACATCATTTTCAAACTCAACCTTAAAACCACTTTTTACCAGGCATGACACACTCAAAAGTCCATTCTTCATTCCTGGAAGAACAAAAACAGGAAGGTTAGTTTGCAAACAATTAACATAAATTGTGCCTTTAAGGTTCATTTCTTGTTTACTATTGTCTGCTATAGTCACAGTTTTTGCAACTGGCAAGGTCTTGTAGTTCATCAGGCTGCCACAAGATGTCGCCGGAACTAAACTGTGACTTGCTCCACTATCCATTTCAAGGTTTGTAGGTTCCTTTTAGGGCTTTGTTGCGCTCCCATTGCAGATAGTCCCTTATCAGTACCTCCCCCCCCCCTCTGGGTCGTTGGTTCTTGTAGTTCTCACGTCATTCCCCCCTCCCCCCCGGTAGTTTTGCATTGGTGTACAAAAGCTCTACACAGCTTGGCACCAGGATACCTAAAAGATCACCTCATCTTATATACCCAACCACACTAGAGGGCCTCATGTAGATACCTCATCAGGAGGTTGGTTCTGTAGGAATTGGGCATTTAGCACAGCGGCACCTACCCCTTGGAACACCCATTACATACCAGGCATATACTTTTCAGTGCCTATTGAAAACCTCCATCTTTCAACACGTCACCTAAGTGATTTTCATCCCAGTTGGTATCTACTGAATTTGAAAACATTTTGATAAATGAAATTGTTTTTGTATCTTTTATTGTGGATGTTCAGATTGCCTTATTCTTTATTGTGAAATTGCTTCAATAATTTAGGAAGAGTTTCATAAATTAAATAAGGCATGATCTAACACACCATGAATAGGCCTGTACAGGCAGGACGACTAATAAAAACTTTTTATTTTGCAAGGCAGGCCTAAATTAATAACCGTCCATTGAGAGAGAAGGTTGTAGCCATGGAGAAACATTCAGTGCTGCTGCTTTAGAATACACGATCCAGACTTAGTCATAGTTGAAGACTCTAATTTCAGTGTTTATGTGTAGTTTGTAGCTACTGCCATTCTTAAAGTTAAGTTGTATGTTAATTCATTAATTCAATAACCTTTATTAGGCATAACAGACAAGACAATTTCAGAACAAGCTGTATGTTATGTTTCTAGCATTGTTGTTGGTTATTTTGACATTTTGTGACATATGGTATGGTTCTAAAAGATAAAGAAGCTATTGCATTGTGCTGGAAAGAATATCACCAGCATCTCCTTAACCGCAACTCCCCTGTAGCTGCTGAGGTCCTCACAAATCCCACTAGATTCCTGAAAATACCCCTCATAGAGACTAGTACAGTGGTACCTCTGGTTACGTACTTAATTCATTCCGGAGGTCTGTTCTTAACCTGAAACTGTTCTTAACCTGAAGTACCACTTTAGCTAATGGGGCCTGCCGCTGCGCCGCCAGAGCACAATTTGTTCTTATCCTGAAGCAAAGTTCTTAACCTGAAGCGTTATTTCTGGGTTAGCAGAGTATGTAACTTGAAGCGTATGTAACCTGAAATGTATGTAACCCGAGGTACCACTGTATCTATTTGATCTACCCTAAGTTTATCAGTTGGTTGTACTAGGGCAGGCCATAGGGAGTGGCATTCAGACAAATGTACAGTAGCCTTCCTTACGTTTAATCAGGATGGGAATAAGATGGAGATAGTAGCCAGGTTTCTGTAACATGCAATGAGGATTCGTGAACTTTGTACATTAACTTAAGTGTAATATGCAGGTTTTGAGGAGTGATTTTATTGTACTGAACCCTATTGGAATCTTGTATATATGTCAATAAAGGTTTGAGAATTTCAAAGTGACAAGCAGATTGAGTATAGAAGAGGTCCAGAGGAAGAAAGCATCTGGTAATGACTTCAGTACAGTAGTTTCACAGTATGCTGAGGAAATAGTCTTTGACCCTTATTGACCATAATCAGGATCACTTCTGCCTTCCTTTTGAACTATGCAAAGTACTCAGGGCAGACTAGAAATTGACAGGAAAGCAAAGAACGGTTGGGTTGGGGGGAGAGCACCTGGAACCTTCAGGAAAGCCTTGCAGGAGAGGGAACCACACCAGTGAAGGCTATTGTCACCTCCATTGTTTGACAATCAACCCCACCCACAAGTGCTCCATCTAGAGCAAAAGTATATTTCACCCGATGGATCTTCTATCTCCTTGGAAAGGTTGACTTTGTGCCATGTTATCATAGGCTTTCCCATGGCGTTCCCCATTTTTTCCAAGACATGATGGTTTCAAATGTGATTCTAGAAGACAAGATTCTATAACTCTTGGCTTCTAGCCAAGCTGCTTGAAGTTCTTTTCTGCATGTGCTGCTAAAACTTCTTGAGGGACACAGTCCCAGACTACTCATATTCTAATAACCTATTGTAGTAGAAGCCTCCAGATGCCTCACTGATTGCAAAAGTGAACTTGTATCTTGCAATAGGTCTTGATGGAAGTTGGTGTCAAGTTGATTGTGTTGTTCTTCCTGTGCCTCAATAAGTTTCTGTAGAAATATTTAACTGCTTGCACCAATTTCTCATGAATTATCAGGGTGTGAGACTGCTCTATACTAGATACCTTGCCAAAATGAATACTAGACCAGATCCACTTTTAAAATAGAGACATTTTGGCAAGTCTTGGCTTTAAAAGTTTGTTCTTCAATGTGTCACTATCTATGCTTGTTTAAATGTGCTGGATCTCTTTACAAACCCCCTCCCCCAATCTAACTGGCAAAAGACTATCACTATGGTGGACAGAAGACTCACAGTGCTTCTGTCAGGATATTAAAAGCAAGCTTGTATTCATCTGTTCTCCTTACCTACAAGTTTGACAGGGCAAACATTCTCCTTCACATATTATTTCAATAGCAGATATGCTTTCTGATAGGTTAACTTTTGCTACTGATCCTGTCTGACTGAAAAAGGAGTTTTCAGTAATGTAGAGTATTAAGTGTTTCAAATTTTGTGCTATTGTTTGGATTCTGAGAACTCCACATAATAGCAAAACTGTACAGTGCTTACTAAAGCTGAGAATCTAGCTCCATCAGGCTTACCACTCCATTAAATGTCACCTGTCAGGCAGCAGCCATTTCATCAGACAGAAGAGATTAGGAAACCAAGGAAACCCATCAGCTTAGTCGGTGGAACCCATTTTCATTTTTGCTGTTGATATAAGAACTAGTGCCTTAGGTTGCAATCCTAACACCACTCATCTGGGAGTAAGTCCCTTTGATTTATTCAATAGTACTTTTAGAAATTGTTAAGATTTGTGATGTTTGCTTTTCCCCCTCTCCTCCCACCCACCCAATCCCTTTTTCCGTTGTATTGATTTAGATTGTAAACCTGAGGGTACAGACTGTCTTATTGATCTCTGTAGTTGTTCTGAATCTTATTTGGACTATAAAGAAAGGAGATATAAATAAAAGGGGAATATAGGCAAGTTTCTACCATTGAGAAAGTTTTTAAAGTCTGTTATGTGAATTTCACTTCTTAGAAGAGCCTGCTACTAACAAATTTTCAGCAAATAAAGATAAGCAAAGGTTAAGGACCACCTTTACTTTTGTGTGCTTGATCAATGGAGTTTCTTAATTACTTTATATTTCCAACTCTCCTCCCTTTCAAAAAAAAAAAGGCTAGAAAAATTGTGTATAATACCTAAGCTGCCATACAACAGATACTGAGGAAGGCTATAAAACCATAGACTACTGAAATTTCATTCACTAAAGTGAAAGCATGTGTTGCAGGAATACAACTGCATGTTTGCTTGTTTTAAAAATCTGCATCCCAGTTAATTTTCAGTCAAGTTGAAGAGAAACACACACCAAATGTTTATGACCAATATTTTATTGGATCTTGTTTGATGAACCACAGACATTAACTATTTGTACTGATTCTTCTTCCAATAATTTGAATGTAAACCAGTCATCTGACAATTATGACTTATTTGATAGACCATTAATTCAAAGTAGAAAAGTACCAGTGTCTCAAATACTGTCATGTGAAAGTCATGTCTGCTTAACCAGAAATTTTATCTACTCAGTAATTGAACACCACACACACTACACACCCAGATTTCCAACCGTTCACAACACGTTACAAAGCTGTTGAAAAAATAAACTACCACTACCAAAAATAACTCTTGTCACAGATAAAACAAATTTGGGAGATCCAACACCAGGGAACAAGTTGGGTTTTCTGAGGAAGCATTCTACTGATGACAAATCGAGGGGGATAAGTGTTAAGTGTAAAGACATTTTCCTACTTGTCACCATGTCAACGTTTTATCTGTGCTATGCTTCTTTTAACAATTACAAAAACCATCCCACAGTATACAGCAGGTGTGAGCAACTTGTTTGCCTCTGGGGGCAATACTGGCATACGCTGGGCATATCTTTCCATTATATATTCAAATTTATTTGAAAAGGCTAAAAATTTAAGGAAACAAAGCTAAATTTAAAGTAACTGAAGTCCTGCATAAAAATAGCTTTAAAGGGCCACATGTAAATTGCAAGTTGCCCACCCTGGCCTCTGGAATGTTAAGGCTGCAATCCTATGCACACTTATTAAAGAATAAGTACCACTGAAACCAGTGGGATTTAGTTCTAAGTAAACATGTATAGGATAGCACTGTAAGTAAATCAATATTTTGAAATTAGTCCTTAATCTAACATTCCATTAATTGCTGGTTATATAGAGACAACCAGTACATGATTTTTACCTTTTAAAAACAAAGCATTTACACTCAAAACTACGTTAAATGGGATATTGAGGGAGGGATCCCCTCATGCTTAAAAAATGTCTTTTCTAAAACCACTAAAAAACTTGCATTTACAAAATAGTTGATAAAAATATTCCTCTGAATTGTACAAGATGGTGGCAAACAAACCACTGATTAAGAGACTTTGTACAAGATGTTACTCAGATTTTGCTTCTTTTTCTCCCGCTGCATCAGATACTGGGGCCTGAAAAAAGTAAAAAGTTTAACATTACAATGGTTATATATATATATATAGTTTCAAAGTTCAAACCCAAGGACTATTAAAATATTGTTTTAAAAGCTATTTGGTATTCTGAACATGAAAGTTAGGATCAACATAATTTTTGTATGCTATTACAGAGCCAAAATATTTTTATCAATCAGTTTGAGAGTGACTGGCCACAAAGGATTAATATATTCAATCCACAAGTAGAAAAAACATTGCTTTTAATGGTCTATCTACAGTCAAATGTTGAACACATAGCCCCACATTGATAAACCTTATATTCGATTATGGTATTTCAGTTTACAGCTGTAGTTTGAGTTATCTTATTCTGCTTCTGTGGATTTTCAGGAATGTTCAGTACTGCTTTCCATACTAATTTCACTAAAAATCCACCAAGTTTTCTTATGATATAGTTATATCAAAGATACTCATTCTGCACTCATATCCAGCTAAAAGATTATTTTGTGATTAACGAATAATACATTTACTCATAAAATTACTGGACAATACGAATTCTGTGCAGAACTTTGTAGTGCATGATGAAATTTCCAAATACTCAAGCTTATACTTAGTGAAAAAATGCCAGATCCACTAGCGTGACTACTGAAAGATGCTAGTGGAGGATGAAAGAATTTACTAAAACACATAGCACCCCCTTTGCATTGCTATTTGATGCCAGAGTAAGAATGTAAGAAAATCCCTGCTGAATCAGGCTAAAGACTCATCTAGACCAGCAGCCTGTTCTCATGGTAGCAAACCAAACGCCTATGAGAAGCCCGCAAGCAGAACCAGAGAGCAACAGCACTTTCCCCACTTGCAATTTCCAGAAACAGGTATAGAGGCATGAAACCAAATGCCAATGCCAACTCCTCCTCCACTTCTTCCCACCTCATTAGACTCCTTTACCAATGTAAATACCTTATTTTCCGGCGTATAAGACGACCCCCAACTTTTCCAATTAAAATATAGTTTGAGATATACTCAACCACAGATTCTCCACCCGGCGTGTAAGATGACCCTCGACTTTTGAGAAGATTTCCCTGGATTAAAAAGTAGTCTTATATGCCAGAATATACAGTATTTTCTCTGGGATAGTGGAAAAGGGATATTAAATTTGTTTTAAGTGTCCTCATGCAACATCCATAAAAGGCAATGCTGGGACATTCTCTCTGCCAGTAAGTCAGAACAGCCATTTTGAATTTAAACCAGAAAACTATAGAATTCACAACAAACCCATAAAATTTACCTCATCACTTTTTGCTTCTCCATTTTCTGCAGGCAAGTTATCCTTTACTTCCTCATTGTTAATCTCTTCAGCCTGTTTACCTTTTGGTCCCTTTTTCCCTTTTGCTGGGGCTTTCTTTTCCTCAGGCTTATCCTGCAATGAAATAAGACAATCAGCATTTAGTCTTTTAAAATACCGGTAACTCATTCATCAGAATGTGAAGATTTGTGGTCTTAATCAGTGCTTTTCTTCCAGGACAAAAAAGGTGCCAGTACAGTACGCGGTGGTGCTGTGGGTTAAACCACAGAGCCTAGGGCTTGCCGATCAGGTTGGCGGTTCAGATCCCCACGACGGGGTGAGCTCCCGTTGCTCGGTCCCTGCTCCTGCCAACCTAGCAGTTTGAAAGCACGTCAAAGTGCAAATAGATAAATAGGTACCGCTCCGGCCAGAAGGTAAACAGCGTTTCCGTGTGCTGCTCTGGTTCGCCAGCTTAGTCATGCTGGCCACATGACCCAGAAATTGTACGCCAGCTCCCTCGGCCAATAAAGCGAGATGAGCACCGCAACCCCAAAGTCGTCCGCGACTGGACCTAATGGTCAGGCATCCCTTTACCTTACTGTGTACCCTTGAGTAGTCCCAGAAAAAACCACTGGTCTTAATCAGATTAAAACATATTTGGAAAGATCTAATGTGCCAGGAATGCTATGTTGGTTCATATATGCATCTAGCCCCAGAGTACTCTTTTAGTGCAGTGTTTGGTCTATATGGAATACTACCGGTAAAATAGGTCTCCCCCAACAATGGATACCACCCTACATTTTCCTGTGTAAACTGATATTAGATATTTTGGATACGGACTCCCCCCCAAAAAAATATTTTATTTTCTTAAACTGTAGATTTATTTTTTATTTGTTCAAATAAATCAGCAACTGAGTTCATAACACAGTTGAACCAAATAGAATTAATCTGATGTTCTTGCCCTTTTCAGTGAAGTTGAAGCAAAATGGTTGCTTCAGGTGATGCATGGACTGGTTGGAGAGGAATGCTGGGAGGAAACAGCTGGGAAATCACCAAGGTAAGTAGCCTCAGAGCCTACAGTGAAAAGTGAGCACTTTGGTATATAAAACATTTTGAACATACGATATGCTAGCAATGTTTATAACAACCCTGTACAATATTATCCCCATGCTACCAAGGTGAGGGAAAGACTAAGAATATACTGTACTGGTTTGGCCAAGCCCAGCCAGTGAATTCATGACCAAGGCACAATTTATCAGAAAACTCTTCACCACTATCCTACACTAGGTAGCTATCACATAAATTTATGTTACTATATTTTTGTTTTGTTTATTAAGAAATTGTTTTTGTAGTGCTTGCTTTAAATGTATCCGTTTCTTTGTTGAAAGACACTTTGAGCATGATTCAGTTTGTGGGAAAACGGTGTACAAATACAACAAATGAAAATCCCTTTGCAGCCATGACTTGAATTTAGTACAGCTTAAATTTGGCACCTTTTCAGGTAAGTTTAGGACCTCCTAATCATTCCTGAATGGATCCAAACTCACAAAAGCAGCATGGCAGGAAAACACGCCAAATTCAAGTCGCAGCTGCGTATGGACAATTGGGAGCCCCAGCTTTTTCTTTCCAGTACCAAACCTTGAATTGTATCAGGGGGACAGATGGGCATGAATTTTGCCATGCCAGCTTCCACCCTTGACCTCACCATTAGTGGAATGTGGCCCATAGGGTAACCACACTTCAATCGTAACTTGAGTCCCAAAGTAGTTTTGTGCTTCTACTGCAGAGATGTAGTAACATTGCTCCATTTTACAATGAAATAATATCTTCAGCCAGCTTCCAAAAAGGATTTCAGACACCTTGTTTGTCTCCCTCCCCAAAACCTCTCACCTTTGAAGCTGGCTTTTTTGGTTTGGTTTCAATTTTGGCAGTAACAGGTTTCTGAAAAGAGAAACACCACACAATTATTATATTTTGATTCTAATATTCACAATAAGCATAAAGAGTAAATAAGAAGTCAATGCAATTCTATACTTACAGCAGACAGGCGTGCAGATCGCCTTTTTGGCTACAGCAAACCAAAGCAAAAGAAAACAGTATTAATGGTTTGTTTAATACTAACAATCCTCCTGGTTCCTTTAAAATACCAAACAAATGTTTCCTACTTACCTCTTCTTCAGCGGCGTTCACCTGCAATGGAACATAAAATATGATAAAGGAACGGGGGCGGTAGAGCGAAACATCGCATGCGCATTAACGGCTGCTCGACACCGTCCAGGGGCGCTGACGTCACCGCGCACACGCCCCCCCTTCCCGCCGCTGTGTTGAGAATTCGAACCTGAGGCCGTATCCTTAACCAACGTCCGCGTAAAAGTTATAGACGTTCGAGAACCTGCGCGACGCTCGTTCCTCGGCTGCCCGAGCGTAACGGGCACGCGAGACGTTACAGGCCGCAGTTCGGCGAACCTCGCGGCCATTTACAACCGTCACGCCCCCTCCCCCCTCTAGAATAGGAGCGCGAAAACTGGGCCCTCACGACGAAGTCGCCGCAGAAAAAAGAAACAACCCCCCCCCCCCAGTATGAAAGGACAGCCCGCTCGCCTATATTTTTTATATATAAATATATTACATTAACAAGGGGAAAGAGAAGGGTAAAGGAGCTCGGGGAGGGAGAAGGGAGTACGCGCTCTCGGCGCACATTAAAGTGTGCGCGCCCCCGTCGCCAACCTTTCTCTTCGGCATGGCGGAGTAAGCGGCGATGCCGAACGACGGCGCTCGGCTTTCCCTTGTGCTTTTATTTGTTCCCTATCGTCGGGCGGCGGGAGCGGTGGCGGCGGCGGCTGGCACTTCTTACTCCAGCCCCACTGGGAAGTCCGACTCTCACTCCTGCGCACAGACCAAGAGTGTGCCCGCCCGCCCGTCTGACCCCCCTTCTCCTCCCGCGACCATCCCAGCAGCGCCAGCGGCACCGCAACAGGATCCAGCCGGATGGGAGGGAGGGGGGAACGCGCACGCACGAACGAACGCGCGCTCTCCTCGGCGCCACCCCCCCCCCCGCTCCTTGGCGCGCGCGTCCCTATTGGACGAGCCCACTTCGCGCGCCCTCTTTTTAAATCACAACAGTCCGTCCCACCCATAAGGAGACCCGTCGACTTCAATGCGTTCATAAGTCGAAGAGGCGGAGGCGGGCGGCCCCCCTCCACCTGGGCGGGTTTGATAGGATGTCTCGGCAAAAGGGTGACAGTAACTGTGACATGTGCGCGCGTGCGCACACATGACAGGAGCGCGTGAGCTCAACGACCGCGGTTGTTATTACGAGGAAAAAAATCCAGCGAGGCACAAACCACGGGGCGGGGGCGAGGGTGGTGGAGTGGGAGGATGTGCGCTTGCGCAGTTTGAGAAGCTGCCGCGAGCCCGAGCCTTTTCTGTATAGTGTTCCTTCTCCCCTCCCCCACCCCGTTATTATTCTCTGGCGGAGGCGGGTGACTGGCAGCCGCTTTTCTCCGTCTTCCTCCGTGTCTCTACTCCTTCCCCTTCCCTCTGCCCCCCCCACGTCCAGTCCGGCCTGAGACATGGACGAGGAGGTTCTAGTGGAGACGGGAGATGTGACGGGTGACGGCGCGTGGTTCCTCGTGTTGAGCTCCGTGTTCTTGTGTAACCTTCTCAAAATCCTCCTGCCCTCTTGCTCCTCCATTGTAAGTGACGTCAGCCCGCCGGGTTCCCATAGCGACGGCGCCCCGATCCGCCTCCCTCGCTCTGCCTGGGTGGGGAGGGCAGCTGCCTTCCAGCTGGGGCCCGAGTTCAGGGGAGGGCTGAAGGGGCGGCCGGGTCGGGTCGAGCGGAGCGGAGCGTCTCCCAGCCCAGCAGCCCAGCGAGATCGCTAGCGACCGCCCGATCTTTATCGCCCATCTTCGGGAGTCTCCCTGTGGGCCTAGTGCACACTGGGTAGACCCATTGAAATTAATGAACATGTCTTAAGTTAGGCCAATTAATTTCTATAGGTTATTTTGAGGAAACGTCAATGCCAGCCGAAGTCATTTTCGTTCTCGCAAGTATGGAAGCGAGGCCACTCTGGATTAGCAGGCAGGCTATCCAGGTGATGGATGTGGCTGTTCTGTTGTTTTATTTGAAAAATAAGAGGTCAGATGATCATCTGTCGGAGCCATTTACATTGATTGCACTTGGAGGCATTCAGGGCAAAGAGTATGGAATAAAACGGCCTTAGGGAGGGAAAAGGTGGAATATAAATAAATATAACAACAACAAAACATTCTTTGGCTGTGAGGTTCAGATTTGGAGTCAGCAGAAAAAGTATGCAGCCTGCATGGCTTTCAAATCACTTACCACCTTCCTAGGTATTTGGTGAATTTTGCTTTTCTCCAAATTGTGGAGCCAGCACAGCCATTAGGCAGGGTGAAGCCACTGCCTCAAGCAGCCGAACCCCGCCCCAATGGCTCCTTCCGCCATTGGTGGAGAAGCACCACCAATTTTGGGCAAGATTCGTCCATTTGGGGTGAATCTCACCTAGAATTGGTGCCTCGCAGCAGCACAGCAGGCAGTGTCTGTGGCAGCAGCAGGTATGGTAGCAGCAGGGCGGCACTTCCCATTTGGCCTCAAGCAGTGAAACAGGACACACTGCCCCTGCCAAATTGCAACACAATTCTCAGCAGTTTAAATGTATGCATGCTTTGAGAGAAAATACCTATCATTTAAAACATAGTATTAAAACACTTATTTTAAAGAGGATTTAAAAGAGGATCAATGTAAAAAATGGAACAGAATTATGAGTGGAAACAATCAAAAGTGGCAGACCAGAAATAGATTAACACATCCCTTGGTAGGGGTGTATTTTTAAAATAAATAAATAAAAATAAGGTAGCTTCATTCATCTTTAGATTCAGAGTTTGAGAACACAGCCTTTAGCTTTTGTTTGTTTGGACACTCTGGTCCAAGCATGATATACATTGGTACCTCGTGTTACATACGCTTCAGGTTACATACGCTTCAGATTACAAACTCTGCTAACCCAGAAATAACGCTTCAGGTTAAGAACTTTGCTTCAGGATAAGAACAGAAATTGTGCTATGGCGGCGCAGCAGCAGCGGGAGATCTCATTAGCTAAAGTGGTGCTTCAAGTTAAGAACAGTTTCAGGTTAAGAACGGCCCTCCGGAATGAATTAAGTACATAACCAGAGGTACCCTTGTATTGAAGAGTTGGGAAGGAGGTAGACTGCTAACAAAGGTCTTTCTAGGAAATTATTCATTGGTTTTCATTTAAAATTCCGAGAAACTTACAAATAGGGACATAACCTAGTAGTTGGTTAGCTTGGTCCCCATCAAGGTCACAAACCCTGCAGGAAGGGCACAAAAATCACACCTCTCCTTTCCGCCTTCGAGTGGCTAGGAGTCTGTCTGCCCGCGCACTATTAGAAGTGTTCACTGGCGGAGCATGAAAGGCACCCTTTTTGAGTTTCTGTTCCATGAGGGCAGGGTGGGGGAATGGGGTGCCGATGTAACTCCTAGTTGAGGGTGCAAGGGAGCGTAGGATGCCTCTGCTTACAAAACATTAAACTTAAATAACTTGGGGCATGCTTCAAAGTGTACTTGGATCAAGCTATTTAGGAGAGGGACTAAAAGACTGCTTAGAGAGAAGTAAGCAGTAACTATATTTTAGAACAAATAAATTCATTTTCTTTTAAAAAAAGAGGAAAGTGATGAATGCACAGGTGTTTGGACATCTTTCTCTTTGTCAGATATCCAGATTGCTACAAAAGGATGCTGAGCAGGAATCACAAATGAGATCTGAAATTCAGAACATGAAGCAAGAACTTTCTACCATTAGTATGATGGATGAATTTGCTAGATATGCCCGACTGGAAAGGAAGATTAACAAAATGACTGATAAACTTAAGACTCATGGTAAATACTTGCTACTTATATTTGCATCATTAGCCTACCTTTCATTTCTGTTTTTTTTTTTAGATTGCTTGTACTGTTCTCAGTATTTTTTTAAAAAAAAACATGCATAATATAAAACATGACTATATTAAATACCTCCTTTATGGATCACTGCCTTGTCGTGGTGAAGGGGCTTGAAAAACTCAGAGAAGCTATGACCTATGCTGTGCAGGGCCACCCGATGGACAGGTCATAGTGGAGAGTTTTGACTAAACGTGATCCACCTGGAGCAGGAACCAGCAAGCCACTCCAGTATCCCTGCCAAGAAAACTCCACGGACAAACAACAACAGGCATATAAAAGTTATGACGCTGGAAGATGAGCACCTCAGGTCAGAAGGCGTCCAACATGCTACTGAGGAAGAGTGGAAGACAAGTACAAGTAGATTCAGAGCTGATGAAGCGGCTGGGCCAAAGCTGAAAGGTCACTCAGTTGCGGTTGTGCCTGGAAGTGAAAGGAAAGTCCAATACTGTAAAGAACAATATTGCATAGGAACCTGGAATGTAAGATCCATGTACAATGGTAAGCTGGATGTAGTAAAAAATGAGATGGCAAGAATAAATATTTACATCCTGGGCATCAGTGAACTAAAATGGATGGGAATGGGCGAATTCAGTAGTAGATCACCATATGTACTACTTTCGGCAAGACTCCCATAGAAGAAATGGAGTGACCCTCATAGTCAACAAAAGAGTGTCAAAAGCTGTACAGTGGATGCTCGGGTTGCGAATGCAATCTGTGCGGGAGGCACGTTCGCAACCTGTAGCATTTGCAACCCACTGCGTCTGCGCATGACACAATTTGGTGCTTCTGCGCATGCACAAAGAGCGATTTAGTGCTTCTGCGCATGTGCGAGCGCTGAAACCGGGAAGTAACCCGTTCCATTACTTCTGGATTCAGCGCGGTGCGCAACCCGAAAGCACGCAACCTGAAGCGGCCGTAACCCGAGGTATGACTGTGCTGGGATGCAATCTCAAAAATGATAGAATGATCTCAATACAAATCCAAGGCAGACCTTTTAACATCACAGTAATTCAAGTTTATGCACCAACTACCGGTGCTGAAGAAACAGAAATTGACTATTTCTATGAAGACTTAAAACACCTTCTAGAAATGACACCAAAGAAGGATGTTCTTCTCATAGGGGATTGGAATGCTAAAATAGGGAGTCAAGAGATAAAAGGAACAACTGGCAAGTTTGGCCTTGGAGTTCAAAATGAAGCAGGGCAAAGGCTAATAGAGTTTTGTCAAGAGAACAAGCTGGTAATCACAAACACTCTTCCAACAAAACAAGAGACGACTCTACATATGGACATCACCAGACGGGCAGCATCAAAATAAGATTGATTATATTCTCTGCAGCCAAAGATTGAGAAGCTGTATACAGTCAGCAAAAACAAGACCTGGAGCTGACTGTGGCTCAGATCATCAGCTTCTTATAGCAAAATTCAAGCTTAAACTGAAGAAAGTAGGGAAAACCACTGGGCCAGTAAGATACAATCTAAATCAAATCCCTTATGAATACACAGTGGAAGTGAGGAACATTCAAGAAATCTCTATGTGGGACAAGAAGCTACAGTTAGAACTGGATATGGAACAACTGATTGGTTCAAAATTGGGAAAGGATTATGACAAGGCTGTATATTGTCTCCCTGCTTATTTAACTTATATGCAGAATTCATCATGCGAAAGGCTGGACTGGATGAATCCCAAGCTGGAATTAAGATTGCCAGAAGAAATATCAACAACCTCAGATATGCAGATGACACAACTTTGATGGCAGAAAGTGAGGAGGAATTAAATAACCTCTTAATGAGGGTGAAAGAGCGCAAAATATGGTCTGAAGCTCAACATCAAAAAAACTAATGGCTACTGGTCCCATCATCTCCTGGCAAATAGAAGGGAAAGAAATGGAGGCAGTGAGAGACTTTACTTTCTTGGGCTCCATGATCACTGCAGATGGTGACAGCAGTCACGAAATTAGAAGACGCCTGCTTCTTGGGAGAAAAGCAATGACAAACCTAGACAGCATCTTAAAAAGCAGAGAATTACCTTGCCGACAAAGGTCCGTATAGTTAAAGCCACGGTTTTCCCAGTAGTGATGTTTGGAAGTGACCTAGACCATAAAGAAGGCTGATCGCCGAAGAATTGATGCTTTTGAATTATGGTGCTGGAGGAGACTTGAGAGTCCCATGGACTGCAAGAAGATCAAATCGATCCATTCTTTTTTTTATTTTATTTTTAAATTCTCAACTTCTTTATTTCAAACCAAAATCCAAAATGTTATAAAACTTTCTAAGTCCCCTTTAAAAAATATGGAACGCTTCACGAATTTGCGTGTCATCCTTGTGCAGGGGCCATGCTAATCTTCTCTGTATCGTTCCAATTTTAGTATATGTGCTGCCGAAGCGAGCACCAAATCGATCCATTCTTAAGGAAATCAGCCATGAGTGCTCACTGGAAGGACAGATCCTGAAGCTGAGGCTCCAATACTTTGGCCACCTCATGAGAAGAGAACATTCCCTGGAAAAGACCCTGATGTTGGGAAAGATTGAGGGCACAAGAAGAAGGGAACGACAGAGGACGAGATGGTTGGACAGTGTTCTCAAAGCTACCAACATGAGTTTGACCAAACTGTGGGAGGCAGTGGAAGACAGGAGTGCCTGGCATGCTCTGGTCCATGGGGTCACGAAGTGTCGTACACAACTAAACGACTAAACAACAACAACAACATTAAATACAGCAAGTTTAGGGATCTGCTGATACATCAGTTTCAAGACAATGATAGTGTTGTGTTATTAATATTTTTAATCTGTGTTTTGTGAACTGCAAAATGTTTTTGAAAAAAAACAAGGAAACAGGTGCCAGAGACTAGTTTTTATTTTTCGTTTCTAATTATACACCCATAGCCTCTAGAATTTCAATTTTAATGAAGCAAGGATCCTTAAAGTAGAAAGAAAAGTTATTTTTGTCAGCTTAAAGTAAAATCATGTTTCCTATTAATGTAAATAATGCAAATCATCCTTGTTTCTTTTAACAGTGAAAACACGAACAGCTCAACTAGCCAAAATAAAGTGGGTAATAAATATTGTATTCTACATTTTGCAGGTAAGTAAAATTGGTTTATATATGGAAGCCTTTCAAAGCTAAACATGTGAATGGTCCTTTTTTGCAGTGGCTCTCCATTTGTGGAATGCTCTCCCTAGGTGACTTCATTACATATCTTTAGGCGCCAGTCAGAAACGTTTCTTTTCAACCAGGGCTTCAGCTGATTAACTTTGCATGACTTTTAAAATGTGTTTATGGGAGGGGGGTTATTGGTCTGTTTTTGTTTGATTTTGTATTTGCATTTGCAGGGCGGGAGAGTGCCAGAGTCCTGTCTAGTCCAGTTGCGTGGGATCAATTTCAGTCTGTTACCTCCGAGGATGTGGACAGGCTGCTTGGACGAGTGAAACCAACCACCTGTCTCCTTGATCCTTGCCCATCCTGGCTTATAAAAGCTAGCCGGGAGGGGCTGGGCGATGGGCTGCGCGGGGTGGTGAATGCTTCCCTCTGTGAGGGAGCCTTCCCAGCCCCGCTGAAAGAGGCGGTCATTAAACCGCTTCTTAAAAAAACATCTTTAGACCCGGCCAATATGGCCAACTATCGCCCAGTCTCAAATCTACCATTCTTGGGCAAGGTGATTGAGAGGGTGGTTGCTGAACAACTCCAGGCACGCCTGGAAGAAGCGGACCATTTGGATCCCTTCCAATCGGGATTCAGGCCTCACCATGGGACTGAAACCGCCTTGGTCGCGCTGGTCGATGATCTCCGGCGGGCTAGGGACAAAGGTGAGAGCTGTTTCCTAGTTCTGCTAGATCTCTCAGCGGCCTTTGACACCATCGACCATAACATCCTTCTAGACCGGCTAGAGGGGTTGGGAGCTGGAGGCACTGTTATACAGTGGTTCCGCTCCTTCCTCCTGGGCCGTGTTCAGAAAGTGGTGGTGGGGGATGAGTGTTCAGACCCCTGGGCTCTCACTTGTGGGGTGCCTCAGGGTTCTGTCCTCTCCCCCATGCTTTTTAATATCTATATGAAGCCGCTGGGAGAGATCATCAGGGGGTTTGGGCTGGGTGTTCATCAGTATGCGGATGATACCCAGCTCTACCTCTCTTTCAAATCAGAACCAGTGAAGGCCGTGAAGGTCCTGTGTGAGTGCCTGGAGGCGGTTGGAGGATGGATGGCGGCTAACAGATTGAGGTTGAATCCTGACAAGACAGAAGTACTGTTCTTGGGGGACAGGAGGAGGGCAGGTGTGGAGGATTCCCTGGTCCTGAATGGGGTAACTGTGCCCCTGAAGGACCAGGTGCGCAGCCTGGGAGTCATTTTGGACTCACAGCTGTCCATGGAAGCGCAGGTTAATTCTGTATCCAGGGCAGCTGTCTACCAGCTCCACCTGGTACGCAGGCTGAGACCCTACCTGCCCGCGGACTGTCTCACCAAAGTGGTGCATGCTCTGGTTATCTCCCGCTTGGACTACTGCAATGCGCTCTATGTGGGGCTGCCTTTGAAGGTGACCCGGAAACTGCAATTAATCCAAAATGCGGCAGCTAGACTGGTGACTGGGAGTGGCCGCCGAGACCACATAACACCGGTCCTGAGAGATCTGCATTGGCTCCCAGTACGTTTCCGAGCACAATTCAAAGTGTTGGTGCTGACCTTTAAAGCCCTAAACGGCCTCGGTCCTGTATACCTGAAGGAGCGTCTCCACCCCCATCATTCAGCCCGGACACTGAGATCCAGCGCCGAGGGCCTTCTGTCTGTTCCCTCACTGCGAGAAGCAAAACTACAGGGAACCAGGCAGAGGGCCTTCTCGGTAGTGGCGCCCGCCCTGTGGAACGCCCTCCCATCACAGGTCAGGGAAATAAACAACTACCTGACATTCAGAAAAAACCTGAAGGCAGCCCTTTTTAGGGAAGTTTTTAATGTTTGATATTGTTGTATTTGGTTTCTGTTGGAAGCCGCCCAGAGTGGCTGGGGAAATCCAGCCAGATGGGCGGGGTACAAATAATAAATATTATTATTATTATTATTATTATTTTGTACTTTTCTGTTGTGAACTGCCCTGGGATCTTCGGGTGAAGGGTGGTATACAAATTTAATAAATACTGAAAATTGATTAAGATTCCCCAGCCTTGTGCAATAATACCCAATGTTTATATTCGGAAACAAATTCCCTGCACATAAGAAATCAGGTATTGTTTCACATGAAGAAGCGTTCAATTATGTGATACGCGTGCACACGCACTTATTCTCTCTGGGGGGAATATTTTATATGAAGGTGCATTCAGTTATGTGATACACTCATATACACCAGAGTTGTATAGTGTAAGCACAGATTTACCATCTGAGTGAAATTTAGGCCATAGGCTTTCCTTCGCTCTACCTTTTCATCTGGCAACCAATCACGTGAAGCTGTGTCCAGTGCCATGCACTCTGAATAGTCCAGCATATAAATGCAGACTTCTCAGCTGTTACAGTGCAAGCCAAGAAGTGATGGCTAGCCAAGAAGAGGCTGTGTTCCTTAGGCAGTACAGTTATCTCATATGGGTTCTCACCTTGTGTGGCACTGACTTTGAGGTCACAGTACAGTCGTACCTTGGTTCTCAAACGAAATCCATTCCGGAAGTCCATTCAACTTCCGCAAATGTTCGAAAACCAAGGTGCAGCTTCCGATTGGCTGCAGGAACTTCCTGCAGTCAATCCGAATCCGCAGAAGCCACGTCAGATGTTCAGCTTCCAAAAAACGTTCGCAAACCGGAACACTCACTTCTAGGTTTGTGAAATTAGGAAGCCAAAATGTTCGAGTCACAAGGTGTTCCAGAACCAAGGTACGACTGTAGTTGTATTGATTTTTTAAACATTGGGTTATTTTTAAGGATAACATGGGCATCTAGCACTTGCTAGGCATCAGAAATGCTGATTGCGCAGCTAGATGTAAACAAGCACTCTTTTATTTTGAGGTTTTCATGCATAATCATGTAACAATGGTTTTAATTCCAGGCTGCCTTAATGATCTCACTAATCTGGAAGTATTACTCTGAACCAGTTACTGTGCTTCCAAGCAAATGGCTAGCTCCACTAGAACGTTTAGTAGCTTTTCCAACAGGAGTAGCAGGTAAGCCTATAGTATGTAACTGCTTCTCAAGCTTTTCCAGGAATTTCATATATCTTTCCTAATATTATACATGAGTTGGTTTTGAAGGCATTGCCACACCTCTGTCTTCCCAGATTCCTGAGTAGTTGCAGAAGCTAATAATGCTTGGCTCACCATGTTGCTGACCATGTTCACCATTTTTAAATGAATAAGAGATGCAGTTAGAGTACAAGTTTGTTGTGTAACTCCATAATTTACATTGGAGAAGGAAGCGCTTAGTGGATTATGCCCATAGTCACACACCTAACCACATCTTTCATTTGCATAGAGACTCCACATTACGCATACTAGTGGTACTGGGTTTTATATAATTATTCTGAATCAGTAGTTCACTCATAGATATATCCTTATGCAAGTGTTTTCTGCAACTACTGGTGTTGCTACTGAATCTGATTTCCTGTCCCTACATGTTTAAATATGTATGTTTTAGTTACTGAGAATACTAGTGTCTTACAGCATGTATTTCTTATTTTTAGGTGGTGTTGGCATTACTTGTTGGTTGGTGGTTTGTAACAAAGTTGTGGCCATTATGCTTCACCCTTTCAGTTGAGAAGGAATCCTAGTTTCAGCCGACTTCTCAGTTTCTTGTGAAATGCAGCATCCATACATTGTACCATCTGGAATGTACCTGCCTATGAAAAGCAGGCAGGGTTTGGGATTGAGTAATAAAGCATCAATAAATCTTACTGTAACATTGTTAATATTTTAATGTATTGTATTGCATTGTGTAAAGTTCCTTTTCAGTTTGTAACCTGCAGTGCTCGGCATAAGTTCTATTTAAATTGATAGTTGTTCAATCCTAACAATGGCTACTCAGAGTAAGTCCCATTGAAATCAGTGGGTCTTAATTCCAGTTAAGTGAGGTTAGGATTGCAGCCTGTGTGCATGTAATGGTTTTAAAGCCATGTAGACATTTTAAAAGTGAAAGGAAAATAGCTTTTTAAAATAATGTGTTTTCTTTAACTTTGTCCACATTTGTTTTTCTATTGTAATTTTAGTGTTGTCAAACATGTTATTATTGACTGTTCTACTCCACTACCACAGTACAGAGACATAATATACCATAGTTCACTAAGCTAGGAACAAGTGTCAAGTCCACATTCTACCAATTTAGCAATTCAATCCAGGGAACTACAAGATTGAAGCTTTAGCACTTCACTCATGAGAACTACAGTTCCCCATTCATTACATCAGGCTAAGATCTAAAATGAGGATCAGTTTATAGTTTCAGATTCCGCTTAGTAAGTTATTATGAAATCACAGGTCCCCTTAAGGCATTGTATGAGGAGAGGGGGAGCATACAGGTCCAACATTTTTTATGGCCAGGAACTTTCCAGCTAATCTAGCACATATTCTATTTTTGATTGTATCTGCCTGATATCAATTCCTTCCTTCCTCCTCTGATTCTTCTTTAATAATATTTTTATTAGTATCAATATATTACTGGAAGGGTGTTTGCTTTATGTAACAGTGGCTCTTTCTTCCCCTCTTGTCCACATGCTGTGTTTTTGCTTAGAGAATTCAGCATGATGCGTATTTTATTCTAGCCACTTGTGTGTAAGAAATAGAAGGAGGAGATGTGAGAACTGACATGTTAGATAAAATTTCCAAACAACCATTGACACAAATAAACTTGCTGGATAGGTTTGTGCTAAATCTGTACCCATTTGATGACTGAAAGCTTTTAGGTTCCCATGTAGGGAATAATACAGTTCTTAACACAATGCTATGACTCCCTCTGCTGCCCAGGTGATCCGCTGGCTCTGTCTGCAGCACATGTTCCTCTCCCACTCATATTGAGCCCATGTCTGCTGCTTTAACAGAATACTGTACCACTGAAGTGGTGCTGGTGTACAGCTTCCCTGATCCTAAGTGCTCTAGGTAAATCATGGCAGTAAGATCTATCTCCTTTTGTTAGGAACAGATGAAGTGATACATTGTTACAATTGTGTGTGTTTAATCATACTGGATCCTCTTGTATATATTGACACCACTTTGTACTAATTATGTTCAATATTTTGTGTTCTAAGAAGGAAAATAAAAGAGAACAAAGTTGTGGGTAGCACAATATTTAATATTTAAATTACCAAGAATGTTTGATTAGAAGAAGAGCTTTTAATGGCTGTTTTGAATGTTACCTGTTTTCCATATTTGGGGTTCAGTTACAATAGTAAAAAAAATATGGATATCCAATTATAACCATAGAAATTACTTTTAGCAACATATCTTCCTGCACTGAGAAATTTGTATAGACAGATGAATTAGTCTGTGTAGTCTGAAGATGGCCAAATTTGAGAGTTAATAAAATAGGCCATACTGTCATTCTTTCTGGCAACAGTCCCATAACTTGCACCCATTATGTTTATATCAGATTACACAAATCAACATGGATGGGTCAAAAGCGCCCTATTTGAAGGCCACTTCATCTAAGCATTCACTTTCCTAACTGGAACCATGTAGATAATTTGAATCACTGCATTCATTTAAGAGGCTTTGTGGAATGGAATAAGTGAGAAAGGTTATCCAGTGCCTCATTTTTCTATTGTAAATACGCATTAACTGTCTTTCCCCCCAATAAGCTTTACCACCAATGCCTATTCAATGCAATTCTTTTCAATGTATTCTTATTTAGAGCTCTAGTAATAGACCTGTCATTGTGCTTCATTTTAATTTTTAAAAATGCACTGCAATATGATGATTTCATTGTTAAATATAAACTGATAAAATATCTTGTGTGCATGTTTTCCTGCAATGGAATATAAAATGTCTACCTCTTATGGTAAATGAAACTTTCTCTGGGGGGAAACCCAGTCTGCAGCAGTTAATGAATTATTTCCACATACTGTGTGTGTTTTAAGATGAAAACATTGTTAAATTATGGCAGTAATTATTTAAAGTTTTCCAGGAAGGCAAATGTATGGAAAACCTTTATATGGGCTTGTTTGGAATCGCCACACTGCAAACCATCATTGACTTGTGAAATCTCATAAGCCTTTTCACTCATCAAAGTTTTTTTTTCCTTACCTGCCTCTTTTAAATTCAGTTTTGAGTGACTGTCCTTTAAGATGCAGCTTGGACCAAAGAGTTCTTCCATAAGAGTAGTTTTCTTTTCTGTTGATACTGCAGGAATGTGTTCTTTGCCATGCGTTGACGTGATGTCCTTTTGCCTTGTTTTGTTAACCTTACCAAATGACGGTTCATAGGCACTGCTTGAATTTTCTGCCTTCAACTCAGCTATTTCACCCTGGTGTCTATTCACTTGTCTACTACTGCAGGTGGTGCTTGTGTTGGACAGTGGACCTGTTGAAGGGTATCCCTGATGCAAATTTTCAACAGCTTCTGAAAATACATACTGTTTCTTTAATGTGGATGGTGTTTTGTATCTTTGTGTTACTGTTTCCATTTTATCACAGCTCACTTGTTTTGGCTCATTTTCTTGTTTTTCAGTTGCAACTTCTTCCTGGTTATTCATTTTTTGTTGGATGTCATGTGTGGACTCCAATGCTTGGTCTGTCCTTAATTTCTCAAACTCTTCTTTCAACAAGTTAAGCTTTTGTCTTTCTCTCCTGTTTTTCTGTCTTTCTAGGTTTTCACATCTGAAAGGTTTTTCTGTATTTGGACATATCTCTTCCCCTAATAACTCTACAAAAGAATATTATTATTTCAGCAGTAAAAGTTCTTAGAAGTCAGTCAATAACATTTTTATATCACAATTTTTATATTCAGACAGAAATTTAAAAACTGCAGGCACATCTATAGATTTAGTTACTACAAATGATCTTAAACGCAGAATTGTCACCCTTAGCAAATCAGCTACTGGGAACTACCCACCCACTGCTTAGCTGAATTTCATGTCTAATACCCAAAAAAACAAGGTCACGTACAACAGTATGTAAAACACACAACAAATGTAACCGGCTGATAAATTAGTCTCAATATAGCATCATTTTATCCCAAAATGTGATAGAACTGTGTTTATGTATGCCACAACAGCAGCTAGAATTTTGATAGCTAAAAACTGGAAGACAGAGGAATTACCAATGATTGAAAAATGGCAGATGAAAATGATGGACTATATGGAACTTGCTGAGATGACCGGGAAGCTCCGTGACCAGAGGGATGACGCGGTGGGAGAAGAATGGAAGAAATTTAAATTGTATTTAAAAAATTATAGTAAGATTGAAATGTAGATGTAACTTGGAAGATAAATTAGACTGCAGATTTAGAATTACCTTATGTTAAGTGTTAAGGAATTTGGAGATAATGAATTAAGATAATAGTTTAAAAAATTGGATAGGATTTTTTGTAAAACAAGGTTATACAATGTAAAGAAATTACTAAAGATGTGAGACAATGCAGGAAGGGCAGACGTGAGGAAGTCAATCCACAATGTTAAGGAAAGTAGTAGTTTAAATGAATAAGTTTTTGTTTTTTATTGTATAATAGTTCTAGTGTGTTTGTTGTTTGTATTTTGTTGATGTTTTGAAAAAGTTAAAATGTATTTAAAAATATATATATAGCATCATTTTACATATAAACAGTATAATATAGAACTAGAAACCAATATACATAGATGCAAACATTCTACCAAAATCTATGACATCAAATGTCATACTGATTTATATTTCTTTACAATATATAGTACATTCTTTGCTGATGAAGCCATTTTGGCGAAACAAGGACTGTAATCTGGATTACCTTGTCCTTTTGGTTTGCTTTGTTTCTTCGTGGCAACTTTACCTTTATCTCTTGGCGAGACTACAGGAACATCACCAGACTCCACAACATTTATCATACTCCTTGTGGCAACTACACTCCTATGTTGCGGACTGGCAAGACTATATAAAACCTTTGTACCTTGGAACTTTTATCTGAATTATGTGGGTTGCGCGAGACGTGCTGACATTTGATGTCATAGATTTCAGTAGAATGTTTGCATCTATGTATATTGGTTTCTAGTTCTATATTATACCGTTTATATGTAAAATGATGCTATATTGAGACTAATTTATCAGCCGGTTACGTCTGTTGTGTGTTTTGAATTTCATGTGTCAGCTGAGAAGAGGTAGGTTGAGCAGAGGGCAGAAGGGGCAGTGTGTATGATTGTGTTTATATGTGAAATGAGTGACTGCCTGTCTGGTACTGTTCCTTTTGGGTCTGGCCCCATCCAGCCTGTCTTAAGAGTATTACACTAAAATAATCTGCCCTTTGGGCTGAGAAAAGACTCTCTACTGCTGCTGAAAGGTTTGCTAAATCTGTAGACATAACAGATTTGAAATACCGTTAAGATACCTGTGCATGCTATATTCGAAATCTGTTGCATTGTTAATTTTTGATTTTGATGAACTTCTGTTTTTGATTCCATCTCTTTATCCACATCACGTAGTTTGACTTTGAAATTAATATCTTTGGTTGTCAACTCCTAAAGAAATAATAGAAATACAAACACATACGTCAGTTGGATTTGCACTTTGTAGCTTTCAAATGTCTTTGAATAGCAGCAAGTGGTGGATAGTTTTCAGTTCTCAATCCGTGACCTAATTTGCCTCCAGAAAGTAGACATAATCTATCTGAACTCCTCTCAAATTAATTTAAGACTATGCTGGCTTCAACCTCATACTTTGTTTGGAGATGGTCTAAAATGAGTGGGATCATGAGTCCCAACACACTAAAGTCCACAACACAGGAAGGTAAAGGTAAAGGACCCCTGGATGGTTAAGTCCAGTCAAAGGCGACTATGGGGTTGCAGTGCTCATCTCGCTTTCAGGTCGAGGGAGTTGGCATTTATCCACAGACAGCTTTCCGGGTCATGTGGCCAGCATGACTAAAACGCTACTGGCGCATGGAGGAACGTGACGAGTGCCAGAGCGCATGGAAATGCCATTTTCCTTCCCGCCCCAGCGGTACCTATTTATCTACTTGCACTGGCATGATTTCAAACTGCTGAGTTGGCAGGAGCTGGGACAGAGCAACGGGAGCTCACCCCGTCGTGGGGATTCGAACCACTGACCTTCCGATCAGCAAGCCCAAGAGGCTCAGTCAGAGTAGAAAAATGTCTGTTAAATAAAACAAAGACTTGCCCCCTGTGATTTTCTGACCATAAATCACAGAAACAAAGTGGAAGGGAGGGTTTTTTGCTTTCTTCACCAGTCCTGTTGTAAGAACTTAAGATGCCACCTGGATCAGACCAAAGGTTTATGTCAGCATTCTGCTTACACAGATGCCAATGGCTCACAAATAGAACATGATCACAACAGCACTTTCCTGCTCAAGATGCTCAGTGACTGGTACCCAGGGATATAGGCCTTTGATTCTGGAGGAAATGGAGCCATCAAGACTAGGCCATTGATGACCTTGTCCTCCATGAATCTGCCTAAAACCCTTTTAAAGTCATCTTAGCTGTTGACCATCACTGCTATGTACCATGTGAAGAAGTACTTCTTCCCTGTCCTGAATCTCCCAACATAGTGGTACAACCCATGAAAAGTGTGCAATGCAAACATGTCTGTCATTTCCTGCTCTTATCCAGGAACTGGACAAAAACTGATATGCAATGAGAAGCCCACAGTTTCTCTTTCATGTCCTTATCAAGTATAGGAGTGGTGAAGAGAAATGGTGCATGGCAATTTAAGTTCACGACCCCTTTTCCCTCCACTATCCTGTTGCTAAAATGTAATTACTATCTCAATAGCCTCTTCAAAGCAGAGGATGGTGCAGTCATACTCTAATATATGGTGGAGGTAGTTGCACAGATTTTTTCACTGGGTGTTCACACAGCTGTGCCAAGAGCAAATTGTACAACATTAGGTTCCTTGTGAATATCTTGTGTCTTATCTAGCCCTTATTTATAGCAATTGGACTTGTTTACGCAAGCTAACACAACAATCCTCAGCGTGTTTACTAAAAAGTAAGTCCCTCTTCCTATTATTATTTTATTATTTAATAAATTTATATACCACCCTGTACCCACAGGTGTCAGGGTGGTTCACAGCCGTAGGCCTGCTTTGCACGTAACACTAACTCAAGTAATGCATTAGCCCTGAAAAACTATGAGTGCCAAGCCAGTAAGAAGCCTATAGCTCATGGCTTATTTGGAGCAAGACAAACCATGAACCAATGTTCCATCAAAAGACAAAGACAAATCATGGCTTAGCCACAGGTCATGATAGCCACACAGGGCTTAGGAAGAGTGCAGCTGCCACCATGGTTCTTACTTTAGGAACCAGCGTATTTGCTTGTTTGCAATAAGCCAGCATTTGGCTCAGTGTTTCATGCAAGCTGGAGTCACCTCAATGATTTTTTTATAAAGTATTTTTTATTAAAGATTTTCTTGATTTACAAAGGTATGTGCAATGTCTCTCTTGTATTTTTTCCATGTAACATTTTTGTTGAGACGTTAGGAAGAAAAGGGAGAAAGAAGTGGGCGGGATGGGGAGATGGGGGGGTGGGGGTGGGGGAGTTACCTCAATGATGAAGTAAAATTATTTCAATGAGGACAATGTTATTTTCACAATGTCACTTTAATATGATTCAGGAAACTGAATAAATGTTAAGGAATCTGCAATTTGCAGGAAGAAATGAAGCTATAAGGCACGTATGTTTTTTGGTTAAAACTTTTGGCCAGAGTTCTTATTTGGATTCATTACAGTGTATAAGGCACAACACAGCATGAATAAGAGTGGTTTAGAGTTCTAAAAGGATTAATTCAGATCTGCCATACCTCTTTTAAAACAATGGAACTTTTCTCTGCCTTGTGCTTTTGAAGAGCTGTTGCTTCTATATTCACATCTACTTGTACTGACTTGGAGACATTGACAGCTATAAAAAGACAAGAGGAAGTAAATATTGAGACGTATCCCCTCTGCACTCCTGAAAAATGAATATGAAATGCTTATGTCTGGAATTGGTGGTGGGCTAAATATGCGACAATAAACTGAAATTCAATCCTGAGGAGACAAAAGTTCTATGGGCAGGTGCTTCATTAATTCAGGGAGATGGTATTCAGCCTTTTCTTGACTTATTAACTTTCCCTTAAAAGTCGGGTCAGTGGATGTTCTGGTAACATCCAGGATCAGGCACTATAACATGTTATAGATAAGACTGCCTGGAAGCTACAGTGTGAAATGCTGCCACTAGCCTACCAACTTGGACTGAATGTTTGGGTCATTGCAATGGTGCTTCAGGAATTGCAATTGCTTGGACTATCTCCACCAACCGGCAGTGGCTCTTCAGGATTTTAGACAGTGCATCCTCAGTACTAATTGGGGATGTTGGAGATTCTACATGCAAAGTAGGTCCTCTTCCATGAAGCTGGGGTCCCTCCTTCCCACTTTTTAAAGACTCATTTGGTGTGGCATACGTTAAACAGTCCAAGTTGTTTGAAAAAGCTAGAGTAAGGTGTTACTTTTTGTTTTGTGGCTTACTGAGAAACCTACCTTTTAGCTACACACACAAGCAAAGCCAGTTGCATCTCAATGTCCTCAGGGAGGTTGGTACTTCAAGGTCCTCTGCTTTAGTCCAGTACTGGACATACAAGATGAGACGAATTCACCAGTGGGTGGTCTTCGCTATCTCCCCCCCCCTTTTTTTACTTAATTAAGCAAAAAGCAGGCGAGCAGCTGAGCTGTTCTGCCACCTTGCTGCTGCAAAACTGAAACCTCAAATGCCATTTCCCTGGCTGGGAAATAGCTTCTGCTACATATACCGGTAGGTAGCCATTTCTTTTTCTGATGTCCATTGAAAGGAAACAGAAATGACATTGTTTCCCCATGATTGAGATTTAAGTTCATATGGTGGAACAGCGGTCTTTGGCTTAATTAAGTACAAAAAGGAAGAATGAAAAGACCACCCACTTGCCATTTTATCTCACAGGGAGTCACACCAATTTATTTTTTATTTAGTTGAACTAATAAAGGCTAATTAATTATGTGGCAATTGATGAGTAGGGTAATTAATTGAAGAAATGGTGTGGGTGATAAGGAGTGGGGATGCCCATTAGCACAAGAGTTTATTCGAAGTGATTTGAATGGGAAATCATTTGGTTCACCTTCTGTAAAATGTAAACCACAATAGTTTACATACTATAATAGTTTACATACAGTATAATAGTTTTTAGAAGACAACTGAAGGCAGTCCTGTTTAGGGAAGCTTTTAATGTTTGATGGACTACTGCATTTTAATATGTTGTTGGAAGCAGCCCAGAGTGGTTGGGGAAACCCAGCCAGATGGGTGGGGTATAAATAAATTATTATTATTAGTTTTTAAATTTGCATCTATGAATAGAAATTAGCACATACAAATGTGCACCTTTTGTCTTTTTATGTTTGGTGCATATACTCTTGTGGTAGAGCAATGCATAAGTGGGCACCATAGCTGGACTTACTCCCCCCAAAATGTGCAGGAGATTGCTGTCTTTCTTTACAATGATAGACATGTCTACTCAGTTCAATGAGTGTTACTTTCAGGTAAATATGTATAGGATTGCAACTATAAAAAAACAAAGAAAGGTGTGCACACAAGTGTATACACACATTCACACACAGCTATAGATAAACATATACACATACACACCCCTAGATACATATTGTGCAGTAGTATTCATGGAGCTTTAACTGCTCAACAGGAGGGGCTATAATGTTAACCCTACCCTATGTGAGGGGAGAGTTCCATGAGGGCTGCAGTCAATATACAGGCTGCTTTACTGTACCATCTCCATATTTCTAACTGTAAACCAAGCTGTTGGATATAGCTTGTGTTATAATTAAACATTTGATGCTGCATTTGCGTATTTCATCAGCCCTTCAAAAATTACAGAGCGCAGGGAAATGCAATGACATATACTGCAAATATGTACTAGTAATACCTGCAACTGAACAAAAATTGAAATGATATTATAGGCACTCTTATTTTGCTGGTGTGATATCAAATGCAGGCTTACCCAAGACACTTAATCAGGACAGTAGAAATTGCATACTGAGGACTAGGGGGAGCTATGTACCTAAATGTGTATTAGAGTGGATTGGTTTTTCTTATGGAATGACAATGATGCAAAGTTTTAAATCTTGCACAGTAATCTGGCCAATTTACTTCTGGTTACCCCCAGCCCAATCATTCTCAAAGCCATAAAGTTATGAAAAAACTGTAAAATAATGTTGAGGATTTTTTAAAATACAAAACTGTTGCTGATAATTAGAATTTGTTGCTGAAACCCCAGTTCAGCAAGTTGCTGGTGGCAGAGCAATTCCTAACCCTGGCTGGGCAACAGCTGTCTATGTGCAGCACAGGTGCTACTGCTCACTCCAGCCAGGGTAGAAAGGGGAGCAGGGGAGAGAAAAACCTCCTCTACACTGCACCAGCCGGGGACTGGCATAGTGAGTGGGTCTAGATTGGCCCAGTGCCATCATGTGCTGGCAGTGGAGCTGACTCAGAATCTGGTGGATCCCAAGGCAGCTCAGCCGCTTCCACTCACCGGAACACCACCCTTTGGGGCTTTCTGTTTGAATTTCACCAGTGATACCACCCACTCTTTCAGTGAGCAGTAACAGCAAAGCACTGAGCCAGAGGCAGTGGCATCAGTGGATCTCTTTTAGGCTGGTCAGAGGGAGGGAGACATTGCGGTCATTAAAAATAATAATAAATACTGCAGAGTTTTCCAATAGAGTTTTGGCACATGAAAGCGACATTCCACATTAAAAATGAGCAGAAAAACATTATGCTACCTTTGGGGGGAGACTCTGAACCACTTTTGTCCTGTTGACCTTTAAGCATCCGATTTGCATAAATATTTCTCACACCAAGTTCTCGTTCTTTTTCCTATAAAAACACAGCAGTAAGCTAAAAAAATGCAATACGGTTTATTATATGGACCTCACTTATCTATGTAGCCTAATTAGCTGAATTCACTATGCATCATCCATAAAGCACCATCATTTTATTCTCCATAAAAAGCATCTTTGCTTAGTCATAATTTCAACAGGTCAAATATTCTATCATTTGTTACTTGAAAGTAGGATGGAGCTTGTTTGGCTGAGATTGCACCTGAGCATAGCTGTCAACTTTTCCCTTTTCTTGCGAGGAATCCTATTCGGAATAAGGGAATTTCCCTTTAAAAAAGGGGAAAGTTGACAGCTATGCAAGAATTCTCTCTGGCATGTCCTTTTAGAATGGGGGGTGAGGAATCTTTTTCATCCAAAGGCCATATTCTCTTTTGGACAACCTTCTGGGGGCCACATACCAATGGTGGGCGGGATCAGAGGCAAAAGCGGATAGAGCAACAAATATGAATTTTACATTTGTGCAGGAGGCTAGTTTCTTCACACTCACAGGACACATTCCAGCCAGGCAAAAAAAGGGGTACAAAGCAGAGCTAGCTGGTGAGTGGGGAGCATGTGTGACCCAAGGAGACTCCTGAGGACTAGAAATGTTCCCTATCCCTATTTTGCATTTGCTGAGGGACTCCATGGCACCACAGCTGTTCCTGACAATGTGGTATTGAAAGCACTAATTCTTTGCATGACAAGTTGAACTACAAGTTCAGCCTTTACTAAAAGGGTAACTTCTAAAGCAAAAATCAAAGGTGGTGAGTATTTAGCTCAACCTTTGCTTCATATCTGAAATTTGTGCAACAGTATTAACTATTTACTTGTAGCTTTTTTTTTTTTTTTACAAATGGACCACTGCAGCTTTATGTAGTTGCATCCATTCAGTGGAACACACTCCCAAGGGAGATTTGACAAACCTGCTCCAAAGAAAGTTAAAACTCACCAATCTGACAAGGTTTTTAAAATCCCTGCCAATGTTTTATCTTGTCTAGCTGCTATCTTAGTTTCAATTTGTGAACTGATTTTCTTGTTAATTGTATTGCCTTTTATAAGGATTATAGTATATTAAACTACTTTTTGAGGACATGTGACCCAAAAGCAGCCATGAATCTAATTATAAACAAACAAAATGTCACTATATTTTATCATTCACAGTTTATAATGTCTGATACAGTGGTACCTTGGGTTACATACGCTTCAGGTTACATACACTTCAGGTTACATACTCTGCTAACCCAGAAATAACGCTTCAGGTTAAGAACTTTGCTTCAGGATAAGAACAGAAATTGTGCTCTGGAGGCGCAGTGGCAGCGGAAGGTCCCATTTGCTAAAGTGGTGCTTCAGGTTAAGAACAGTTTCAAGTTAAGAACAGACCTCCGGAACAAATTAAGTATGTAACCAGAGGTACCACTGTGCTTGAAACACAAGAAACCAGATAATCAATCTGTTCTCGCATTCAGTGTTTAATAGCCACATTTAGGAATACTTTGATTTTTTTGCACTAGAATACATGTTTATAAAGTAGCATCTCCTCTCACCTGTACTAAACATTGTAAGATGTGCAGATGCTCTCTATAAATTGCTAATTCTCTTATAGTAAAATAAACTTGAGGCTTAAATACCTTGATTTTTTGGTTAAGTGACTTGATTTCCATTTGCAAATTTGTGGTAATCAACTGAGCTTCAAGAGTCTTTTTCTTCTCAACTGCTAACTGATGACTAAAGGAGGTATTATTCAACAGCAGCTGCTTTTCTAAGACCTAAAGATATTACAAACGCATGACCATGTACTTTATCTCCTGCCCACTGAGAATTATACAATATTAAATGTAACAGGACCAAAGGACTACAACAGACACTGCAAATTTTAATAAACTTCTTTGGAAAGATGAAAATTCCCATTCTTATTAATGATATCAATGGTTTATATGACTCTTAAAAATAATTTGATTTTTTAAATAAGAACAAGTTTGCTTATGGTAAACAAGTGTGGTAGGAAATTGTATCCATAATCAGAAATATTGTATCATGTGTTCTCTCCCTCTCCCTCAAATCTAGAAGGAGAATCTGCCATTCCCATAGCAGTTAGTTAGTAGTGAAAATACTATATTTACTCAAATGTAATGCACACCTTTTTTGGCCAAATTATGCTGCAAAAATTAGGGCACACATTAGATTTGATGGCACCAGCAAGTACCTTTTTGGTTTGAAGGTTTTGAAAATTGAGGTGCACATTAGATTTGATGGCGCATTAGAGCCACATAAATACAGTGGGTCAGTGAAAAATACATGGTGAGGCTAAGTCAGTTCTACAAGCCTCTTCAGCCATTCCTACTCCTGTAGTGGGTTTCTTCTTCCATACTCCAAAGCAGAAAATAGGAAGGGCTCAAACATACATAAAGTGTGGACTGACTCATATACCTGAAACTTCACTTTGGCAGATACGGAGCTGTGCAGTTGCTTTTAGTATTAAAATGATGGACTACTCTAAGGTGTGGGATGACTTGATGGGTCCTGCTCTGTTTCTTTTCCCATCTCAAGGATGCAGGGCAGGGCTGCCTTAGTGGCTTTAGGCAATTCACTATTAATCCAAGTCTAAACACATTTACTCAGATGCAGCATTAATTTCAATGGGCCTTATTTCTAAATAACTATACCCAGGCCTTTTGAGGCTACTATCCTATACATGTATAGAACCATACTGTTAATCTCAATTCCTTGTCTGTAATAGGCAGTAATAGTGACCAGCCCCATGTAAAAAACTATTGATTCCCATTCACAAGGTTCTAAACCTAAAACAAACACTACAACTCTAGACTGCAATTTAAAATGAAACAAAATCTGAACGTACTAAGGTTTAATACTACCGTATTTATGGCAATCTAATGCACCATCAAATCTAATGCACACCCTAATTTTCACAACGTAATTTGGCCAAAAAAGGTGTGGATTGCATTCGAGTAAATACGATAATAATAGCTTTGAAATAAGCTGTTCTGGTTCCTAAGCTCCAAGTGTGTAGTTATGCACATGGAGTTCCTGCCTAAGCAGGTGTCCAGTGTGCGTTATGGTGATCTGTGTACAGAGCTGTCCCCATCCTTAAGGTAAATACCGTGTTTCCCCAAAAATAAGACATACCCATAAAATACCGGCAAGCCGTAGCAGGATTTCTATGCATTTGCGCAATATAAGCCATACCCCGAAAATAAGCCATACCCCGAAAATAAGACATAGTGTGTTTTCTTGAGGAAAAAAAATATAAGACAGTGTCTTATTTTCAGGGAAACACGGTAGGAAAGCCTCAGCACACTAAGGAACCAATAGCTTGGCCAGGACTGTTAATTAGAAATCTAGCAGCACTCTGATTTTTTTAATTATTTTTTTGCTGTAATTCTAGTTACACTGCGCATTAGTACCTGAATTTTCTTATCACCATTTTCCATTCTTTGTGTGAGGGTGTTTAACCTGTGTCTAAGTTCTCCTCTTTCTGCGAGATTCTTGTCTTGTGAAAGTTTCTGCAATGCCAGTAAGGTATCTTTTGTCTTTAGTAGTTGTGCCTCAACTTCTCTAAGTTTCTTGGACGCACTGCGCTCCTGCTCTTGAGATTTCCTAAGAAGTACCCTTAGAGTCCTCACTTCACCACACTGTTTTGCTAGAAGATCAGGCAGATTAGTCTCTGCATTTTCGTATTTACTTATTGCTTTCAAATGTCGATATTGAAGCCGCTTCAAGATCTGATTTTCCATGTTAGATGCCTCCAGTTTTTTCTTCAGAACAGACACTTCATTTTTCAGCTCTTTAACTTTGTGAAGCCTGGCTGACAATAAGCGGCAGGCTACATTGTTCTTCTGGGAAGTGATTATAGTGCTAGTATTGAAAAAGCTCTTTTGCTGCTGTTTCTTCTTAGGAAGTGTTTTACCCCCTACATGAAGAACAAAACAAGCTAAATTGGTATAAGACTAGAGAGAGTAAGAGAATGTAAGTCTATATAACAGAGATGGGGGACCTGTGATCCTCCAAATATTGCTGGATTACAACTTGCATCATCCCTGACCATTGGTCATGATGACTGCGGCTGATGGGGCTTAAGTCCAAGAACATCTAGAGGTTTTTTGTCGTTTCAGTATAAGTTGCTTACTAAAAGTTAAATACACCCTCAGGAAGTGATAGAATGTGCAAAAGACTTTATTGTTCAAACATGTTGAGCTTATGTATTCATTGCATCAAAAAATTCACTGCAATTTCCCCAAAGATTGTATAACTGATACAATCAGAGTGACAACCCATACAGGTGATCACACTTGAGGTCTCCTTAAATAACTAAAAGATTAGACATGTGTGAATGTGTGTGGCAATTTACAAACATCATACTAAAGATGGATCAGCATACTTTGAATGAGGCATAATGTTGCCTCAGACTCGCATACCCTCCTCCTCCCATAGATTGTGAGGAGTTCGGCAGCTCTCAGTTAACCAAAAATTATTATGTTGCCCAGAGCCAGAACTGTGGTCAGCATTAATTATGGTTAATTCAAACAAACTAGCTGCAGAAACCATGGTTTGAAGTTGGCTTCTTTTAAACTAGCCATAGTTAATGTTAACAACACAAGGAACTGTGGTTAACCAGTTTCCAGATGCAAAAGTAGACATGAAAGATTCTGATCTCTACTGTGCAGCTGTATGGCGGGGGGGGGGGGAGAGAGGAAGGATCACAAGTCTGAGGCTTGTGGGGACCCATTCATATTATACACATTTTAAAAAAATTATCTGGGATGGTTATAAACTTCTAAGCATTACAAAAGACCATAGCTAAAATACAACAATCCATTAAAATACAAAAAGTAAAAACAGATGTAACAGTTCTTAAAAAAATAAAGCAGCCTGATATTGCCTGTAAGTCATCATTCTGTGACAGCCTGTAAAAAGAAGTAAGTTTTTAGCTTCCAACGAAACATGTACAATAATGGAGCTGCCTAACTTCAATGGGCAGTGTGTTCTACAAGCAGGTATTTGAAGAAAGGGTATTGTGCATTTGTTAGCATTTGTAAAATGTCAGCATTAATATGAATAATACCTGTAAATTCCCCACAGAATACTGGAAAGAATTTACCTGACTCCATTTCATACAGGTGACATCAATGTTCAACAGGAGAAAAATCTGGGAATACTAGTCCAAGAAAAATTATGCAACTGTGGAGCAGCAGCAGTCCTGGAGGGTTTGCCTCCATATATTCCTGAATGGCATCTTGTTTTATTTGTTTGTTTGTTTGTTTTTTTTTAAAAAAAACATTTATTTATTTAAATAATTTATATACCACTTAACCACAACTTAACTTGAAGCGGGTTTTTTAAGATACAGAAAGTTAAAAAAAAAAATGGAAACCAATGGAAACTATAGAAGCATTCCGTCTAAAATACCTGCTGGAATAATAGCAATCTTGAAATGTTGTATTAAAAAGAACAAGCTGTCTCCAAGCAGCTACTGCTAAACAGGCTTGCAAAACACAGTAACTGAAGAAGGCCTCGAAGTTGGCAGTTACACTCCGACATGAGAGGTCAGAGAAATGTTTTCAAAAGCACGCAAAACACAAATAGATACACACAGCATTTCTTCACATTCTTACATCAGAGAAAACGAAAAAGTGAGTAGTGGGGGGTGGGCGGGCGGTGGGGTGGGTGGGCGGTGGGAGCTGCACTGCTCACCTGGCTTCCCAATGGCAGCGACGCTGCTGGTTATTGAGAGGGGCAGAGGCGAGGCAGAGAGGCGAGGGAGCATCAGATTGGCCAAACTACGTGCTGCTGCACTGAACCAGCTTCCCACCTCCCACTTCTGGTACCCAGAAGTGAAACTGGTGTTGGGAAGCTCCTCCATCCCACTCTGCCCCGCCAAACACTAGAGCCCTTACTAAGGAATATGAAGTCCTGGAAAGCAAAAGAAAGGCAAAACAAACTTTCGATTCCAAGGAACTGATCAGTAAGTGATTGGAAAGGTAACCTCGTTTGAGGTAAAGGCCGCTAGTCAGAAAAAAAGAGATTTGGGTTCTGAATTCTGAGGGAATAAATCCATCCAGACAAATATCCCCTCTATTTTAATTTCATTTTTTAAACTTTTTCTTTCTTTTCAATTTTTAGTTGTCTTAGTGAAGATCATAGCTGTCAACTTTTCCCTTTTTTAAAGGGAAATTCCCTTATTTCAAATAGGATTCCTCGCAATAAAAGGGAAAAGTTGACAGCTATGGTGAGGATCCAATACAAAATTCAGTTTTAGGTTTTTGGTTTTTTTACTTGGAATTGTAAACATATTTTACTTCTATGCGGAAATTATTATTTTTCTCTTTTTTATAGTCTGCAGACCACTTCAAGACATTCTATTCATATTATTCTATGCCTTCACTCCCTATGATGTTCAAACACTGTTTTTCTGTAACTCCTTTCGAAGAGTTACAGGTTCTACAGATTTTCAAAACAGGGTTTGTTAATTAATGGGCATCATGCTCATTAGACAGTAGATAGTGTAAGCTGCATGTAATTCAGCTCCTTTAGAGTAAAGCACAGATTCAGAAAAGTTAAAGCAATGTGCATGTCCATAAATGAAGCTTTATTTAGGTCTATGCAACCTACATTCATATATATGTGTGTGTGTGTGTGTGTGTGTGTGTGTATCTCCATATGTAAAAGAACAGAAAGTCAGTGTTGGCTCCAGGTTTGGTGGCTTGTTTCTAGGTTCTCCTGACATGATTACCTGGCATTCATCAGTGTGGCAGTCACCATTAATGTCGGATTCCTGGGAGGCGGGCGGGTCTGGGTAGGGGAATTTTAATATTTCACAATACATCGCCACAATGTAGCATCACTCCAAAGCACTGTGGGAAATTAAAATGGTGGCATCCATACCCCTAATTAGCATTGCCATTTTAATTTCCCACGGTGCCCAGATCCATACTATGTTAGGGGGGCATTGTTGCAAATTCAAATAGCAGGTCCCAGACCCCCAAGTGGGGAGGGCGCTCAGTAGTCAACAGGAGGCCCAGACCAGGATTCAGTGGTGCACCCTGTTCTGAAAGGTGACTGAGGATGCCATGTGTTGATGCTGGGTCTGGGGAGAACTCTGGACATAGCATGCAAAGCACACTGTGATTGTGGTAGGGAAACAATGAGCAAGGGCAGTGACATGTTGGGGTGGAAAATAGAATGGATGAATACAGGGGAAGTTTGCCTAGACAAAGGCAAAAGGAGAAGGGCATTGTTATCATTACATTGCAGGGTGATGGGGAAGGAAGGAAGGTCGGCTAGAGATGCATTAGCATGCCTTCATAGCAAATAAAAAACATATTGCGTCTCTTTTTTGCTTGAAAACATTGCATGATCGGAAGAAGCAGGTGTGAAATCAATAAAGTTACCGGGACGATGCTCATTTATTGCCTTCCAACAGTTCAGAGCTTTCCTTTCAAGGAAGAAGAAGCCATAGCAATTTCCCTCAAGTAAATCAATTAGTTTCATTTGGGATTTAATATTCTTTGGAGCAGATGCTGGAGGAGGGAGTGTTGCAAAATATATATGGGGCATATCTCTTACACACAAGTTTTTACACACAAGTTTTTCAAGATAACAGGTAGTTCTGAAATAATGTGGTGGATTATAGATTCTACTATGCCACTGCCATCATTTGTTTTCATTCATAATACTTTAAATTTTTGTTTGTGACTTTGGCACACATGAAAACTACAAAGCTTGAAGGTAATGCTGAAGGTTAACTTCGCCTCAGAACTTCACCCACAGACTGCCATACCCAAATACTAGTGCTGGGATGGAGAGCTGTCATAGACTCCGGAGGGCTGCCCACAAAGCTATGGGAACGTCTAGCCAAATATAACTTACAAGCAGGCACTGGTTGACTTCAACTCTCCTTTCCATCTGGTTTTGCCCTGCCTTTCTTTCCTCTGCCCCCTGCTCTCCCTCTTTTTAATGCTTCTTCCTACAGACAAGAGGTTTCCAAAAAATATAGCATTTGAAGCAGGGGCACTTCAGCAATAAAAATGGAGAAGCACAACTGCCAGTTCCCCAGCAAAGCCTTGGTCTTCATTAGTTCTGTCATAATCAGTCAACAGTAAGCTAACATTAGCAGTGATCAGTGTGGTCCACCACCTTCTTACCTTTGGCTTGGTGATTATTTTCCTTTGTTTTCATTGATAATTCCTCCTCTTTGGTTTCTGGCTGTTCTAAAATACTGCTGTAGCCACTGCCATTGCTGCAAGGGGTTTCTGAAGAGTATGTGTGGAAATCTTCATAATAGTAGACTTGAGAATTTCTGCAGTTGTCCTGCTCTGAATAACTGCTGCTACTGCTGCTAGCCCTTCTTGAAACATCCTGGTTGAAGTCGTTGGAATAGTCGAGCTGAAAAGTTCCACACTGACTGGAACACTTACTACAGTGGCTAACTTTAGTGCTGCATTTGCTTTGGGTGCTCTTGCAGACTCTACTAGGAGAATCACTTGGACTTCTACTTTTTGTAACTTGTTCACATGTATTGTCTTCTTGGACTACAAAATGGATAATGTAGTCTTCTGAAGCCATCATTCCATTGTTACAGATCCACAGCCTACCAAAGTCAAGAGGATTGTCAATTATATTGAAAACCACAAAAAGAACATGGTGCTTGTCAGAAATTGAAATTATGCTGTTTTGTCACTGCTTACTCAGGGCCTTGTCCTTTGTAAGTAGTTTGCTCTAATTCTGCACCAATAAATCCCCAGTTTCTGTCACCTTTATTATATAGTTTACTTTCCAAAGATGTGATGTGATTGCACTATAGACTATATTATTAGCACTGTCATCCAGGAACTGCAATTCCTCATGAACATTCCTTGAGTTCTGAGTTCTCTCAAGGAACTAAAAAGGCTTAAACAAAAGTAACAGTATTGACTGTTATATTGCAATGCAAAGGATTGCAATGCAAAGGATTTAAACTTGCATGGGAAATTTTTGTGTCGGCCCAAACTGCCTCCAGACAAACGTATGCAGCCACAGCATTAGCCTTGGCAATTAAACTGAGAAAGGGGAACGGCAAGTCACCGTTTGCTACTGCAGAAGCCCACAAAGAACCAAAGGCCCCTGACTATATGAACTACCTTTCACTTACACATTTAAAAACATGTTTAACTTGCTGAGCCCTCTACTACGCAGCTTTTATATAAATGAAGCTGAATTCTGAGATTCAGAGAAAGGCAAGGACAAAGCAAGCAAGCGCTTGAGAAGTGACATAGGACAATAGTGGTGGGAGAAGGAAAAAAGAAAAAAAAACTTCTGAAAAGTTTTAAAAATTAAATCAGAGGAAATGTTGGGGGGAAATATCACTGCCCCACGGGATTAGTAAACCCTGGAGCTAGCTAGGTATAGGGCTGCAATCTCACTGCGGGTGGCTTCCCCCTCACCCGATTGGTGGGGCTGGAGGAGTCGCGGGGGGTAAACGACAGAAGCAATTCCGGCAAGTTCAAGAGGAAGGAGAAGGTAGAAGATCTGCTGCCCCCCGAAAGAGCGCGCCTCCTAACAGTCCCTTTGTCACAGGTGGGTAGCCGTGTTGGTCCCTTTATGATCCCCCCCACCCCACGTGCTCCGCCTTAACCTTCCTGGACCTCTCTTACCCAGAGCCAGGACCAAGAACAACTCTTATTCCCTGTGCAGCTCAGGGCTTAGTCTTCTTCCCTTCTCCCGCGCTCAGACAGAAGCTTCCACCCCGCCGATCCTCTGTCCACGTTACCTGGTTCCTTGGGCTACATGGGCGGAAGGAGTTGTTTTCAGGTCTCCGTTACTGTGGCAACCGCAGAACTTCGCCGAGCGTCATGGGACTTGTAGGACAGGACAAAAGGGCCTCGTCGCTCGCTCGCTGCGCAGCCCCCAGCCCGCCTCCCCTTCTGCACCGCGGCGCAAAGGTTTTCTTGTTTTATCCCGGCAGCAGGGGCCTCAAGTTATCCGTCCTGTCCCGTCCCTGCGGGCCGTGAGAAAAGGAGATCGACTCTAGAGATCGACTCCCTCGGCGATCTCACCCAAAAACAAGCGCGCACTTTCCTAATGGGCAGTGTGATGAGTATCATGCATCTCTCAGGGACTCTTCAGGTGTAGGGTAGCCAACGTGGCTTCTGTCCAACTAGGACAAAGGATCCTGTCAAATGAAGGGGCAGACTCCCAATACAATGTGTTGCGTATTTTTAGCAGGGGAAGTTTCTCTCTTGACTTCTTGCGCCGCTGGATCCTGGAGTGGCAAGGGAGCCAAAGTTCTGCTCTAATAATGTGGGGTCGCCCTCCCTTCCCAGGTGGGGTGAGATGGGCAGAACTTGGAGCTGCAGTTCAGTTTGGTTCAGACCTGGCGGCGGCAGCAGGTTGCGGATGGGTTTCTTTGTCCCACCGCCAGGCCCAGCGAGAGTAGCTGACGATTACGTTTCTTTCCCTTTGACATCTCTGCTGTCTGAAATGAATGGAAATCTGGATAGGTTTCTTCTTCTCAAATACGTGGTTTGGAAGTCAAGCACTGGGTGAGGGGGGTGTTGAAAGGTGGTGGGGAAAACAGATGTAAGGATGCAAGGAAAGACTGGTTGAGTTTTTTTTGTTTTTGTTCTTTATTTGTTGTCTTTGTTGTTGTTGCTTTTTTAAATGAATGAATGTTAGTTTATTTTGTTTGTAACAATGAATGAATGTTAGTCTATTTTGTTTGTAACATGCGAATGTATTAATAGTTGTATTGATGAATAATAAAATAAAGCTTATTATTTAAAAAAAAATCAAATACGTGGTTTGGAGAAATGTCACTGGTCTTTATTTTGGAGTAAGTAATTACGTTGCTGGCAGCATCAAGAGTCTATTGAAACTGCTAAATGTCTAATTTTTTTGGGTAAAAATAAAACATTTCCCATCCCTCTCATACACACACAGAGAGAATATACCATTCAAATGGGCATGTTTAGTAAGAGTTATACAAGGTACTAAAACTTGAGATTTTGGAGGAAGCAGGGTCCAAATTAGTTTTATATTCTGATGCTTTTCATCCAGTTTTGCAGGTCAGGGTGCAGGATCCACCTCATCTCAGTGCATGCCAATATTTTTTTTTGGGGGGGGGGCTGGCTATTTATGGCAGCAGTCCTAAAATCCACTGTGTGTAATAAATTACCGATCACTGAACCAATGGCCATGGAGGAGTAGCCAGCGCATTTCAATGGCCCTTCTACCTCATTCCTTTTAGTGTTGTTCTCACTTTTGGATCCTGGTTTGCAACCCTCCTTAAAACTGAGCAAGCTTGGGACCTAAGCTCTTGTTTCCGCTGCAGCTCTTTCATAAAGGAGAAGGGGACGACAGAGGATGAGATGGTTGGACAGTGTTCTCGAAGCGACTACCATGAGTTTGGCCAAACTGCGGGAGGCAGTGAAGGATAGGCGTGCCTCGCGTGCTCTGGTCCATGGGGTCACGAAGAGTCGGACACGACTGAACGACTGAACAACAACAACAACTTCCCTCCTTTTGGGAAAAGGAATAAAAAAACCCGAAAGTTTTGCCCGGTTGCTTGTACAGAACCTGACGTGCCTTGCTTTGACAAAAGGGTGCATGCAGGCCTTTGGACGCAGAAAAGCCGATTGAGAAAAATGCTGCCCCACATAGCTGTCTCTCTTATCTCTCCCGGCCCTCCCTCCCCGCCTTGCCCTGCCCTGCTTGGATTGGTGCACCGCCGTCCCTGGCCTTTTAAGGGCTGTCCCCCGGTCAATCTAAAGCGACGAGCGCGGGGGGGGCAGGTGCAAGCCCTCCTGCAATGGATACTTTTACCAGCCAATCGTGCCCTGGCCCGTCTGCTCCCCAAATGCCTTGGAGCCAATGAGCTGATGCGGAGCGGGGTGGGGGGTGGGGTGGGAACGGCAGGGAACCAGCGGAGCCCAGGAGTCGCGGGGATTCTCGCTCTGCTCCGGGCAGAAAGGGCCGCGCGCTGCACTTCTCGCGCCGGAGCTGACACAGAAGGCGCGCTGCTGCTGCTGCTTCCCCTTGCTGCGGGTTCCTTCTGGGTGTCGTCGGAATGGTGATCAAAGTGTTCGTAGCGACGTCCTCGGGGTCTACCATGGTAGGTATAACCAGGCGATGTACGTTCCCACGGGTAAGAGCTGCCAGAACTTGCTTTGGGAAGGACTTTGTTGACGAGGAAAGGGGCGTGGTGCACATACGTACCGAATGGCACGTCTTGGGTGTCTTCTCTTTTCTTTGCAAATCCAGGAGAGCCATGGGATTGGTCTGCAGCTGCAGTTAAAGTTAACAGCTTAATGCATCTCAGGAAGCGGGTTTGGTCCACCGAAACTGACCGACACGTGCCCGTTAATATTTAAACGGAGGGGCACAGCAATCTTCCCGACTGATTCAAGGTGCAGAGAAACACGGAGGCTGAAATACTCTACTTCCCCAGGAGTAAGCCTACTTGAACTCACGGGAACATTCTTCTGAGTAGGATTGCCCTGTGGAGTAATGCCACATCTTTGTGCATGCCTGCACATCAGTGAAAAAAAAACAACCTTTGCACAACATATTCCTTTTAGCAAGTTTTGCTGATTTTTTTTTTTTTTAAAAAGCGTGCTGCTTTTGCTATTGGAACAAACAATAATGATCAGTCTTGGTTGTGGTGTGTAGAATTTTTCTTCTTTTGAGAAATATTGCTATATACGGGGTACTGCTCATATGCACAAAAATTAAGCATATGCTATCTTAACGTTGCTATCTTAACATTTGAAATCTTTATTACTGTGATTTTTGAGCATGTCTACTGTTAAGGGATCAGAACAGCTATGCTGGCTGAAGCGAGCAAAGGGCATGCACTGAGAAGTTTGGAAGGTGGGACCTGGGCATGAACTGTTTCCTTTTATATCCAGTTCCCACATGAGCTCAAATTGCAGCCCTGGCTGAGCAATCAGTCACAGTGACACTTCTAAACAAACTGGCTGTTGCTTGCACATAGCTCTGTGACTGCATTGCTAAATGGCTTGCACTAACACAACCTCAAGAAGTTTCCAGAGCAGAAGGACTGAAAAGGACTAAAGGGAAAAGCTTGTCTTCTTTGCAACTGCAGGCTGCTCTTTTTAAGCACCTGGGTAGCAAAGCTTCCATTGGGCCCAATGTACTTCAAAGAGAATCATATTTGCATTTGACTGTGTATAATGGATGATGCCATTTGCTCACCACCTGCAAATATAACATTGTCCCACACCTGTAATTAGGATGCAGTGCTTATAGTGTAATCCCAAGCATGTGAGGCTGCAGTCCTATGTTTACTAAGACTCATTGAATTCAGTGGGACTTTCCTCAGAGTGAATATGCACAGGATTGTGGGGTAAAGCTTCTTGGTTCAGAAATGTACTTTTTTAAAAGCTGAAATTGCTAGATTAATCAACTAAAACAAATAGGTTCATCAATTAAATTTCTTTAAACGGATTGCAACCCTAGTTGTTCGACTGTAGTGGATTGTCATGTGTACAGTAATGGCAGAACTTAATACCTCCAGTAGTATATATGATCCATGTTATGAGTACAGTCAGAAAAGGATTGGATATGGAGCCAAAGAACCTCAGACACCACTTACTGGCTTAGCATATTCTTACTAGTGTGAATTGGGGTGTATATAAGAGTAAAAAAAAAGGCATTTTTAATTCACTGGATTCGCTAGTACTTTTGTTTTAAATAGGAACAGTATTCTTCTAGCATCACCATCCTAACCATGTCTATGCAGGAGTAAGTTTTATTGACTTCAGTGGGGATTCCTACCAGGTAACTGATGTTAGGATTGCACCCTAAATGCCTTTTTACTCTCCTGTTTATTTATCATAGGCATCTGGGTCCAGTTGTAAACCATCCTTCCCCCCCCCCATTAGTTTCATGTATACTATAACTTCCCCCAAAGGCTCAGAGTGGTTTGCATTTTAAAGGTACTTCACTTTATACAAATTCATGTGACTCCCACTACCACCTGCATTTCACATCTCTCTCTTTTTTTTTACAATACAGATAACATTTTAAATAATATGACCACAACATCAAAAGCAGCTTAAACATACATACATGCAAGCAAGTGATGCTAACTATGCACTGAACAACTACCAGCACAAACATTTTGCATTAACAGTTTGTATACCTATCTTAATATATTTGTAGCTGAATCCATAAAAGTTCAGTGGAATTGAAATCGTCACCCCTGTTGTATGCACACATTTACTTTACAGGAAGTTCCATTGCTATCAATAAGATTTACTTTTAAACAAGTATGTTGAGGATATTTCGTTTACTGCATGGAGCTGAAAATCTTGTTCCCAAATCTTGTTCCAGTGCTATACTAATGTGCATGGATTATGTGCATCTATGGCAAGTATGGCAGACTAGGATAATTATGTCCCACTTGCTATACACAAGTTGCCTTGTTATCTATGGTGTTTTGCATAGCAGCACTTAAAACCAGTGCATAACATTCTGCTCCAAAGTTTAACTGTCACCTGAGAGTTACTCTAGATATTGAATACTGGGTTGTGACAGAAGCACCATATGGGGTTTTCTTCTTCATTTTACTTGAGTCCACTTTATAGTTAGCCTGTTGGGATTTAAGACAATTTATTTGAGCTTAAAGGGTGAACTGAGAAATCCAAGTCTTTCCACTCAAATCGATGGTGAATTATGTTGTTGACAATCTTGATTTCATGCAGTTCACTGTTTGGGAAATGGGTGTGTGTCTTTTTATTTCCTTACTAGACATTAAACCCATTAAATTAATGGGTGCAAGAACATATGTGGTCAAACATTTTTAAAAACAGAGTTTGGGCAATGTTTGTTTATGGTATAGATCACAAGTTTGTCCTACAGAATTTCAGAGGCGACTCTGCCTCAATGTTAATTACAGAAACTTTGTCAGCTCTGCGTCCCTGTTGCTCTAGCAACGTCGGGGACATGCGCAGAGCTGACTGAGCGGCTCTCGCTTATCTCGTTTTCTTTTTCTAACTGCGAGAGCCGCATGACGTAGCCAGCTCTGCGCATAGCGTCCCTGTTGTCCTAGCAACGTCGGGGACACGCGCAGAGCTGACCGAGCAGCTCTCGCTTGACATCGCTCGCCCGCCGCCACTTGTAACGGCCGCTGCCGCTTAGAAGTAAGCCTATGCAAGCGCGCACACGCCGCGTGCCCACGCACACCCGCCGCTTCAACAGTTTCGCCCGGCCGCCCGAAGTCTCTGCGCTCCAAGTCCCTACGGCTGTCCGTGGGGCACATGCGCAGTAGCGCAATCCCATGGACACAGGGACTGGACGCAGATACACTTGTACTTTATTACAAAGGATGGGCCAAGGATGAAGTATAAATTCAATGTTCCTTACTTCTCAGCAAGACCACTTCAGAATCATTCTTATACTACTTTATAATCCCTTGCTACAGAAGCTTGTCAGCCTACTTATAGTAGTTTTATAGTGATAAAAGGCAACTTCAAGTTTCAACCTTTGGATGAAACCCTCCCACCCCAATTTTGTGAAGCACAATGTTGAGTTAAAAATACAAACTGAGAATTACAAACAATGACTTAGAATGTAAGAAAAGGATTAGAAGTCTAAACAAGGAAGGGATTGAGTTAAAATATACATATGTGGGTGGATTGCATTTCTTGCAGAGCACCTGCTTCTGTTCCAAAGTCAAATTTCTCCTTCAGATACCAGAACTGAGGTTTGCCTTTTAGCTTTTTGAAAGCAGCTATTTTAATGGCTTTTAAAATTATTCTAGTGACTAGTAGAATCTAGCCATTCAGACCTTCCTCAAATGAGAAAGCTTGCGATATAAAATCCCTGTCGGCTAATTTCTGCTCAAAACACAAGGAGAATGATGGAACTTCCTTACTTTCAGAAATACACTGGAACATGAAAAGACCAGCCACAAAGATTTATGCCAATTTGTGGATAGTATAACAAAAGACCCTTTTTATTTGCTTCTGCTGCCGTAAGGGAATAATTGGTATCACACTGGAGTGTCTCCAGGAATGAAGATAGTAGAGTTGGTTAGTTTTTCATAATTTCTGTTGCTGTACCGTACAGGATGTCATGTCCCGAGATGCTGGAAAATAACAAATCAAGCAAATGAGAGGGCGAATAAAATCACAACTTCACCATAACTTCATTCCATTTCAGAGCCAGTGTGGTGTAGTGGTTAAGAGCGGTAGACTAGTTATCTGGGGAACCGGGTTCGCGTCTCTGCTCCTCCACATGCAGCTGCTGGGTGACCTTGGGCTAGTCACACTTCTTTGAAGTCTCTCAGCCCCACTCACCTCACAGAGTGTTTGTTGTGGGGAAGGAAGGGAAAGGAGAATGTTAGCCGCTTTGAGACTCCTTCGGGTAGTGAAAAGCGGGATATCAAATCCAAACTCTTCTTCTTCTTCTTCTTCTTCCTACATTGCAGGGGGTTGGGCTAGATGACCATTGGGTTCCTTCCAGCTCTATGATTCGATAAAGTGTTTAGTTTAACCCTTAGTCCTCACTCTCCATCAAAATGAAGTCTAAATCTGCATTCAGTCACATCCATCACTCTTGCTTTTCTCTCACCACCTCTTTTTGTGTTGCTTGTTAACCTCGCTTGCATTCTCTCCTCCTTCGTGATCCTCCACTGCTTGAAACTTAGACTGTAAGCTATTTGACACAGGAACTGCTTGTTTTTATGTTACTCTGGAAATTGCCATACACATTGATGGCACAATATAAAACAGGGGTCAGCAAACTTTTTCAGCAGGGGGCTAGTCCACTGTCCCTCAGACCCTGTGGGGGGGGGGCGGACTATATTTTGAAAAAATAATAATGAACGAATTCCTATGCCCCACAAATAACCCAGAGATGCATTTTAAATAGAAGGACACATTCTACTCATGTAAAAATACCAGGCAGGCCCCACAAATAACCCAGAGATGCATTTTAAATAAAAGGACACATTCTACTAGTACTCATGTAAAAACACGCTGATTCCTGGACCGCCCGCGGGCCGAATTTAGAAGGCGATTGGGCCAGATTCGGCCCCCGGGCCTTAGTTTTCCTACCCATGAAATAAAACAATAACAAGTAACTACAAATAACATTTAAAAGTATTTTATGGTTTGAAGCACCAAATTCTTTCAAAAGAAACCCTCCCTCCATCATGTCCCTAAACACTGTCACTCGCAGCACATAATCTTTATTATTTTTTAAAAGAACTCTGGTTTCACAGCTCTTAAGAGGGGAGCAAAAACACCATGTGCTCTGCAAGCATCTTTCTGCAAAGAACCTTCTTTCTGCCTTGGAGCACAATATGGTTTCATTTCTGTAGTTTAATCTATGCCAGGGGTTGCCAGTCCTCCGGGACCAGGGGGCACATTTGGAATTTTGAGGAAGTGCCGTGGGCACCACTCACAGGATGCATGCTGTGGGGTTTGTTGCATAACATGAAATGGCTGTGGTGATAGGTGTGGCACATAACACAAAATGTTTGGGTGACGCGTAACAAAAAATGCCTGCTGTGACAATGACATCATTGCATGGCATAATGGATGCCACATATGAAAGAGTAGAAATGGAGATAGGAGCACAGAATAGTGTGGGCATGCTCTCCTCACCAGCTGCCTCATCAATGGGGGGGAAAGCACCCATATCAGTCATCACAGATGGGAGGATGCACTTCCTGTCCTGGCATCCAGTGAAACATGGGCATGTTTAGGGGGACGTGTTCAATGGAGAGGCTGATTCAGTGTAAACAGGAAATGAGCCGGAAGAGCAAACAATCTGTTGTGCATTGTGTTTTTTGAGGGGATACCCTCCATAGCTCAGAGGGTACTGGCTATGAGGTGTCTATGGGTGCCATGTTGGCAACTTGTGATCTATGTGGTTGGGAAAGGGTTGAACTAGATGACAGTTGATTATCTTACAACTCTGCGGTTCTATAGAAATCTATTGTACTGAAACTCTGACTTTATTATACAGTAGGAGTTTGATGAAATAGCAATGTGCTGAGTTTTTGTTTTAAATTTAATACAGCACTGGTTTCCAAGGGATAAACAAAATGATGAGTTTGGTCACGTCTAAGGTTTGAACTCATAATTCAATAAAAGGAAACCGATAAATTATCCCATGCAAAGCTACAACTGAAACCATAAGCACAGATAATTCTGTCAGCACATAGTCAAACATACGTTGGTTTTTTTCCACTGTGCCAAAGCAAAGAGACACCAGCTTTGCATGCCAATGTTAAATTCCCCCCCTGCTGCTGCAAAAAAACTCAATTCCAAGACCCCATGGCCCTGCCTCCCGTAAGGATAGCAACGCAGACGCCTAGGGTGGATGTGTATCCTACTTTACAGTAAATAGTTCTCTATTGTAAGGAGTCCTCTATTTGAAGGGCTGTCCAGTCCATACCTAGTTTAAACATAAAGAACCGTAAGAAGGGAGAGCAGAGATTCTGAAGATTAACAATCAGCACTTGACCAGGCAGACTGAGCATATACACAAATTACCTGGTCACAGCTTTGCCCGCTATGGTGACATTTACTGTATTTCTATTTAGATTGGTAATTATTTCTGAATTAGCATTTATACATACGTAAATTTTAGGCAAATCTGTGTTCTTTATTTGTGAGTGTACCAATGGTCTGTGTGTGTTATCAATGGTTTTTTTTCTCCCCTCATGCCTCATTCACCTGGAACTTTAGGATCATACATTTAGGTGACCTTGCTCTTGAGGGGAAGGTTGTATTCCTTCTGAAAGAACAGTGGCTTTCAAACTGTATTCTGAGTGACACTGGGGCTTCTTTGAAGTTTATCAGAGGTTTGTAGTGATGGACAAGATTCCCTGAAAGACAGGGGGGGGGTGATGAAATGTTTGGATGCAGCCTTGTAATCTGTTACGCTACTTACGTGACCTCATCGATTTTGTCATTCACACGTGTTGCTTAGGGGAGACTGGATTTTAAATCGCATGATGGAGTCACAAGCAAAAATTATCTTTGTGACCTCATTCAAAATGACATTTGAGCATGGAATTAAGTTGCTATAAAGTTGGCAAGGAAATTGGTGCTGTTTCAGAATAAATTGCATGTACTTAGTTGGCGTCTAGGGTTATTAGCATAATTTGCACAGTGGCTGCCTGCCCTGAATTTGGCTGAGGAATCTGCCATCATCACAACCCTTTTTCAGGACATGTTCATGTTGCTGTAATTTGTCGGAATACGCTACACGGATCCGCTATAGGATCCACATTTATTTAATTGTTTAATATAGTTTTCGGGAACTACTTTTGGTATTACTACGCGCAAAAGCGAAAGCGAAAGTAAGAATGAATAGTTTGGTTCACCAATGAGATTAATCCGCCTTTATTTCATAGTTCCGGTCATGTTCAAAGTTATTAATGAGCGTTAAACTTGCTTCCCGCCTTTTTGGAGGGCAGCAACAGTGATTTTATTGGTTGAGGCATTGATCATGATGTCACGTTTGTTCCTAAATAAAAGGCTGAGGCTCCCCGCTTAGGCACGTTCTTTCCGTTTTGCTTTAGTTGGGTTTTAGTTGAAGTCAAGTTTAGTTTAAGGGATTAGGAGCGGGCTGGATGGGTTGGATGGGTTTTTCCTTTATTTAGTTAGAGTTAGATCGCGGAAGATCGTTCGGTTTAGCTTTAGTTAGGTTTCTTTAGGTTTAGCCTAGGGCTAGGTTTGCGGAAGATATTTCGGTTTTAGTTTATTTAGTTAGCCTCGCGGAAGATTGGGCGCGCAGGGACTTTGAGCTTAGGAGAACTTAGCTTAGGGGACGAGCCTACGCGGGTTCTGCCAAGGCCACTAAAGATATAACCGGTGTCTGTCTTTCTTTGGGGTAAAGAGGGAGTAAAAGGTTTAGAGTAAAAATTTTAATTTCCTTAAGTTGGTCTATCTATTCAGAGTCAGGGCATATTCTATTTCTCGAGGCAACATTCTTCTTTAAAAGGCAATTAAGAACTCATGCACCTTCGGAGTCATCACCCGGCTTACTCAACCTTCAGATTGTGAGACCTGGCCGGCGCCCGTGCTCAAAAGCACGCGGAACGCTGGCCACTTTCCCCGCTACTGGTACCTCGTGCATGAGCAGTCCAAGTTTGTGCACGAGGAGCTCCAGCACCCAAACCCCGACAGTAATTAGGAGACTGGCTGCACAGATGCACCTTCTTTTTAACAGTACATTTATACAGGATTCTTCCTTATGCCTGATGGGACCTCAACAGCACAAGTACAGGTTAAGAAACATGCACAGGGAGCATCTTGCTTTGCATTTAGCACTGGGAAGGTGGTGGATTCTGCCCACAGTGCAGAAAAATGGGAACCTGTCAGGTGAACACGCTTAAACTATAGGGATATTTGAAAACAAATTTGATATTTACAGTAGCTAAAACAAAAACAAAAAATTACAAAGAAAATAAATGGGTAAAAATCAAAATATAACTTCAGCATTGCTTATAACAGGCTTGGTGAATCTTAGCTCATTTAAAAAGTTACCGTATTTTCCAGCGTATAAGACAACCATCAACTTTTCCAGTTAAAATATAGAGTTTGGGATACTCTTCCAACGCACACCAAATAAAAATTTAAAAAAAATCAAATTTGATTTCAATATGGTAATTTTAATTCAAATGCTTATGACATGCAGGTACTGCCTCTGAGAAGCTGCTTCAAGGAGCCGCCTTTTAGCTTTTAGCTTCCAGGACAGAAAAGTAGTGGGGGCACTAAGACCCAGTCAAGTACTGTTCGCTGTTGATATGCAGCCACTTGAGAGAACAAAGCAGGAGGCTGCAAGGACAAGCCAGCATGTTTACACAGAAAATGGTAATCTAGGTCCCGCTCACGTGCTCAGAAGTATGCTGCCTGGTTTACTCGAAAAATTGTATTAATATGAAACTAAACTGACAATATCATCATATATATAGGCTTTGCCTCTGAGGAAATATCTATGAATGCTTTTGGTATGATGATATTGTCAGTTTAGTTTCATATTAATACAATTCTTCCAGTGATATACACGATTTTGTATTTTATCTGGTTTACTCAAAAGGCAGTAAGGGAGAAAAGCCTGCCATCCCTAAATGGAGCCCTGAGGCTGCAAACCAGAGTTGCAAAACCGCATGTAATTAATCCAGCCAAGCTAACGGAGCTTAGCAGCAGAGCTTCATTCAAAAGGACAGGGCATACAAATCACAGAGGCTGCTGAGGGGGAAGAGGGCTTGTGCATCGTCGCGAGCCTCTTCTTCTGCCTGCTCTCCGGTAAGCCCGGCGCCGTCTTCAGCTGCCCAGTGCCCACCCGCTTTCCTCACTCTCCTCCCGGCTGGACTCTCCAGCTCCCCTAGGGGAAACACGGTAACATCGCTTATAGCTTCCAGGACAGTCCTGGAAAGCAATGCTAGCAAAGCACCCCGGCTTCCTCCGCCAGTGCCTATAAGACGACACCCGGCGTATAAGACGATCCCCAACTTTTGAGAAGATTTCCTGGGTTAAAAAGTCGTCTTATACGCCGGAAAATACGGTAAGAGATAAACCATAACTTCCATTCTGAACAGCAGAGAGGTGCAAAGAGCTTATCTCTGAGTGAGCATGATGGTGGCTGGTGTGGGTGCCTTTCCACCTGGCATTGATCAGGGAACTGATGCAAGGTTATGTCTGCACCATTTTGTAGCTATTTTTTTCCTGGTCTTTTATATGTGGGTGCCATTTTATGTTAATTCTACACTCCAACACCAGCCATTTTGTGACTGCCATCACAGCACTTCCTCAAAATTTCCAGTGTGCCCATTGGCTCTCCAAAGTTGGTGACCCTGTAATACATGTTAATACAGTGCTTTTTTTCTGGGGGTACGCAGGGTATGCATACCCCTAAACATTTTGTGAATCTAACTGGAGAAGAAACTAAAAATTTTAAAAAAAATTAGTTTCTTCTCTAGCACAGTGAATTGTCAGTTCTGTTGCTACCCCCGATGGCAGCCTCATTTCCTGCCATGGTGTTTCCTGAGTCTCAGACAGAAGCGAGCGTTTAACGTGTGAAGTAGGAGTTGGAATCTAGCATGGTGATTGGTCGATTTCGTTGTTACCACCTTTGATGGCGGCTTCCTTTCCTTTCCCAGTGATTTTCTTGAGCCAAAATGAAAGTACCCCAAAACATTTTTTAAAGAAAAAAAAAACACTGGGTTAATATATTGGATATATCCACTAAGTTTAGTTATGAAATATAAAATTAATTTTCTCTCTCTCTTTTTTTTTTAACCAGATTAAGAAGAAACAGCAAGAGGTGGTGGGCTTTTTAGAGGCCAACAAGATTGACTTTAAGGAATTGGACATAGCCTGTGATGAAGACAACCGGAAATGGATGAGAGAGAATGTTCCGGGTGAAAAGAAGCCACAAAACGGAATCCCCCTCCCTCCACAAATATTCAATGAGGAACAGTATTGTGGGGTAAGAAGTGTAAAGGTGTAATATGTTTAGGCATTTTAAGAAAATGTACAGATTTGCTTCATGAAGTTTACAAAACATTTACTTGGTCCTCTGTTTGCGTTAATGTTATGCCCGCTTTTGTGAACTGCTTTTACAAGATGGTTCTGGGTTTGGGTTTAAGTTATACAATAGGCATCACAGAGGTCCTTGCTGTGTCCCGGAAGAGCTTGGTGGGCAGAAAACTACCCCTGGCTGTAAGCTTAGGGTCCTGAAATAGGGTGGGATCAGATTGGGTTGGAGCTGGTTAAGGATCCATTGGATCCAAAGATATCCCATTCCCCTGAGAGGGGCAGATTTCCCCTGCCCCAACATTGCTTCCGAAGGATGTGTGTGTTAAAACTAGATAGCTGCTCCAAGTTGTTCCCTCACCCCCGCCATTCACACCACTTATGATTGCTGTGCAAAGGAACCGTTCTGGGAGAAACACTGGAAACATTTTGTTTGTGCATTTTCTGGCTATTAAACACCAAGAGAATGAACCTTCTATGCACACACAGAATGGGAGCATGCATAATGTTCTTGGTCCTTTTACCATCATTATGATCCCTGTGCTGGGAGAGGTTGTTGTGGGGCGTGAGGAAGGGTGACAATGATATGCTAAACACACTCCTTTTCATCTAATTCCAGAGGGGTGGAGGGATGAATTCATACTGAAGGTAGGGTGGATTCCAGTAGGGAATGTGCCATCAGATCTCAATAGCAAACCCATGCACAAGGGTTTGGAAGCAGTACCTGTGTGCCGGCCTAAAATAAACCAACCAAATTTTAGAGTTTCCAGAAAGAAATTCATTTTTAAAGTAAGAGCATAGCCCACGACAGTACAGCTGGTGGACTCCATAAGCATTTTTACCTTCCATCAAATACTTCCAGGCTATAGGAAAAACAATGCTGATGGGCCCCTCCCCCTTGTTTTGCATTACTCCAATTTGTATCCCTCAAACTTTCAGTGGAAATAAATATGTCCAGTAGTTCAACACATGGATCTGGTTATTTTATGCATCCACTGTGAGTTCTTCTTCATCTTGATTTAAAAGGCAAGCTCCTTCAGAAATGTCTTGCACCATGGCTGCAGCAACCGGGAATGACAGTTTAAAGCTGCCCCCATAGTAGCTGTTTGTGTGGTTTGCCCCTAAGGGAGCTTCACATTAGGTAGGAGAACATTTTTAAAAAAGCAACAGCTCTCTCGACTAACCTCTTCTTTATGCACATCCTGTAGCAAAAAAGCAGCAAAAACAAGTATTCAAATGGATGGGATACAAACTGCTGATTTAGAAGTACAAAAAAATGTAATCATAAATGGAAGAGATGTTCTGACATATGATTGAGTTCTTAGAAATAGGGTCAGAAATAAATGTCAAAGGGGGCGGGATGCAACTGATCCTTTCAGGAACAGTCCAGATCCTGAATCTGAAAGTACAATTTTACTGTGTTTTATAACATGTACCACATACTTCAGCTCTTTCACACACACAGCTATAAGGAAATCAGAGCTGGCCGAAGACATTTTTAAACCCGAGGCAAAGATCAGTATAAAACCTGGTCCCTATTCCATGCACAGAAACCAACCAGACAATCCTACTTCAACATGTGCCGCCATTGGCTATGCTCATTGGGGTTGATGGGAGTTGTAGTTCAGCAACATCTGGAGGGCCAAAGGTTCCCCACCTTTGCTCTACTGCATCCGAGGTGAGCAGGCTGTTAGGAGATGCAGGGCAAACTGAGTGATGCTCAAATCTTCGACCTCTCCCTACCCCTCTGCATTGGCCACCTGTAATGGCCACCTCACCCTGCCTTGCCCTGGAGAAAATTCATGGAATTCACTTCCACAAGATGTGGTGTTTAGCCACCTGCTTAAGGGTGCTTCCTCACAGACCTCTTCTCAGAAATTTTGCCATAAAAAACAACAACCATCAAGGAATGAACATATTTTAAAAAACTAATGTGAGCCAATGAAAAAATAACCACTTTTAAACATTCCCTTTTCCACATACTTGTGGAATTAGAGTTCCGGAAAGAACTACTGTACCGTATATACTTGAGTATAAGCTGACTTTTTCAGCACATTTTTTATGCTGAAAAAGCCTCCCTTGGCTTATACTTGAGTGAGGCAGGTGGCGGAGGGACAAGCAGCCCGCTGTGCCTCTCCCAACCGCAGCTCCTATGCCTGCTCTTGTGAGTGGCAGAGGCGGTGGCAGAGAGACAAGCCACCTGAAAGGGCTGCGCTGCTTTCGGGCTGCTCCTTCCTCCTCTGCCAGTTTGTGGTGTGATTAACCGGCTATACTCGAGTCAATAAGTTTCCCCAGTTTTTTAGGGTAAAATTAGGTGCCTCAGCTTATATTCGGGTCGGCTTATACTCAAGTATATACGGCACATAGTAGAATATATGTTGCCAAAGAACAGCTGCTATTGAACGTCTGCATAGACTAAATCAGTAATATACAATATCTCTGACTCTGCACAAGGCTATTTTAGGCACCAAGCAGTTGACATACCAAAGTACACATCTAAGGGCCTTTCCAGATGATTAGAAAGACCACTTTATATTCTTAGTGCAATATTTGCACTAGCCCCAAAGCAGCACCAACATAATGGCACCCTGTTCCCTTACAATGGAGAGAAGGTAGCCAAAAGGCATAGAGAGGATCTCCTTATGGTGGGCAATGGCTTCTTTCAAGTTGGCCGCTCTTAAAAAGAAAAGGTGGAGATGTGTGCCACAGAAGAGGGCCAAAATGGACAAAAAAGGATTACAAACTACCGGTAGCAAGGAACTATTGTGAGTGGAGAGGGGAGCTTTCTTGCTATTTGCAGCATAAGCTTTTTTTTCTTTTTAAAAGAGTAATATGAGGGCAAGCAAAATGCAGCTCTCCGTATGTTGATGGACTACAGTTCCCACCATCTCTGACTATTGCCTGGAGCTGATGAGAGTTGTAGCAACAACATCTGGAGGGCCACATGTTCCCTATTGCTAAACGATTGCTTCAATTCTTGAAGAGTCCAGCAGAGGGAGGGCTCAGCCTCTAAACAATTTTTAAAAACAAAAAATAAAATGGCCTGTATCTACCTACCTACCTACCTACCTACCTACCTACCTACCTACCTAAAGATAAGCAGTATCTCTGTCCTGCTGCTCTGGATGAATAGAATGGTCCCCTTTTTTCTTAATCTTTAAGATGAAAACAGGTGGTTACATGGCAAGTCATCCTAATCAATTCATTTGCACACCACTTTTCCAAAAACAAACAGAAATTTTGCTCAAAGCGGCTTACAAGAACAAGAACAACAATATGTAAGCAACACCAACAACTGCAAGAATAATTTTGTAATAAACAAAGCAGCAACATGTAACAAATGCCGCAGCAAGTAAAGAACAACAACCTATCAGGATTACAAATGCATAAATGTAACCAGGGAGTGGGAAAAGTTTCACCTTGGTTCTAGATGTTCTAACCACTGCTGCTATGCCCACAACAAGTGAGTGCTCAAATGTCTGGTCCTTGGCTTCCTCAAAGAATCCTTGCCCCATGTCATCATCAGTCAGACAGCAGCTTATCCCATAACGTTACTCACAGTCTCTTTGCTGAAGCAGCTTCTTATAAGACTTTCCAAGTAACTTTCCATGTAGCCAAGTTGCTGGGGAAATACCCAGGACTTAAGGGGCGGGAGAAGCGTTAGAGAAGAGGAAAAGGGGTGGAGCGGTGTTTGTGATATTTCATTTTGACAAACAGTTCCAGCTTTTTATCATGGTTCACACATGCATGTACATTGCTTGCATGTCTACTCAAAAGTAACACCCATTAATTTCAAAAGGTTCACTTCCAGCCAGGTGAGTCTGCTTGGATAATCACACTTTGGAAGGGGGGAAAACAGCAGTCATTAAAGACAGTCTTTCATTGTTTTTATCCATGCCAAGAAAATGGTTTAATTTGAACTGTGGCCTGATTTGAATTCCATAACTCAGTCATGGAAATAACCTTTTTGAGCATTAGCAGAGTATCTTTCTCTAATGCCTAGCTGACTGTGTCAAAACAGCAATACTTAGCATTTACAGAAGGACTGTGGCCTTATGTATAGCACTAATTTTGCTTCCTATTTTCAGTGTTTTAAATAGGTTTGCAGAATCTAGTACTTACAAACATGTTTCTTATCAACATTTTGTTTATGTTTGTGTGTTTCTATCTCCTTTTCAGGATTTTGACTCATTTTTCTGTGCAAAAGAAGAAAATATTATTTATTCATTCCTAGGTCTTGCACCTCCACCAGGCTCATCGGTATGTTTATAACCTTTGCCGAGACTTATTCATCTTAATTTAGTGATGAATTAGACACTGATGCAGCATGTAAAACAATGTAGGTTGCTATGCAATTTTTAAAAATTGCCTTTGCATGAGACTAAAAAGCTTTTAAGGACTAATTGATGCAGATCTTGCAATAATTTTTTTTTTGCTATGAATTTGTCAAAAGCCACCCATTTACACTAATTTGTAATGAGTACTTCCTGCTTTTTAACATTGCTTTCAGTGGGATATGGATTGCACCCAACTGAATATGGCAGCAAACAATTATAGTTGAATGGATGCCCCTTTCATTTTAGCAGAGCAGGTTCTGAATAACTGTGCTTAGAACTTCTTAAGATTCTGAAATGTTGCTAGTTTAAAACAATAGTGGCTTTAATAGAAAACTTCATTAGAGGCTCTGGGTTTTTACTCCACACATAACAATAATACAGAAATACCAGGAATTTCCATTTAAGAGAAGCTGTATGATCTGGTCCATCTAATCCCTGACTTTGCTTTTAAGTGAGGTTCTCACTACTAGGTTGTCTCCATGTGGCATGATTTTCTATTATCACCATAATTGTTAGGATCTCAGTCACTGAAACTTGATTAACCAGATCTTCATATCATCACAGTTCATGGTTTCGAAGGTAGGGACGGAGGATAATTTGAATTCATTTAAAGGCAAACCTCCTAATTCACACTTTTTGAAACAATATGAGAACTGCAACACAGCTAGCCTTCAACATTCACACTTTCCTGAATTTTGCAATTTCTCCAAGTAATGTGTACAAAAATATAACCTGGGGTAAAGTAATGCATATATTAATGAAAATAACATACACAAATGCATTATTTTAGGAGAAATCACACTGAAAACTGCACAGAAATGTGTATACAGTGGTACCTCTGGTTAAGTACTTAATTCGTTCCGGAGGTATTTAAGCCTCAAGTTTATTTTACTATAAGAGAATTAGCAATTTATAGAGAGCATTTGCACATCTTACAATGTTTAGTACAGGTGAGAGGAGATGCTACTTTATAAACATGTATTCTAGTGCAAAAATTAAAGTATTCCTAAATGTGGCTATTAACACTGAATGCGAGAACAGATTGATTATCTGGTTTCTTGTGTTTCAAGTACAGTGGTACCTCTGGTTACGTACTTAATTTGTTCCGGAGGTCTGTTCTTAACTTGAAACTGTTCTTAACCTGAAGCACCACTTTAGCTAATGGGACCTCCCGCTGCCGCTGCGCCGCCAGAGCACAATTTCTGTTCTTATCCTGAAGCAAAGTTCTTAACCTGAAGCGTTCTTTCTGGGTTAGCAGAGTATGTAACCTGAAGTGTATGTAACCTGAAGTGTATGTAACTCGAGGTACCACTGTATTTGGGAGAAATTCACACAAAAATGTTTATACGTTTTAAGGAGATGTACAAGGACTCCAAATATTTTCCCTGATCAATGCCCTTTGTGGAATCGAAACCTGTATGTAAGCTACCTTATGATGTGCGTGAATGGAGCAAAGACCTCGAAAAAATTACTATGTAAACGAATATTTCCAAAGCCAAACTGTGACTCCCCATAGTTTCTTAAAGCATGGCATACTTTAAAGGGAGAACGACAAAACATGTTGTAGGATGTACAGAGGGAGAGGAGACTAGAAAAAGAAGTTGTAAGAGCTCCTAGTGACTGCCTGAGAAGTAATCTGATGTGTCACCAAGCTGGTGTGCTAAGTTAGAGGAAGACTTTTTCCTCAGAGTTCCCCCTCTTTTTAATACAAATATGTAATTTGAAACTAGAGTGGCAATGTGGGGCAGCTGGCTGGGCTGAAAGGATGGAGTGACATCTCTGTTGTCAAGATTCTTGATTTTGGTCTATTAATGCACAGCAATGCACCTTCATTTAGACCATGTTGTAATATGCAATGAGATGAGTTGTTAAAAAAAAAATACTACGAAAGTTTTGGAGAACTATTTAAAGTGATAAGATCAGTAGCCACAGTAGAGGCAGCCACTCAAAATGCTGTGACGTTAAAGTATAGTGTGACGTTAAAGTACAGTCAAACAGCTTAGTTGACGAACAAATCGGCTTCCAAATGCCACAAACCCAGAAGTAAGTGTTCCAGTTTTTGAATGTTTTTCGGAAGCCAAACGCCCAATGCAGCTTCTGCTTGAGTTCAGGTGGCTCCTGCAGCCAATTGGAAGCTGTGCCTTGGTTTTTGAACATTTCGGAAGTCGAACGGACTCCCGGAACAGATTACGTTCAAGGACCAAGGTACCACTGTATATTTATCTTATGGATTGTTATAATTACTTGCTTATAATCAGCTTTATGATTATTATTTTAAGAAAGATGCACTCATTATGGTAGAAAATAACAGCATATGGCAGCATATTTCTAGTATATTGTTACACACACCCCAATCTCCAAGGGGCAAGAGATCTCAGTGTATACTTTGGATATGACTTCCTTGGAGCAAAGGTCAGTAGAGGCCAGCAGGGGTACATGAGGGGAGAAGCAGATTGGCTCTGCCACTTAACAGGACAGGGATATGGTGAGGTGCTGATGAGGTCAGGGGGTTTCTGGTGGCCTGCAGGTGTGTGAAGCCACCAACCTGGAGCTCCTCTTGCCTTGCCCCCCTGCTGGTAGACACGATGGTACTGCTGCTTCTGCCCCGTCATGTGCCACTGTTGCTAGAGCCTTGTGGTGTCTTTGTGATAAATGGCTATGTTTACAACCCATAGCAGGCTTCTAAAATGGTTTAATAATTTAATGACTTTGGCCAAGTCTATTACTTGGCCAAAGTCATTAAATTACTGAACCACTTTAGAAGCCTGCTTTTCTGCAGAATCCCACTTGAGAGGTATGAAATCATGGGCTGGGAGGGGATCCTAAAGATCATGCCTACACTAACACCCCCCCCCCCCAAAAAAAACAACCAACAACTTGTTTGGTTTGCTTCTTTTCTGCTGAGAAAATGATACTGAAAAATACTTGCATGCCAATGCAGAAATCTTTGCTTTGGGTTGTATCCATACACCAAATTCTACTCAGAGTAAACCCAATGAAATTAATGTAGCTAAGTTAGTCATGTTGATTAATTTCACTGAGTCTACTCTGGGTATGACTAGCATTGGATACAACACTTTGATTTGATTATACTTAATGAATGGCCACCTCATGAGAAGAGAAGACTCCCTAGAAAAGACCCTGATGTTGGGAAAGGTGGAGGGCACAAGGAGAAGGGGACAACAGAGGATGAGATGGTTGGACAGTGTTCTCGAAGCTACTAACATGAGTTTGGCCAAACTGCGGGAGGCAGTGAAAGATAGGTGTGCCTGGAATGCTCTGGTCCATGGGGTCACGAAGAGTCAGAAACGACTGAACAACAACAACAACAACAACAATGAATTAGAAAACAGAGCACCTTGCCGGATAATGATCATACTCTGTTCTTCTAATATGAAACTGGAAAAAATGGTAAAGAAATGAGCAATCATTTCACTTTAGTGAAAGCAATCTACTCAATAAATATGCTTTATTAAAATAATTTAGGCATGTATCTTTGCTCTTAACCACCGCTGCCTACCTTTGATGCTTTTCAGCGTTGATGGAGTTGATAGCATCCTATTATGTTTTTATATCACTTTTCAAGAAACAGAATTTAAACACACAAGTGTGTGTGTAAATGCACATTACATGGTTTATTTATTTACTTATATTTAGACAATTTATATACCATGTATTTGGAGTGGGGCGGAATCTCTAAGCAGTTTAAAACTTAGCTTCATAAATAAAGATCAAATACAGAAAATACTAGGGGTGAAATATCACAGTATAAAACACCACAATTGACGATGATACAGGGCATCCTGTTAAGTATCAGAATAAAATATTACACATGACAATCAACTACAGAATTACAATGAAAATTACACATTCAAAGCATAATTAACAAAATATAATCTAAGCAGTAGAATAAAATATTACAAAACAAAATCCAAATATCAATTCCTCAGTTTTTAAACACGTAATTGTCAACTAAGGAAAAGAGGGGGGGAAACTCACTTTTCCCACCCTACAACATTCCCAATCACTCATACGTTGAAAAACAAACAAATGTAGTTATATTCTCAGCCCACTATGTAATCATCAACACAATTAACCGTCTATTGGCAGATAAAATACTTTCCACTCAGGTTTACTCAATCGCACTGTTACCTAGTGAGCACACCAAATGTAAAACATTCAAACCCAGTACTTGCCCTCACCACTCACTTCTGAATGTTGTTTGAATTCTTTATCACAGGAGGGAAGGATTACCGAGGAGATACCGACTGTGCCAAATGGTGAAGTTTCAGGAGAAGAGCAGAAAACTGAAGAAGTAATGCGATAATTTTTTTTTTAAATTATCTCTCCGTATAACAACAGTCACTTAAGTGTTTTTTTTTTTTTTTGGAAGCCATGTTGCCATCTCCCAGAAACTCTGCGAGTGCCAACAGTTCCCCAGCATGACTCAGATTGCCTGGCTGGCCACTGCATCAGCCTTTGCCAACTCAGTGCCCTGCAGATGTTGTTGGACTGCAGCTCCCATCATCCCCGACCCTTGGCCATCTTGGAGTCCAACAGCATCTGGATTGCTGCAGCATCCCCATCCCTAATATGGAAGGAACAGCATGATCTACGAGAGCTAAACATTTTGAACTTGCCGCAACATTTCTGCTTAAAAAACGCAGGAAAATAGCTTGACTTTTAAAAGAGAAAGTTGAACAATCACCCAGTGAGCACAATTACATGAGATTTGCCAAATGCATTTCAGAGGTGAAGAATGAATCCAGAGTAGCAGTATGAATTTTCCATCAGCAAGGATTTCTGCATGTGCAACAGAATACCCCCCCTCCTGCCCCTGCACACCCCTTGAATCTGTTATGGGGGTTCTCCCAAACTCAGGCCCGTCTTAGAGGGATCTGCCGCCCTGGTGCAGCGATCCCTTGGCGCCCCCAGCCTGCCGCCTCTCCGCCCGCCTCCCTCCCGCGCTGGCCGCCCCTGGGGGGGGGGTGAGCGGGGGATGAGAGGCGTGGCGTTGGAGCGGGCGCCCGCGCTCTGGCGGGCGGAGGATGAGGGGCGGGCGGACGGGCGCTCGCGCACTGGCGGGAGGGCGGGCTGCAAGCCGGCGGGGGGGTGGGCTGCAAGCCGGTTGCCCTCGCCTCCCAGAGCCCCAGCTGGAGTGCTGGAAGGTTGCGCAAAGCCCCGCACCGCTTCAGCGCTCCAGCTGGGGCTCCGGGAGGCGAGGGCGGGCGGCTTACAGCCCGCCTGCCCGCCGGCGCGCGAGTGCCTGCCTGCCCGCGGGGGCGGGTTGGGGAGGGGGAGCCCGGTATGCCGGCGGGCTCATGGGGGCGCCCCTGGGGTGCCCTGCGCCCTGGCGCGCCGCGCCACCGGCCTCTATGGATGAGACGGCTCTGCCCAAACTTCTGACGCAGATTTGGGGAGGGTGTACATGAAAGGAGCAGTGGGGGAAATCTAATTGCTGGACCAGAAATCCTTGCACTGGCAGGACATGTTGGTTGAATACCATCCTAGATTTCTTTGGTTTAAATTGATTTTCTCTTCTGCGATGTTACTTGTGTTTTTCTTTTTTGCTTCGTTGCCAGGAGATTGAAAAGACAGAAGGAACTGAGGAGAATGAGGCAAACACAGAAGAGGATGCAGAAGCTGATTCTGCTGAAGTGCCAACAGAAGAACAGGTCATTTCCTTTTCTTTTTCCCCCTGCTTGCCATTTTTGTTCAAAGCGTCCTTCACATCTCTGATATCCAGGCTGTGGGTGCCATCCGTTGCTTCTGCAGCCAAAGGAGCACTACCAACATGTGAGAGGGAGGTATTGGCAAGCTTATGGGGTGAGCTCTGAGATTTGCAAAAGTTTCCCTAAAATCACTAGGGGGGAGAACAGCCCAATGCTCAGTAGCCAGGGACCATTGACTCACTGCTGAGGGTGAGGGCAGAATAGAAAACCTTGGTGGGGAGGAAGTAATGGAACGGAGGGGTTGGAATCCTAAAGAGGAAACACTTCACACTACAACATTTTGTTGCAGGTTGCACTTGTACACTTCTAAATTTTGCATAAGGATTGCATTCATTAGGGTGGCTGTGAGGACCAACAGCTGGAGGGCGTTCTCCTGCTGATTAACCATTTACAGCTGCTTTTCTGCTGAGTAACAATCGGCTTCCCCTCACAGAAACATTTATAGTCGGGCACAGGCAGCTGATTCCAAAGTGTCATTTTCAATGTATCTGCCCGCATGCTTGGAGAGGAATGAAAACCATGAGCAGCAGCAGCTGCTACCTCGTTAGAGAAATAAGACAACATGGAGATGACTCTGAATTCCACTGCAATAGAAATGCAGCAAACATGTAATTTCTGCGAGTGAAAAGAATGATTCTGCATATTAACAGACTTGTAAAAGAACTCTTTTTGATGGTTTGACCCTGCAGGGACCATGGAATGGAGAAATGCAGAGTCAAAATGGTTATGATGCACATGTATGCAGAAGGAGAGATCTCGGTGTGTGTGTGTGTGTGTGTGTGTGTCAGTATTCTCAATTACACCTGTCTACTTTGAATGGCTGTCACAGATGTTCTGTATCTTTTGCCAGCAACAAAATCCCAAAGTCCCAGACAGATGCTATTTTCTGGGTGTAAAGTTATTCACTGGGCAGGTCAGATCTTAAAGGTTTCTTAAACATCTATCCTTTTCACAGCTGTTGGTGATTATTGATGCAGACACCACTGAATATAAGTGTTTTCATTAAAACGTTAGGCATTTATTACGTGGTGTTTTCATGCCACCCAGACCTTCTTCTAATTGGTAGGAAAAGAATGCTGCAAGAGCTGGGTACTTCACTGTTTTGTGAGGGCCATCAGGAGAGGCGAAAAACTTCTGCTTTGCTGTCATTCCTCTTCTAACTTTTATTTTGGGGCTGAACCAAAACGGGCTATTCTGGGGAGGCAAAATTGGGCAGGTAAGGGAGTTTTGCCAAATGTTCAGTTGTGGGGGAGGGGGGTTTGAAATTCTCCAACACATCCCCCCCCCTCAAAGAATTGTCTTCTGGGAGATTTTTGGCTCACTCAATGTTGAATAAAATTATGTTGCTTGTTTATATTGTTGGGTGAAGAAAGGAGAATGGGAAGGAATAAGGACAAAGCCAATTTCTTCCTTCGTAACAGTATTAAAATGACACTGAACAGTATATTAGCTTGATTTATAGTTGCACCCCAAATCCATGGAGAGTGAAATGGTCAAATATTTGCCAAGCATTTTCCAGGGGAGGACTGAAATTCTCCCAACAGATCAGGAGCAGCTGGAAAAAAGTGTCAGGAGGTTATCTTCTATTAATTTTTGATTCAGCCCTGCTTTGTGTGCTTAAGATAAAGGGGGGAAAGGAACGTAATGCCAAAAAAGCCTTACAGCCAGTGTGGTGTAGTGGTTAAGAGTGGTAGACTCTTAACCACTACACCACCGGGTTTACTTCTCCGCTCCTCCACATGCAGCTGCTGGGTGACCTTGGGCTAGTCACACTTCTTTGAAGTCTTTCAGCCCCACTCACCTCACAGAGTGTTTGTTGGGGAGGAAGGGAAAGGAGAATGTGAGCTGCTTTGAGACTCCTTCAGGTAGTGATAAAGCGGGATATCAAATCCAAACTCTTCTTCTTCTTCTTCTTCTTCTTCTTCTTCTTCTTCTTCTTCTTCTTCTTCTTCTTCTTCAGGGTGTAACCCAATGCATATTTATCTGAGAATAAACACAGTAGTATGACTTTCTTCTGAACAAACATAGTCTTTCTCAATAGTACTTTTTGTCATTGATTGCTATCTGATCTTTTTTATTAGTCTGTTTTAAAGGTTGGTTTTTCTCATTTGCAGGAAGAAGGCAAAGAACAACCAGTGACAGAAGTATGCTCAAAAACCTCTTGTAGTCTGCACTTTGATTTCTCTGCTTGCTGACTAATTTAAAGCATTGCTTGACAACCCTCTTTACCCAAGCTAAATCACAAAACCAAGTTATGACTGGCATCTAGCAAATAATATTTATGTCTGGGCCTGTTTATCTTCTGGGACCAAGGAATTCATTCTAACCATTTTCTCAGAGCAAAATGGCATGCACTTGAACTGATGTACCCAGGCAGCACCTGGTACACCTGTATAACTATGTGGACATTCATGCCTGCTCCCACACACCTGCACAGAGTCCACAGGGCACATCAGAGACATAGGTGTAGCTTTGTCAATTAGTCAGGTAGCACCAGTTACAGGTGGGTAGCCGTGTTGGTCTGCCATAGTCAAAACAAAATCGAAAATTCTTTCTAGTAGCACCTTAGAGACCAACTGAGTTTGTTCCTGGTATGAGCTTTCGTGTGCATGCACACTTCTTCAGATGTGTGCATGCACTTCTTCTTCAGTCAGGTAGCAGGTAGCTTTAGACTAAGTTGCAGGACCTTGGATAGCTCCAATCAGAAAACCTGCTGGGCCTGAAGCTCAGTGGAGACCTTTTATCCCTCTTGCACCAGATTTTCCTTAAAGGAACAGACCTCTGGCTTGGAGCTTCTCATCCAGCTCCTGCCTTGTGTGTTGCATGTGCTTACTATTAAAACCAATTGAAGTTATTTCCTGGGGTTTTCGTTACAAATCTTAACCATAATTTTGCTGTGAATATCGAATATTGTTATAAACCTAGGCAGTGCATCTGTATGCATCTTCTGCCTTTTTTATTTTCTGGATTCATTTTTCCCCCCTCCTAGTACAAGTCCACTGCAGACTTTAATGCTGCTGTTAAGATAAAATTGGCATTCTAGGGTTGGTGCAAGAGGATTGCTAATGACATTGTTAGGGGCACACTGCAAGTTTTGTGCTATAATGCAAGTAATAGTGACCTACTTCTTCATCTTCTCTTCTTTTCAAACCAAAATTGCTTCAGGAGGAAGGAATTTAGAGCAGAGAAATGGTGCAAGAAGAAGGGCTTAAATTGGGGAATATTGTCATATGTTGGTATTGGATGTACTCTTCATGGGACATAACCTTAGATTGGGCCACAGAAACTACTTGTGAGTTTGGACACATAACTTGAATAACGGTGTTTTGGTACATCTTATTCTTATTTCACTGTGGGGATGGTGGAATTCTCTTGGTGCAAAAATGCAGAAGGTGCCACACAATTTAATACTCTGCTCTTCCCTCATTATGGTCACTCTTATTTATATAGCACCATCCATGCACACGAAACTTTACAAAGAATGAGAGAACGCGTCCCTGTCCAAAACGATTTACAGTCTAGAAAAAACTGCGTAATAAAACAACAGAGGAAAGGGAAGAAAATGGAGGCAGGGTAAATTGGGTAAACTGGTTCCCTTTCAGTTGTGTGCTTCAGCAATACATTGAGTGTGCAGGACACACTGATGTAGACATTGCCTCAGTTATATTTCATGCTAGGAGTACCAGTGCACTATGGGGCAGAATCCATCGCAATTGCCCATGCATTAATCTATGCAAATGCAGTGGAAATGAATAGGAGCAACACAATAGCACAACTCGCCTTTTTCATTAATTTGCTAGGTGATGGAAGAACAAAGACACGTAGGCTAGATTATGTGTGGTATGTAGATAATAGTCAAATACTGCCTTCTGAATATGGAAAGTAGGCTCTAGAATAAGGTTACCAGATGTCCCCATTTCCCAGGGACAGTCCCCGGATTTACAAATCAGTCCCCTGACAAAATCCATCTATTTAGTAGGAAGTTGGAAAGTGTCCCCAGATTCATTGAAAAAAAAACCTTACTCTAGAATAGCTTTTGCTATTGTTTCCTTCTAACATAGGAAAAATAAGCAGTAGATCAGAATCTAACTTGAACAATATTATTCTGATTTGTAGCCACATATACACACTAATATGTATACATTCTCTCTCTCTCTCTCTCTCTCTCTCACTCACACACACACACACACACACACACCCAAACACTAGAGAAAGTCAGAAGGCACAGAGACTACTGTTGAGTTTATTAGTTTGGCTGAATTATGCTTCTGCTCTTCGATCATTAATCATTAAATCTAATGTGGTTTGTCTCCATGCGTTAATATAGTAAATAATTCAACATTCAAGTGCATTAAACTTTTATAAAAGCTTGTATGTCTATTTAGAAAAATGAAATGTGCTAGCAACACAGTATGGCTGCAAATTGAGTATGCACCCCACCTCCAAATTAAGCTTTTCCTTCTTGGAGAATTACACATGATTTATGTCAGAAAAATAGCCCACCTTTTATAGAAGGATCTGTGAGCAGGAGACTACGTTCTGCCCACGCACCTTTAAAATTGTAGCAGACTTTGCATTGCAGTATAAGGTGCTTTCTCCCATTTTTTGAGTGAGCAATATGCATGTCACATTTAATCTACTGTTTCAGTAGTTGCTTCTTTCCCTTCCCATATTTGAACGTTCTCTCACTCCTTTATATAAATAAGGAAACAGAGGAAGCACAGGAGGAGGAAGAGGCAGAAGAGGAGGAAGAAGAAGCAGAGGAGGAGGAGGAAGAAGAAGAGGAATCTTAGTACAATTCTGTTACGACTTTTTCCTTCAGAAGACTGTTCAGGTAATTTTTCTGACAGCTGTCTCATTTCAGCCTGTACCTGAAAATCCTGATAGTTTCAATCCCTGCCACCAGAACTTTAATTTGTCTCAAAGGGGGAGTAGAGAATACTTTCCCTGCTTGTTTTAAGCAGACAGCAGTAGGTGTACAGTCTGCTTACATGCCTTCATTTATTTTTCCAACATTGGGTGAGATGTATATAACATTAATGGGAGATAACTAGAGCATGAGCCATGTAATTTAATCCACTTTTGTTCCATCATTCCTAGTGGCGGAGATTTAAACACGTATATTCCTCTCTTGTTGAAACCGATGGGACTTAAAAGTGTAAACACTGGGTTATTTATCTGGATTGTTTCCATAGTTTTAAACGAGAGATTTTGTAGAATTGTATAAATCAAGTTTGAGGGGCGTTTTGGGACAGAATGTACTTTTTAAAATCGGCAAAGAAGTTCCATATTCCTACTCTGATGAGAGCATTCTGCAACCGTTTACACTAAAGTAATCCATGGATCCCAGTGACTTTCTGTCCTGCTTGTGACTGGACACTCAACATTAATCAATATACTCCTTCAACCTGCACCCAATTCATGGATATACAGGAAGAACTGCATTTTCATATAATTTTCTATTTATTTCTTGATTACATTTATATATTACCTTTTCTCACAACAACCCTGTGAGGTAGTTAAGGCTGAGAGATAGGGATGGGCCCAAGGTTCATGATGGAGTGGGGATTTGAACCTGGGTCTCCCCAGTCCTAGTTCATTGCAATAAATAAGACTTTATGTATGTGCCATATCAGTCTTAATTTTGTACATCAGTGTCATGGTTGAATCTCACATGGTTGCCACCCAGAATTGCAATATCTTTGTTATCTGAAATTTACACTGAAGCCCTGATGTGACCGAATTAGTGTCAAGTCACCCAAAGACTTAATATAAATAAATGGAAGGTATACTTCCTTCCTTGCAGTTACTTTTGTGCACTTAAGTCCTATATGCTGTGACTGGGTGTGTGTGGTGTTTGCATTTTCTTTATTGTGTTGCCGGTCAAAACAGTCATTTGGCAGACTAATGCCATCTAGTGTTTTAAAATGAGGTTGTAAAAGCAAGCAGGTGTTCCAGCGAAGCATACCTTCACACTGCCTGGCACACATGTCTCGAACATCAGGTTAATATTTTACAGAAATTTTAAGTCAGCTCTCAAAAAAGAACAAAGTCAATGACAGGAAAGTCATTCCTATAGTGTAAACATAATACGGTCTGCACTGCCTGTTGACTTCTTTTTATGATCAGATACCATTTTAAAATTAATTTCCAGCAGTGCTGTTAGATTAAGGTTACCAGACGTCCCCGTTTCCCGGGGACAGTCCCCAGATTTACAAATCATTCCCCTGAAAAAATCCTATCATTCCGACTCATTTCAGGGAAGTGTCCCCAGATTCATTGAAAAAAATCTAGTAACCTTATGTTAGATCGTCACTTGACCCATGACTAACAGGGTTTGTAGCTGGCAAACCAGCCATAGCTGGAATAAGGCACTCCTAGCCCCTGAGGCCATCCGAGCTTCCAGTTCCCCAGAGTTGGATCTAGGAGTACCACCAAGCTAGGAACCTGCTCCTTCCAGGAGACCACAGCCCCATCTAGAACAAGCCATCTTCCCCACCTCCTGGACTTGATATGCCTTGTTTGGAGCCGAGTTGGTCCTTTTGTGCATAAAGCTGATGTTGGATATATTGCATCAAATACAGTCATACCTCGGGTTGTGCTTGCTCCAGGTTGCACATTTTCATGATGTGAACGTGCCGAGCCCGGAAGTACCGAAACGGATTGCTTCTGGGTTGCGCCACACACATGCACAGATACGGCGCTTCAGGTTGCGGGATTTTCATATTGCGAACGGGGCTCCAGAACGGATCCCGTTCACAACCAGAGGTACCACTGTATATGTCAGGGATTGGCAGGACACTGATGAGTGTGCACCGGGGGAAGGGGGCTGGAGTCTGACTCGGGAGAGGGGGGCGGTGATTTGTGGGGAACTGTACCATCCAGGAGGCAAGAGTTCAGAGGCAGGGGAAGCTTTAGAGCTGGAGGGTAGAGCACTGGAGGAAGAGGCAGGTCAGGCAAGTGAAGGGCCGGTGCTTCCCTGCCCTCTCCTGCACCACTGTCTCCCAGAACCAGGAGAGAATTGAAATGGGAAGAGCAGAGGCAGCTTCCAAGCAGGCGTAGTCTCCGGCTGCATGTGCACAGCCCATAGGAGGAAGATAAGCTGGTGGAGGGGGCATGTGCCTTGTTGCTGCAACTGCTCTGTAGAGTGCAGACTTGGGAATAGCTGCATAGACACTAGGTTGGTGTGCGTGGGGTGGAGGGAGCAGTATTCATAGCCATGGAGACTCCTGTATGTCTTAGCTTTGACATTAAAGCGCTAGCTATCTGCCATGTGCATTCCTTTCGCTAGGGAGAAGTCTTGACAATACAGTGATACCTCGGGTTAAGAACTTAATTTGTTGTGGAGGTCCATTCTTAACCTGAAACTGGAGTACCACTTTAGCTAATGGGGCCTCCCGCTGCCGCCACCGCGCAATTTCTATTCTCATCCTGAAGCAAAGTTCTTAACCCGAGGTACTATTTCTGGGTTAGCGGAGTCTGTAACCTGAAGCGTCTGTAACCCAAGGTACCACTGTATATTAAATGGTTCTTTCCTACCCCCCACCTCCCCACAGGAAGCAGAAGCCCATGGCATCACTGCAGTGTGAAGATAAAAGCAATCACTTCCCCTCCATGAAAACACCATTGGCTTTACTCTCCAACTCCAGATATCGGCATAGATGTCACCTGAGACATCAAGCAGCCCCACAGGCAATCTTTGTATGTTGTGTCAAATGGGTCTTCAGATCTTCAGAACTTGATGGCCAACAAACACTGTGGGTCTGACTTTAGGGTGTAGGTTTCTGTGGGCGGGGATTGTTTCTCTCTCCATGTTTGTGCCCTGCCAGGCACATGCTGACAACGCTCAGAGGTGATGGCAAGGCTGAACGGAACTGGAACCTGCAAGGAAGCTCCACCTGTATGTACCATAACGACCTGCTTGTTTCTAAACTAGCCTTTGAAGTCGGTATTCTTTTTGATGTACAGCAACTGAAATAAAGCACATTTCATGTTGACCATCTGCTTATTCCCTACAGGCATTAATTTATCATAGTAAATAAGAAAACTCAAAGTTATGCTTGTAGCCTGCATGGTGCCTTCACTTAAGACAAGTTCTCTGTGACTGATTGCCTTCCTGAGTCTGTATTTTTGTGATAGCCCTGTACAGTATTAGATTTCATTTTCATTATTTCATTGTTCATGGATGTAGAGAGCTTTTCAACAGACTCTGAGAATATTTGCTTACTTATCTTCCCCCCAACCCCCCGCTATTTTCAGCTCTCCCTGTGATATATATTTGGACAAGAACTGCAACTAATCGGTAGATGCAGGGCAATTTTTTAATTCTCTTGCAATTATTTTGGAAACTGCAGTAGGCTGTGAGAAACTTGCACTCCATTGGGAAATTCTTTTGTGGGAACCCTGATGAAATTAACAAGCGCTGTCAAAAAGCTCGTTCTAGCATTATGGTCAGGGTGTATACAGAGCAAGCGTCAAAATACCGCTTATGCTTTATTGCAGATGGATTTATGTTGGCAGCTACAGATGGGAACAGCAAGATGCATGAGACGTTTGCATAGGATCTCCCAATTAAAAACAATTATAATCGCAGCAAGGAGGGATTGGATTGAGACTATGGGATTAAGAAAAAACACATTTCTTTTGTGCAGTTTTTCTAATTTCCCCTCTCTACCACTGAAGTTCCTGTTACAGGTAGCCGTGCTGGTCTGCCATAGTCGAAACAAACAAACAAAAATCCTTCCAGTAGCACCTTAGAGACCAACTAAGTTTGTTCTTGGTATGAGTTTTCGTGTGCATGGTATCTGAAGAAGTGTGCATGCACACGAAAGCTCACACCAAGAACAAACTTAGTTGGTCTCTAAGGTGCTACTGGAAGGAATTTTTATTTATTTATTTTGTTTTGACTGAAGTTCCTATTTGCCCTCCTGGGGAAAATGTACAGATTCCCACATGCTGTCTTTATCCTTTGCCCAGTTATGTGGGGTGGGGGTTTTAACTGGAAAAACAGGATGGGGGAAAGGGTTTGAAATACTTCCCAGTGTAGTGGCCCAGATCCAAATGCACTGCAACTGCTGCTAACACTTCAAAAACGTAAGAGTTCCTACTCATCACATTTAGTTTGTCCCTGATTCTGGATTCTCCTGTTGAATTTCCAGGCGCCATTAGACCGTGGCAGTCATCTCTAGCTTGCCTAGATGATTATGATAGTTAGATACGTGGCTTATATTTGAGAATCGGGCAAAACCTGACAGCTGTCTAGCAAGGCAGTTTTCATGCAGTTCTAGCTGGCATGATAAGTTTGTTTGTTTTTAAATATTAGTTATTGAAGTGCCAAAGCCTTGTTTAGGAACACTTATGCTTTTAATAAAGACCACAATACAAACCTGGCTAATATCTCGACAGCCCATTTACTCTAGGGTAGTCTCATTGGAATGAAATGAGAGTCCTTTACAGTAAGTGGATTGCGGCCAAAGGGAAGCTTTAATTCTTTCTCTAATGGTGAAGCATTAAGCACTTTCATTGAACAACCTATAGCAAAAGCATTGCATAATTATCCTAGAGGTGCTAGGATAGCCTTGGCTTACATTAGCTCTGCTTAACTCCTCCGAATAAACATTTTACAGTGGACGCTCGGGTTGCAAACGCGATCCGTGCTGGAGGCGCGTTCGCAACCCGCTGCATCTGCGCACGTGCGTGACGCAATTTGGCGCATGTGCACAACCCGCAGCGAGCGCAACCCGAGGTACGACTGTATTCTTGTTTTGCATCAGTTGGTGATATTGCAAGTTCCTGTTTTCCGGTGGGTAGTTCTATCTGTCCTGGTCATTGGGAGTCATTGTAGCCCTCAAGTATATAGTCACTATGTGTTAACTTCCAGTGGCGGAGAGTATTATTTTGGCGAAAACAAAATCAGTTGTCACTGCCAGTAGCAGGGGTTGGGTTAGCACAAGTTTACCATGGGCTTTACACTGTCTATAATCAGCTTGAATTGTAAAATGTGGGGACAATATTGAACATTAAAAAAAATAATAATAATCTTGGCTATACACTTTAAGGCCCAGGACTTAAAGACTTGGTAGACCAAGTGTGACGGTGTTCTAGCCTTTTCCCTTTTTTGTTACACGCATTTGCCTGCCTTTGACGTGAGCTACCAGCAGCACACAGGGGTGAATGAGGCAGCCATATTGTCTGTAATGACTGCACTCTGTGTTATTTTGTTTATTCCCACAGTGCCTTTGTGTTAGTGTAAGAGCTGATGGAGACTTCAGTGTACTTAGAAAAAAAAACCTTTTTCTATCCACCTGTCTGTTTTCATTTATTTTCACGTGACAAAGAAAGAAACATTCACTCGTAATTGAAATTACTATGGAAAAATCTCAAGGGAATTCTTTCTCTGTTGAAGAGAATTACATTATGTTTGAGAAAGATGAAGAAGACAAGAATCTACCTTATAGATAGACCAGACCATTGGTTCATCTTGCTCACTACTGTCTACACTGACAGCCCTGCAACTCTTCAGGGTTTCAAACAGGATAGTCCCAGTCCTACCTGGAGATGTCAGTGGCTGAAAATGGAGTTAATGTGCATCACTTTACACTTGTTTACATCAATCAGCATTTGCCATTTTACTGCCCATTCACTCAGTTTGGAGAGTTCCTTTTCGAACTCTTCACATTCTCTTTTAGACCCTGAACAATTTAGTATGATCAGGAAACCTGGCCACCTCACAGCTTACCCCTAACTCTAGGTCATTCATTCATTCATTCATTCATTCCCCCTCTAATAACCATCACTTTATTAATGCAGCAAAATGAGTACTCCCAAGACATGTGCAAATGGATCTGCATTGCCTGAGAAAATAGTTCTCTCTGTTGAGGGAGTGCACCTCTGCTTTGCAAGAGGAACTCTGAACAGAGGCAATATCCTTTCACCAAGGAGGAGACATGGGTTGTGGGTTTTGAAGATAGGACATCACTACAGCCGAGATAGACAACATGAAACTGCTCATCATCTGTTTGGTATCTTCGGAACTCCGAAAGTTGGCAAAGCTGCTGAATGAACAGTAGACAGCAATCCAGGCACACCACTTTAGCTTCAGCATCCAGCCACACATATGAAAATCATTCCCAGTAGATTCATGTAGTCTAGTGTGGGGTCTTCCAGGGTAGGGTGGTTCTCTGTGGATAGAGGTTTCTATCTGAGAATGTGATTTGGCTGCCGCGGGTCCATTACGTTGTTACCAGCCATCGTGCACCGCCTCTGGCTAACTCCAAGCAGTGCCCTTCCCTCCCGCTCTAGGTCATTTATGAACAAGTTAAAAAGCACAGGTCCATTCCCCCCCCCCTTGAAATCTCACTCTTCTTGCACCCATCCACTTTTCAATAATAGCAGTGAAATTTATCTGCTCAGATATGACATATGTGTCTGGGCTGGTGCAAAATCCAGTTACCACCCTGGCTCCATGTCTGGGTAAACAGCTCCAGTTTATGGGCATGGAAAAACAAGCAGAATACCCAGACATGGACAGTAGGCAAAGAAAATCCAGTGCTGTATCCAATCAAACACACACAAGCAGCAAACAAAATTTAAAAAAAAAATCCTTCCAGTAGCACCTTAGAGACCAACTAAGTTTGTTACTGGTATGAGCTTTTGTGCGCATGCACACTTCTTCAGCAAAGTTCAGTAGTAGTTTACTGAGGTTCAGCTGCTTAAGAGCAGAGTTACAGCATCACTGGGTCCCCAGTGACAGTCAAAAGCTTCAAAACGTAGAGGCATAACTGAAGAGCAATGAAAAAGAAATGAAGAAAGATGAATGAAAAACTCCTGCCTAGAAGCCCAGATAAAGCTCAGATCTGTGACCTTGGCTCTATATAGACTCAGCAGAATCAATTCACAAACAACAGGTGCATGGATGCCATAAAGATAAAAACCTGACTGCTGTACTCAAAAACTTTATGTTCTATGAGAAGAAACATACCCTGACTGTATGGAGGGAAGAGAGCCTTACAGAGAGTCTATAACTGCTGTCATTAGCAGCTTTAAAACATTATTATAAAACATAAAAATTATTATAAATTAGTTTGGAGATGGTATTTAACACCAGTCAGATTAAATCAAATAAGGAATATTTGGTGTTATGTTGGAGGGGATGCCAGGAAACCAGGAATTATGTTCACACGGTGGCAAAGGGTGTTCAATGAGATAACAAAATTCTCTGGAGGTAGCATTATTACCAATTTACGATGGGATGGAAGGTTCTCAGGCTATGAAGGACTTGCTCACAAACGTATTGATAGCTGCACAAATTATGATAGGAAGTGGAAGGGGAAAGCAGAATATAAAATGGAAGAATGGTATAAAGAGGTGTGGGATGTAGCTATTAATGATAAATTAACATGTGCCATTAAGGTAAGATGGGGAATACACAGGAGAAATGATTTTGAGGAGATATGGAAGGTGTTTGTAGAATTTGTACTGTTAAAATGGAAAGGAGTCAAACCATTGCAAGAGGTGTCAAAATTTTGGGAGGTTGGATAGTTACAATGGAATGGTCTCAGTGGTAGGGTGCACATTTTTATTCTTATTTATTTATGATTATTACATCAAAATAAAATAAACCCCCTAATATTATTAGATATTTTACCTTTTATTATTTTATTTTATTTTACCCTTTATTATTAGATATGCACGCTAACACAAGAAGTAAGGCAAGAAGAATATGTAGACTCCAAATGATTTCAATAAAGCTAGACACCTGGCCTGGAATAGCTAAAAATTACTTTGGGCAAGCTTGAATTTTTGGAGTTTTTCTTTGAAGAGCAGACCCCCCCCTCCTGCATTTGAAATGCATATGAAACTGTCTTAGAAAGTCCTTCTAAGGCCAAGAGTGCCTTTGCATGTGGCATGAATGGCTACTATTCAATAAGTATAAGCCCAAGACCTTATATGGTCATTTGGATCTTGGCTACGGTGGGGTTGGGGGCTGTGGGACCGTTCTTGCTATTCTTCCCCCGTTATAAAAACAGCTTAGGGTGCCAGACATAATAAAACAGCACTGCATCATTGTCTAGAACAGCGGAAACATCATTCATATGTCATGCAAACACCTACTTGTCTGAATATTTGCCAGCCATGCAGCCTCATACTGACATTTATCAACAGAAATATCACACAGATGGTCTTTAGCGATGCTTCAAACAAATCCTGCATTCCTGTCCCAAGACCTTTGGCAGTGGTGGAGGAAGCCTCTTCGCTGCCCGGGGCGGCGGCGCAGAGGCACCCCCATGTGCCGTGACGTCACAGCCCACGTTAAATGCACTGCACATGCCCGGAATTTCCAGGCATGCATAGTGCATCTGGGCCGGTGCTGCTGCTCCCACGGCGAGCCGGTGAGTGAGCGGCGGCTCGTGGGGCTGCTCTGTCCGTCCGTAAAGAAGCACGGACGGGGTGCCGGGCAGCGGGGGAGTGGCACACCCTCCCCTGGAACCCGGGGCGCCCCACCCCCACGCCCTGCCCTTGCTACGCCACTGACTTTGGTCTGTTGGCTCTATCCTCGAAAGTTCCTTTTTTTAAAATAAGATTTATTGGTATTTCCACACAAAATAACAAATAAAAACATACATTCTACATATAAAACAAACACACCACAAAATACAAATAACAAATAAGACTAATACATACCTATCACCCTACAAAAAACACTAAAACATACCAATCTAATTATTAAGACCTTATTTCAAATCTTTCTTAGGGGACTTCCTCACGTTCTCTCTTCTGCGTTCAATTCTAATTTACTTTAGTAACTTTGTAACTATTTTAACAATCATTCACCATTAATCTTAATCTTCAATTAACATCTTATCTTAACTCTATCAACTTATTCATAACCATAACTTCTAATATAAAAAACCAAATTCTTAACTTCTTATGTACTATTTTAACCTAGCATTGTATAGCTATCGCCTATTATATTCACTGATTTCACTCAAATGTCCAACTTTTCACGTTGTTTCAAATAGTCTTTGAATTTCTTCCACTCTTCTTGCACCTTCTCCTCCCTCTGGGTGTCGGAGTTTCGCGGTCAGTTCTGCGAGTTCCATATAATCAATTAACTTCATCTGCCAATCTTCTACTGTTGGGAGCTCTTCACCTTTCCAGTTTTTAGCAATCAAAATTCTAGCAGCTGTTGTGGCATACATAAAGAACACTCTATCTTTTCTGGGTATCTCATGGTTGGTTATGCCCAACAGGAAGGCCTCTGGTTTCTTAGAAAAAGTGTTTTTCAACAGGTACCTTCTACTTTTTTGCAATAGAAGGTACCTTCTACTTTTTTGCATTTCCAACATTCATTACTCAATCCATGATACATCTTAGCTAATTTAACTGGCGTTAAATACCATCTATATACCATTTTCATAATATTCTCTCTTAAGACATTACATGCAGTAAATTTGATACCTTCCCTCCACAGCTTCTCCCAGTCCTCTAACATGATATTATGGCCCACATCTTTTGCCCAGTCAATCATTAAAGATTTAACCATTTCATCTTTTGTATGCCACTCTAGCAACAAATTGTACATTCTGGAAAGGTTTTTAGAGTTCGGTTCTATTAGTTCTGTTTCCAACTTAGATTTCTCTAGTTGAAAGCCACATTTCCTGTCTAGCTTAAAAACTTCATTTATTTGGTAATACTGCAACCAGTCAGCAACGTCTTCTTTCAATTGTTCGTAGCTTTTCAACTTAAAACTCTGGCCTTCTTGTTGCAGTATATCAGCATACTTTAGCCATTTTGCAGACATGTTGGGCCTCTTATAGGCCTTAGCCTCCACTGGGGATATCCATCTAGGGGTCTTTCTCTCCAATAAGTCTTTATTTCGAATCCAAACCTGATACAAGGCATTTCTAATAATGTGATTTTTAAAAGCCTTGTGGGCCTTAACCTTATCATACCAAAGATATTCGTGCCAACCAAAAACATTATCATGTCCCTCCAAGTCCAACACATCCGTGTTTTCCAACTTAAACCAGTCCTTTAGCCAACAAAAGGCTGCCGCTTCAAAATAAATCCTCAAGTCTGGCAGGGAGAATCCACCTCTCTCCTTGGAGTCTGTCAAAATCTTATATTTTATTCTAGGTTTCTTCCCCTGCCAGTTAAATTTAGATAAGTCCTTTTGCCATCTTCTAAAACAGTCCAACTTATCTATAATCGGTATCACTTGGAACAGAAACAACATCTTTGGTAATACATTCATCTTTATAGCCGCTATTCTGCCCATCAAGGATAACTTTAACCTAGTCCATATCTCTAGGTCTCTTTTAATCTCATTCCACAGTTTTTCATAATTGTCCTTGAACAGGTTTATGTTCTTTGGAGTCAAATTCACCCCTAGATATAGGAATAGGAATAATTTATTATTGGCCAAGTACATTTTCCAACATACTTGGAATTTGTTTCGGCTACATTGCAATGTAAACATACAGACACTGTTACTCTCACAATACAAAGAAGTAAAGAAACCCCACCCATATTTTACCTCCCTTTAAGCTATACAACTACGAATTTAACAATTTAATGGCACAAGGGAAAAAACTATTCTTGTGCCTGGCCGATTTTGTATATGAAGTCCTGTAGCGACGTCCAGATGGAAGTAAATCAAGCAGATGATGACCGGGATGTAAAGGATCTGCTACAATTCTCTCTGCTCTCTTCCTTACTCGGGTAGCATAAATTGTCTCTATTGAAGGCAAGCTAACACCAATTACCCTTTCTGCAATTCTTACAGCTCGTTGGAGCTTTTTCTTGTCTCTCTTAGAGGCTGTACCGTACCAAGCTGTTATAGAATTACAGAGAACAGTTTCAATGATGCCTCTGTAGAATTGAATCAACACTTCCTGGGACAATTTAAATTTCCTTAGTTGACGCAGGAAATACAGCCTCTGGTGGACCTTTTTAATAATACTATTGATGTTGCTTGACCAATTTAAGTTATAAGAAATTATGGAGCCCAGGAACTTAAAGGACTCTACTATTACAACCATGTTACCAAGAATGGAAAGTGGTGGCAGAACAGAAGAGTGCCTTCTGAAATCAATTACCATTTCTACTGTCTTTTGGATATTTAGTACCAAATTATTTTCGGTGCACCACGAAACAAGATGGTCTACTTCCCGCCTATACACAGATTCATCGTCCTCCTGGATAAGCCCAATAACTGTTGTGTCATCAGCAAATTTCAAGATCTTAACCGATGGATCAGTTGAGGTACATTCATTTGTGTATAGAGAGAAAAGAAGTGGGGAAAGGACACACCCCTGGGGAGCACCGATATTGATGGTATTGTTGCTCGATATAATTTTCCCCAACCTCACCTGCTGCCTCCTGTCCGTTAAAAAGCTGTATATCCATCGGCAAACAGGGGCAGGTAAATTGAGATGAATTAATTTAGAAAACAATTTAGATGGTACAATAGTATTAAAAGCTGAGCTAAAGTCCACAAACAGAACTCGTACATAGGTCCGCAAGGAATCCAGGTGTTGCAGGATGTAGTGCAATGCCATGTTGATTGTATCATCTACTGACCTATTAGCTCGATAAGCAAATTGCAGAGGATCCAGCAAGGGATCAGTAACGTCTTTCAAGTAGGCCAGCACTAGTCTCTCAAATACTTTCATTACCACAGATGTTAAAGCAACTGGTCTATAATCGTTCATCACACTGATGGAAGGCTTCTTAGGTACAGGAATGATGACAGAATGTTTAAAGCATGAAGGGACTCTACACAACTCCAAAGAACGATTAAATATCTGTGTGAGGATCGGAGCCAATTGTGCTGCACACACTTTCAAGCAACGAGGAGTCACACCGTCTGCGCCTGGAGCTTTTCTGGTCTTCTGTTTCTGTAAAAGGCTCAGTACATCTTTTTCCCAGATTACCAGTGGGGTGGTTTCAGAACATGTTGAGTTGCTTATTGATGCCTCTGGCGCCAACTGAATGACACTAGTTGGCAATGCTTGACTTTCGAACCTGCTATAAAACTGATTCAGGTCATTTGCCAATTTTTGACTCTCCGGAGCAGAAGAAGATGTTCTCTTATATCCAGTAATATTCTGTAAATTCTTCCAAAGAGTAGCCGAGTCACTATTTGAGAATTGAATCTGGACTTCCGGCTGGCGACGCCATAGCGGGTGGTCGGGGCTGCTTCGGCTGCGAGGCGCCCGATCCATCCCGGGGGTTAGGAGCCCCGCAACCGCAAAGCGGGGCTCCGGTTGGGGTGCGGGAAGAGCGTCCCGCACCCTGGGCTCCCCGGCTGCGCCCACGGAGGCTCCGAACCCTTCCCTTGCCCCCCCTGTAAAGGGGGAGTGGGGGTGAAGGGACAACGGAGCCGGGCTTACGGGGATATGCCCCAACCGGGATGCAAATGCGGCGACAAAGCCCGCGGTGAGCGTCTTAGTTCTACCTTTGAAGAATGGAGCCAAAGGAACCCGGTGGTCGTGAGTAACTAATTTGACCAGAAATCAAGCTTTTGGAACGATCCGGGGGGAAGGAGAAAGGCAGCCTGCCTTCTTCCCTTCGAGTTAAAGAAGCTAACCAATCTGAGCAACTGCTGCTACAGGACTGCTACAATGTGCTTAAAATTGATACATGAGACTGGCAAACTTTTTTCTTGGGAAGTAAATTAGTGGAAAATATCTCCATTTAAAGTTGCGGTATCTGCGCTCCAGTTTAGGAAAATGGCGATGGACAGAGAGGCAGGAGTAGAAATTTGATACCCACTTCCTCCCCCTCTACCAGTATGCTGGGCTTCGTCCTTGAACTGGTACTGAACTCTGGACTAACGGACGAACAGAGGCTCACTGCTTTGAAGGTGGAACTGCTGTACAGGAAAGTCAAAGTCTTGTGTGGGGGTCTGAAAGAGAACCAATTGCCCACAGAGGAGGCTTTTAAAACTTTTAACACTTTGGAAGAAAGTCTTGCCAAAGAGCTGAGAGGATGTCTGGGAAGATGGAGAGAAATGAGTGAGCTACTTCGGAGAAGAAACTCGCCTTTTGGGGGTGGCAGCCCCAAGGCGACGGTAAGATTTGTTATATCCAGTCCCCGAGGTGTGAGCTCGGGGGCCAGGGACAGAGAATTATGGTTTTTACAAGAAGAAAAGGAATGCTACAAAGAACCGGAGAAGCTGAGAGACGACGAGATGGACATCCTGGAGCTCGTGGCAAGGAGAGCCTTGGACTGTGCCTGGATCTGTGGACGCTTGGAGAGGGAAGCCACAGGGAAATTTAGTGTTGAGGCCACCAGGAGAAGAATAATGGACAGAGGGGGTGTGGGGTGAAACACTAAGTAAAATTTGAAGTAGCCTGTCATGGAATTTTGAAATCGGAGGGTGAATACTGTCAACAATCTTTTTGTTTTATTTTTTGTTTGAATATGAAAGGAGATATTTTGAGTTACTATGTTATTAGCAGCAGTTTAAAGGATAGAAGAGATAGATATGATATAAATGATTGGTGAAGATTCCAATGGAAGAAGAATTATGATGAGATATTAATACGATGATGCATTGTTAGTTAAATGTTGAATATATAATTGTGTGTAACTATATAATTGAATTTGAATTTCAGGAGAAATGGTTATAAAATAGATTAAGGATATGAACTCGAAGGAGAAAGGGCAGGGGAAGTCAATGGTCAAGATATGGAAATAGAAATTTTCTTTTTAAAGAAAAGATGCAACAAGAAAACTTGACACTGTTTGTATTTGTTTTATCAATGTATTTGTTTTGTATTTGTTTAAATTGTAGGTGTGGGTGTGGGTATATGTTGTTATAAGAAAAAGGTCAATAAATTCTTATAAAAAAAAAAAAAAGAGAATTGAATCTGCAGTTTTTCACCATAAGTTCGTTTTGCCACTTTGATCTCCTTGGCCAGTGCATTCCTAGCTTGGTTGTTCAAAATTCTATCTCCTTTCTTATGTGCCTCCTCTTTAGCATATCGGAGTTGCTTGAGTTTTCCTGTAAACCACGGTTTATTATTATTGTATATGCGCAAGGTTTTAGTAGGCACGCATAAGTCTTCATAAAAGCTAATATATGATGTCACAGTGTCCGTAAATTCATCCAGGTTGTTTGAGGCCATTTCAAAAATGTTCCAATCAGTGCAATCAAAGCAGGCCTGAAGCTTAAGCTTTGCCTCCTCTGTCCACCTTTTCACTGTTCTGACCCTAGGCTTCACAGCTTTTAGTTTTTTCTTATAAGTTGGAATGAGAAAAATCATACAGTGATCAGACAAACCCAGGGCTGCGCGAGAAACTGACCGGTAAGCCTTTGGAACTGTAGTATAACAGTGATCCAATATATTCATTTCCCTGGTGGGACAATTTACATATTGTTTATATCTGGGCAGTTCATGAGATAAGTTTGCTTTATTAAAATCCCCTAGTACAATAAGTAGGGAATCTGGGTATTTCTTTTCCATACTGATAATCCTGTCTGCCAAATCTGCTAATGCCCGACTAGAGCAGGCTTGAGGTGGAATATAAACCCCGACTAAAATTACTGAGGAAAACTCCCTTGGAGAGTAAAATGGTTTACAATTGATAAACAGTGCCTCCAACTCCGCACTACAGGTTTTCTCCAGCACAATAACATCTTTGCACCAGTTTGTATTTACATAAAAACACACTCCTCCACCCCTCATTTTTCCAGATGTTTCCATCAACCGGTCTGCCCTAAACACTTGAAATCCTGAAAGTTCAATTGCACTGTCCATAACATACTCATTAAGCCAAGTCTCCGTAAAACAAATAGCAGCAGAGTTTGAAAAATCAAGATTTACTTGATTAATAAGATGCAGTTCATCCATTTTGTTGGCAAGTGAGCGAAGATTGGAGAGGTGAATAGACGGTAAAGCTGATCTCATTCCTTGCCTTCGTAGCTTAACCAGAGCGCCAGCACGCCTCCCTCTTTGACGCCTTCTCCAGATCCTGCAAGGGGCTACTCCGTCCAAAACATATTTTAAGGTAGTAGCGTAAATACGCAAAGAGGCTTCTCTCATGTTTAGAATCTCATCCCTGGAATATGTAATCCGAGAAGGTTTGCAAAAAGCCATGAGGAGTGATAAAGATGTTCAGAATCTTTAACAGCTTTAACGGTTTTTAACGGCTCACTCCTTCAGCTGTCCTGAAGCCTTATATAAGGCAATAAAGGCAATAGAAAGCCCTAAAAATCATACTCCTAACTCCTAAAACAACAAAACAATAAAAACAACACCTTAAAACACCCTAAAACACTCCTAAACTCCTAAAAAAGAACAAGTGCCTTACAGAGCAAAAGCCGAGGCTGCCCTTCTCGGCGCCATCTTTGACTTCTTTGGAGTCAAATTCACCCCTAGATATTTTACCTTTTTTAACAAAGTTCAATCCAGTGTGATCTTGCAATTTCTGTATCTGCAATGGCGTCATATTTTTTGTCAATACTTTAGTTTTGGCTTTATTCAGTTTAAATCCTGCTTCTTGTCCAAACATGTCAATTGCCTCTAATGCTTTGGGAACACTGCTTTCTGGTTATTCTCGAAAGTTCCAAGGTCTTCTGCTTCTTTGGGTCATAATGATTGTCATACTTAGCAGATCACTTGAAATTAACAAATAGAACTAGCATAGCTCAGTTAATTTAAATGGGCCTTCTCTGAGCAGAACCTATTGACTTTCCTATTTTCCATGGGCTCAGTGAGATATACATGCTGGAACATGTGCAGAGAAGGGCAACCCAGATGATCAAGGGTCTGGGAACCAAGCCTTATGAGGAACAGTTGAGGGAGCTGGTATGTTTAGTCTGGTAAAGAGGAGACTGAGAGGAGATACGGTGGCTATCTTCAAATATCTAAAGGGATGTCACAGGGAAGATGAAGCAAGTTTGTTTTCTCCTGCTCTGGATGGTAGGATCCAAACCAATGTATCCAAGTTACAAGAAAGGGATTCCAACTGAACATCAGGAAGAACTTTCTGACAGTAAGAGCTGTTTGACAGTGGAACGGACTCCCCTGGAAGGTAATTGACCCTCCTTCCTTGGAGGGTTTTAAGCCGAGGTTGGATGGCCATCTTTCATGGTTGCTTTAGTTGAGATTCCTGCATTGCAGAGGGTTGGATTTGATGATCGTAAGAGTCCCTTCCAATTCTACAATTCTATGATTCTGTAATCATAGCAAAAGGAGGAGAGACCAACGCCTGCACATCAAAGGATATATTTACCGACACCCATTCCATCATGGTGGAGCACAGAGGCAGAAAAGAGAAGCAACAACGTTCTATTTGCCAGCAGCCTTTTGCTCTCTCCTTCAGCTGTCACCTAGTGGCTGCCATTCCAGTTCAGGCTGCCTGAACTCTTTCCATCCTAACTGTGACCTTAGGAACTGATTCCTGAGTTTGCTTTCCCCCTCCATGCTCCCGATCCCCTTTTCCTTTTGTATCAGTTCTTCTGGACCGTAAGCCTGAGAAGAGACTCTGTCTTGTTTATTTACTGGAAAGTCCCTGAGTACAAATTAAATGTAGAAGCAGGAAGTACACTGTACCATGCATGCTGGTGGAAATACCTTCACCCTCCACAAGCCACCACCCGTTTTGAAAAGACTTGCTGGTACTGTGTGCATTGGTTCACAAAAGTTAGAGTCACAGCAGTTATATTGAGGCTTGTTCCTTTAAATATGTTATGACCAAAAACTACAGGGATTTTTTTGCCAAGAACCAAAGGACTGGGAGGTGGAGTGGGTATCTCCTGCAAGTAATGCATAGATAAAGTAGTGAGGAGGGAAATGTTACTATGACACTCATTTTCAGAGCTCCTTTTGCTAGTGGCCTATGGCCTCTTGGGGAAATAAAAAAGTTTTGTTCATTACACAAGACCCCACACACTCCTTTGGCATCACTCTTGCTTTGCAATTTTTATAATCCCATTAGCATGCCTGGTGCTTACCCTTTGATTTACTACCACATTCACTTGTCAAAGTCATTTCAAGTTACTACTTACAAGTGCACAGAAACTACCACCCCCACTCTCTGGGCAGTGACAGAACCACCAGCTTTGAGGTCAAAATAACCTTTTCTGTTATATCTTTCTGCTAATTGCAAAGCTTCTTTACAGGAAATGGTATGAAATAAAGAAATCACTGGCAAATTTAAGTATCTTCTCTGTTCTCAGCAGGCCTTGTTTTCAAGGCACATTTAAAGCTTATGACTTCACCCAAAGACCTCTGGGGACTGTTTTTTTGTTAAGGGTGGTGGGAACTGTAGCTCACTGTGGGGTAAACTATAGTTTCCAGGATTCTTTAGGAAAGCCATGTGCTTTAAATGTATGGGGGGTACATTTAGATGACCCCTTGGAAACAGTACAAGATGTGTCCAGGAAACAGTCTTATCACTACTGCTATTTAATTTTCAGTTATTTCCATTTAACGCTGAGGTCAATATGCTTGGAGAGGTTGCATCCATGCATACTGTGATCTTTATTCAACACCTGCACATGAAAACAAAGACCACCACAGCCAACCACAAATGAACAACTACACCTTAGGCCAACCCCAACCTCTCACCACCAAAGGAACACAAGTGAACAACAGAGAACCTGCCCAAGCAACGCTGACACCAAACCCTACATATATTAAGTAAAATAGAAACATCGCCACCCGACCCCACCCCACCTATCTCTCCCCCCCACATCCACCTCTTCCCCACTTTTCTTCCTAATGTCTCAACAAATGAAATTGATTTGTAAAAATGTTATATGGAAAAAAATATGAGAGACATTGCACATACTTTTGTAAATCAAGAAAATCTTTAATAAAAAACACAATAAATAATAAAAACCATGGCTAATTATATATTGCCAGGCACAGTTAACTGCTGGAGAGCTGGAGGTACTTAATAGGTACTCTAGGTGATGGTTTTGAGACTATCTGTGACCATGTGTGGTCATAGCAATTAATGGAAAATGCAATATAATAGAAAAATGGGCAGAAAAAGCTTTCCATCATTTAAAAAATAAGTCATTATTCATTTAAAAAATAAGTCAATATTCACACCCACTTATTCTTGTGACCACTTACTTCTTCTTGGTGGGACATTTGTCTAGTATTTAGTTTTGCTTCCAACAACTTGGCTTGCTTCCCCACGGTTCTCCTTTATGCCTTTATTATGAAGCAAGCATGCTTGATGAGCTTGGTTACTATGAAAACTACTTTGCCGCAAGGAAAGCAGTTCCCACTATCCAAGAGGCTTCCATCCCAGGAGCTTTAATCTGTGCAACAAAGGCTTTTCTGTGCTACAGGGAGCACAGAAAGGAGGTTGATTGTAATATTAGCACTGGCATATCTTGAGCCTGAGGACTCAAAGAAATTGTGTGCCTTGACATGCTTAATTACTCTCACAGGGTGTTACCAATAAAATTCTGTCTAACTAGGCATTAGCTAGACAAATGGAGCTTTCATTTGAAATGTGTGCCTTTATTAAGTTTGCATACTGCCATGTCCTCAAGAAACCCCAGGGTGGAATACAGGTTGATCCTGGAACTATTCCATGTAGAACTATATGCCGTGCAGGGCACACCGGGCATGCAGAGTGGCTCCAGGGGATTATCCTCTTTGCCCAATCTAACTACTCCACCACAGCAGTCCTTTTTTGGGTTGGGCTCTGGGTGTTCAATAAATATGGCAGGGCAGAATCATGGCCATAGGCTCCACCACCCTCTTTTGCTCCACCATACACCAGCTCTGTGCCTCCACTTGCATATACGTTGTAGACATGTGATGGATTGCAAAGGACGGAAGCAGAACCTGCTGTCCCCCTCCAAGACACTTTCAGACCTCTCCCTTCTGAGCATCTGAAAGTGGCAACTGTCACTAGCTGGTATTATTTTAGGATCAAGAATGATTTAAATGGGCACAATCAAACTGTTATTTACATGGAACAAGAGCTGAACAGACTGCCTGAGATTCTCATAGGCAATTTCCATGTGTCCAAAACAGAAGGTAAACTGCGGAACTTCACTTTCAAATGTGCTTTCGAAAAAACTCCCTGTTCAAAACTAAAACAAGGACACTGAAGGTCTATACCACTGAAGGTACATCCAACTGCTTTGGACTATGGCTCTCGTCAGTCCCAGCCACCCTGACCATGCTGGATGGTTGATGGGATTTAAAGCTCAAAACATCTGAGGCTAGCAGGTTGGGGAAGACAGTCACTGCCAGTTCAGAATCCATGAGCACATACATGAAACTGAGATATTTTTGCACTGACATGCATCACTTTACACTTGTTTACATTGAATTGAACTGCATTCACTGGTTTACCACCCATCCCTTAGGTTTGCAGAGAGTTTTTTGGAACTCTTCGCAATCTTTTATTGTTTTAACACCCTGAACAGTTTATAATCATCAGCAAACTTGACCACCTTACTGCTCACCCCTAACTCTAGATTGTTTATGAACAAGTTAAAAATTACAGGTCCCAATACCAATCCTTTGGCCGGGGGGGGGGGTCTCAACTTTTGACATCATTTGAAGAACTGTCCATTTATTCCTACTTCCTGCTATTTAATAAATTCCTGATCTACAAGAGGACCTCTCCTCTTACTCCATGACTGTTAAGCTTACCCAGGAATCTTTGGTTAAAAGCTTTTTGAAAATCCACTTCTGTAGCCTAAGAACCACCAGGAAACACTCATCTTTGGCATGGGAAAAAAACCCAATAAGCAGCCATACACACTTTTTGTTTCAAACAACTTAATAAAAACTAACATGGACTTGGAAAAAATTAAATTGAATGTATTCAAATACATTTGGTTCCATTGTGGCAAAAAAACCAAAAAAACAACAACCACGTTTGTCTGACCATTCAACCCCAGCTGTTTATATTCTTCTGTTATTCATCTCTAGCTAGATGCTTTAAAAGCAGATATTTTAAAAGTAGATGAATTATTTTTCCTTCTATCTTTGCTGGTTTGGCATTTGCAAATGGGCACATGTGCTTAAGGTAAATAAATAGAATGCTTACCTAACCTTATTTCTTATTTCCCCATAACTCTTGCAAAAGAACAATAAAAGAGTGTTCAAATGAAATTGAACGTGTCTGAGCGATTAACTTATCAAAACTGTTCTGCAGTTTCCCTGAAACTCTCATCAAAAGTTGACCACATTATTATTTTCTGGTTTCCAACCTTCCAGGATAGGGCTGTTTCAGGCATTTCTTATTTAGATTTAATATGGAATCAATTGACACACCCCCCCCCAATACAATGCAGGAACCAAAATCATGAATATGTTAGTACAACTCATCAGGAATTACCAAAATCCAAGTCCACAATGGTTATAGCATCCAAAAGGTTTTTCATGCTTCTATGTTCTGCATTTCATCTTTGCTTGCATAATAAATAAATCTGTGCCAATCTGCCACAATATAATTGTTATATTTTCTTCATTTAGCCAGATGCAGATGGTTTGTTGCTACTAGCATGAGTTTGGCCAAACTGCGGGAGGCAGTGAAAGATAGGCGTGCCTGGCGTGCTCTGGTCCATGGGGTCACGAAGAGTCGGACACGACTGAGCGACTCAACAACAACAAAGATGGTTTGTTAAGATTTTCACCCAAGTGATTAGTGCAACTGTCACACCAGTTAGTTCCAAAACTGATGGAATTAGGATGACACACCATTTTATCCTTTGCCTCAGGCAAATGCCTTGGTCTGGCACCCTGGTGACTCCACCCCACTCACCATTCCCCTCCCCTCTTTCCCCCTCTTTTCTTCCTAATCTAATACTGTATGCAACACTAATGTCTCACAACAAATGAAACTGATCTGTAGAAAACACAACTTTAAAATAGACAATGCACATATTTTTGTAAACTAAGAAATCTTTAATAAAAATATATATATTAAAAAACAACAACTTGCAAAGTGAGCAATACCACAGGAATGTAAGAAAGTGCCTTATATCAAACCTACCATTAGTCTATCTAGCTGAAAGCATGGAGAGCTGCATCAACAGGTATGGGGCCCTCCAAACATTGCTAGACTCAAATGCCAATCATCCCTGACAGTTGGCCATACAGGCTGGACTGGCAAGAAGACAGCCATATTTTGGAAGACCACAGACAGGTTCCTCATCCCTGGTGTAGACAGCACTGCACTGACTGGCAGCAGTATGCCAGGGTTTCAACAGGTGCCTCCCTCAGCCCTAACTTGAGATGCCAGAGACTGAAGTTGAGACTTCCTTCATGCAAAGCTGATCTCTGACCCTTCTCTTGTCAGCTTCACATCAACCTCATAATAAATGTCCAGTCTTCAAACTAATTACAAATTAATTTCAAGAGAATTTCAAGAGAATGGACTTTTAATGACTGGGAGGAGAGCCCACAGTCCAGTTTTATCCTGCTAGTGAATGTTTATTTTTCCACCCATCTTTGTGGATTTTCCATCTGTTATCACCTGGCTTTGCAGAGAATTACCCTGTTTTCCAGGGACAGGGATTTACTGAAGTCATCCTGGTTTCTGATTTGATCCTGGAATGTCCCGCTTTCCCTTAAAGGTAAAGGGACCCCTGACTCTTAAGTTCAGTTGCGGACAACTCTGGGGTTGTGGCGCTCATCTCGCTTTACTGGCCGAGGGAGCCAGCGTTTGTCCACAGAGAGCTTCTGCGTCATGTGGCCAGCATGACTAAGCCACTTCTGGCGAACCAGAGCAGTGCACAGAAATGCCGTTTACCTTCCCGCCAGAGCGGTACCTATTTATCTACTTGCACTTTGACGTGCTTTCAAACTGCTAGGTGGGCAGGAGCTGGGACCGAACAACGGGAGCTCACCCCGTCGCAGGGATTCAAACCGCCAACCTTCTGATCAGCAAGTCCTAGGCTCTGTGGTTTAGACCACAGCGCCACCCACATCCCATCTGCTTTTCCTTAGGACACCCCTATTTTCACTGGTGAAATGGGAACCAGAGCACCTGCTCTGATTAGCTCCTCAGCAGCAGAGGCCCTGCCCATCAATCTCCACAGCTGTCCAAATGCACTTACAGACCATGTGGGAAAAGGTTCCACTGCCCGCTTGTCACGCACAATCAAAAATTTCGGTTAAATAAATAATAATAATAATATTTATTATTTGTACCCCGCCCATCTGGCTGGATTTCCCCAGCCACTCTGGGCGGCTTCCAACAGAAACCAAATACAACAATATCAAACATTAAAAACTTCCCTAAAAAGGGCTGCCTTCAGGTTTTTTCTGAATGTCAGGTAGTTGTTTATTTCCCTGACCTGTGATGGGAGGGCGTTCCACAGGGCGGGCGCCACTACCGAGAAGGCCCTCTGCCTGGTTCCCTGTAGTTATGCTTCTCGCAGTGAGGGAACAGACAGAAGGCCCTCGGCGCTGGATCTCAGTGTCCGGGCTGAATGATGGGGGTGGAGACGCTCCTTCAGGTATACAGGACCGAGGCCGTTTAGGGCTTTAAAGGTCAGCACCAACACTTTGAATTGTGCTCGGAAACGTACTGGGAGCCAATGCAGATCTCTCAGGACCGGTGTTATGTGGTCTCGGCGGCCACTCCCAGTCACCAGTCTAGCTGCCGCATTTTGGATTAATTGCAGTTTCCGGGTCACCTTCAAAGGCAGCCCCACATAGAGCGCATTGCAGTAGTCCAAGCGGGAGATAACCAGAGCAAGCACCACCCTGGTGAGACAGTCCGCGGGCAGGTAGGGTCTCAGCCTGCGTACCAGGTGGAGCTGGTAGACAGCTGCCCTGGATACAGAATTAACCTGCGCTTCCATGGACAGCTGTGAGTCCAAAATGACTCCCAGGCTGCGCACCTGGTCCTTCAGGGGCACAGTTACCCCATTCAGGACCAGGGAATCCTCCACACCTGCCCTCCTCCTGTCCCCCAAGAACAGTACTTCTGTCTTGTCAGGATTCAACCTCAATCTGTTAGCCGCCATCCATCCTCCAACCGCCTCCAGGCACTCACACAGGACCTTCACGGCCTTCACTGGTTCTGATTTGAAAGAGAGGTAGAGCTGGGTATCATCCGCATACTGATGAACACCCAGCCCAAACCCCCTGATGATCTCTCCCAGCGGCTTCATATAGATATTAAAAAGCATGGGGGAGAGGACAGAACCCTGAGGCACCCCACAAGTGAGAGCCCAGGGGTCTGAACACTCATCCCCCACCACCACTTTCTGAACACGGCCCAGGAGGAAGGAGCGGAACCACTGTATAACAGTGCCTCCAGCTCCCAACCCCTCTAGCCGGTCTAGAAGGATGTTATGGTCGATGGTGTCAAAGGCCGCTGAGAGATCCAGCAGAACTAGGAAACAGCTCTCACCTTTGTCCCTAGCCCGCCGGAGGTCATCGACCAGCGCGACCAAGGCGGTTTCAGTCCCATGGTGAGGCCTGAATCCCGATTGGAAGGGATCCAAATGGTCCGCTTCTTCCAGGCGTGCCTGGAGTTGTTCAGCAACCACCCTCTCAATCACCTTGCCCAAGAATGGTAGATTTGAGACTGGGCGATAGTTGGCCATATTGGCCGGGTCTAAAGATGTTTTTTTAAGAAGCGGTTTAATGACCGCCTCTTTCAGCGGGGCTGGGAAGGCTCCCTCACAGAGGGAAGCATTCACCACCCCGCGCAGCCCATCGCCCAGCCCCTCCCGGCTAGCCAGGATGGGCAAGGATCAAGGAGACAGGTGGTTGGTTTCACTCGTCCAAGCAGCCTGTCCACATCCTCGGAGGTAACAGACTGAAATTGATCCCACGCAACTGGACTAGACAGGACTCTGGCACTCTCCCGCCCTGGCCCTGCTCCCACGGTGGAGTCTATCTCTTTCCGAATCTGAGCGATTTTATCTGCAAAAAACTTTGCAAACGCATTGCAGGAGATCTTGGGGTCCCTACCAGGCCCCGATGACGAAGGTGGCTCCGATAGATTCCGAACCACCTGAAAGAGTCTCCTGCTGCTATTTTCCGCAGATGCAATAGAGGCGGTGAAGAAAGTCTTCTTCGCCGTCGCTATCGCCACTTGGTAGGCTCGACGTTGAGCTCTAACCTGTGTTCGGTCGGATTCAGAATGGGTTTTCTGCCACCGGCACTCTAGCCGTCTCAACGATTGTTTCATCGCCCTCAGCTCCGGGGAAAACCACGGGGCTGTCCGGGCTCCATGCAACCGGAGAGGGCGCTTCGGAGCCAAACAGTCAATAGCCCTGGTTAGCTCCACATTCCAGCGGGCCACCAGGGAATCGGCTGAAAGGCCATCAACATGGGATAAAGTATCCCCTACCACTCTCTGGAAGCCATTTGGATCCATTAAGTGGCGGGGGCGGACCATCCGAATTGGTCCCACCTCCCTGCAGAGGGGAAGGGTTGCGGAGAAGTCCAGTTGTACCAGGAAGTGATCTGACCATGGCACTTCTTTAGTTTCACTTTTTTTTAATGTCAGATCACCAACATCCATAGAGGTGAATACCAGGTCTAAGGCATGTCCTCGGCTATGAGTTGGACCAGACTTATTCAGGGACAGCCCCATGGAGGCCATGCTTTCCACGAAGTCCCGAGCGGCCCCTTGTAAGGTCGTGTCGGCATGGATGTTAAAATCCCCTAGGACGACCAAACTAGGTGACTCCAGGAGAACATCCGCCACGACCTGAAGCAGCTCGGGCAGGGAATCCTTGGTGCAGCGGGGAGGTCGGTACACCAAAAGGAATCCTGTACTGCCCCTATTGCCCAACTTCCAGAACATGCACTCAGAGAACTGGGTCTTCCCAATAGGACGCCTGGTGCAAACTAATGACTTCCTAAAAATCACTGCAACCCCCCCTCCCCGCCCAGATGGCCTGGGTTGCTGTGCGTAAGAGAAACCTGGTGGACAAGCAGCGGCAAGGACTGGCCCATCCGCTTCATCCAACCAAGTCTCTGTTACACATGCCAGGTCAAGTCCACCATCCACAATCAAGTCGTGGATGGCAGTGGTTTTATTCAACATTGACCTGGCATTGCACAGCAGCATCTTCAGGTCATGTGGGTATCCCTTGCTGAATCCAGTATCCGTCCGGTCAGGACCAGACCCGGAGGCAGGAATAGTCCTCAGACAACGACTAAACCTGCCTCCTCGGCAATGACATGGTCTGGTCTTAGCGTAACTCCTCCTCCTGCCCGTGATCACTGAGATCGGTTGTCCCAGTGCATCCCACCCTGTGGAACCTGCCCCAGCCATTTTGTTGGCCGGGACCCCCTCCCAGGCAGCCCTGACCCCACCCCTTAAGAACAAAATTAAACCTATATAAAAACAGAAAACAAAACACAACAATACAAACCAAAAACTATAAAAATTACAAGTAACCAAAATTATACAAAACTCAAAACCCCACTAAACATCTATCCCACCCCCACAACAAGAAAACTTAAAAAGATGAAAAGAAATAATAATAATAATAGAAACATTTTAAAACATTTAAGAAAAAAAGAAAAAAGAAAAAAAAACATTTAAAAAAGAGCTGGACAGCAGCAGCACTCAGGCACTCAGGCAGGGGGGTCCTCCTGGGCAGCAGCAACCAGCAGCAAAGCAGAGGCAGCAGCAGTCCTTTTGAGGCCTTACCAGGCCCCGCCCTGGGCCAGATGGTGAGTGGCAGGAACGGGGCACTCAGGCAGGGGAGTCCTCCTGGGCAGCAGCAACCAGCAGCAAAGCAGAGGCAGCAGCAGTCCTTTTGTAGCCTTTTCAGGCCCCGCCCTGGGCCAGGTGGTGAGTGGCAGGAACGGGGCCCTCAGGCACTCAGGCAGGGGAGTCCTCCTGGGCAGCAGCAACCAGCAGCAAAGCAGAGGCAGCAGCAGTCCTTTTGAGGCCTTACCAGGCCCCGCCCTGGGCCAGATGGTGAGTGGCAGGAACGGGGCCCTCAGGCACTCAGGCAGGGGAGTCCTCCTGGGCAGCAGCAACCAGCAGCAAAGCAGAGGCAGCAGCAGTCCTTTTATGGCCTTACCAGGCCCCGCCCTGGGCCAGGTGGTGAGTGGCAGGAACGGGGCCCTCAGGCACTCAGGCAGGGGAGTCCTCCTGGGCAGCAGCAACCAGCAGCAAAGCAGAGGCAGCAGCAGTCCTTTTGTAGCCTTACTCAGCCAGGGGCAGTGGCGGAGTAAGGCTCCGCGGTACCCGGGGCGGCAAAGGAAACACCCCGGGGGCGGGGCGCTGTGACGGCACGACGCCCCGTCCCCGGGGCGTTTCCGGAAGTACCGCCGCCGCTTCTGCAGCCCCCCTTTAAGCCGAAGAGCCCCCTTTTAAGCTCTGCGGCTCAAAAGGAGGCTGTGGAAGTGGTGGTCCAACGACAGAGTGCGCCTGCGCAAAATGTCGCGCAGGTGCACTCCATCGTTGGGCCATGCACTGCCGCTCCCAGGGTGACGGAGGGAGCAGCAGCGCGTGGGAATGGTGGGAGGGGCTGCAAAGCATACATGCATTTGGGACCATATGGGGTGCATCTCTCCCCCCTCATTAGAGAATAATAACTGGGACTAGCCATCAAAAGTCACAGATCAGACATGCTCATATTTTTCATTGATATAACAGCTAAAGGCCAGAGATGTTACTGATGTTAAAGGTGATCTGTAAAACCCAGTGACACAGAATCCTCACAGAAAGTAAGAAGCTGGAAGTAGGTTCTTCATTGTGGCTTTTCTGAGGCACATAGCGCTAGTCACCATGATGTCAGTGATTGTGAGCAACTGAGCTTCCTAAATCCTGACTCCAGCACTGTGTTCTGCTTGAGAAAATAAAACAGAAAATGTTTTATGACTTGTTTTTACAATTTTAAAAAAATAAATAAACAATTTCAAATTCTGTGCTTTTCATTCTTCCTATAATACATCTGTGTTTGAAATATGATTGGCCCGGGGGGGGGGCGCCAGAAGGTGATCTTGCCTAGGGCGCAAAAACCCCTAGCACCGGCGCTGGTTCTAGGACCAATCAGACTGCTGCATTCTGGATCCTATTGTTCTAGGATTCAGCTCAGTACATAGCACCTTGCCAGAAGCCTGGGACATTTTCACATCCCGGAGGCTATTTTTGCAAAGTTCTCTTTTACTCTGCTAGTGGCTGTTGCTTTTCCTGTGAAAAGGCATAAGGATTTGGTCTCTCAAATAATTACAATTTCAGTGTTCTCTAGCAACAGCTGAGTGTGCCTGGAATTGCTTGTCTTTGGTTATTTTTTTCCTTGAGTACAAAGAGGGAACATTTGCAGACAGTTCCTAGCTTGGCTTTTGCTGACGATCAGACTGCGGTGGCCATCCTGCCTGCTACCTGGAGGGAGAAAAAGAAAAAGAGAAATCTACTGCTTGGATTCCCTTTACTCCACAAATGCTGTGTTTGCCCCTCCCAGTCCAATACACTCATGCAGATTGTCACTGATCAAATAGGAATGGAAAGGAGACACAAAACGTTTTCTTGGAAGATCTAACAACTCACTGGAGCTTTCAGGCAACATGGCTAGAAAAACAGAGGTGTATTGCAGAAGGAGGTAAGGAACTCAAAAAAATCTTATCTTTCTTTCTTTTTGGTGCATGGTTTTCAGCTAAATCGTTTAACTCCTGAGAGCTCTCCAAACAGCTTTCCATAATCAGGAAAGCAGATTCAGACTACCATGCTGACTTCTTTCTGCCAGCTAGAGAAGATGAATGGCATAATTTGCCTCTTTCAAATGAAATGTTCCATATTGTCTGAGACTAGGTAGGGTTCAGCTCAGTGCCTTGGAGGACAGAGCACCTGTGCCTCCAGCAGTGGTGTGGAAGAGAGAATTTGGGCCAGTGGTGCAGTTTGTTGAACAGTATTGCAGAGAGAAGAAAAGGGGCACCTGCAGGCAATTCTGTTTTCCTATACAAAGCATAAGAATCTTGCCTTCCCATCAGGATCTAAACCTGCAGACCTCTTAAACAACTCTTTTCATACACATCTACATTCACCCTGATCCAAGTGAGCCCCAATTTGAAAATGTGTTTATTTTCCTTAATAATATCTATAACGTATATCTTCAACATGTGCTCACATACATGGCAAGTATATTACCTAGCAACTCTAATCGTGAGTGAAACATGCTGTTTAGTGTGCCAGAATTCCCCTGTATGACCAATCTAGGGGAGTGCTTGGCATGGTTTAAAAAAAAAAAAAGGCTCTCCATTGCAAAGCAGACTTTGTCCACGTGTGGACACTTCCAATTTATTTCCAGATATGTAGAGATTAGTTCCACAGGCAATTTACAAAGTGGCTTGATTATGCAGAAATCAAACATCTCTTCCAAGTTCTCACACACACAGAGGGAAGAACAGTTTTATGTTCTGAAAGGTTGCCAGGAAAGGCAACGGAATCTCTCTCTCTCTCCAGACCAAACCAGACAATACAAGATTCTATTAATTACGGACTTCTGGTTGTGTGTGTCAGGAAAATGGCTGACTAATAACATCTCTCCAACCCTCGCAGGGCTGTGATTGGAGTAAGCAGCCTCCCAAATTCTTCCCAGGGGCAATGGGATGAACTCCCCGCCCATAGATGCCCATTAAACCTTCTCCGAATTCCGAGGAAGGGGGAGAAGGGAGGGGCTGGGTGCTTAGCCCCCGCAAGGCAAGGCACTCCCTGAAGCAACCCCGTCTGCGCACAAGGCCCAACACTTAAAAAATGAAAATTAATTAAAAGTCTTGGGCATGCTTCAAACAAAAGGAGGAAAAGTATTTCGCTAAATATTGCGAAGGGTCAGGAGCAATAAAACCCCCGCGTTCAGAAGCCATAAATCACCAAAATGGGTCCGGTAGGCTTCCCGATTACACAGTTCAAAAATACTTTCACTTTCACCAAGCAGAGTACTTGCACAGCGTTCCGAAGCATAGCCTTCCTGCAATATCGTCTGTGTAAAAACAGCAGTCTGGAACAAACGTACACTGACTCCTTCTCTGTCAGCAAAGCAGATTTATTACAGCGTAGCATAAGTCAAATGCCAGGAGATGAGGCGTTCATGGCTCCTCTCCGATACAAACAAAAACGAAACCAACCTTCTCTCCCAACCTTCACACTCGGTCTGAGAATTACAGAAGTCCCATATTCAAAACAAAACATAATGTCAGATCCTGTGGGACGGCGTAGCTTGATCTGTGTGTAACCCTTTCAGATCCTCACAAATTCAGCCACTGAGAAGCTAAGAAGACAAAAAGAAGAAGAATTTAACATTTTATCGGTATGTGGGAATGGGACGGAAAGGGGGGGAGCCTCTGTACTTTATGTGATTGTACTTTATGCTATTATATGTCGGGGTTCGGCTGCTGGCGCTCCTCGTGCACAAACTTAGGCTGCCCATGCACGAGGTACCAGTAGCGGGGAAAAGCGGCCAGCGTTCCACGTGCTTATGAGCACGGGCGCCGGCCAAGTCTCACAATCTGAAGGAAGCTGAGTAAGACGGAAAATGACTCCGAAGGTGTGTGAGTTCTTGAATGCCTTCTAACTAAAATAATGCCTCGAAAACTAATGGATGCCTCGAAAACCAAAGGACGCCCTGAATCTGAACCATGAAAACCAAACCAAGGACATTGCGTTGAAATTAAAATTCTTAAAACCTTTACCCCCTTTTCCCCAAATGACGACAGACACCGAAACCTTCTTTTGTGGCTTTGGCAAAACCCGCATAGGCTCGTCTTCTGGCCCTAAGCTAAGTTTCCCTGAGCTCTAAGTCCCTGCGCGCCAATTCTTCCGCGATACTAAATTAATCTAAATCTAAACCGAATATCTTCCGCAATTCTAGCCCTAGGCTAAACCTAAAAGTCTAACTAAAACTAAACCGAATATCTTCCGCGAACTAAACCTAACTAAAAGCAAAACCCATCCAACCCAACCAGCCCGCTCCCAAAATCCCTTAAATTAAACTTGACCTGAACTGAAAGAACTAAAGAAGAACGTGCCCAAGTGGGGAGCCTCAGCCTTTTATTTGGGAACAGATGTGACATCACGATTGACACTCCAACCAATAAAACCACTGTTGCTGCCCTCCAAAAAGGCGGGAAGCAGATTTAACGTTCATTGATAACTTCAAATATTGCCGGAACTACAAATAAAAGGCGGATTAATCTTATTGGTAAGCCAACTATTCATTCTTACTTTCACTTTTGCTTTCACGCGTAAAGATACTAAAAGTAGTTCTCAAAAACCCATTAAAACAAATGAACAACCGCGGATCTTTTGACGGATCCACGCAGCGTATTCCGACAATTATACTATACAAACGGGCAAAAAAACCCTAGAGGAGTCGTTTCCATTATTTCTAACAAGCGAGATTTGAAAGACTGGAAGTTTAACATTTGCAGACATAATCTGGCTCCAACTACTGGTTGATTTATCTTTAGAGAATGTTGGACGGCTCCCCAGAAAACCTCTGACTGCAAGGATTGATGTTGCTAATTGGGATCCGCCGTGTTGCAAGATAAAACCTGTGCTGTGTAACACTGGATCAAAGGGAGAGATGAGCCTTTAAAATGATTTACAATTTACGAACATTTAATATGACTGGCAATTCTTTCCTGAAAAGGTTCAAGTGCAAAGTAGCTGGGAAGGGGAAAGCTATAAAAATGATGTTTGGACTTTATTGTGACCGAGTCAAGATGGCGGCAGCCTGCGATCGGACTTTTGGATTTAATAAGAACGCCAGTGAGCCAGGGGGCGATGTGATTTTATGGAAGCGAACTATGGACTCAAATCCACACAGTAACATCATTTGATCTGTTTTATCTTGCTTGTTGGAACACTTCAGAGGCTGCGAAAATATCTGATTGGATTGGACGGTGACGAAATGGTTGATTAGACTAGCACTCCTCACGTTTGAAGCATGGGAAGTCCGAAAACGAAAATTAAATTTAAAATGAATAATTTGGTAGAATTTGGTATCTGTATAAATAATCCGGAATGTAATTTGGAATGTAATATGACTGGCTGTTGAATTGGAAAATCTAATAAAAATGATTTATTAAAAAAAAATTCTATGAATTACTATAATTTAAACAGATATACAAGACATCTCACCATAGCAGGGAAGACGGTGCCCAGATGACCCGTGAACCTGTTCAGTCTTCCTATCTAAACAACATGTTAGCTCTATATCTGTGCCCTTAAGTACAGGGTTTGGGTTTTATTGCACAAATTGCCAGCGTGGAGCTCCTGATCACAATTGGGACCCTGGCATTTGAGGTAGGGGGTCTTTTAACTCATTGCATCTGGCTATGGTTCAGACTCAGAATGGGCTTCTCATCATGTCAGCAATTTGAATAAGAATAAAAGTTCCAATTGAAGCGCATAGGATTATTTTTTTCTTATATAAATAGCTGGTGCAGCCCCCATCCCTATCTGAACTGGGACCACGGGAAAGGCAAAGTGTAAAGCTGTCTATCCTCCATGTTAGGTCCCAGTCTGGACCACCTCTCCCCCACTACACTGTCCATTTGTGTAAAAACGAAACCTGCACTTCAGGGTTCTGATATGGAGCTAACATATTGTCTAACATATAGTTAAGTATCATAAGGAAATCAGAAGAGCTGGCTGGATCAGGCCAGTGGACCGTCGAGTCCAGCATCCTGCTTTCACAGTGCCTGTGAACCAGATGTATTCACCATTGTGGTTCTCTCACACACAAGGTCAAAAGTGCTACACAGGAAGAGCAAAGTTTCTCATAGTAGCAAATACACCCTTCCTTCCTTCCTTCCTTCCAGGTTACCAGAACATGCTACGAGCTGTGAGGTGTGGCCTCCAAGGAAACAGTTCTGAGTATGCTCAGAGCAAATACAGTGGTACCTCGGGTTACATACAATTCAGATTACATATGCTTCAGGTTACAAACTCCGCTAACCCAGAAATAACGCTTCAGGTTAAGAACTTTGCTTCAGGATAAGAACAGAAATCGTGCTCTGGCGGCGCAGCAGCAGCTGGAGGCCCCATTAGCTAAAGTGGTGTTTCAGGTTAAGAACGGACCTCTGGAATGAATTAAGTACTTAACCAGAGGTACCACTGTATCTGATTCAAATAGGTCTACCAGGCCAGAAGGTCTACCCTGAGGCATAGCTACTAATGTTGCACTATGGCTATATGCTAGCTACTGTATCATGGCTGTCCTCATGATAACAGGCGGGAGTAGGGATCCTGTGAAACTGTCAGAGCTAACACTTGTAAAATGCTAATTTTTTACTTGAGTCCTTTGCTTAGAGATGGGTGAGAGGGACCTCCTGGCCATAGCAAGAGTTTCGGATTTGGATTGGCTAAATAGTGCAGAAAGCTTATCAGCCAGGGAATGGAAAATTGACAGAAATGTCTCCAGGGGTCTCTCTAAAATGAAATAGAAGGTTACAATTGTGTAGATGACAGAAATAGTGTGGTTTTGTGATATATATATATGGGGGGGGGGGTTAAAATTATACTAGGGCTTTGCAGAAACCTATATTGCCATATACCAAACTGCTGGTAAACTTGGTAAAAGAAGCCAGCCTTTCACAGTAGTTGCAGCTGTGAAAGGAAGAGACTGGGAGTGAGATGTTTCAAGATTACTCCCCTTTATTGATAGCCACAGGAGATCAAAACTAGGGCTTCCAGTCTTTCTTTGGCACTGATCCTGAATTTTACTGACATCAGTAAGAAGGTTACACAAGTGCCCTTTGTTTAAAAAATTGTCCACCTATTAAATCCTTGGATGTTGTTGGATAATAAGTTCTGGGCAATTTGTATTTTGCCTAGAAAATATTTTGCTCATTAGGCACATTCCTTGTAATGTGTACCGCTACACTATTCATTCCTTTTTGTATCTCCTAATTTATTCTGTTTCATGACAAAGAAAGCCTAGAACCAATTTGTCTGCAGTTTGGCAGGTATGTTGTCCAGGGACATCTCTCTCATGTCTGCAATCTTCAAAGTGATCCCTTTTTCACCACGCCCAAGCTATAATAGCTGCCATTGCTGGGAAACTACTGTAGCTTTCCTACTGAACTTAGGCACAGGATTCATGCCCTCGGAGTATGGCCTAGAAATTTAATATAAGTCTGCCCATAATAAAGAAAAAGTTCTGATGTATTCCTAAAAAATAAATAAAACTGAAAATACGTTCAGCGCAAAAGCTCCAGACCCATTTGCTTGTAATGTGGTAAGCTTAAACATACTGTAGGACCTAATATGCCTGCACATTTTATCCACTCCTGTAAAAAGAAGAAAAAATTATAGCTGGTTTTTAAAAAAAAGAATTTCCAATAGAGGAGAGTGTGGGGAAACAAAGCAAACTCAGACAGACCTTAAGTCAAACTGGGTAGCCTATAAAATTCTCAGATCAAGATGGGCTGTTTTCTGAAGTGCCAAATCGGGGTCTGAACTAAATTTGTGGCTAGTGCACATTTGTACTGGATACAAGTTAAGAAGGAAGAAGGTAAAACATGTGTTGTTGTTTTTTTTGTTTACTGACTGCTGCCAAGCCCCAGAAGCAGATACCGTATTTTTCGCGCCACAAGACACACCTGACCATAAGACGCACCTAGTTTTTTGAGGAAAGGGGGAAAGCCCCCCTTTTTGAGGATCAGTTCAAAGTTGTGCATCTTCTTTTGGAAGAAGAAAAGCCCCATTTGCAAAAGGAGCAGCTCAAAGTTGTTGTGCTGCTGCTTTTGCAAGGAGAAAGAAACCATTTGCAAAAGGAGAAGCTCAAAGTTGTTGTGCTGCTGCTTTTGCAAAGGAGAAAAGCCCCATTTGCAAAAGGATCAGCTCAAAGTTGTGCTGCTGCTTTTGCAAAGAAAAGCCCCATTTGCAAAAAGGATCAGCTCAAAGCCCTTTCTACAGTTTCCAGACAGATAATCTAATCAGCCAGTCACATGTCGCTGGGGAAACCAACAGCCTCCTCTGCAGAAAGGGAGCCAGGGACCTTATCTCTCTCCCCGATCTCTTGCTGATCAGCTGTAAAGCGGCAGCCTTTCAACAACCCCTTCTCTCTTTGTAAAAGAAAAAGCTTGATCTTCTTTCAGTCCCTGGGCAATTCAGCTCCAGGGACCATACAGTCGCTCCATAAGACGCACAGACATTTCCCCTTACTTTTTAGGAGGGAAAAAGTGCATCTTATGGAGTGAAAAATACAGTATCCTGCCTGTTCATGTCTGGTTGGTAAAGATTTAGGATATAGCTGGGATATAGAAATTATCTGACATTATCAAATTTAGAGATTGTTCAGTTAGTTGTTTTAACTGAACAGAATAAGTAGATGGTTTGTGTGATCACTATTCTGCTTTGGCTCTTAAAAATGGTTCTCCAGAAAATTCAGTTGCTAAGGTTATAAAAGTAATTTTGCTTTGTTGTATTTCTAGATTTCTCCTCCCTCTCTGAAAACCACTACGATGATCCTGCCATCAAGTCTCTCAGTTCAGACCCAGAACCTGCAATACTCCTGCCGGCTTAGTAGTGGCTTTTCTACATGATCCCCTGGGTAAGTCAGTCAGTTAACATTTGCGTGTTGAGGTCCCCAAACCACCCCTCAAATAAATTCACACATAAGACAGAATTTTAGTTTTAGTTTTTGGCATAATTTTGGCCACAACTTTATTAAAATACAAATAATGTGAGTGGTTGCTTAGGCATTGGTTAAGACCATCTGTCCCACTGGGGACAGAACTGATGATCGTCAGTAAGGGGAAAGGCACTCTGGGAGAGAAAGGGAGCTGGGGGATCTGACCCTCCCCTCTCCTCTCCCCAGAGGCTCTTGAGAGGCCCTGGCCCCCGACCGGGGGATATGGACAAAAGCATGTCGAGCCCCTGGATTCCTTTAATGGAATTCCCCGAACACCAGCATCAAATGGAGGGGCAAACTCAGTCAATCATAACTCCTGCTCCAACCAACAATAATAACCAATGCCTAACCATCACTAGAGCCCCCTAGGCTTGCCGCCAAACCACTCACATCCGCAACCATTCCTTCAAACCCAACACACATCATTCAACCATGTGTCATTCCCTTGCGGGACACGAGCTTAATACCAAGGGAAGACGGCAAATCATTTTTGCTCAGCTGCACCACCAACGCTGTGGGAGGACCTTCACAGGTCACACTCGACCGCACCAAAGGAAGGAACTCCTCTCAAGCATTCCCCATCTGGACACACAGGATACGCTTGTGGGAATATGTTTTTTAGGTACTTTTGTACCTGGCTACTTATGTTTTTAGGTACTTTTGTACCTGGCTACTTATGCCTGATCGCTTGATCACCTCATCCGTCTCCTGAGAAATCTGTATGTGGGACAAGAAGCTACAGTTAGAACTGGATATGGAATAACTGATTGGTTCAAAATTGGGAAAGGAGTACGACAAGGCTGTATATTGTCTCCCTGCTTATTTAACTTATATGAAGAATTCATCATGCGAAAGGCTGGGCTGGATGAATCCCAAACCGTAATTAAGATTGCCGGAAAAAATATCAACAACCTCAGATATGCTGATGATACAACCTTGATGGCAGAAAGTGAGGAGGAATTGAAGAACCTTTTAATGAAGGTGAAAGAGGAAAGCGCAAAATATGGTCTGAAGCTCAACATAAAAAAACTAAGATCATGGCCACTGGTCCCATCACCTCCTGGCAAATAGAAGGGGAAGAAATGGAGGCAGTGAGAGATTTCACTTTCTTGGGTTCCATGATCACTGCAGATGGTGACAGCAGTCACGAAATTAGAAGACACCTGCTTCTTGGGAGAAAAGCAATGACAAACCTAGACAGCATCTTAAAAAGCAAAGACATCACCTTGCCGACAAAGGTCCGTATAGTTAAAGCTATGGTTTTCCCAGTAGTAATGTACGGAAGTGAGAGCTGGACCATCAAGAAGGCTGATCGCCAAAGAATTGATGCTTTTGAATTATGGTGCTGGAGGAGACTCTTGAGAGTCCCATGGACTGCAAGAAGATCAAACCTATCCATTCTCAAGGGAACCGGCCCTGAGTGCTCACTAGAAGGACAGATCCTGAAGTTGAGGCTCCAGTACTTTGGCCACCTCATGAGAAGAGAAGACTCCCTGGAAAAGACCCTGATGTTGGGAAAGATGGAGGGCACAAGGAGAAGGGGACGACAGAGGATGAGATGGTTGGACAGTATTCTCGAAGCTACTAACATGAGTTTGGCCAAACTGTGGGAGGCAGTGAAGGATAGGCGTGCCTGGCGTGCTCTGGTCCATGGGGTCACGAAGAGTCAGACACGACTGAACGACTGAACAACAACAACAACACTTATGTTTATTTGTGTTTGTTTGTATTTATTTGGTGATATCCATCCGCTCTGGAAGGAAAGGTAAAAAGGGGATCCGGCGGGCAGTTTACTGCGTGGATCCCTCCGCGGGTAAAAAAGGCTCCAACTTCAAATGTAGTAACGGTTGTTAGTCTTCTTCCTGCCAAATGTTAGCACGGTAACAGTGCTGTGATTGGATGTTATGTTTGTTGTGTCGTCACTTTACTGTTCAATAAATAGCTGCCGCTCCCTGTTTGTGGTGTGGAGGAAGCCGAGGAAAAGCAGAGGAGAAAGCGTGGAGAAAGGTGTGGAAAAAGGGCGAGGCAAGCCAAAGATAGAACGTCGTAGCGTGGCAAGCCCAGATAGAATAGACCCACCACGCAGGGTAGCGGTAGGCTCCTTCACCGGACTGCAGTCTCCGTTGTTTTATTTAACTTCGTTTTTTACTTTAAAAACCTTTTATTTGGCTACTTGGTTTTTGGCCATAGTTTAGTTAGCGCTTTTTCTCCGGAGTCTTTTTCCGGGACCTTTTGTAGTTTTCAGTCGCTAGCAGAGCCAGTTTGGTGTAGTGGTTAAGAGCGGTAGACTCGTAATCTGGGGAACCGGGTTCGTGTCTCCGCTCCTCCACATGCAGCTGCTGGGTGACCTTGGGCTAGTCACACTTCTCTGAAGTCTCTCAGCCCCACTCACCTCACAGAGTGTTTGTTGTGGGGGAGGAAGGGAAAGGAGAATGTTAGCCGCTTTGAGACTCCTTCGGGTAGTGAAAAGCGGAATATCAAATCCAAACTCTTCTTCTTCTTCTTCTTCTTCAAGGCAACCATCCACGAACTCACAACTCAAAGACCTTCAGACAGCAGCCGGCGGACCCCTTTTTTCACGGCGCGGTGGGAGCGGGACTCCAGAATTACCAGCCGTCCCATCCGCAGGCTGCCCCAGTAGCTGGTGCCCCGTGTAAGGCTACACCAGCGCTGCGGGAGGACCCTCGCGGTCACACTTGACCGCATCAAAGGAAGGCACTCCTCCCAAAGCATTCGCCATCTGGACCTCCAAGATATGGGCACATGGGCAGGACGGTCGAGATGGCACACTTGCCAGCCCAGTGCACAATGCTGTGGCCAACAAACCAAATGCACACAGCTGCTCCTAGGAAAAAGGAAATAACAGACAGGCACCAGCACAGGCATCACTGGCAACACTTCCTGATGTAATCCTTGTCAGTGACACGTATTCATAATCCTGTCCAATGACCGGCCCCAGTATGCAGCCTTTGTAACAACACCTATACAGAAGGAATGAAGCGTGTTCAGCGGTAGGCAAGCTGCAGGCTGTAATAACTGGCGCTCAACATGAGCAAATTGATGCCTGGCTAACAGGAACCCATTTTCGTGCACTAGGAACGGACCAGCCCTCAGGGGGACAAAGAGCCAAATATTACTGGTATCCATAACTGGGCAAGGGCCCGCCACACCTGTGACCAGAAGCCTGATGATGGCATCCCCCTTGCATACTAGGTCTGTCTTAGAGCTCCTGACTCTAACGACAAATTCCAAAGCAGATAAGGAAAAGTCCAGAAGCAATAAGCCTCTAGACTCTCAGCCCCATGCTGGCTCCAACACAATTTTCTCTACCCTCAGTGCACAAAATTGCTATGGAATATGCAGCAGAAAGGAGTTTCACCTCAATCTTTGACCAGCAAGTCTTGGCTTGCTGCAGTTAATGCATAGAAGGTCAAAGCGACCTGCTCACTGCCCGGTGTCCTCAGAGGTTGGAGCCAACTTCAACTTTCCAAGGCCCTGTGCACGACATCCTTTGTGCAAAGGTCTCTGGAAATTAAGTTTTTACCAAACTGAAGGCACACATGCCACCTGGAGGGTTTCCTTATGTTTATAGGGAATCCTGTCTTCTTTCTGCATGCTACCAGTGAGAGCAAGAAAAGTTTATATTTGCATACACTCTAATTGTTCCTCTTTGCCAGGCAAGGTATCTTAATATTTTCTGTGCCATGGATCTAATAAAAGAGTTATAATTTTGATCTGTTGTGCATCTTAGAATCATAGAATTGTAGAGATGGAAGGGATCCCAAGGGTTGTCTAGTCCAACACCCTACAATGCAGTAATCCTGCCCACAGCCATTCCTGGGTGGGCTCAAACCACCAATCTTCTGGTTAACACCTAGATACACTGAACCATTGCGCCACTTGAGCATCCAAGTGCACCAGCTTTCCTCCTATTTTAAACTGACCCTCAATTTTCTTAGGCAATCCTTGTGTAAAAATGAATGGTGCTCGGTATAGTCTAAAGATCTATACTTGTTGTTTCCTTCCTTCCCTTAATTGCTTATATCTCATAATTTTGTTCACTAATATAATTATTTTATTTTTCCACATCTTCCCTATCAAGACCTCTGCTGTTAGCAGCATGTGAGAGCACACAAGACAGCTCTTCCTAACCGCGTAGTTTGCATAGCCCCAAACCATTGTTGTTGTTGTTCAGTCGTTCAGTCGTGTCCGACTCTTCGTGACCCCATGGACCAGAGTACGCCAGGCACGCCTATCCTTCACTGCCTCCCGCAGTTTGGCCAAACTCATGTTAGTAGCTTCGAGAACACTGTCCAACCATCTCATCCTCTGTCGTCCCCTTCTCCTTGTGCCCTCCATCTTTCCCAACATCAGGGTCTTTTCTAGGGAGTCTTCTCTTCTCATGAGGTGGCCAAAGTACTGGAGCCTCAACTTCAGGATCTGTCCTTCTAGTGAGCACTCAGGGCTGATTTCTTTGAGAATGGATAGGTTTGATCTTCTTGCAGTCCATGGGACTCTCAAGAGTCTCCTCCAGCACCATAATTCAAAAGCATCAATTCTTCGGCGATCAGCCTTCTTTATGGTCCAGCTCTCACTTCCATACATTACTACTGGGAAAACCATAGCTTTAACTATACGGACCTTTGTCGGCAAGGTGATGTCTTTGCTTTTTAAGATGTTGTCTAGGTTTGTCATTGCTTTTCTCCCAAGAAGCAGGCGTCTTCTAATTTCGTGACTGCTGTCACCATCTGCAGTGATCATGGAACCCAAGAAAGTGAAATCTCTCACTGCCTCCATTTCTTCCCCTTCTATTTGCCAGGAGGTGATGGGACCAGTGGCCATGATCTTAGTTTTTTTGATGTTGAGCTTCAGACCATATTTAGCGCTCTCCTCTTTCACCCTCATTAAAAGGTTCTTTAATTCCTCCTCACTTTCTGCCATCAGGGTAGTATCATCAGCATATCTGAGGTTGTTGATATTTTTTCCGGCAATCTTAATTCCGGTTTGGGATTCATCCAGTCCAGCCTTTCGCATGGTGAATTCTGCATATAAGTTAAATAAGCAGGGAGACAATATACAGCCTTGTCGTACTCCTTTCCCAATTTTGAACCAATCAGTTGTTCCATATCCAGTTCTAACTGTAGCTTCTTGTCCCACATAGAGATTTCTCAGGAGACAAATGAGGTGATCTGGCACTCCCATTTCTTTAAGAACTTGCCATAGTTTGCTGTGGTCGACACAGTCAAATGCTTTTGCGTAGTCAATGAAGCAGAAGTAGATGAAGCAGAAGCCATTGTTACTAGATTTAAATGTAACTCAGAACTCCTAATCTCCTTAATACCTTGCTAAATCCCCAGAAATCCCTAAGCAGACAACAATCCCACAGTATATATGTTCAAAGGTGCACTTTGCACCCTTATGTCTCCAACACCAATGTGCCTGTAAGCATAGGAAACATTCCACAGGGCTGGAAACACATGCAGACCTCATGCACAAACACAGCCTACTGCAAACATTAAACTTAAGAAGCTGCGCAATTTTTTCCCCATGAAAAGAAGCCATATTACAAACACATCTACAAAGGCAAAAGGCAGGTTGGGAAAGAACTAAGTAACTGCTTCCTGCCGACTTCTCACTCCAAGCCAAGCCCGTCAGAGTGGCTTTTGGGTACTTTTGCAAGTAACATATAGTTGGACTCCCAAAAGGCTAATTAAAAATTCAAGGCAATTTTATATATTGTAAGAAGTTTACGGCTGCATTTCTTTCCTGAGAGTAAGCCCACAGAACACAATGGGCCTTACTTCTGTCTGAGAAAACATGTATAGGACTGCACTGTTAAGTACTGTCACTTTCCACTCAGTTGCAAAGGCTCCGGTTTCCTCTAAAGCATTTCCTGCCTTTTCTAAGGCAGATGAATTCTTTACTACCTTCCTCAATTCTAGCCTGCATTCTCATTCAAAGCAACGGATGCCCGAAGCCGTGCCAAACACAAGGTTGCCCGCTTGTGTTCCTGTGAAAGGGAGGCAGTGGCAAAGGCAAAATCTGCTGATTTGTGGCAGGGGGGAGCAGAGCTTGACCATTAGTAAGCGCCATGCACATTTGCCCATAGGAAAGCAGGTTGGGGGTCGTACAGGCAAAGACTTCAGGTCATAGTCTGCCATTAAGCCTGTTGCTGTGAGAGAAATAAAGCTGATTCTCACCCTAGAGACTGGAAATGGTGGAGATGACGGGAAAGGGTAGAGGTGAGACCCTGCTCAGTTTCAGGGTTGGCTTAGTACGGTTGTGCCAGTGGTGCTGTGGTGGAGCAAAAGCGCATTATGTAAACGTCTCAGCACGCATAGTGAAGGCCTTCAGATTTGGACCAAGAGGCTCCAGAGGAAAGAAAAGCACTAAAACAGTCAGTGACTGTTTGATTGTGCTGCACGATAGACACGACAGAGACTACTTTCTGGATTTACACTACAGAAACAACCTGGTGGTACAGCAGAATAAAGTAATTTTTTACAAGGATATCCCCAGATTCTTTTTAGATAAAAGAGCTCCTTATAACGACCTGGTGACGGAGTTAAGAAGAAGAAAAATCTCCTTCAGTTGGGAATTCCCAGAAGGCCTGGCATTTACGTTTGAAGGGAAAAAGATAAGAATAAGGTCCTTGGCGGAAAAGCAAAAGTTTTTGGACAAGCATCTGGAACATTTCAAAGGAACTCCACTGGACCCAGCACAGTTCTACAAGTTTCCAGAAGTATTCCCACCACCGCCGGGACTACCAGGACCAAGCCAAGATCCAGAACAAGACAAGAAAGGACAGGCAACTGGAGGAGAGGAATAAACAAAGAAATGGCGCTCAAGTTAATGACTTGGAATGTTCGGGGATTAAATCAGAGACCAAAGAGACGCAGAGTGTTTTACAGCATAGAAAAGAAGAATTTGGATATAATATGTCTACAGGAAACCCACATAGTCCGGCGTCACAGAAGATTGCTACAGAATAAAAAATTAGGCCAAGAGTTCATATCATCGGACAAGGTCAAGAAGAGAGGAGTAGTGATTTATGCAAAGGAGAAATATAGCCCAAGACAGCTATTTAAAGATGAAGAAGGGAGATACATCGCAATTGAAATTAATGTACAAGGCGAAAAATTTTTGATTCTGGGACTTTATGCACCAAATGATGGAAAGTCGATTTTTTACAAAAAAATACATGATTTGCTGCTGGATTATTTGGACTATAAGGTAGTTTGCCTTGGAGACTTTAATGGGGCAGTTTCCACACTAATGGATAGATCTCAAAGAACAAAACTAACAAATGATGGGAAACTCCCAAAGACTTTTTTTGAAATGGTGGATAATTTGAATTTGGTGGACTCTTGGAGATTAAAAAACCCCACAGAAACAGAGGCAACGTACTTCAGCGAATCTCAGCAGTCATGGTCGAGGATAGATTATATTTGGATCTCGAATGAATTGGCTCCAAAATTAGAAAAAGCAGAAATCGGTCCTAAAACGCTTTCAGACCACAATCCGGTGCAGGTAAACCTAAAAATGATTTCCAAGGATTCTTTCAGGTGGAGAATGGATGATGCATTGATGAGAGATACCAAGCTAGTAGAAAGAGCGGCGAAAAAGATGAAAGAATATTTTCAAATTAATTGGAACTCAGAAGTGGAGAAAAGGACTGCTTGGGATGCAAGTAAAGCGGTAATGAGAGGATTCCTCATTAGTGAAAAGGCAAAAAAGAAGAAACAACAAAGTGCAGAAATGGAGAGACTGTTGAAATTAATCAAAGGAAAGGAAAAAGAATTAAGAGGACATCCCAGATGTGTCAAAATCCAAAAAGAAATTAAATACTTGCAATCCCAATATGCGAATATCATGAATCAAGATATCGAATGGAAAGTGAAAATGATGAAACAAAGAACATTTGAATCTGCAAATAAATGTGGAAAACTACTAGCTTGGCAATTAAAGAAAAGACAAAAGGCAAATGTTATCAGTAAATTGGTAGTAAATGGAAAAAATGTAGAGAAACCGGAGGAAATCAGATGGTGTTTTCAGAGATTCTATAAGCAACTGTACAAGGAGGAGAAGATAGATGAAGTAGAGATAGACCGATTTCTGGAAAAGAACGGATTGCAAAAAGTCCCAGAGGAAAAATTAACAACTCTCAACCACCCAATAACGACACAAGAAATAGAAGATGCAATAAACAACATGCAATTGGGGAAGGCTCCAGGACCGGATGGATTAACAGCAAAATATTATAAGACATTGAAAGATTGGCTATCACAGCCGTTAAGAGAAATTTGCAATAGAATACTAGAAGGAGATAGGGCACCAGAGACGTGGAAAGAAGCCTTTATCACACTGATTTTAAAACCAGATACTGATAAGACTCTAATGAAAAATTACCGTCCAATATCCCTTTTGAATGTGGACTATAAAATTTTTGCAAATGTTTTGGCTACAAGGTTGAAAAGAGTGTTGAAAGACCATATACATAGAGACCAAGCAGGTTTCTTGCCAGGAAGACAAATAAGTAATAACACGAGAATTATTGTGGACATTTTAGAAAAACTGGAGAGAGACATAAACACAGATGCAGCACTATTGTTTGTTGATGCAGAGAAAGCTTTTGACAAAGTATCCTGGATATTTATGAAAAAGAATTTGGAAAAGATGGGAGTTGGAGAAAAATTCTTAAATGGCATTAAGGCCATTTACACAGAACAAAGAGCAAAAGTCATTGTAAACAGTGTGATATCGGAGGAGATCGAAGTAGAGAAAGGAACAAGACAAGGGTGCCCTATCTCCCCTTTACTTTTTATTACGGTCCTGGAAGTCCTTCTAAATATGATTCGGAAAGATAAACAGACAAAAGGAATTAAAGTGGGAGAGAAGGAATACAAATTACGTGCCTTCGCGGACGATTTGATGCTATCCCTGCAAGAACCAGAAGGCAGTGTCCCCAGAGTCTTGGAATTAATTGAACAATTTGGACTTGTAGCTGGCTTCAAATTAAATAAGCAGAAAACCAAAGTTTTAGGTAAAAATTTGAGTGCAGAACAGATCCAAAGAATTCAAGAAGCCACAGGCCTCAATTTTGTTAAATCTGTAAAATATCTAGGTATCAATCTCACAAATAAGAACTTGAACCTGTATAAGGATAACTATGAAAAATTGTGGATGGAGATAAAAAAAGATATGGAGATCTGGACAAGACTTAAATTGTCGTTAATGGGAAGAATAGCAGTGGTTAAAATGAATGTCCTACCAAGGATGCTGTTTTTATTCCAAGCCATACCAATATTGGACAAACTAGACTGTTTTAAGAAATGGCAAAAGGACCTATCGAAATTTATATGGCAGGGCAAAAAGCCAAGAATAAAATTTAAGATTTTAACAGACTCTAAAGACAGAGGAGGCTTTGCCCTGCCGGACTTAAGGCTTTATTTTGAAGCTGCGGCCTTTTGCTGGTTAAAGGATTGGTTTAAATTAGAGAACGTTGATGTGTTGGACTTGGAGGGACATGATAATATGTTTGGTTGGCATGCATACCTTTGGTATGACAAGGTTAAAATCCACAGAACTTTTAAGTCTCATATTGTTAGAAAATCCCTATATCAGGTTTGGACTAGATACAAAGACTTGTTTGAGAGAAAGACTCCTAGATGGATTTCTCCAGTGGAGGCCAAGGCATATAAGAGACCGAATATGTCTGCAAACTGGTTAAGATATATGGACATATTGCAGCAGGAAGGGGACTCTTTTAAGCTAAAAAGCTATGATCAAGTAAAAAGTCAGGTCCCCGACTGGCTGCACTATCATCAGGTTTATGAAATATTTAAAATGGACAAAAAAGTTGGTTTTCAAGTAGAAAAATCAAAACTGGAAACAGAACTGATAGAATCGAACTTCAAAAACCTTTCCAAAATGTATAATCTTCTGCTAGAGTGGCATACAAAAGATGAACTGGTTAAATCCTCAATGATAGATTGGGCAAAAGATGTAGGACATAATATTATGATGGATGACTGGGAGAGATTGTGGCAAAAAGGTATCAAATTTACTGCTTGTCATGGTTTAAGAGAAAACATAATGAAAATGGTTTATAGATGGTATTTGACACCAGTTAAGATTGCTAAGATGAATACCAAAATGTCAGATGTATGTTGGAAATGCAAACATGCGAAAGGTACCTTTTTTCATATGTGGTGGTTGTGCCCAGCGGTAAGTGCTTTCTGGGATAAGATTTACAATGAGCTTAAGAAGGTAATGAAAGTTACCTTTTGTAAGAAACCAGAGGCATTCCTTCTGAGCATAACCAATGAAGAGATACCCAGTCAGGATAGAGTGTTTTTTATGTATGCCACAACAGCAGCCAGAATTCTATTGGCAAGAACATGGAAAGGTGAAGAGACACCAACGGTGGAGGAATGGCAGATGAAGATGATGGAATACATGGAACTCGCAGAACTGACCGTCAGAGTCCGGGACCAGAGGGAGGGGAAGGCGTCGCAGGAGTGGAAAAAATTTAAAGACTATTTAGTTAAATCAGTTAAACTGAATATTTGAGCAGAATTAGACAGAAAATCGGCTTTGGTAGATATGTGTTAGATATAAATGGTAAGAGGAATTGTTGTTATGTGAAAGATGTATGTGTCAAAATATGTTAAGATAGGTCGTCAAGATAAGATACATAGTTATTGAGATATTTGACTAAGTAAAAGCTAAGTATATTAAAATTTGGGTAAATGTGAATCGAACAATATATAAAGCTACCTTGAAGAAGTATTTTTTTTTTTGAAGACAGTGGAGGGAACGGGGGAAGTCCCCAAATAGAGAAGTTAGAAACAAGAAATATACAAAGATAGATATTGGTTAAGGTTTGTATATGTTTTCTTTATGTTTTTATTGCTGTTATTGTTTCGAATGTTGATTATGTTTATTGTTGATTATGTTCAATGTTGATTTTGTTTTTTATTGTTTCTTATCTTTTGTGTTGATGTTGTATTTTGTTTTCTCTTTGTCTTATTGGAAAATAATAAAACCTTATAAAAAAAAAAAGCGCATTATGTCTGGGGTTGCACACTGCTCTGTGGAGCAGGAGGTTGCATTGGGCTCCTTTGAGAGTGTTGTAAACAGAAATCTGCCCTTATTCCCTTATGGGAACACAAGAGCCCTTATAGAGTCCTTTGTAGGTTCTCCATCGGTAGGAGAGAATAACAGAGGTCAACCAGAGAATATTGAGAAGCAAAGCAGCTAGTAAGCCTGATCTTTATTAAAGCAGTTACTACCGGGTGCTCCACTCACACACAGGAAATTGGAGGAGGACCCTGAACCAAGGTGTGTCTGCCCTTATATAGACATTAAAATTGCCTGCCCTGGAGTCCAAGACCACCCCCAGAAACATCATACAAGGGGTGTAACCCAGAAGGGGTGTAACCCAAGATCACCCCCCGCCCATACATCATACCTACATCACAGAAGAGGTGGTGTACAGAAATCTGAGTGTGTTGTTTATCTCCTGTCTACCAGGTTATCTTGATAATGCTTTATCAGAATGCCTTCTCTGGGTAGGTGGCCATTCCTTTGACATGATAAATAGTTCCTGAATCTCTTAGGCATATTGATAGTGTGCTCAGGTTAACAGATACTTGCCAGACTGCATTTACAGGGAGGTGTAAGTCCCTACTGTCCAAGGACAATGGAAAGCTTTTCCCATTTTCTTTCTCCTTGCAGAGAAATATTTGAGGTCAATTTGGAAGAGTCAAAATGGCTTTGGGATTGTTCTCCTGCACTATTTCAGACACGTGGTTTATATAATTGTGTATGTGTTTGCCTTGTACATTTATGAACATTTATTGTATCATCGAGAACTCTGCTTAACAATCCTGAGGCGTTTACGTACATGTGCTTGCTAAGGTTTTCTGAAAAAGGGAAATGCAGAAAGTGGTGGTGAGGCCTGTAAAGATGATTGCAAAAGCAGGCCCGGGCAGGAGGCAGCTGGGTACATTTGCCTTGGGCCTTGGGCAACAAATATATGGAAATAATAAGACCAATATTCTTTGCATGAAATATAAGACCTGAGAGAGGAAAAGCACAAACTTCCTTACTGTTTCCCTTACTGTTACCTTGGGGTGGGGGTGGGGGGGGGCAATTCTACTGCCCAATCTCAGCTACGCTAAAAATTATGCATTTCCTATGTTGTTTTCTATGGGTAGCAATCTTTCTCCCACAAGGGAAGTCCCAAAAAATAAATAGAAATAAAATAGAAATGAACCAGCAAGCCCTTTCTGGAGACAACGAGTACATCACTTTTATTATTTGTAATCTCCATGACTTGTATACTTCCCTCCTCTCAATGCTAATCATAGCTGTGACAAAGCCCTGAAAAGTGCTACCAGGAGTTTCTCACAGAAGGACCAGGCACTTATATCTCACAGATCAGCTTCTGATATTTAAATAAATAAATAAATAAATACACCACCCTAGGTGGGCATTTTATCTTGCTAATGGTGGAAATGGGCCCTGGTTGGGTAGGGAGGACTGAATCCAGGGAAGCCCAGGTTGTTTGGCAATATGGCCGCCCTGCTGATGGGACATGTAAGAAGTATTTTCCAGTTGGCAAGGGGAGATGTTCAGCCCCTACCAAAGTTAGTTTTGCTCATAGAAGATCGTGACAGGCCCTGGACCTTTCTCAAAAACAGGTTTATTTTTGCAATTTAGAGGAACATGATAAATGGGTAAATATTTAGTGCTGTCAATCACTTCATCCCACATAAATGACTTTTTGAGGGAATTTGGAAACATTGCTGTTTGCCCAGGCATAGGAATGTTGAGCAGTCCTGATCCTGGCAACCCTGAAATTATCGGCTGGTAGAATGTTTTCTTTTAAATTGTTGTTAGAAGTGCTTTTAAAAATGCTTTTAGAATATAATTAGTGATATTATTGTTAATGTGTTTGCCACCCTAGTAATAATAATAGTAATAGTAATTATTATTAACGATAATAATAGTGATATTGAAGGAAGCTGACATTGGAAACTAGAATTATAAGACGAAGAAATAAATGACAAATAAAAAATAAAAATAAAGTAGCCTTGCCTTTGGTGGGCAGGGAATCTTAAGACCATTTTCAAGTTTGCCTGTTGGAAATGTTTATCAACACATTTAAGGAGATACATTTTCATTTTGCTTATGGGAATAGAATTGCATTTGGAGTTCACCAACACTTTTCTTGTTCTAGATTTTATCAATTGCTGTCTTGGAGCCAAAGCTTTCTTTCTCCTCATGAAATTCAAGCATCCATTAAAGGTAAGGTAAATCTGCAAACACATGCGGGGGAGGCTCATCTGGACTCCAGTTTTTAGTTTTTGTGAATTGCTTAGAGGCTCTGTTTACAACTAGGCAGTATATGAATAAAATAAACTAGTACTTTGTTCAGTAGATTACTTAAGGGAATATCTTAGAACCAGTTAGCGACAGCCGTATTTAAAGAAAAAAGTGGTGCCATCAATATAAAAACCTAAGAAGAGGTTTTATTGCCTCCAACTTTATTGCCTTCAGCTGTTTGAGGCAATAAAGCCATAAGTTGCTTACTTTCAGGTGAGAAGCTACTGTATTTGCATGAAATATTCCCTATGTAAATTTATCTTATGAAACAGGAAGTAGTAGCTTTTCATCCTCCCCCCCCCCCACGTGGGGCTTCTCTGACACTTTCAACTTCCTATGCAAAAATAAGGGAAAGTCACATTGGGATGTAAAGAGCCTTTAACACTAGAAGAACAAGTAGGCATATTTCCTTTTTCCTGAAGTGGAGGATATCCATGGATCTTCTACTCGCTCCACTAGATTTGACCAATCAGATTTGAACAAGTGTTCAGGAGACTAAGGTAACAGCCCTTCCCTTTCAGTTCCTTCCTGCGTAGTCTGACAGGGGGCACTTCAAAGGAGCTGCCATCTTTTATATTAGCAGCTGGGCGAGGGGATTGCACCTGCCAAACTATTCAGTTTGCCTATTTCTATCCCTCATCAGGGGGACATAGGGTGGAAAGAGAAACGATTTTTTTTAAAAACGGCAGTTTTTGAGAAAGTTTAAATGGACTGTGGACGCCGTGGCTACAATTTTCTTGTCCAGGCAGGAGAAGACATCCTTGCATTATCAATGACTCTGAAAGGCGCTTGAGCACACACAAGCAGGGGATGTGCATGGAATTCGGAGCCCAGAGAGCGAAAAAGCACTCATGGATAGTGTGATTCTCTCCTCAGAGCTCAGGAAGCAAGGTGCCCCTGTGGTGGTGTAAGCCCGGGGAGCTGGCTGAGCCCAACATGATAGGTTTTAAAAAATAAAACGGGTTGGGATATCAGTTTATAAAGCTTGGAAGCTGGAGCTGTCTAGAGTTCCTCAGCTCCACTACCCATTCTGTCTCATTCATACACCACTAGCATTGCTTTAAGGGGGGAAAATAAAACACAGAAATAAAGCAAAGCAGGCTGTTTGCTTACAGCAACTACATATTCACAAGGATGACTACAAATTGTACACTACATGATTGGAGCTACTTTTGTGGTATCCTTGTGCAAGAAAGAGGGAGAAGAGAACGAATGTGCAGGAGGAAGGGGCAGAGCTTAGGTGGGAAACCACAAAGTATATTTTATCCTGTAATCTGTTACTATCAACCCTGCCATCTACTGACTGGAAACATGCAAGGCTGCATATACACAGCACAATATTCTGTTTTCAAGTCTATTCCCAAAGAAAAACCTCAAGTTCAGCTCTTACTAAAATTCTTACAGGTTGATTCCAGCTGCTAGTCACATTTAAGGCCAGCTCTTTGACATACACAATGCCCATTTACCATGGCTGTAGGAATGTAATCTCCCCACTACACTGATTTGCTAGAAATTTCCATATAGCATTTCCTTTCCTTTCTTTCAGATGGCTTCCAAGAGATTTGCAAGGATGCTTGTTTTCACTATGGCTTTGGTTTGTTTTTTCTGTTTATATGCCAAGCTGGGCACTTTCGAAATCTGTATATTCTGTGAGACGAAGCACGAGGTTTTTCCCTTTAAGGGAGATGGACGTTTTTTAAGAAGGCCTCAAATGAATTGCAGACGGAATCCACCATTCCTGGTCATTCTTGTGACATCATCTCACAAACAATCCAAAGCCCGGATGGCTATCCGTGAGACATGGGGCAGAGAAAGAATAATAGACAACAAACTTATTGTGACCTATTTTCTCCTGGGAAATACCTTCACTGCTGTTGACCAGCATGCTATTGGTTATGAGAACAAAAAACATAGAGACATTATCCAGAAGGATTTTCTAGATTCCTACTACAATTTAACATTAAAGACTATTATGGGCCTTGAATGGATTCACAAATTCTGCCCACAAACCAGCTTTGTGATGAAAACAGACTCAGATATGTTTGTGAATACCTACTATCTCACTGAACTTCTTCTAAAGAAAAATAAGAAGGTTAGCTTCTTCACTGGCTTTTTAAAAGAGAATGAACATCCAATACGAAAACTGATAAGTAAGTGGTATGTGAGTGAAAAAGAATATTCAGGAAACTTGTACCCTCCATTTTGTTCAGGGACTGGTTATGTTTTGTCTGCAGATGTTGCTAGTAGTGTATATAAAATTGCCAAAGAAGTTCCTTATTTTAAACTAGAGGATGTTTTTGTAGGCATGTGCCTCGCTAAACTCGACATCAAACTGGAAGAACTTCATTCAGAACAAACATTCTTCCCAGAGAGGGTTGAATTTTCTGCTTGTCGTTTTAGGAAAATTGTGACAAGCCACTTTGTCAGACCTCATGAGAATCTTATCTACTGGGATGTACTGGAGCGGTCCCTGGATGAAAATTGTCATCCAGGGACCTATCCAGGTGGCTGATAGGTTTCAACAGAGGCACAAAACTGCATAGAACATAAATCCTGAAACTTTTGCTTAGATACTGAAGTCAAACCTATTTTAGATAAGGAGATGCTGACATTGCTTTTTACAACCCAAGCCTATGCTTGTTTGTTTAGGAGTAATGTTTACTCCCAGGTAAACAGCCTGAAAAACCGACTGCAGCAGTATGCCAAAGAGGATAGGGCTCCTGAACTGATGGATAGTTGTGAAGAACAAGGAATTTCAGCAGGTGTAGCTTGCCGAAGAAGCTTCATGAGCCTTACATGCTGAAATTCCATCTTCTCCACAATTATTAATGGTGTAGGAGCCCTGCCCTCCTTTGTATCTGGCCACTCTAGTTCCATAGCAGGCTGTGCAGCAGGAGAGTTGCTCTGGTGGTAGGCACACTTCATAGCAATATAATGAGTCACCATACTCATCTTCAAGATTGTTGACTAGCTCTTTAAACAGGCACTGTTCAGCCCCTGAGTTTTAATAAAGTTAATGCGTGAAACAACTTTTGTCCCAACATGTTTCATACATGTTTGTGCACACATTCTCCTGGTGGATCATACTGTTAAATGTGATCAATTCACTTGTGTCAGTATTGAGACACTTCATTTCTTTCTTTCTGATCGAAGAGTAGGATCCAAAGGGGTGTATTGTAAGTCATGATGTCAGAGAATTTTGACGGAAGCAGAATTTGCTGATATTTGCTTATTTGTTCCACTTCTGCAACAGAAATGAATCCACATAATATGTGTAGTATTTGCTATCGTTTTCAGCCCACAAATGATACACAATGAGTTTCCTCCCATTTGCATTGCATTTTCTTTGTATTTCTATGGTGTGGCATAACTTAATAACATTGTAATTATGTAATTAGTTACAAAAATGTGACTTACCATATTATTATTTATTAAATTTGTATACTGCCCTTCATCTGAAGATCACAGGGTGGTTTGCAATATAAAAACACAAAATTAGAACACAAAATACATAACAAAACAGCAATAACAAACCAATAACCCCCTCTCACAAACACTTTTAAAAGATACATTGTTTAAGCAGCCAAATACCTAGTTATAGAGAAATATTTTCACCTGGCACCTAAAGATATGTAATGAAGGTGCCAGATAAGCCTCCATGGAGACACCATTCCACAAGTGGGGAGCCACTGCAGAAAAGGCCTGTTCTTGTGTTGCTACACCCCAGGCCTATTGTGTATTATTTTATGTATTATTTTATTAATTTGGATAATTAACTAATTCTGTAAAATTTTGAGACAACAGACAACAAGACTGATATTATATTTTTTGGCAGAAGATGAACTGTAGTGAAAGAAAAACAGCACTGCATGCAACCAAATCTGAGTGGAATGGAGAACGATGCCTTCTGACATGCCTAGTAAAAAGCAAAGGAGTTTCAAAGACTCCTCTCTGAAAGCAGCTCCCCCTGAGATGCTATAAACCACTCAGGGGACTTGTGAAAGTGGCATCTGATGCAGTTCAATAAACTTCTCTCTCTCTCTCTCTCTCTCTCTCTCTCTCTCTCTGTGTGTGTGTAATTCCAACGCAAAGCAGGTGTTTTACATAGAAAATTGCTGTTGGTAGGGAAGGTACATTAGGTAGGCTGTCATTACGAGAGCAAAAAGAAAATAAAGGGAGGGAAAGTATTGAAAAGCCCAGATTAACCTACCATGTTATACAAGCTTTCAGTTTCTTGTACTTATCCAAAGGCAACTGCCTTCTGGCACTTACAGTTTATTCACTAAGTCTGAGTGCGACTCTTCTGAATTAAGTACTTTAAACATAAGTCCCACTGATTTTAATGGGAGTGCACCTGTTGAAATCAAAGTATTGACTAATGCCTACTAGTTATCACAAATATCACCTGCTACTCTCTCAACCAACAGCAATACTCTCTTTGCCTCCTCCTCCATCTATCATTCACTCCATCTCTATAGACCATCTTCAGTCTGTTTCTGATGGCGAATCACCTGAAAGCCTGCACATGCATGCATCCAAAGAGCAATCACTGTCTGCTGCTAGAACAGGCATGGCCAAACTTGGCCATCCAGCTGTTTTGGGACTAGAGGAGAGGGGGACACATTTCAACAATTTTTACTTAAGAATTATTTGTGAAGTAATTCTGCTTTAAAAACTAAAGTTCTAAGTACCATTAACTAAATTCATACTTGAGGTATCCTCTCAATTTTTGCCGTAGTTTCTAGACAAAGGCAAAATACCAAATTTTACATTTTTAATGAAGCATGTACTTTGTTGAAATCTGCCCCTCCCGGGGAGCAGTTATCAACAGGAGGTGGGGTACATTTCAACAATAGAAAAAAATCTAATTTCATACATTTTACCAAAATAAACTTTATTCACAAAATAATATAGTGGGCAAATTAATATAGTGGATTGATTTAGGTCCTATCTACATTATTTTATCTTTAATTAAATCAAAATTTATGGAAAATGTCATTGCAAATATAGCTCGAGCTGTTCCTCTGCTTCAATTTGGTTGAGGCAGTTTCATTTTAATATCACTTCGTTCTATGCTACTAATGTCCTCCTTTTCGGGAAAATAAAATTTCCAAGAATCTTCCTTCTTTCTCATAAACCTTATAGCCCTCTTCTTCTCTTTCTTCAATTTTCCCTACAAACAGTACTTTTTTCTTCTTTCCACAAAATTCAACGAGAACAAAGTCATTAACTTCTATTAAAATATCAGTTATTTCAAACTCCGTTTGTTTTCCAAGTTCTGTAGTAGTAGACATCAAAAAGTCTTCACACTCTGATTCATCGTGTAAAGAAACATCATTTGCGGGCACACTGTCAGAAGATTAAAAAAACAACAATTTTTTTGTTGACCGACTTAAGTTTGGTTTTATTAGAGACTAATTTCCTTTTCTTTTCAATCTTTTAAGGGTTTCTTCTTCAATGCAATTCTTTTCAGGTGTTTCGGTCAATATTTTTGACTTCCCTTTTTTCCTTCCACCCTTTTTTGCTTTGGCAACTGCTTTCGGGTAAGGCCTCACATCTACAGGCGTTACTACTCTAGGCTCATTAGGTTTATTTTCAGTTACCCATGTCGGTGTACAGAAAGTAGGATTTTCTTTACTTGTGCTTGGGAGACTTTCTGTTGTGCACCTTTCTTCAGCAATTGAATCACCAGGAAGAACTTCACCAGAATAAACAGGAGCTTGCTGAACAGGTATGTCAATGACAGAAGAAGGTTCACAGTCTTCATCAGTGAAAACCAGACGGGAAAATGGCCAGGTGCCAGTTTTTTGGAAGGCCGCAGTGATGTTTTTGTTTGTAAATGAGGCAGCATATGCAGTATTTGCTAATGCAGCCAGGTTATGTATGCTAAAGGTCTTGCCTGGGTTTGATACCATCCAATCATTTTGCGCTACACTCAACTTGGATTTGAATGGTCCTAAGACTCCAACATCCAAAGGCTGGAGACGGTGAGAGCAATGTGGAGGGAATGTCACTAGAACTATACCATTATCCTTTGCAAACAGCACAGCATCAAGTGTACAGTTACTTTCATGATTGTCCATGACCAAAAGTATTTTGTTGTCTGCTGAACAACAAGTATGCTTTTTAATGTCCTTGAGAACCTCCAGAAACAGACGTCCACTCATGTATCCACTTTTGGGACTGTTAACTAAACCTAAACTAGTGGTGGTGCCCCAAATAACATCGAGTCGTGGAACCTCTTCCTCGGGAAAATAAATGTAGGGGGGACTGTATTTCCTAAAGCATTGATTATCACACACATGGTAATCATGCTCCCATGCTTGCCAGAAACTGCCTGTCCTACCTGACGAGCTCCTAGCTTGGCAACAACGTTAGGAGCTTGAACAACTGTTAACACTCCAGTTTCATCCAGGTTGTAGATCTGTTCAGCTGTAAAAGAACCAGACTTAACAGCTCGCTCATAATTGTCGAAACACTCAGCAACATTGGCTTTATTTAAAGCTGTAGCTCTTGCTACGCTGGTGTTTTCTGGTTTTCTTCATGTAAGCTTTGGATGACGCTTCATGAAACCCTTAACTCAGTCAATTCCAGAAGTTTTATTTTCGTCCCAGGTACTTGGAATTTTTGAGCTGAGATGCTTTGCATAATCATAGGCAAGTTGTCGAACTCGTCTGTAGGTTAGACCATAATTAAGAACTGAACATTTAATTATATAATCACAAAGCAGGGTTTCTTGCTCGACATTAAAAACTTGTTGGCTTGTGTATTTCGAGCTGTAGCATTTTATGTTAGTTGTATATCTACTGGTTTCATCATCAAGATAATTAATTGCCTTGCTTTTTTTTAATCTATAAAATAAAGCCGAAAAGTTCATTCCAAATAAGTCTGCTGCTGCTGCTCGTAGAGACATGCCATTTTGGACCGCTTCCATTGCTTTTTTAATGTCTTCTTCACTAACCTCTGGTTTAGTACGCTTCTTAGATGTTCACACCATTTTTTATAATCTGAAAGAGCCAAAATAATGGGGCTAAGCATTTTAATTATTAGGATCTTAATATTGAAATACATGTCTTAAACTGTATGAAAAGTAACATCTTAAACTTTTCAAATCTCCTAAATTTATACTTTATTTTTTAATTCAAAAACAAATAATAAATTGTCTTGAATATTTTAAGTGATTATTAAAATTTTAAGAGGAAAAAAGATTTTATTTATGCTTCTAATGAGTTCTTTTTAAAAAAAAATTCTATTTAAAGCAACAGTAGGCCTAACAAAACAAAGTTGAGTGTTTTAAATGTAACAACCCTGATTAGGCCTAATAGTCCTATAGACTGTTATAGGCCTAGGCTTATCATGCTTCATGTAGCCATAAACTGTAGCCTAAAATTATCCTGAAACTTTTAAATCCAAGCTAGGTGTTGATCTAAAAAATTACAAGTCAATTTTCATAATTACTTAACTGAAAAATGGTAAGGGACACCTTTCAACACTGTTGAAAGGTACCCCCCTAAGCTCTGTTGAAATCTGCCCCTGGTGCAGCCATTTTGGTTAAAGTATTGTCAACCATTTTAGAAAAATACTTGTGACTTATTGATAGTGTATTTAGAAGCATAATTAAATAAACTATTAGGTGAATAAATATAACTTACCTGATTAAAAGATTACTGGTTGATTAACTGTTTCAAAATCAAAGTTCCCTTTTCACTTTTGGGGTGTTAGAACTTGATCCACTGAGTAACACAACAGTTGTAAAAAGAAATGGCTGAAAACTAAATGTCAGCAGTTACTCATACTAAAAGCTTATTGGCTGGTATATTGGCCAATCATTGTGCAGTATTAGAAGTCAGATATTCCAGTTGTTGAAAGGTGCCCCATGTTGAAATGTACCCCCCTCTCCCCTACAACTCCCACCATCCCTAGCTAACAGGACCAGTGGTCAGGGATGATGGGAATTGTAGTCCCAAAACAGCTGGAGGGCCAAGTTTGGCCATGCCTGTGCTGGAACAACCCTTCACAGCACCAGTGTGTTCCACCTAATGATGGAGACAGATCTGGGTAATAGCTGAATTTTACATATTTTTTTTAAAGGTACAATCAACCATTGTAGGTTTCTTCCCAGTAGTCCTATAACCTAAGCCCTATTTGGGTATTCATCTACAATCCTCTGAGTCAGGAGCACTTGCTTACCCTTTGCCCACCATGACATCTGAGAAATCCAGCTCATGGGACCATCATCCTCTCATAGGGCAGGCTTCAGACATCCTTCCAAATGCACAAATGCCGTTGGGGAGAGACTGCCATGGGGTTTGACAGTATAAGTGGAGCAAACAAGTGAAGTCCTGCTCTCCTGGTTCACACAATGGTAATCGTGAAGTCATTTGAATGGCTTCTACTTCCTCCCACATGGCATCATAATGCTGTGACTAACCACCTCTGTTCCCTTATTATTTGTGAGATGGTAGAATGTAGCCTACCAATCATTTACTGAGAAGCTTGATAGAGAATCTGTCTTGGAGGACTCATCTCTGTGAAGAAACATTGCATTATGTATTTTCTTCCTCGACATATGGATTTGCTTTAGGTGTCGCTTTTGAAATAATGCCTGCTATGCTCCTTTTCAATATTAGCTGTTAAGTCCCAGTGGATTCACTCTAGTCCATGCAAACTTGTTGGAGCTTATTTCTGTAATTCTGGTGTATCATCCCCAGTCTTGCTACAAGTTAGTTTTACTTTCAGCAAGTAGAGTCAATTCAATATAGGAAATTTAAGATGTGCTACATTTTCAATTTAACCCTTAGATCAGTGTCTAGCAATTATTTTATTTTGATATTTGGATCTGGCTCAAGCATACAAACAGAGGAAAACCTAAGCCCTCAGTTTGGATGACTGAGTAGCAATCTCCCCCCCCCCCAATACCTGTTATCTGATTAAACAGCAGAATAATAAACAATAGCATCATTAGCAAGAAAGATAGACAAAATCATAAAGTCATCCCCATGCTCAAAACCAGGGCCAGCCAACTTATGAGGCAAGGTCAGGTGACCACCTCAGGTGGAGGGGCCACCCAGGGCAGAAGATCCCAATGTCGATCTTTCTTCCCTGCCCGCGCCCTTGTTCCTGATCTAGATCTTCCCTCACACCTGCCCTAGTGGGGGTCGGGTGTCATTTTGGGATCTGCCTCAGGTGTCAAAATGTCTTGGTCTGCCCTGCTTGAAACTGTCCACCAGGTCTAGATGTACCAACAGAAGTCCATGTCCTTTGGGCCTTATTCAAAGTTAATTCAAGGATGCAGTCAGTGTAATGGCTTTAAATGTCCCATAAAGATGCAAAACATGAGAACCCTGCAATGTAAATGTTCCAGCAAGTGTCAGCAGCGCATTTTGGTGCATTGCAGACATTTCAGCTAACCCATGCCAACAGCAAATTTGTATTCCAACCAGCAGGTGGCAGCAAAGATTGGTCTCAAATCACCTTTAAGTCTTGTAGCTCCCTTTAGTCTCTGTAAAGGTAAAGGGTAAAGGGGCTTCTGACCATTAGGTCCAGTCGTGTCCGACTCTGGGGTTGCGGCACTCATCTCGCTCTATAGGCCAAGGGAGCCGGCGTTTGTCCGCAGACAGCTTCCGGGTCATGTTGCCAGCATGACTAAGCCGCTTCTGGCGAATCAGAGCAGTACAAGGAAACATCGTTTACCTTCCCGCCGGAGCGGTCCCTATTTATCTACTTGCACTTTGATGTGCTTTCGAACTGCTAGGTGGGCAGGAGCTGGGACTGAGCTCACCCCGTCACAGGGATTCGAACTGCCGACCCTCTGATCGGCAAGCCCTAGACTCTGTGGTTTAACCCACAGCGCCACCTGGGTCCCTGTAGTGCCAGCCAATCACGGGTACAAGCAAACTCCTAGCTGCTACTGTGACTCAAACCTCCATCCAAATAATGATTTCAGCCAGGAAGGATAGAGCCACCTACCATGATTTTAGCCAATAGGAATTGCAGTATAGGAGCTCCTGTAGGAACTTTACCACAAAGGGTTAACAGATCATATGTATTAAATAGTGGGTGGACATAGCAGACGACACAGTGGTTCTCCAAGCAGCTCTGTTTATTCTCATGCTGGAACAGAACTGAACTGAAGGGCTCAGCAGCCTGCTTATATAGAACTCAGCTACAAGCAACAGTAACAACTTTCTGTAGTTACCCAATCCCTGAACGTCACTTTCAATCCCTCATTTGCATGTGTGGACCTGAGTGAGAACTGCAGCAGGATGAACTATATACACCCCCCCTAGTGGCCTAGGGTGAGAACTTCAATACATAACAATATGATATGATATGATTGTTGTTGTTTAGTCGTGTCCGACTCTTCGTGACCCCATGGACCAGAGCACGCCAGGCATTCCTGTCTTCCACTGCCTCCCGCAGTTTGGTCAGACTCATGTTGGTAGCTGTGAGAACACTGTCCAACCATCTCATCCTCTGTCGTCCCCTTCTCCTTGTGCCCTCAATCTTTCCCAACATCAGTGTCTTTTCCAGGGAGTCTTCTCTTCTCATGAGGTGGCCAAAGTACTGGAGCCTCAGCTTCAGGATCTGTCCTTCCAGTGAGCACTCAGGGCTGATTTCCTTAAGAATGGATTGGTTTGATCTTGCAGTCCATGGGACTCTCAAGAGTCTCCTCCAGCACCATAACTCAAAAGCATCAATTCTTCAGCGATCAGCCTTCTTTATGGTCTAGCTCTCACTTCCATACATCACTACTGGGATATGATAGCCATCTTCAAATATGGTAGCCATCTTCAAATATCTAAAGGGCTGTCATACGGAAGATGGTGCAAGCTTGTTTTCTCCTGCTCTTGAAGGTACGTTCCGAACCAATGGATTCAAGTTACAAGAAAGAAGATTCCGACTAAACATCAGGAAGAACTTCCTGTTTGACATTGGAATGGACTCCCTTGGAAGGTGGTGGACTCTCCTTCCTTGGAGGGTTTTAAGCAGAGTTTGGATGGCTATCTGTCATAAATGCTTTAGTTGAGATTCCTGCATTGCAGGGGGTTGGACTAGATGGCCCTTGTGGCGGATTAGTGTCTGCTGAGGATTCCGGTACATTGGGGGTTAAAATATCCCTCCAATGATTGGCAGGTGTTCTTTGAGAGGCGGAACTAGATTGTGTTGGAAGACAAAAGGGGAACAACTGTTAGGAGGTGTCAGTTGGGGAAGAAGACGGTTGGAAAGGGGGAGAGGGAGTTAGTGGAGGAGTGGGAGGTTAGGTTAGGAGGGATGGAATTTGTTATCAAGTCTCTGTCTCATAAAGAAAGTAATGCGCTTTAAGATACCGGTGAAATCCATGTTCTCAGGTTAATAAATAAAGTTTAATGTGCTTACACGTCAATTGGCTCCAGCAGTGTGTCAATTCTTCCAGTTGTGTGACTATGAAGAGAACCAAGCTTCCCTGGGGACAGGAAAGGAAGCTAGTTCAAATACTTCCGAGATACAAAGGGCTAGTCAGTGAAGCCAAGAAAGCCACAAAGCAGTGCTGTCAAGTATCCCATTTTCCCTGGGATTCTCCCTTATTTTAAGCAGTTTCCCGCTGCTCTCCCTTATTTTTTATTTCCCTTAAATTTCCCGTTTTTAATGGAAGCAGCTCCTCCCCTGCTGGCCAGGGACTGGGTGGGAAGACCTCGCCTACTTGGAGAGAAAAGCCTCAGCCCTCAAAGCAAGTGGGAGCCGTTTCCCGTCCTTACAGGGGGGTGTATTCCTCCCCCTGCATCAGCCCCTATCCGTTGCCGCCGAGCCCCTCAGCCGGCCAATAGGGTTAGCTGGCGGGCGGAGCCTGGCTGCCTTTGAGCAGCTGCTGCTTCCTGTCCTGTTTTGATGGGATCAGACAAGAAGATGGCTGCCCTCCTCTTTGCTGGCTGCCCTCCTCTTTGCTCCACTCCGAGCCCAAGCCCGCTTGGAGTTTACATTGCTGCTCCGCCCACTTTTGCTTCTGGCTCCGCCCACCACTGACATATGACTGTCCCCGGGATAGGTGAGACTGCTGATCCCTTATTTTCAAATCCAAAACTTGACAGCTATGCCACAAAGTTGCCTGAAGGAGAGGCTAACTGGAGCAGTAAGGATCCATGAGAGGGAGACCCCCACTGGTGGTAAGGTGGTAAGAGGCTTTAGATAAAATGCCCTGAGGTAACCTAGAGCCAAGTCTTCCTTTGTGAAACTGGAGGTTTACGTCTGTTTTTGCCGAAAGAACTGTGGGAACCACTGTCGGAGTATTAGTGACTCGGTTTCCTCACAGCACTCAGGGTTCCTTCCAACTCTACAATTCTATGATTTCATGATTCATCCTGAAGCAATTACTAGAACTATGGTCATGCACTTGCAAAAGCAATCAATCAGCTCTTTGGTTAACACAATAGTAACATATTTAGTGGTGGATTTATACTGGACTGTCTGCACATCTTCCACTTTATTCATTGTTCTGTGATGAGTCCCCAGTGCTACAACATTACTGCCTTTGGAAAGGGCACTCTTGCACTATACCAAAAGCGGAACAACCCCCTGCCTCCCACATCCTGGAACATTTGTGATAGAAAAAATTACAGGGTTTTAATAAGAAGCTATGAGACAAGCAGTATGCCACCCTGAAACTTTTATAAATGCAAACAGTCTGGAGAGTGGCATCACATATAGAATCATAGTATAATCAAGTTTCAAGGCACCATGAGAGTCATTATTCCAACATTCTGCAGTGCAGGAATCTTTTGCCCACCATTGGACTCGAAACCACGACCCTTATTCTTCAAGGATTAGAAGAAAACTAGAGATTGCTTAATACCTTCATGAGCACAACTCTTCATGAATGCACAATTAAAAGGACACATGGAGAGGGCCCCTAGTGTGCTCTTTTGAAGTGTGTACTGGTAATTTGTATAGGACTATTTCAGGGACCAGATAGAGTGGGTGGGTGTATTATGTATGGGGGGTTTCTGGCTGGAAATTCAACAGTCTCCTTCCCTGCTAACAGTGGACTACCCTGAATAGAAACCTTCTCCCACTCAGCCACAGCCACAGTCCCCCCCCCCCCCAACAGTATGGAGTAATATATTGTATTGGCACAGGCAAGTCAATTTTTCAATGTTTCAAAAGTAAAATGATAAGAAATCCAGGCCGTCCAAATAAGACTTGAATTAGAGGACCAAGTCCTGTCTTTGCTGCTATTTTTTGTCTGGTGAGATGGCATGCAGGTTAAAATCCTGGATTCTTCCCCTGTTTTCTTTGAGCTGCTTTCAGTTCCATCATGTGGGAGAGAATAAAAAAGCACTTTCAAAACGAACCAGCAAGCTCCATTTCTGAACAATAGAATTGTGTCTTGGGCTGTGACTCACCTCATTGCCTGCCAAAATGGAGTGTGGGAATGGGCTTGGGTCTTGCAAAATGATGGGGTGGAATATTGCCTGCACATGTTTCTCTTTTTATGTACGTAGGTTATGTTCTTATGTTTAATTCATTAATTCAGCAATCATCAGCATATTATGGCACTGCTGAAATAATTTCACTGGCTGCCAATTAGAGGTATGAGGAAGTTCCTGGTGCTGGATCTGGGGTACAAAACCCTAGGTCATCTCACCCCTTATATACCTAATCGATCACTGAGCTCTGCAGGTAGGGGTGTCCTGCAGATTCCACCTTATTAAGAGGTCCATCCTGCGCAATAAAGGAATTGGACCTTTCATATGGTAGCCCCTTCCCTTTGGAGTCTCAACCCCCACCATTGAATATCATACATTTATTTTGTCTTCAAAACCTATTGAGGACCTTCCTCTTTCAACAAACCTTTTACGCTGAAATCTTACCACAGTCTGCATCTGTACTGGAACTATTGAAAAACTCTTTATAGGCAAAATGTTTTTAAAATGTTTGTATTACTTTTATATATGGAATTGTTTTTAATATCAACCTGCTTCTAGAATCATAGAACTGTAGAGTTGGAAAGGATCAGGGGGGGGGGTCCTACTCCAACCCCCCACAATGCAGGAAACTCAATTAAAGCATCCATGAGAGATGGCTATCCAACCTCTGCTTAAAAACCTCCAACAAATGAGAGTCCACAACCTCCTGAGGGAGTCCGCTTTAATTGTGTTTTGCACTATTGTATACTTTACTGTTGCAACCCATCCTGGGACCTTGCGGTAAGAAATCTAACAAAATAAAAATGGAATAAATCAACAAAAAGAGTTAACGTGCATCTCATGCTTGTGTAATACAGTGGTACTTCTGGTTGCGAATGGGATCCGTTCTGGAGGCCCGTTCGCAACATGAGCAGAGTGCAACCTGAAGTGCCGTGTCTGCGCATGTGCGTGGCGCAATTTGGCGGTTCTGCGCATGCTCAAAGCACCGAACCCGGAAGTAACCCATTCCGGCACTTCCGTGTTCAATGTGTTTGTATCCCGTGACGAATGCAACCTGCAGCGAACGCAACCAGAGGTATGACTGCAATGAGCTTTTGAGATGCTCAGTAGTTTGTGATTTGGCTCCTCTGGAGTTTGGGGAGCCTGGATTTAACCCCTCTGCTTGCACTTTATTGTGTTAGCCTCCCTGAGCCCGGTTCTGGCCAGGGATGGCGGGGTATATAATAATAATAATAATAATAATAATAATAATAACAACAACAACAACAACAACAACAACAACAACAACAACAACAACAACAATTTCACTTCACTTGTGGCCTGATTGTAGCATGAATTGTGGCCCGCTCTTTGGCCATTGGGCCCCCGCCCTTAGCAGCTTTGAAAAGGATGGAAGCCCTCCAGGATCTGAGATGCAGCTAAGGGTTGTACAGTGGCACCTCAGTTTTTGAATGCCTCCTTACTCGAACGTTTCGGAACTCAAACGCCAAAAACCTGGAAGTAAGTGCCTCAGGTTTTCAAACAGGTAATGTGACTTTTGTTTTGAGTTTTCTGTATTGAGGCTTGTGTTTTGAGGCTTCCGTTTTCGGTTTTCAAATGTTTCGGTTTTTGAACGGGCTTCCAGAATGGATTAAGTTTGAAAACCGAGGTACCACCGTAGTATACTTGAGGCTAAGAGTGAGTCTTTGGCTTGTACTACTTCTTTACTCTACCTTTTCCTACTGGACTGCAGAGGACCATGGCGAAGAGAATGTTGGGGCAAACTGAGGGGTTCATTATTTTCCTCAGTAGCAATTGAGGCAATTCTGCAAAGTATGGGGGAAACACTTGAAGATTGCCATGTCCCTCCCACCTCCCCTGACAGGGATCTTGTGACTTTAATAAAGTATAGAGTGTTAGGCAGCAATATAGCAAACAGAGTATGTTCTCTTCCCACATAGAGATGCAGTAAGGGGGAAAGTGACACCAGATGAATTTTTCACATGCCATGCTAGTCATGAAAGTGCTAGAGCAGGTGTAGGCAACCTAAGGAACCGTGGGCCGGATGTGGCCCAATAGCCTTCTCAATCCAGCCCATGGACAGTCTTGGAATCAGCGTGTTTTTACATGAGTAGAATGTGTGCTTTTATTTAAAATGCATCTCTGGGTTATTTCTGGGGCATAGGAATTCGTTCACCCCCCCCCCCCGGCCCACGGCTGAAAAAAGTTGCTGTGCTAGAGCAAGGCTTGATCATTTTGCTTCCTCCCTTTTAAAAAGAATCTCCTGGCGCCTGCTGAGCTGCTGAACATTGCTTCATTACGGCAATAGGTGTCGTTGTTTCCACACCTACTCAGTTCGTCCTGTACCTGCCTTTTACTTTATGTTTTGATGGCATATGTTAATTATTAAAAACCATGGAATATGCACATTGGTTGCACACCTGAGTCTTATCTTTTTTATGAGATAAAAGGTCACTGCAAACAGAGTCGCACAAAAGCCGCATCAGAAACCAGAAGTTGCAGGAAATGCTTTGTGTGGGGCCTTCCAGGGGAATGATATAGAAGCCAGTTGAGAGTTAATCGGAATATTTGGGTGTGTGGCTATATGAGGAGTTACTTGGATGGAAGGGATAGCAACGAACAGATTTTCTTTCTCAGAAGGGACTAAGGTTTTTCATGTGATGATTTACTGGTAAGAAGGTAAGGAACTCTCAGGTCTCTGATAGTCTAATATGGGTGAATGACTGCAAAATGGGTTTACTGATAAAGAATCTGCGATTAAGTACTGATATTTGGAAAACGATGTTTGCTCTCCAAAGTTAAATTAGCAAAATCCAAATGAGAACAGAAAGTAGGAAGTATGATAGTGTAGAGGCCTCTACTTTTGAATGTTACCTGTTTGGCACAGTCTTAGGTATGTTTACTGTGTTTGATGGGGCTTAAAACTTAGTGAAAGTGCTGACAGTTGCAGCTTTAATTTATATGTCTAATCACACACATGTGGAGAGCAACTACTATATAGAAATGTATTTTTCTGTTGATCCCACAGCTCTGAAATCGTCTGCAAATGATCCCTCTTGGCTAATGAAAACCCAGGAAATGAGCTTGGGTAGTCCACCCCTATTAGCACGTTGATCCTATTAGCACGTTGATAATACCAAGGTTGCAGGTTCAATCCCTGTATGGGACAGCTGCTTATTCCTGCATTACAGGGGGTTGGACTAGATGATCCACAGGGTTCCTTCCCACTCTACAGTTCTATGATTCTATTATTCAGGTTGTATATATGTGTAAATAAACCATATATCATAAAGACACTGCCCCCTCCACTGTGCCTAATTGTCCAAAGGGGAACACAGACCCTGTGGAAAGCATGCCACGCCAAGACCCCTGGAATCTCACACCTCTTAGAGATTGGGTGCTTACATGAATCCAGCCCAGGAGCTTTTTTCCCACAACTGCTCACCACATTCCAGAAGGATGTGATCTCTTCTTAATAGTAAAAAACATTATTTAGTGACTGCACATATATGTATGGTTCTCTGTTTATAACCTAGTAAATATACTGCTTTGTTGTTGTTTAATCCATTTGAAGCATGATTGTTTTTGTCTTTGGATTTATAACTTTGAAATACTTGATAAAAAAATATGTGTTTTACAGCAATGCACTGGTGTCCTTTTCTTTTAGGTTCACCGGAAGAGCTTGCTAAATGGATAGATATTGGGAATGGATTTGGCTGGCTTTCAGCCTTTCAGTCTTGCTAACAGGTATTATTACCCTTTTCTCATTTGCCAACCAAAGTGAGGCTTTGGGTGTAACTTGTTTGTTTAGCACTTCTTAGGCCACCTGTTATATAGTAACTCTATGAAATACTAAAACTAAATTTGGCACAAACATTCAGGGTGTCACATTTTAATAACAACCCACCCCCTTCCTCCCTGCCAATTCTCAGTGGAAGAAGGAAAATGCAAAATATTACTCGATGCAAGACTGAAATGTCATATGGAAATAATTTAGTATGGATAGTAAGCTTCCTATACCTCCATTAATTGTTGTCCACATGACTTTTTCCTCCAAATCACTGCCTTCCCACACTTCCCCCGCAGTAAGTCTGGATTTTCTCATACCCCCTTCTTTTCAGAGTATCCCTGTTATGAGAAAATCTGGACTGAGGAAGGGGAAAGTATGGGAAAGTAGAGATTTGGAGGAAAACATCAAAGGGCAATGGAGAATTGGGGGAGGTACAGAAAGCTTACTATCTACATTAAATTACCCTCTGGACGAGCCCTTTGTGTGCACATTCAAGGTCAACATTCTGAATTTCTATTATAAATTCTAACTTGACTTCCACTCTGTTTTCATGGAGGCCAGGAAAGATGCAAAGCAGAATGCAGTGCAATAGCTCCCTTGAAGACTGACAAGTTGGAGTAAGAGATGTGCATGTTCAGGACACAAGGAAAAGTAGGGAAATTGAACACAATACAGGGTATCCCTTGAAAAGCAAGCTACTGAATGAAAGCTGAAGTGTACTTTCAGTACAGCAGTCTGCATTTCAAGCTGAAATCCTAGCTCAAGTCCCTATACACTTTGGGTCAGTAAAGATGTAAAAGACACAGCCTCCCTTGAAGGCATCGGAACAAAAGGTCACGTGTACATTTTGAACACCAGCTGATTATTATACCTCTGCAGGTGTGTCTTTGCGATTCATTTCTTCAACCTTTCATTCTGCATTATTTTGTATTGCAGTAGCTGTTTAGCTCATGTCCCATGTGAATTTTTTGATACAAGTTTGTGAGTTTTGAAACTTCTTATGATCCTTGAGCATTAAAATCAATTTAGTACAAAGACGATGATCCCTTTAAGCCCCTTGGGTAGTTTATACGATAAGATGGAAAGAATGTAATTATCTTGACTTATAATGCCAACATACTTGGAGTATGGCCATTAGCAAAGGATAATAAAAAATGAGAAGTGTTCTGGAATTGGTTCGTATTGATGGGAATTACGCTACTATGCCACCTATTCAAACGACTCTTGTAGAATATTTAGGCTGTTGTGCAATTCTTGGCTCTTGGAAAATCACATGCCCTTTCTGGTAATTATTTCTTTAAAGAAAGTAAAAAAGAAAAGAAAAAAAGATGAAGCCCAGTTTTGCCACCATGAGGATTTATTAAAGTCATTGTCAATCAGTCCGCAGAACTGAGCACAAAACTTTGAAAAATTAACTCTTGCCGATCAGTGTGTCAAAGCTGTACAGGATGGATTAAGAAAATCCAAAATGTTTATCCTGGAAGCTTATAATGGAACAGGCAAGGGCAGCACTACCAAATGAGCCACAACTATTCTCAGGATAAGATGAATCTGCTTCTAGGCACCTGGTTGTTTAAAACCAGTTTAGGTCCAAAATGGAAAGGCTTCAAACCAGAACTCTGAGATCCATTAAGCAACTGCTGTCAACTTAAACTGAGGCAAGACCTTTCCCCTGTTTTCAAGCACAGGGCAAAGTTACAGTACAAGACAACTGATAGCTTTTGTTTCTAATGTTGACAGCAAAGGTTCTTCAGACGTTGTACACACTATCTGGCATTAATCTGTGTTACCAGTACATTAACCAAGTTAAATGCCTCCTTCATTTTTTTGTTCACATGGACATTTAATGCTCCTCAGGTATTTATGCAGAAGGGTGATGTCAGACCTATATACATTGATTTTTTAAAAACTGTTATCATGATGATTGTGTGAGATAAGCTAGAAACACCTTTATTGACTTTGGTGTTGGTCTAGTTTCAGTTCCTGAGTGATTTCCCTCCCTCCTGTTTTGCAGATACTGGGTTTGGCTACTCCATCATAGAAGGTCCCAGAAATTTAACAATTCTAGCTGGTTCAGTGGCTCATTTTAATTGTACAGTGTCAGAACGGTGGCCTGTTTTGATATGGCTTTTAAATGGAAACCCTATATTGACTGTACTGAGTAACGGAACACCTATTATAACAAATCCAAAATACAATCAGGATGGTTTTCAAAATGGTACTGAGTTCACCTCCGGACTCAAGATTTTTGATGTCCAGCTAAATGATTCTGGAGAAATAAAATGTAGTCTCCAGAACTTGCAAGACGATAAATACGCATTTCTTTCTGTTCAAGGTATGTATGCATTTTTATCATCATTCAGTTTTAAGGAAAAAACATTTAGGCCAATTGCAAGAGTAATTCATATTGAGATTTCTCTTTCCTATTCCTTCTATACTTCCTTCTCTCAGCACTTTAAACAGTATTGTGGCATTTAAACACTAATAGATGTGCTGCAGCACAAGCCTTTGTGGACTGTAAAGCACTTTGGTAGATGGATAGCATAATTTTCAGTTGTATACCCTCCAACATTCTGACAATTAAAATTGGGATGCAGGTGCTTTGGAGCCGTGCTCCCATGCAAGCCAGCTGAGGCTTCTCAGTCCCATGTCTCTGTTGCTGGCAGCAGCTCCCTCAGCAAGCGGCAGATCGGCACCTTCACCTCCTCTTCCCTGTCATCGTCTTCCTCTTTGTCGGCTTTGTCTATGCCTCTGGCAGGGACAGCATCAGGCAGAGCAGGCATGGCCTCTGGGTCTGGCTGGGCCATCCTGGCTTACACCACCAGCACCTCCTCCACCTCCATGGGCTCCAGCTCGGTTGCCTTCATTTGCGTGAAAAACGTGCCTCTTTTGGTGTTGAGCTCTCATGGGAAATAGCTGACTTGTGCGAGAGCTTGGCACCAAAAATGAGACATCCAATCAGAAGGCACAATGTAATCTGCAATTCTGGAATGCCCGGGTGACTGTCAAATCAGAACTGTTGATGGGTATGAACTGACATATGTTTTTATATATCAGAGAGAGAGAGAGAGAGAGAGAGAGAGAGAGAGAACCCCTGCTTCTAATGCCATAGCAATGCTACCATAAAACTAGTGGTTAGTGGATACAAACCAGCATTTGGGAATCATTACAATAGATCCTCATCAAGATATCAGATGCTCCTTTTGACAATACTGCCAATCGGCATTGTTTAGAACAGGGGTGCCCAAACTTTTTTCAAAGAGGGCCAGATTTGATGACGTGAACAATTTTACCCCAAATTTGTTGAGATTTTAAAAGGATTTTACTCCAGGACATATACCGCCATAGGGGCCGGATTAAATCGACCAGAGGGCTGGATTAGGCCCCCGAATTGGACTTTGGACATGCCTGGTTTAGAGAATGCATATAGAAATGATAAACCATCTCTAGGCTCTAAAAAATTTGCCAAATGAAGGGTCAATTTGCAGTGTGGCATTTTCAAAATTCTTGATAAATCCAATCCATTTTTTTTTTTAAACTGCAAATGGAAAATATAATCATTAGTGCATAATTCTGTAGCTTAGAAAGATGCATCTATCAGCATGGCTATAAAGCTTCAATAATTATCTTCCAACAATAATCTGGGGAACATGCTTCTGTTTCTAAAGCCACTAATGGGCTGTTAGAAATGCTTTAAAAGTTACTTTTTCAACATGGAAATCTGGGTTTCAATATTTTTTTGGGGGGTGGGATGTAATTCTCTTGGTGGCAACATTAAACCAGATTGAGAAAATAAATTCAACCTGGCCCTATAAAAATGTGTAGTGTAAACTATTCTGAAGGAATTCTTTTCCCCAAACAGTTAATGGATCTTTGACTATCAAAACTGGCAACTTGTCAGTAAGAGAGAACCAGACAACTGAGATAATTTGTGAAGCTCTTGGATGGGCTCCTGCTCCACAGATTTCCTGGATGGTAAATAATATTACATTAGATAATTCCATGTACATTACCAACCGGAGTCAAGGATCAAATGGCTTGTACAATGAAGAGAGTATCTTAACCCTGACACCAATGACCAATAGCACTGTGACTTGCTTTGTCGCTATAGATGCACTCTCTGAGCCACAGTATGCAACTGTGACACTTACTGTGTATGAACCTCCTTCAAGTAAGTAACTATCTTGCGGGTACACTTTTCTTTCTTTCTTTCTTTCTTTCTTAACATTTATTCAAAAGTTACAATACTGCTTTGTCCACTGCCATAATATCACAAAATGATCACTCCAATCCTCAATCCCACATCACTGTCATGTTCAAAATCTTTAATTTCTTGTTATGCAATCTAATATACATGGCTGAAAGGTACTGAACTTGGCTTTCGATCATGGCTAAAATATTGGTGGGACATCCATTCACAGACTATATGAAATTTGGTTTCATGAAGATGGCTCAAGCATTTCTTACACAAGGCCTATCCTGTGATTTTGGAAATTGCTTCAAAGAATTTAATTGTGTCTGAAGGACGCAACAACACACGTCCAGTTTATCTTTAAGCCAAGCATTTGTAGTTCAATCACTAATGGCAGCTAGAGAATTATGCCTTCTTTAGATAAAAAGGGCTTGACCATGCAAAACTGACCATTGGATACTATGCTTTTTGCAGAATTATATGTAATGAATCAGGTAGATTTAATATGTGAATTAAAGAACCAATAAATACTATTTCTCAAAATTCTCCATTTTAGATGCTGATATTGAATATTCTCTAGATATTCTTTGCATGCTCAAATATGTGGATTCTGATTCTTTATTTAACACCCAATGATGCTTGATTTCAATATTTGATACTGGATAATTGATAGAATGTAAGAGTTGGTAGGCAATTTTATTTAGCATTTGTCTATACTCCTAGTATATCACAATGATATACTTTTAAGTTTCTGCTTTCAGTGAGAATGCTGCAGCTGGCAAGATGCAATTGCATGATTGCTGACTCAAAAATGCCCTAGATGGCATCAGCAGTCTGCAATTGTGTGCTCTGCATGGTGCTGGCTGTCGCGCACACACCCCTCCACCAACTGCATCCTGGTGCTTAAAGGTATGGACAAAAGTTTAGCTTCCATCCTTGATCACCACATAGTAGCATCCAGTGTCACGTAGATCATCCTAGTTGAAAGTTACACACCCGCTTCCTTACGTTAGTCCAACCAGTAGCACAATTGGTCCAATACTGTCTGCTCTGTCCATCAATATCGCAAGAAATCTTTCCCAGCACTGCTATCTCAGGTCTTAAATCTGGGATCTTCTGCATACAAAAGAGGCGTTCTGCCACAGAGAAATGATTCCTCCCAAAGTTACACATTGGTTTTTATTATTGGCAACCCTTAGTATGTTACGTGAGGCAAAGATGGCTGATAAGAGGCAAAAGTGATTGCTTTATTTGCATCAATTGTTGGGCAAGGTTTTCTGGTCATAGTTTCCTGGTCATAGGCTTCCACTTTGTACTCCATTTGTGTCAGTACCTTGGGGATCCATTTCCTTGTGTGTTTCTGTTCTAGAAATGACCAGAGTAGATGTTTCTAATTACTGACTAAGCGAAACAGAATCCATCAGGAAGATTCTGTTTTGTGGGTGATGGGGGAATTAATAAACCCTCTTGTCTAGCTGTCACTCTGAAGAAGCAGCCATATTCAGTTGCCATAGTGACATGATGTAACTCAGAATGGAAGAAAAGCAGATGTCACAAAGTGCAATTACTGTGTACTTACTGATTTATCTAGGAACATTCTTCATTTTATTCCCTGAGAAGCTGTTTGTGCAGTAGGAGAAACACGTGAGTTGTCAGGGTTGGAGTACATAAAAATCTTTTAATGATTAGGCTGAAATTGAGATATGTCAGCAGTAATGAAGAAAACTGCCTCTCCTCTCTCTTACACACATTACTTCATATGCTGTTTCATAGTTTCCTGACAGCTTTCTTTGGTGTTTTGTGTGGTCACCATTCACAGGGCTGAAGGAAGTTTCCCTGGGAGGGGGAGCCATCTATTACATTGTAAAAGAGAAGGTTAATTTAGAAGCATGCTCTTCAGAATCAGGCCTGTTCTCCTTGCAGGAAGCGTGAAGAACACTTAAACTGGTGAGGTTGTGAAAGCAGGTGGTGGAGGTGTTGGCTCTTGCCAAAAGGGCAATGGAAGATTTTTGATATTTTAGGACTCAGAAGTGCCCCATAGAGTATACCTTTTAAAGTACAGTGAGACTGCCACTTACACTCACCTTACTTCTGCTATTGCAAACTTATGCGGGTGGGGGAATAAATAAATGGAGTGCTGGGACATTAGGATGTTCTTGGTCCCTTCCTCCGCCGTCTCCAAGAACAAGAAGGGGCTTAAAGTGCCAGCGCAGCGGCAGGAGAAGCCACAGGTTGCTGTCAGGCAAGGGGATTTAAGTTTAGGAAGAGGCATGGCTATGCTGTTGCTTCAGTGGTCCAGTTCAGTGCTCAAACCTGGGACACAGATGCCTAGCTAGCTACATAGCGGGAATGGTGTGTATATCCTGTGCACCTGAGGAGATGCTGTAATTGAGTGCCTTACCAATAAAGAACTAACACCTGTAGTGATAAAGCGGGATATCAAATCCAAACTCCTCCTCCTCCTCCTCCTCCTCTTCTTCTTCTTCTTCTTCTTCTTCTTCTTCTTCTTCTTCTTCTGGGTGTGCGCAGGACAACTCCGAGTATGAGAGACGTCAGGGGTGCCGTATTATGTGTTTGGTATCATTGGAATGAAGGTGACTGGAGACTGTGATGTTTTGGTGATCTGTTGTTTATTTACACATATATACCTGTACAAGCTAAGCAGAAGATGAAGAGGCTCACAGCATTAATGCTCAGTCTAACAGATCTAACTTGCCCATTTGGGATCAGGTTTCCCTCTGAGTTAGGGCTTTGGGTTCAGCACAGAGTGCAAGGCCATGTAGGCACGCCCATTTATTTTGTGACCAGTATGCTCCCACCACAGGTTTGGGAAGTGGTGTACACATGACATTAGTCAAAATCCATATACAATTTGCATCTATCCTGTCATTTCTTAGGAAAATAGTGTGTTTTGATGCATCCCTGCCAAAACTAGCTTTATCCGAATTGAGAAAAAGAACCACCTAGCTGAATTTTAAGTAGGTAATGTGTGCATGACCCATGTGTCATCCCATCTCCACTCTAGCTCACACCTTGCCAATTGTCCTCCTACACCTAGGATAAAGTGGCTAGTTGTTTCCATGGCAACATAGCCAGATCTTTAGTCATGTAAAAAGGATGCTTAACAGGTTTGACTAGGGCCATTAACTTGACAAAGAGACTGATTGACCACTGCGGCAGTTACTTTTACAACAAAATTCCATCTTACAAATAGAAAAACCAAGGGCTTGGAAGGAGCCCCAAATGGCAACCAAACCAACCAAGCCCCCCCCCCCCCAACCCTGCAACACTATATAAAGTGGCAAAGCTGCAGTGGGAATTTAATCAGATCGTTCATACATTTAACCCAAAGATTTAAAGGAAAAACTTTGGAAACTTGAGGGTTTAATGTGTAAACAGCTATGGTGTGTTTTGCACAACAATGCCAATTATAATCAAAAGCCATCTCTCCTCTGATGTGGTTTATAGCTATGATAATGCTTTTAAGATAGATGAAATATAAAGCCACTGAAGAGGACTGTTCAGCTGAAATGCATCTGTTGAATTAACTTTTTAATTGGATGCATAGTTTATTAGACTAGGAACTAATCTTCGCCCACATATTCCCTTCTCCTGCCTGTTCCATGCCACACTTTCCCATTACAGCCAAATTGGCAACTATGTCTATTGAGTAGAAACTGATGCATGAAATCAGAATCTGTTGAAGTAATAAAAATAAAATAATAATGTGTCTGCCAAAGACTCCTGGACTTCTACAAGCCGCAACAGGGTAACAATACTTAAGAAAGCACAGTAGTCTATGAGTAACTCATTAAATTCATAGGGAGACATGCATATTTTACTGTGCCTCTTAACATTTATTAATTTTTATCTAGTAGCAGGTGATGACGGACGAACTCGAACTATAATTTTAGCAGTTGTATTGTCAGTTGTTGGTTTCCTCCTCCTGATCCTTATTATTCTGCTTATTATCTGCTGCTGCAAAAGAAGGAAAGGTATGTGGGCTCTCTGGACCATTTTAAAACTTGGAATTATTTAGGGAGGGAGATTAGGTCCAAATAACTGACTTTTGTGACAGTGGCAGATTTCTACTTGTATTCTTGATAAGTGTAGATACGAACACTAAAAATAACCGCGAGAAAGACTGGGACTTAAACACTGATGGTGAGGAATGGAATCTAATGTGGCATAAATTCCCCTATGAATCAACCTCAATCAAATATAGAGAAACAGCCCGGACCAGAGGGGAAACTGTTCCTCATAATCTGTTGTTAAATTTCTTAATGGCATACAATCCAGCGGTGAGCAATTTGTAAATAAAAAGCAATTGGAAATGACAAGACTGTTTGAAACGCACTCTTAACTGTTTACACATCAAGCCCTCAGTAATTGGCACAACTTATTTGAGAAGTTGCTTTACTATTCATCTCTGCAAGTGCAGCATTATGCGTAAAAAGTAAACGATTCCAACCAACACCAGGGCACACACTGCCTCTGTTGTGTTTGCTCCCTGGCAATGTGGCCAGGCCATTCTCTTCAAACACAGGTCTTCCTGCATGGATAACCCTGGAGTTTCCAGCAAGCTGCTCTTCTGCAGAGTCCCATTCTGTTGTGGGGGAAGGAGAGGGTGGCAGCTGGATGCAGTCTTGGAGTGCCTGGACTTGAATAGTCTGCTTGCAGCCTGTTATAGAAATAGTGGCAAATAGGTGCATGTGTGTGGGGAAAGGATAATAGGGTGGCGGGTGATGGATGGCGGGTAGGTAGGTAGATAAAACTTCATTTGCATTATTAGCCAATGGCCATAGCAACAATAAAACATTACAATGTATACAGAAAAGAGAATTGGTGGGTGGTGGACGGTGGACGGTGTCCCATTGAGCCACACCACTTTCCATGTGCAAAGGGAGCAAGATCGCAGCCCAAGTTTCAGAGGAATTCGCTGCAGAGTTATTACAGTGGTGACCCGCTAGACGAATGCCTCGCTAGACGAAAAACTCGCTAGACGAAGGCATTCGTCTAGCGGAAGGCTGCCCCGCAAGACGAAATTGTCTATGGGGCTGCCTCGCAAGACGATTTTTTTCCCCGTCTAGCGAAAACCGCGGTTTGCATTGCCACTTTGCTAGATGAAAAAACCGCTAGACGAAAAGATTCGCAGAACGAATTATTTCCGTCTAGTGGGGCACCACTGTACTTATTTTTGAGATATACAGTAGTACCTTGGTTTTTGAACAGCTTAGTTCTTGAATGTTTTGGCTCCCAAACGCTGCAAACCTGGGAGTGACTGTTCCGGTTTGCAAACTATTTTTGGAAGCCAAACGTCCGACGGGGCTACCGCAGCTTCCAATTGGCTGAAGGAGCTTCCTGCAACCAATCAGAAGCGGCGCTTGGGTTTTGGAAGTCAAACAGACTTCCTGAACAGATTCCATTCGACTTCCAAGGTACGACTGTATAGAAGAAATGTATAGCATAGTGATCCTACACTTGAGTTATGAAGGGAAATTATTCTGCCTACAATAATTCTCTCTCTTGTTTCAATGAGGAGTCCAGTTCCACACAAGCAGAGCACCTCATTTTTACTTGAATGACTGAGGGTGTCTGTGCATTGACAATCTCAGTTTGAGCGCTGGAGTACCTTTCTGTATTGAATTAATATATTTAAGAAGACTTAGGAGTGTTCTTTTCAAATAAATTGCTATGTTTCTTTAGAATATACTGTATTCTAAAATCTGACCTTTCCCCCCAGACTCCAAGTATCAAGAGGAGATGAGGTAAGCTGATTATCATTTTTGTTTCACTCATTTGGTAAAATTTTTATTTATTATTTTGCCCAGCTTGGTCTGTGGTCAGGGAAGATGAAAGATGTAATTCAACAACATCTGGAGAGTCACAAGTTATCCACCCCTCTACTATTAGATTTGAAACATACAAAGTCAGGAACATACAAATTATTTTAGTTACAGGTAGGTAGCAGTGTTGGTCTGCCATAGTCGAAACGAAATAAAAAAAATCCTTCCAGTATATTCTTCAGTATCTGAAGAAGTGTGCATGCACACGAAAGCTCATACCAATAACAAACTTAGTTGGTTTCTAAGGTGCTACTAGAAGGAATTTTTTAATACAAATTATTTACAATGTATAATATATATAAGGTATTTTCTTTTAAAATGTCCAGATGAAAATAAAAGGGAAAAAGAGATTCTATTTCATTATAAATGTAAGTGATTTTAAATTGCTGAATTATCTGTCATCATCACATGACATTTCACTGCATGAATAGTACATGATTTAGGTGAGTTTCTGGAGTTTCCTCGCATATTTTGAGTGCAAGTACCTGTAATAGCAACATAACTCCAAACTGAAACTTTGATCCATCACAGAACTGTTTTGCAGTGGAGCATTCTTATAGTAGCCTTAATATGTGCAGCATATTTAATTTCATATATTTGAGTTAAAACATTTTTATACCACTCTTCATTAAAAAATTCCAAGGCATTTTGCAACACTTAAAATACTCGGTGGAAACAGGGCAATAAAATGTAATAAATGCTGCAATTGCAGCAACAACCACGGGAGGTCACTGTGCACCAGAATAGCTCACTCCTCCTAGATCTAGTAATGATTAAAGTAGATGTGGCAATTCTACAGGCTCTTGGAGTATAGAGTTTCTGCTGTACAGAAACAGAACTGAAACCGAGACAGGTTGGCACATGTTAATTGTAACCAACTGGTAGGCAAATTAGATGGCATTCTCTGCTTTTCTAAGACTTATTTGAAAGCAACCTTTGGAGAGAGAAAAAAGATGTTTAGTAACAAATTGCTTCTAGCTTAGCAAAATTAGTTTTGACCACTTAAAATGAAGTAAGCTACTTGTCTTTATACTAGAATGCATTAGGGTGTTAAGCTTTAAAATGTAAGAGAGCTTTCATCTGCATTGAGAAGCTGTTAATCAAAATTGAATGGAAACTTTAAAATGACGTCATTGTGGGAAAGGTTTGCCAGGGTTTTTGTTTGCATTCATCTTCAAGACTGAAAGCTATCCTTTGCTGTCAGAGGAAAGAAGGAAACTTAATTCTGATTTGGGCTAATCAGTGCAATTGCTTATCTAAGTATAGAATATTTTGTTTCACCTTAGCTTGGCAGTTAAATCATTCACTCTTGAGTTCTAGAAAAAAGGATCTGACTTGGGTTCACAATCTATACAAAAAACCCTCACATTTCAGAATTGATATTTTATGGCAAAATGCTAATTGTCATTAAAATGTATTACTTGCTGTTCAAGAAAGTGGCAGAGATTAATCATGCTAGATTGGTCTGTGCCATATGTTGACACCACCCTGATCTCCAAGCGGTGCAAGATTCCAGGGCTACCGGGGCTTGTATTTCCTTTGGGAATGAGGCACAGTGAAGACCATGGTGTCTTTATGATATATGGTTTATTTACACATATATACAACCTGAGCCTACAATGGTTCATGGCATTAAGGATCTTGTTTCTCCTATAGCTGCAACTTTGGATTCAAGCAGAAATCAAACATTGTGCTGTGCCTCTCTGGCTTTCCTGCCTGCAGCTTCACTTCTGGGCCACATTACACACACTAAATGTTGGCCTTTTGCCATTCTCACTATCTAAGAGCTAGAGGAGGGGCCCCACTCATTTGCTGTCTGACCCAGAACCCCCTCTCACTTACTTTCTTAATTGCCCATTACCCAGGTAATTACCCGAACGTGAAAGCTAGCCTGGCTTATTTAGCTTTTAACCCTTGCTGCGTCCAGGGATTACGTGTCTGTTGTCCAGTTTAACACCCCAAACCTTGATTAAATTCTAACACTTCACTGGATCCAAGAATTTAGTGGAGTCTAGCACCCACAAACTCATAACACATCCAAGGGTATTTGCAGTGATTGCAAGTTGTTGAAGGGGATTTAGTTGGTTCAGCACTTGTGATAGGGCAATGCATGGGTTTTGTGATGGGAAGAGGACTCTGGTCCCAGACTGCCCCCCTTTCAACTCTTTTATTACAGCTAAAGCAAAGGCAGCAGACTCCCCATCATGCATTTCCTAGTCAATACTCAGGAATGGGACTTGCACAATAGAGCTAGTTGGCTTGACTCCTTTTGCCTGGCACCTGACACTGTGTTTCTGTAACAGGTGATCTATAGAATAAGCCTGGAAAGCAGATTAAATTCTAATACTTCGGCTTAAAAACAGCCCTGGATCAGGCTGTTCTTTAGCTAGCTAGTAACTATGTACTGAAAGCTTTGAGAGCTTGCCAAAAAGCTACTAATGTATTACTTTTGCAAGTTGTACCTGGAGCAAAAACTGCTGAATTCAGAGTTTTTGGTAAATTAGATATGAAGTGAACCCAGAGACCGTGCTTCACTTCTGACTCAGTACATAACAACTTCTGTCCCAGAACAAACTCACTCTCATAGTATCGCCCACTAAGTATACAAAAAGTCCCATGAAGTCAATATAGGTGATGGGTTAGTAATGGATAGTAAGCAGTGGTACTGGCTGACTTAACATGACCACTTAAATTGTCTATCTGCCATAAAGCTGAAAAAATGAGGAAAGTCTTCTGTGGTTGCACTGAAAGATCTCAAATGACAGGGGTTCAAATGTAAGCATTTTCTATTTTCTAGAAAGGCATCAGAAAAGAAAACTGCTGATAGAAATTTGGAGACAGACAGACACAGTGGACAGGAAAATTATGCATACAGTCCAGACGATACAGGGCGTGCTGGGCAAATGACAGGTGAGCAAAAAGTTTGGGGAAATTTCTATACATCACAAAAATGCATTTGAAATGCTTATCTGGAGCACTCTGATGGGCAGAGAATAGCCTGAATATTTGTTTTGTTCTCAGAACAGTGGGATATTTGGCTAACCACTGTGTGACTTGAAAAGCTAGGATGAGATGACCGAAGCCTGGTTTGGCCAGTGTATGGCATCAAGCTGAAATCGATGAACTGTTTCCTCTAGAAGTCATTTAAGGGCAACTTTCAGTGCCCGCTTCCCAAACATAGATCTATATTATTCATCTGTGCAAATGCCCCTCTATGCAGGGCAATGCATTTTCCAGGCATGTGCTTCCAGTCATTTCTGGTTAACGTGTCTAAAGGTACCATGTGACTGATAAATATTAATGTCACATATGCATATCTTAAAGCCTCAACTCAAGCCTTCTCTATTTTAAGTGGTTTGAGGATGGTAGCCATGAATATCGGTTCAGTTATGCACAACAATCCTAAGCAAACATACTGGGAAGCAAGATGTATTTAAAAATCAGTTGCAGCTTAATTTGATTCTTTTTAACAAAATGAATTATAAAATTTTGATGTGAGGTTTATTGGATTTCTTTTTTTAACCCAGTGGTACACTGTATAAACCCATGTGCCATGCATGAATAATAAGGTAATATGGTGTCATCTGAATATCCTGATTCGATTCCCAGCTTCATGTTGAGCAGCAAAAGCGAGATAGCAGCACTGGTGAAGCAGGGCCCTGTGGCAAGAGAAGCAGGCATACAGACTCTCCTTCCTAAAGTATCTTGTTGAGAATACTGCCTAGAATAATGAATATTTACTTCCTCCCAGGAGCTCAAGGTGGCTTACATCATTCTTCCCCACCCATTTTTATCCTCACAACAACTCTCTGAGGTTGAGAGGGAGTAACTGCCCATGGTCACCACAGTAAGCTTCAGGGCTGAGTGTGGATTTGAACTCTGGTCTCCCAGGTTCTAATCCAAAATTCTAACCACTATGCAACACTCCCTATATTCCATTACCCTGAAAAAGATGTGCACAGCTGCCATGATTAGGTCCCGAAGATGGATAGATAGAAAAACAGACAGACACACAAGCCTTATGTTGTGTCATGTTATGCTATATGTGCAGTATGTGCACTCATTGTTCACTTCTGTGTCTTACCCTACACATACCATATGCGCAGGGAATGTATGTGAACCTTAGTGCGAGTTACATGTTAACAAACTTGACAAATGCATTAGGATTATATGCTCATACAGATAATCTGTGTGCAGATTGTTGGGTCATGATTACATTGGTCTTCCTTCAGTGTAGAACAACCTGCACTGAAGATCGTCCTGCTGTAACCCAACTATTGGATTTGCCAAGGGGTACATTGGAGTGCTTGAATAGATAAGTCTCTACAAATTTCTTAGCAGGGTTTTAACAAAGCACCCACCTAAATTACAGCAAATTATTCCATTTCATAAAGAGCGGTCTGTTCTGTTTACACAAAAAGGACATCTAAAAATACCTACATTTGTTTGTATTCTGAAATGATTCATAGTTCCTGCCATTCTGAAGAATCAATAACAGTTATCCTTTGTATATTTTCTTGCAGGAGTTCCCTCTTTCTCCCCAGATAACTCTAGCCTGTATGCTCCAGACTGGGATTTAGACGTGAATCCTGCATCACAGGTAATTGGAACAAGTTTCTTACAGACATATTCCATAAACATGTAATGGACTTAAGTGATGGTTTCTAAAAGGACTGGATTTTTTTTTTGGGGGGGGGATGCATTCTAGTTTCGGTCCTTAATGCTCTCTTAGTCTACTGAATGTTCTTTCAAAAATATCCTTAGCGCAGCAAAACAGCATTTTCAAAACATGCAATTCATATCAGAAATTTGGGTACAAAGATTTACAAAAGAATAAAACGTCATCATCTTGAATGCTTGGTCTAAGATTTCATGCACCCTGGAACTTCAGCTTGGAGAGGGTGGTTCTGAGTTGGAAATTTGGCTGTGGAAAAAGGGTTAAGCCCCCTTTTCTTTGTTGTTCCTTCCATTAAATATGTAGCCTCCTGCAGCACGCACGCACACACACACACACACACACACACACACACACACCTTGGGAGACTTACATGTCTTTGCTGTGTAACAGCAAACAGTACTTTACATCACCCGTGTGCTTTATAGTACAAGGAGTGAACACAATTATGCAGGACACCTGCCTGAGAATCATGAGAAATCTGAAAATCTGAAAATGAGATATACACACTTGAGTGGAATCCATAGAGTTAATTCTCTGTGAAGGAACAAATGAAAGGCCCATGTGACCAACATTTTGGCTGGTAAATTCCAAACAGACAAAATTGCTCCCACTCTAACCAACAGACCATTGGAGAGCCCCCACTATCTTCTCATTCTCTGATGCAGGCTGCCTCTGTTACCCCCCTATTTTCTTCCCTGCCCAAGTTTATACTGTAATAGGACTGAGGGTTGGGCTGGATGATCGCAAGATCCTTTCCAACTGAGTAATACTTTAATGGTAAGGTTGGCATCTAGGTTTATTGTAGAAAAGAATTACATGTTTCAAGGTGAAAACATACATACATACAACATACATACATACATGCATACATACATACATACATACACCTGTACCCTTGTACTTGCCTAGCCAGTTGCCCTCTGAGTGTAAAATATTTTCAGTAAGAAGACAGGAATGATGCTGCAGTGACCAGCATCACCTCTAGTGGGCCTAGGCTCTGATGTGGTACCTGACTGCTACTCTCTCCATCATCTGCTGCTCTCTAGGTGGGCACGTGGGGCCCAGGACTTCAGCCCCCACCCAGGCCAGCCCTAGCTGCACTGCTTGTTTTCCCCCATCTCCCTCCTGCTTCTTTCTTATTTCATATTCTTTTCATGGCAAGGCTTCATTACTACAAGCACAATACAAGACAGAAGCATTTTGAATTATGCTCTTTGTTCAATTATTTGTGAATTTTGATGTGGTATCTGGCTATTGAATGATTTATTGGTTTGGCAGTAGGTCATTGTGCAAAGCTGAGGCTACTGTGTTGGCTATTAAGATCGGGAATGCTGTATTTCAAAGAGTTTTGTGTTTGGATCATACTAAAAACATGCCTTGAGCCTGCAGTTTGCAGAGTTTTTGCCATATATCGCAGTCTGCTTGCATTTTCTGTTTGCGCCAGCTTGCCAGGACCTTCCAGGTTCTGTCACATTCAGTGCCAACGTGAACACAAATGATAGTGCTGATCTTATATAGCATTTATTGCATATATGATGGCACATAAACCACGTACCCATCACTCAGATCCAGTTTCCGGGGACCTCAAATTTCAGACCTTTTGCTTACTTTATTAGCTATCTCAGGGAGATTCCATAACTTGTGAATATTTTCTCGTGATGACTCGTGATAGACTTGGTGATGCATCCTTTGAACCACCAGGTCCCAGAAATCTGAACCCAACCCCATTATTTTCTCTCCCTTTGATTGGTGCCTGAGCAGGCCAATTTTCTGATATTACTCCCCCTCTCAGGGTAACGCAGAGGTCAGTTTCCTTTAGAATGTTTGTTCTTGGAATGTATGCCTTTTTCAATCTGTTTGATTTAGAGCCTGGAGAACAGTTGGTGTTGAAAGAACAGATCAAAGTCACCTTAACTGTGGGGCTATCTCTTGATTGAGAGAGTCAGGCAATTGCAGGAACAATAAAGCATCATGAAGAGCGAAGTAGATCAATTTCATAATGACCTTGTCTATAAGATCAGGTGGCTTTGCAGGAGGATGGTGTAGGTTACAAAGAAGTTCTATTTTAACAACACCATGGCCAATCAACAAGCTTTAAAAAACCACAGTATTTCCCTGTAGGTGTCTTCATGACCTTAAACTTAACCTGACACCAATTTCTGGGCTCATCACTGAATGTTGTAGGATGGCTTTTCCCATTTGAGAACATGACAAACAGTTGTTGCATTGCATTATGAACAAGGCAATCATTTGGTAACTGTGTTTTTGCTCTATCAAAATTTAACAATGGCTTCTTTCTTAGTTTTTGGATACATCTAGTGGGTATAAAATTTTAATTTTTTTAAGGAATGAGGTTCTTTGTGCAGTATCAAATGAAGTGACTTTAAAATAAAAAATAATCTAGCCTCACCAGTTCTGATAGTGCCCTTGTGCTGAGTTATGGGGAGCCTCAGAGTACGCAGCTCGTCTGTGACTCTTGGCATATGCCACTCAGGTGCCCTGAGCTGAGACATTCCAGGAGAGGGGCACCTCATGATCAGCAAGGCTACTGGCACCTGCCTCTTTAAGCCCACCTGCTGAAAACTCTCCAGTCTTTTTTTTAATTCTACTTCCCAGTAAGCAACAGCGAGATGACCGAGTGGTGATAACCTAGCTGCCATCTGCTGTTGACATTGTTCATTGCATTTTATGAACCTACCATTGTTTTCCCTGAGTCACAAAAAAGAAAAACAAGTGAAGGTTGCTTTCTTTAACTTGAGCCTTTAATTGGGCACATTTGTAGTATGCACTGTCTGGTGCACGAAGCACTGTTGGATGAATTTGAAAGAAGCATTAGTAGGCAAGTCTTTCTGTCACAGTGTTTGTCACTGCCGGCAAATCAACATGAAAGTAGATTAAATGGTAGCACCTTTTGTTGAAGATCTCATGGTTGACAATAGATGCAGATTGCTAGCCTGCTCTCTGGAAATTTGGCGGCATTTTTGCATTTCTGCTCATGACATCAAATCAGACTGACAGGAATCTAGATTTTTCTGTTGTGGGGAACAGAAGGCTTCTGTCAGTGCCACTGTGATGCAGTGATGATGTCAATGGAAGAGGCATAAGTGCATGCATAGCTTGGCCTACAAGATCAAGATAGAATACTTCTGAAGCTGCTTAAGCTCATGAGGTCACACCAAGTCAAATGCCTCTCCCCTATAATCTGAAGTGGATTCCTTAGAGGCAGTTGGGTGTTGAGTGATCATCTTCCAAGATTCATGACTGCCAGATTTATTCTGAAGTCGAAATAGGAGATTTGTCCATCCCTACTGAAAAGGGGCACAAGTAGTACATACTAATCACAACCTCAGTTCTCCAAGAGCTAGTCCGAAAACAGCAGTAACCATTCATAAGAGGGATATATCTCAAGGAACACGAGATTTGCAGAAGTCGAGAAAAATCATTAGGAGAAAATAGGTGCTGCATGGATTATGACAAAAAAGAGCCCAATGTGGACTGAGTATGCTTAGTGGGCATGTGAAACTGACTGCTCAAGAAGAAGAAAAATGGAAAGCTAAGGAATATCCTGGAAGAAGGGGTGACTGCACAGGAGCCTTCCAAAACGCAATATTCTGTTGCAGGTCCCACTTGTTTTTGACAACTAGAACACATTCAAGAAAACTTTGAAATGAGCAATGGAGTGTCAAATCCTAGGACGTATGACAAACAACAACAACAAACTTTATTTATTTGCATAGCCCACAGGCCGTTGCATCAAAAAAAAAAAAAACAACAACAACAACAACACATATTACAGATACAATACTGATAAAACCATATATAACCAATAAAATGAGCTGAATCGGGATTCGGCACAATTAAAACAAGAATAAATGAGATCTTAATTATGAGGGGGCATAATTTGACGTATGACAAATTATCAACCATAAGGACTCAGTATCACGTAAGTCCTAGAATCCAACTCTTCATTGCTCATTTATACAACAAAAGTGGATTTTGTGGGCCCTTGTAGTTGCTAAGAGACATACTTCAAACCTGGAAGGATAAATACCCAACATCTACTATCTGAAGATCTCCTTGCCCTGGCGACATTTGAACATTTTTCATATAGACATCAATTTTGTGTGGATACCTATTTGGACAAGTGGGTTGCTTATATTAACTTAAGATACTGATCAAAGTGCCTGTGTGTCTTCTCTCTGGAAAAAAAACTACTGCCTTCTTTGTGTGTGCATGTGCTGAGTAATTACTGCCCAAAAGAGAATTATATAACCAATGCAAAGTCTTGAGAATACATATGCTGAAGGCATTAGTGGAATATTGCACTACAGTGTTAACCTAAAAAGTCTCAGAGTCCTCAGTACAATAGGCAAGTTCCATCATATCCACCCTGGCAAAGTGTTGGAAGAGGATTCCCTTCCTCTAGAGTAGCCCAACTTTCTGTAGCATGAGGGGGCAGAGGGAGGTTCCATTTGCACAAGGGGAAGTCATAAACTAGATCCTCTAGGGCATGAGTGATTGGGGCAAGGCCAGCCATTTTTAGATAGGGTCATGGCTGGCATACCGACCTTAGCTGATAAAAGGCCACCTAGCTACTGCTGCCACCTGCACATCCACGGTGAGAATCAAGTCCAGGTGAACCCTCAGGCTATGAGCTCGGTCCTTTGGAATGCAAGGGCTTTGATGTAGCCAAGAAGCAATGGATGTCCACTCTTGATAATGCAGCCTGTATGTTTATCGTGTTCTGCTTCCTTTTCTTGCACAGATCTCATCACAGTTTTCTAGCTCATCACAGTCTCTTCAGCGTATCTCTCCTGCCCTATCTTTTCATAACGTTAATCAACGTTCACAAATAGGCTCAGCACAGCAATCCCGGACTATTCCTGCAGTGCGATTCAGGAGTGTCTCTTCAAAGTCTCACAAATCCAGGGCTCCCCAGCTACGTGGCTCAAAACTGCAGCCCCATATTTACCGATCTGATGGCAAACGTCGCTACACCAGGAAGGTGTACCCTCAAAGGTGGCAATCTGGTGGCCAGCATAGATACACGAGGAGGCCAACATACCATCCTGAACAATCAAAGGCCCAAGATACTCAAACCCACCATTCCAGAAAGCAGCATTTGCCTCACAGAGGACAACAGGAGAGTCCACCTCGACAAAGTGAGCCTCACTCCCAACAGAGGCTGCAAGAATTTCAGAGAAAACAATTCTATCCTGGCACCAGGACAAAAGTGCTCAAAGTTCAGCCTCCCCGATAAAGGAATTACTATTATTACTGATGATGATGGGAAACCAGAAGTCCAAGCCCAGCACATCTGAGGTCTCTACATAGTATTTGGTCCAAGAATTCCCCAATGTCCATAAAAGTAGTTTAGGGTGCAATCCAAACTTCCCAAACAGGTGGATGGGCAGAAGTGGGCTCATGGATTTCTTGTTAGTGTCTGTGGTGGAGGCCAGCAGAAAGCCCTCGGATGGGGTGTGACCACCCAACATTTTTTTCAAGTTGGCACCCCTGTCTACTACTCCATCCAACATATGTGACAGGGCTGTGGAAGGTCCACTGATCAGCGGCTAGGGATAGGGTTGTGCTCTTACTTTTTTTTTAAATTAAGCAGAGTTACTGTTATTTTGCAACTTTTGCATCTCTTCACAATTGTGGAAATGTGAACTACATACTTTGTAATTCTGTGCCCACTTACCTCAATAAGACTTGCTCACTCACTCACTCACTCACTGGGACTTACCGGTATTTCTGATTGCACTGCTGTTCTTTTTTCCATGAACAAATGAGATCGGGTTTTTTATTTTCCCCATCTTTGATTAACTAACTAGGTCCTATGAATGAAAATATGCTTATTTTTCTGAGATGTCTAAGAACAAGTGACATGAGTAGGGAAAATTCCTGTTGAATTCCACAGCATTTAGGTCATGCTTTTAGGACTGTAGCTAATCCTGAAAATTTGATGACATTGAATTTAAAATTGAAATATAAATTTGCTAAATGAAATAAACAAAATGCCATGGTATTTTCTGGAATCAAAGTTAATGTTTATACATGTATCTGTCTTTTATTATTATTAATATATGATATTATTTATTACATTTATATCCTGCTTTTCCATCATGGGCCTAAAGGTACTGATCAGATAATTACAGGGGTTATTTTCTCTCTCTACAAACAATAAATAAGAGAGCCATTAGATAACCAAAACCCAAATTAAAAAGCATTCAAAATGTTTGCCAGATAGAATTAGAAATACATCCACTCTGTTGTCCTAATGAATTTATAACATAAAACAAATTAGACAAGTAATTAAAGGAGAAATTAATGCAGTAAAAGGGAAAATGGAATCATGAGGCTCAGTCACTTTTGCAAATGGGCCTATTAGGATTTATTGAATGAAGGAGAAAATAGCTGACAAGCAAAATGAGCAGGGTGGGGGAAGGTTCCAAAATCTCTGTGTGTGAGGACCAGAAGGGACCCAGTATGAATGTAGCAGGCAAGAGGAAGACAAAGGTGACAGAATTCTGATGAAGGACATATTTTGTTAATTCAGTAGAGTGATGGGAGTGTCTTGCTTATTGTGCATTAATTAATTAGTTCCCAACTACAGTGGTACCTCGGGTTAAGAACTTAATTCGTTCTGGAGGTCCGTTCTTAACCTGAAGCTGTTCTTAACCTGAAGCACCACTTTAGCTAATAGGGCCTCCCGCTGCCGCTGCGCCGCCAGAGCACGATTTCTGTTCCTATCCTGAAGCAAAGTTCTTAACCTGAAGCGTTATTTCTGGGTTTGCGGAGTATGTAACCTGAAGCATCTGTATCCTGAAGCGTCTGTAACCTGAGGTACCACTGTACTCGTTAAAGCCAGATGGTCCACTAGACAGACATAAAGGTAAAGGACCCCTGGATGGTTAAGACCAGACTACGGGGTTGCAGCACTCATCTCGCTTTCAGGCCGAGGGAGCCGGCATTTCTCCACAGACAGCTTTCTGGGTCATGTGGCCAGCATGACTAAACCGCTTCTGTCATAACGGGACACTGTGACAGAAGCCGGAGTGCACAGAAACACCAATTACCTTCCCGCCGCAGCGGTACCTATTTATCTACTTGCAATGGCATGCTTTCAAACTGCTAGGTTGGCAGGAGCTGGGACAGAGCAACAGGAGCTCACCTCGTCATGGGGATTCAAACTGCTGACCTTCCGATTAGCAAGCTCAGTGGTTTAGACCCCAGTCTACTGAGGGGGCAGTGTGTTGCCATTAGTTAGAAATGCCACTGCTGCGCCAAACCCAGAAAAATGATGGGTCAACCTGTGGCCGAGGGAAAAGAGGAGAAATCAACATGCAAGGAGAGGCGAATGCAGGTGGCAGAAAGAGTGAGTGGAACCAGAAGGGGAGAAGGGAGTGATTGTTTATGCTAAGCAGGTGCCTATGGACAGTGCAGGTAATATAGCTTTCCAACATAGGTTTATGTTGCTTGCATTTGGAAGATCAGTCCTTAGAATTTTGGCTATGTAACGATAACGACCAGCCATGCCATTAGGCAGAATGCTGCAATCACCCAAGGCGGGGGGGGGGGGGGAAGGGAGCAGAACCCCTCCTGCCTGCCATTCTTCTTGAACTCCTTGCCCGTTTCCCTCTGGCAAAGAGCAGGGGTGTGTCTGCCACCCAACCTGTCCTGCACCCCCTAAACTACTGAAATCTTCTAAGCTCCACCAGTTGGAGGATGTTATCCCATTGCCTGTGCTGGTCAGCATCTATCTATACATGATGATGGTAAAACGGGGCATCTTTACCTCAGGCTGCAAATATCTTAGGCTGGTCCTGGTAACAATCACTGCTATTGTCTCAACAAATTATGGGTGAGAAGCTGAGGAAGAGAGAGGGAATGTTTGAAAAGGAACAAAATATTGAGTTACCATTTAATGAAAAGTCTAGTGAAAACATTGCCAGCAATTGACTTTACAATAAGGATGAATCAAGGCAGAATAGTGTACTGATAAATGAAGGACACTGGTATTTAAAACTGGAGAGGGTACAGTTATACTAATAGCAGTTGCAATGAGAGAAGAGAAGAAGAAGAGTTTGGATTTGATATCCCGCTTTATCACTACCCGAAGGAGTCTCAAAGTGGCTAACATTCTCCTTTCCCTTCCTTCCCCACAACAAACACTCTGTGAGGTGAGTGGGGCTGAGAGACTTCAAAGAAGTGTGAATAGCCCAAGGTCACCCAGCAGCTGCATATGGAGGAGTGGAGACGTGAACCCGGTTCACCAGATTACAAGTCTACCACTCTTAACCACTACACCATACCTGTCCCAGGAACAAAAAGTTAAATGTTGTCTTAGAAAAGGACACAATGGTGGTGAAATTGCAATGATTTGCAAGGAGACTGTTCTGTACCATACAGTATCAACTGGGTGGATGTTGTGATGCAGTTCTTAATGGATTTAGAAGGAAAATGTTTCATATATATATATATATATATATATATATATATATATATATATATAAATATATATAATTATTATATGATGCTTTATAACCTGCTTTGAGGAGCATTTGGTGGAAAACTGGTCTGTAAATAAAAATCTAAATACATGTAAGTATAAATGGAACATGTGGATGAGTGTTCTGTATGAAGTCTGATCAGGGCCGTCTCAAAGGGATCGTGCGCCCTGGCGCGACGATCCCTCGGCGCCCCCGGTGGGCCGCCTCTCCGCCCACCTCCCTCCCGCGCTGGCCGCCCCTCGGGAGGGGTGGGTGGGCGAGCGGGGGATGGGGGCGTGGCGCTGCAAGCCGGCCACCCTCCGGCGCCCCAGCTGGAGCGCTGGGAAGGGCGCGCAAAGCCCCACGCTGCTCCAGCGCCACGTCCATCATCCCCCGAGGGGCGGCCAGCGCGGGAGTGAGGTGGGCGAGCGGGGGATGAGGGGCGTGGCACTGCAAGCCGGCCACCCTCCGGAGCCCCAGCTGGAGCGCTGGGAAGGGCGCGCAAAGCCCCGCGCTGCTCCAACGCCACGTCCATCATCCCCCGAGGGGTGGCCAGCGCGGGAGGGAGGCGGGCGAGCGGGGGATGAGGGGCGTGGCGCTGGAGCGGCGCGGAGCTTTGCGCGCCCTTCCCAGCACTCCAGCTGGGGCTCCGGAGGGTGGCCGGCTTGCAGCGCCACGCCCCTCATCCCCCACTCGCCCACCTCCCTCCCGCGCTGGCCGCCCCTCGGGGGATGATGGACGTGGCGCTGGAGCAGCGCGGGGCTTTGCGCGCCCTTCCCAGCGCTCCAGCTGGGGCTCCGGAGGGTGGCCGGCTTGCAGTGCCAGGCCCCTCATCCCCTGCCCCATAGGGGCGGGGGCAGGTTGGGGAGGGGGCGCCCGGTATGCCGGCGGGCTCGCGGGGGCGCCCCTGGGGGGCCTGGCGCCCTGGTGCACCGCGCCACCTGCCCCTATGAATGAGACGGCTCTGAGTCTGATATATTTTAAAATAAACACAGTAAACATGAGTTTAGCATAAAGGCTACCAACCAGACAATAAACAAGTTTTGAGTCCAATATTAAAGGCAAAGGGCTGCCGATATTTATTTTATTTTATTTTATTTTATTTTATTTTATTTTATTTTATTTTATTTTATTTTATTTTATTTTATTTTATTTTATTTTATTTTATTTTATTTTATTTTATTTTATTTTATTTTATTTTATTTTATTTTATTGTGTTCAGAGAGCAATGTGACTTCTGTGACCTAGTTCCTAGGCTGAGAAACACAGAAATCTCCCTTTGGTACAGTCATCACCTGACATGCAGCTCAAATTTATATTTGCTGTTCCTGCACACTTTTTTTTTTAAAAAAAACAATACAGGCACACACCAGGATGTATTCAGAGGACTCTGAACAGAGCCACACACCCATCCTTAGAGAGAAACAAAGGAATGGAAGAGTAGGCAGAGGAGCTAACAAAGACTCAGAAATATAATCTCATGGTTTACAGAAAGGCTTGCGATAAAAATCTTCCAATAACATTACTGCCAAATTTAATATGTTGTTCAGTTCATTACAATCTTTCTCAGATTTGGCTACTAGCCAAGATGGTGGAATACAAAGACAGGGAGGGCACTTTTTGGAGGAGGGAGGAAGTAAAAGAGTTCATGTTTTCAAAAAATAGTGAATTATCTTCTGAGGGTGCAGCATCTGCTGAAACCACTTTCTTTAGAAGAACAACGTAGTCATGAAACCCTTTTGGAATTATTTCTAAAAGCTGGTCACTGGCTCACACAGCCTCCTGAATAGAGTACTGGTCTTAGGAGATTGACCCGTTGTTGCATCACTGTGTAAGGGGAACTTGCCCATCCTTTTCCCAACTGGGAGCAAAGCCCAGCTGCAGTGCTGAAGCAGCTTTTGCAATCAACTGCATTGTGCAGCAGGGGTGAGGCAGGGACTAGAAAGCTGACGATGCAACTCTATTTGCTGAGAGTGATTTAGCAATTCTCTTCCACACGCTCCTGCAGCATCCTTATGGACTTTCTAGCCACAAAAGAGAAGCGGAGACTTGCTTAAAAAGACACAGTAAATAAAATGACCACCTTTGCCTCACATGCTAACGGAATCATACTTAATCTGCAGCATTGCAAAGTATTTCATTATGCTACTGTGGCATGCCAGTCCATATGACTGTCTGCTGGTTGCACTCCTACATCATATAGGCCCAGTTTGTATGCTACACTAAACCATGGTTTAGCAACATATACTCAGGTAGAAGGGAACTGCTGTGAGCCTGCTCTACCTTCTCTCACAGGCAGAGGAAGGGGTGTGTGGATCACCCCGGATGTCACCTCTGATGGGGGTGACAAAATGCTAGGTGACACTCACCGTGGGGCCTGCAGTGCGCCCGAGCCACATGTCTCTCGTGGGAGAGATGCGGTGGCTTGGTTGTCCACAGGCTCTGCGCTGCCCCAAATGGTCTGCCCGCCGCCTCCCCCTCAGCTGTAGGGCAGCTGAGTGGGAGGAGGCAGGCAGACTCCGGAAGCCTCGTGGAGTGTCCTGCCTGGCAAGGTGGAGAACATTTGGTTTTACGTTACTTTAAAGTCAGCTTATTGTGTGATCTGGACCAGAGATTGTGGTTCCTAACAAACCTGGTCTGGCTTAACAGATGAGTTTCAGAAACCACTGTTGGGACAACTCAACAAGGTGAGATTCAGAGAAGCAGCAGTCAAAGTCCTCCATCTGGCCCGAAGAGTAGAGAAGAGGGAAGCGGGGCTCATAGCAAGTCCATCTTGCTTGTGAACAACTGGCTAAATCACCCTCTCAATTTCCAATAAGTATCTATACATAAAAAATTGCATATGGAAATCAGTGTATGAACCTGTGCCCCAATACTTCATAAGTATTAATGGTACAAGAGCCCCATTTTCTATGTCAAAGCCAGATTCAATGTTTGGTGTTGTACACACTCTCACTTCAAGACATTGTGAAGCAGAAGCAATTCTCATATCGCTGATCAGCAGCACCTCTGGCTGTTAGTAAAGATAACAAATGTGTAAACACACAAATTCTTATCCTGCAATTTCCCCAGCTTATTTTTTATTTGAGATCCGTAACAGCTGATAGGATCTCTGGTTTGCCTCACACTGCTGTAGCATCAGTGTCTGAGGAGCTGCCATCTGGCAAATTAAAAGTTCACAAGTCTGTGCCTAATAACAGATGTGCCCATATCATGCATCTCATAGATGTCATAACAGGAATTATGGAATGCTTGCAATAGCTGAAATCCTTGTCTCACTGTCTGAAGATCAGCTGTACACATCTAAGTTTTGAGATGAGTGGCCCTAGCTGCACATGCTTAGTTTCATCTAGGGCTGCTTCTACATCTTTGCAACTTTCCGTTGTTATGCTAGACATGAAGAGACACATTTCTTTGTCCAGTCAATCACTCAACCCATTCTTACATATTGGCTGGTATTTAGCCAACTCATTTCTTGCTATATCCTTCAAGACAAATGGATGAATGAAGCTACTGGTTCTGAAATGGTAGGGGGTATTGGGCCATATTTCAAAACCATGGTATAGCTGGATAATTTTACCAGCCTGCTGGGCAACAGGGACCACCCTGCCTCTGTCAGTGACATGGAGCAATCACATGCTTTTTCTAATGTAGAAGTAGACCTTACTATGGTTTCACATCCTACTTTTTAACATAAAAGCACTTCATCATATGAACAAGGTACGGCAAGCTGTTGATTACCATGGCTCTTGCATTTTGGAGATAGTTACCTTAATATGCCAGCTCTTTAATTAAAGCAAAATCTGGGGTAACTTTGAAGCCGCATATGTGCTGAAGGCAGTCTGTGGTCCTTTCTGTTCATAAGGATTTCACTCATGACTAATACGTTTTCACTTTTATAGTCTGTAGTGCCTGAGGGTATGATATGGGCAGCCCAATATTTTACTTTGTTATCTCATCATCTACCTCAGGCTTCCTCAACCTCGGCCCTCCAGATGTTTTTGGCCTACAACTCCCATGATCCCTAGCTAGCAGGACCAGTGGTCAGGGATGATGGGAATTGTAGTCTCAAAACATCTGTAGGGCCAAGGTTGAGGAAGCCTGATCTACCTGACTTCTATTCTTTGCTTATGACAAAGGCTGTAGATGGTTAGAAAAACTGGTTTTCAGTTAGCATGTTGGGATCCTCAGCTTGGTCGCGTCCCTGATCTATTATTTGGCCTACCTGCATTTTATTTTCGTTTATAGTTTACGTTTTTATGGTTATGAAGAAAAATGGTAAGAAAAGGGGAAGGAAGAGAATTGAAAGTTGATTCCCTCTTTTTGATTTTGAGTCTTGAGTCAGAACAAGTTTAAGATTATCTGGGAAACTTGGTTTGGTTTCATTTATCCATCCACTTTATTCTGTTATAAATTTGACCAAATCATATCACAATATTCTGATACAATATAGGTCTTGTCTAGTGTGTTTTGGGGTGGCAGCTTTAGCTATGGTGAACTATAACCGGGTCAGGCTACTTGGGATGGATATAATTTTGAAATGTTTTACCAAAATACTTTTATCTGTGCCATTTATAGGTTTCTTATAACGGACGTCATGATGGAGTGCAGCCCTCAAGAACTACTGCTGTTCCAATCAATCCAAGAAAAATCAGAAATGTGACACACGTATAGGAAATCGTTTTCTCTGGTCTTTGTTCAAGTCCCACATCTTCCAAAGCACTTTCTTTGCTATTCTTGGTGAATTTTGATGCATCAACACAAAGATTCAACACCTTTGCAAGATTTGCATTCTCCTTTGTTTTATCTGAGAACCATCAAGTACCACTCACAATTTAATTAAGGAGGCATTGCCTGTTGTCTTTTTCTGCAGCTGCTACTTAGAATAAAAAGGGTGACACTCCCTCCACCTTTAAATACTCATTTTGTGTGATGAATAACTCTAGCAAATGTGAAAGCACTTTCAAACTATTGGTTGATCCAATAGAAGATTTCATCCTGTTGATACTTTTTGAAAATATAAGCATTTACACGCCGGGAAAATGGCATTTTTAAATCTCAACATAGAAGCTTTTATTCCTCACATAAAGTGGATAGGACTGATGTGGCAACAAGATGAAAGCAGGCACATATCTACCAGATCACAGGACTGAACAAGTGACGGGGGCATGAAATTACCACATAAGCTAAAGCTGAAGTGAGTTCATGAAGATTCGTATGTCTCAATAGTTAGTCAGCTTTGAATCTGCCTCATACAGAGCTGTGATGCTTGTCAGCTTAAATGCTTGCTATTAATATTTCTAATTATATTTCTAATAATGTGTCAGGAGCTCAGCAGTCCCAAGATATTACAAACTACTGCTCCAAGGGAAAATGTGTATTTGATTCCACTTTTTAAATTTAACTTATAAAGCATGGCTGTCTTGCTTTGGTGCTCATTAAAAACATATATTGAAACATTTAAAAAAATCAATAAAACATATTTAAAATATCATGCGCGTGCAGACACACACTAACATGATCCTAAGTGCATTTATTTGGAAGTAAAACTCATTGAAATTAATTGTTTTTGTTTCCAAGAAGCTGAATTTATGCCCCAGCGCAGAATACTTTTTTTGTGTGACAAACAATTTTCCCCCTCTTGTTCAATGACTTCTGGAGACTTTGCATAGAGTATAAGGGGTTTTCCACCACCCAATCAATTCTCCGTTGGTGCCATATTACCCAAATAAAACATACATACTTTCTGCTGCATGTCTGTATCTTTCTGCATGTTTTCAAGAGAGGGAAACACATTGGACTAATCTGCTATTTTATATTTTGTAAATTTCTATTGTTTGGGGGAAGATTAATTCATGGAAGCTGTCTGATTTATTGAAATCCTATGCCTAATTCAGCAAAGGACTGGGCAGCAAGTCCCCCCCCACACCTTTTAATCTACATTTCTTCACAGAAATCAACAAGCTTGTGGAAGTCTTGGGGAGACTTGTTGAGCTCAGGAGTTCTGAGGCAGTTATATTCTTTGGTTACCAAGACTTACAAAAGAATAGGGTGATCCAGGAATGGCAATTTCTGTAGCTTTATTGTCTTGTTCCTGCTTAATGAAAGAGGCTCTAGACTTTATTTGCAGTTTAAAGCATTTCTTGTCTTGAGGGACCTCAAAATCTCAGAGCTCTCCATAGCCAATTGATGGATGATACAGTACTGCTTTGATTAGATTAGAAACCAGAGGAAAGTTGGGCATGCTATCTGATGATTTCAGAAGGGTCTACACTAGTGTCCCAGAGCCAGGTTTGACACTTTCTTGTCCTTTTCAACAAAGGGTGTTGGTGGGAAATGTTCATGTGCATCTTGTCAGTTTCCCAAATCCCTACTGGCCACCTTCCCAGACAAAATATAGCCTTTTGAGCCAACACACATTGGAGGGACACCTGAAATGGTCACCGGACATTGCAAAGGAGACTTGCAGAAGAAGCCAAATTTCTCCCCAGCTGTATTATCCATCCCAGCAAAACCAACCCACTGTTGGTGGATGGAGTAAAGTAGCCTCTTACTGATAACCATCACTTTAATGTATTAAATTAGCCTGAAGTTCTTGCTAATTTTAAAATGGTACATGTGTACAAGTATGTTTTTACCACATGCATAAGTTGATTACACACTCCAGGGACTGTGATTGCTTGTTGCATTGTATGTACAGTGATGCACTTGCATTTGCTGTTAGGTTTTTTTAATGAAGTGGCCCCAGGTTAGCTCTTTGTATACTATGGGCCTTGGTAATCTCCCATTCTTGTACTATGGTCTGCATTTTTGCAATCTCAGAGGAGGTCCTGAGCTACAGGGGCACCAACCTTTTTGGGTCAATGCATATGCACATACCACTCAAAAATGCACACACCAGAGCCACACACACACACATGCACACTCACTCCCCCCCCAGCAATTAGGCTTGGGGGGGAACATTTTAAGCTGCACTTTCACAGAAGCTCACACACACACCGGTGTACAATAGCCTTCTATACAGAGGCGTAGGAAGGTCAGGTGGTACCCGGTGCAGAAAATTTCTTCTCACCCCCCATTGATTCCCCCCTGCAAAAATTGTTTTACATTATTTCATATATTTTTTACAAAGGAATAATAATAATAATAATAATAATAATAATAATAATAATAATAATAATAATAAACTTTTATTTATATCCCGCCCTCCCCGGCCGAAGTCGGGTTCAGGGTGGCTAACATCAGATATATAACATTGGTATAAAATCAAACAATAATTAAATTACCTCCTAAAAACATCTCAAAATCAAATTAAAGTCTAATTAGATGACTTTCCACAGGGTTAGGGTTGGGAACAGTAAGTGCTCCACTGAACTGAAATTTCAGCCTTCACAACATAGGAAAACAAGAGTTTGGATTTGATATCCCACTTTATCACTACCCGAAGGAGTCTCAAAGAGGCTAACATTCTCCTTCCCCTTCCTCCCCCACAACAAACACTCTGTGAGGTGAATGGGGCTGAGAGACTTCAAAGAAGTGTGACTAGCCCAAGGTCACCCAGCAGCTGCATGTGAAGGAGCAGAGACGCGAACCCGGTTCCCCAGATAACGAGTCTACCACTCTTAACCACTACACCACACTGGCTCTCAAGTAAACAACTATTTTGGTGGAGGAGGGTCAAGATATTAACCAATATGCATGAAATTTCATATATAATCCCTAGTATAGTAAGAGAAGAGCTTCGGAGCAGGCATTTTTTTAAAAAAGTTTTTTTTAATGAACTGCCCTAGTAGGGCAGTAATTGTTCCTTGATAATTTGTCACCCCCTCCATTATGGAACATGGGGCGGACAACCCCCCTACGCCCCCCCTTGCTATGCCCCTGCTTCTATAGGACCAATTTCCAAGTCTAATGGAGAGGATTTTCAGCAAGGGTTGTCACAGCTGGGGAGGGAACAATTTATCCATCCTCAATTGTGACCCCCCCAAACCACACCATTACACATAGGCTTCAAAGAAGCTTTCTATTATAGACAGTAGAAGACGTCTTTCAAGCCTTATTGTAGTGCAGAGTTTTTGTTCCCAGCCTGTGTGTTTGTGTGTCCTCACCCCACCCAGCAGCGATCCTCCCCCAATGCAATTAGGCTTGAAAGAATTCTTCAAGAAGGTTTGCTTCAAGCCTAATTGCTTCAAGTGTTTCATAGCCTGTGAACCCCTCAAACATCTCCCAACATAATTAGACTTCAGGAAAAGCCTTCTGTTGGTTACAGTGGAAGACTTCTTTCAAGCCTAATTGCAACAGGAAAACGAGACGAAGGAGGAGACACTGCAGGCACCTGTGAAAGTCTTGTCAGGTGTATGGGTGCTCAGGGTTGCTGCATTGATGTCCCCAGTGCTACAATGCAATATGGCAGGCTCCTATCAGCTTCGTTGATCACAAATTTTGCAAGAGTTTTAATGTGCTTTATGGTGTTGTTGCTTTGTATTGTTTTTCCCTCTCCTTTGCTGAAAAAAAACAGGATTGCTGGGAAATACTGTAAAACCACAAGCTTTAACTCATGAGCTAGAACACATAGACACAAATGTCCCATAACTATACAGGATTTCAGTCCTGCATAAGCTTACCTCAGTTTTCTCTCTTCAATTTACCTTTCCTGAATCCTCTGACTCATACCTGTTTAAAAATAGCAATGGCTTTGCACAGAGGTGCCCCCCCCACTTTGACAGCCGAAAGAAGCATTGAATTTGAGTGGGCTGCTAAACTTAATGGATGTACAATTTCAACATTGCTGGTGATTGCTAATCACAATATTGACAGTAAATATTTAATTGCTCATTTTATGGGACAAGGCCTCAAGCTATACCTCATTTCCAATATTTATGGAGTGATGGGGCAAAAACCTCCCTGGACTACCAGTGATAAAGTTGACAGTTTAAGCAAAATTCTTGTAGCAAGTTTTGTAGAACACATTCATCTTGTCTTGATATTAGTTATAGTATCTGGTTCCCTATATAATAGAGATTAGGGTACTGCAGCTACAGCTGAATTGATTCCTTGAAGTTAAAAGGTTAATCTCATTGCTTGCTCTGGAGTGAGTTAGCTGCCAAGGCAGAAAATTCATAATGTTGGAGTGAAGGCCATGAGGGAAAATAACACATATTGTATTGAGCACCTCAGCAATTTAAGCACAACATTGTGTTTATTGATTTCACTTTTCCATAAGAACCAGGGGAATTTGTAACACTATGCTTTGTATATATTTTACATTCACTTATTTTAAGAACAGAGTGTTCCTTCCTACTAGGACATTGTTGTTGTTGTTGTTCAGTCTTTCAGTCGTGTCCGACTCTTTGTGACCCCATGGACCAGAGCACGCCAGGCACGCCTATCCTTCACTGCCTCTCGCAGTTTGGCCAGACGCATGTTAGTAGCTTCGAGAACACTGTCCAACCATCTCATCCTCTGTCGTCCCCTTCTCCTTGTGCCCTCCATCTTTCCCAACATCAGGGTCTTTTCTAGGGAGTCTTCTCTTCTCATGAGGTGGCCAAAGTACTGGAGCCTCAACTTCAGGATCTGTCCTTCTAGTGAGCACTCAGGGCTGATTTCTTTGAGAATGGATAGGTTTGATCTTCTTGCAGTCCTTGGGACTAGGACATAGCTAGGGGCTATACATTATTTCTATTACTAATTATTATGGATGCGGCTGGAGCAAAAGGCTAGTCACATCTTCAAACAGCAAAAGAAACTAAATACCCATCATTAGGCAATACTTCCCAAAAAGGAATTTTGTCCTGAGAATTATCTTCCAATAGTAGATGTTGAGATTCTGGTATCCAGATAAATCAATACCACAATGAACTTCAGCTTGATTATTATTCAGATTTTAAAAACTGGCCACTATCGGGAAGTGTGGATGAAAGCAAAATTATCTTTGGAAGAACCTGTTGGCTTCATGGTGTTGGGCACATAGCTTCAGAAAAGATAAAATTCAAGTGTCAAATCCATGAATGTTTGAGCAGTTGGGATTAGTGGTATTGCTTTGGTCTGTAATGTCAGGGGTGGGATGGGTGGATGAGGGGGATTCAAAAGTTGTCTGAAGGTTTCTGCTGAAACCTTCCCACATCCTTACTAGAATGACTAAAATAATTTTCCCAGCCTGTGGAATTTCCCTTGACTGGGGGGAGTGTGGTATAACAGATGGGCTGTGCAAAAGATTTACAACATTCCTGGGGGCAGCTTTTCAAAGTAATATGACTATTTCCAGATCCACAGTACATTTATCAGATTCCAGGATCTGCCCACTGTCACTGATATTTGAAAGAACAACTAACACTGCACCGCATATGGAAGTGGTGCCTTTTTTTTAAAAAAAAATTGCAGCTGCCAGGCTTGTAATTTGCTAAAAACTGGAAGGTGTTGGGTACCACCTTGCTGGACAATTGGTGCCAAAAAGTCCAGAGATTGGCATTAATGGGGGAAAATCACATACATAGTTAGAGCTGTGAAAAAAAGAAATGGGCAATTTCATTCCCCTTGCCAAGAGCCCTTGGAACTGTAGTTAAGGATGTCAAAGAAGAAGAATAAGTTAAGGGCGCTGTGAACTATTGCTCTGTCAGGGGAAAAGTAAAGTTCGTGTGTGTGTGTGTGTGTGTGTGTGTGCTTTAAATCCATGGTGAACAGGCAGCCTAAATTTGTGTCAAAACCACAGAGCTCTATTTGCTATAGCAAATCTTATCCTGATTTGTGTTTTCGTCAATTTCTGTTACTGTACAAGAGTCCTTCAAATAAGAGGGCTGATCTCCATAAAACAGGGCATATGATGACCCTAGATTTGGGTTCATTCACAGAGAATGCACACCCCTAACAGAGATAACATTTTATCAAAACTGAATGGAGGGGGGAGGCCCAAGGGGTGTGTGTGTGTGTGTGTGTGTGTGTGCGCGCACACACCCACACCCACACACCCACACACCAGTTTTGGTTCAGCCTCATGCAGAATTGCAAAATGCAACACAATGTTCTGATTTGATTAAGAACTTTGAAGGAATGGACTCAAAGAAAACCCTTGGCCTTCAAAGCCTTTCAAAATATCTGGAGTTCTTTCAGTTTACTTCAGTGGGCTTTGGGCCAGGGTTTTTATTAGTAATCACAATAAAGTCTGCACTCAACACAGCGGATTGTGATGAATTGCCAGACAGATTCTTTCAGGCATGAGGAAATTAATTTTTTAACAAAATCTCTTCTCAGGACATTTTTCAACTATTAGGCTTTCAGCAACATTAAAAAAAATAAAAGTAAAATAATTATCCAGTTGCATCTCTCTTTGTTTCTGCCATGGTTGCTCATATCCCAAAGAATTTCTATGACTCCTGGAAATTTTAAACTAGCTTTGAGCTCCAGAGATTGATCTGCAGCTTCACTAGCCAAGAGTGTTTGTCCTTAAGGTACCTTCAAGCAATTCTCCAGTTCAGATGGAGAACATGATCCCTTGTTGTGCTAGGCCCATTCTGCAGTAAGGACCACTGCATGACCACACATCAGTTATCTTTTAAATCAGCAGAAAAGGAAAGAACATTGAAGAGGTCCATGTAATGGACTGGTTGGGCACAGAGGAATGGTGAGAGGAACCAGCTGGGGAACCACCAAGGGAACAAAGCCCAGAGCCTGGGGAGTGGTGGTGGGACAACGAAGTGTGGTCAGAGGGCTATATTGGGATGGGTGAGAAATTTGATTAAATTCTCTTTTACGGGCAAACCTACCTTATTTGCACTTTTTAAAACAAAATGTGAACCAAAACACTGCCAACTTTCAAATTCTGCACTTCTCCAGTTTTTTGCAAGGTGGTTCACCAGTAAGGTAATGTTTACAGAGATGCATATACAATGGGAAAGTGTGCATCAAAAGTTAAATATAAGCAAAAATAACAAAAAAGTATATTAGGGAGAATATGCTTTTCACAAATGTGTATGATTAGGCAGAATTACATACAGACATGTATATGTTAGTAGACATTTTCGTGGAAATGCTGGTGTATTTTCATGAGGACTTTTTAAAAAATTGCAAGCTGGAGTGGAAATGTGGAGAACTGAGCTTAAGACTTGGAAAATGAGTAACAGAGAGAAAGCAAAATTGACAGATTTGTCCATGGTTTAGGTTTACCACTCTCCAGAGCATCCTACTATATAGCTGCAGTTCCAGGCTGCAAGCCCTCTAGTGATCATCTCATTTCCATATCTCAACACTGGATAGAAAGGACTCAGGGAAATTCCTAGGGGGACTTTGTGGCCATAAGGCATCAATCATCAAGTCAAATAAGTACGCTATACATAGGAATTAAGTTACAATAGTAATTGCATTTTTTCTAGGAGTAAGACCAATTGAACTAAATGAAGCTTGAGTAGACATGTATAGGATCATGCTGATAATGATTCTTTCTAGGGTTTTTTTTTTGGAATGTACACTAGTTTCAAAAATGTGCTATGTGGAATTGCAGGACGATGTAGAAATAATAGATATCTGTAATGAAATCTATGCCACTTGCCCTTCTTTGTCAACCTGCCAACAACTTTGGCCCTGTGTAACACATGCTCTTCAATTACCCACCACAATTAACTGAATCAGAAATAATTAATGAAGACCTTTCAAAGAACCCTGATAGGGCCAACACCAATCTTGCCATATCATGTGGTCAGCAAATTTATAGTTAATAGGTTTTATGTCCCTTAAGGGTCTATCTATTCCTTTACCAGAGAAGGATGGCATTAAGGAACTCATTTTGCTTCTGATATCTGCAACAGAAACCGAAAACCCAATGGGCTACAGTTATCAGTGTTGCATTACAGTGATGTCCATCTGTTTGTTATTAGCTAACTCAACAGCTTAATAGGATTGCTTAACAAACCATACACACTTTCACCTCTCGTTTGACACCAAGTTCTTTTATTATAGTGTAGCTAGAATAACAGCAGCTGAAAGAGGAGGACAGCTCATGACTTGCCCACGTTAACTTTTCCCCGCTCTAGCAGCTTTCTCATAAGTGTAGCTAGAGTGTTGGGAGACCAGGGTTCAAATCCCCACCCAGCACTGAAGCTCATTGGGTGACCTTGGGCCACTCATAGTCTCCTACCCTCCTTCAAGCAGGGTGGTGAGGATAAAATGGGAAGGGGGAGAATCATGTATGCCACCTTGAGTTCCTTGGAGAATGGGTGGGCTATAAATGAAAAAACAAAGAAAGAAACAAAAACCCGCCCATGATCTTTCGGAGCCCTGGCAAAAATAAATGGAATTAATAGTACTGTACAGCTGCCCAGGACCTCCATGCACACTGCCTAGCCTTGCACCATGGGGCGGTCACTTTACTGCTGCTAACACAGCAGTTTTACTTCACCCCCAGAGGTGCACTCCATTGGCTCTCAAGACAGATGGATGTTAACAATATTTATTTATATGAAAAGATGTAAAACATATTTCTGATGAAGATGTTCACAAGCTGTTATCACATCAACAAATCTTAGGCTTCTTAAGCGGAGGTGCAGTTTTCAGGTTCTGAGGGCTGTGTGTGGGCCTATATAGATATAGGCGCTTTTGAATCAGAATGATAAGACTTGTGACACAGTCCAGTGCTGTTGATGTGTTTGAGGGGTTTTTTAAGGGTGGGGGGTGGGGGTGGCAGTGCAGAATGCTCTTGAGGGAGGGATGGTACATTGACTGTAGCAGCAATGTAGGAGAAGTGGTGATTAACAGCTTTCCCACCTAGAGGGGATTTGAGGGATGGGGGCGTTCTTGTCGGTAGAAACACTTGATATGAGAATAGTCATATTAAAGGCTCAAGTCCATTTTGCCCACCCTCTACCCCCAAAAGAGAAAAGGGTGGCTGTTTGACCTGAGCTGATAACAATACTGTAGATAGTATGAGGTACAAATCAATAACCACCACAACATATGCTCTTAGAATGCTATGTTTGCATTTTGAATTTATCCAAGCATGGCCAACTGAACCTTGGCTGCTGTTAATCTTAAATCTTCCAGCCTATCCCTGCCATCTGAAATACAACACCTGGTGTTGCACTGAATTTGGTCTTGCCAAATAAGTTGAATGAGGAAAGACCTATAGTAGCTTCATAATAGCTGCAGGAGATGGCTGGTTTTCCTTTCAATGGACAGCATCAACATGAGGTCACAATGGCCTACTCTCTACTTCAGGAGGGTAGCATCAGTATGGCAACACAATGGATCAGTCTCTTGTTGAAGGAGGTGGCAGCAGCAGGGGGCAACATGACTTCTCCCACATAGAGGGAGCAGAAGCAGTTGTGTGTGGCCAGTCTTTTTCTCACTGATGTGAGCCTTACAGGGTTTGGGCAAAGTGACCATTAGTATCTCACTGAAATGGACAAAGACAAGCAGCAGAAGCAGCAAGGCGTCGCCAAGGGTAAGTCCTGTCTCATGAATCTTTTAGAGACCTTTGAGAGTGTCAATAAGCATATATATATATATATATATATATATATATATATATATATATATATATATATATTCCATTTGACAATATATAATCACAACATTATTATCCACTTTACCTCTCTGGCTCTTTAGAGCCTATTGACTTCCTTCCCTCCTGCCTCATGGCTTTCAAAATTAACCTTTATATCATAGCATTTTATACGTTTTCCAATTCTAATTAAACTCATTACAAAGTTCTTCAAAAGTTAAATAAAAATAAAAAGGAAGAAAGTTTCTCATTACAAGTCTTCAGACAACCCTACTAGTGATGTTAATTGTTTACAATGCTCTTTCAAATATATAAATTTAGTCCAGTCTTTTTGGAATACTTGATCATGCTGGTTCTGGATTTTTCCTGTCAGCTTTGCCAGTTCCGCAAAGTCCATCATTTTTATCTGCCGCTCTTCTTTCGTTGGTACTTGTGTCAAGAAGCATATAGACACTGACCTATTTTGTATATGTGGATCTGGTCAGATCTCTCTCTCTCTCTCACTCTCTCTCTCTCTCTCTCACACTCACCCCATCTGAAATACCTGAAACACCACATCTGGTTTGCACTGAATGTAGAATTGGCAGTCTAAGATAAACTGAAAGGTCAAAGGCTTACTGTAACATAATGGCTTTACAATACACAAAACCTGAATTCTTTGCGTGGTCTAGGGTTGGCATTGGTGGAAAATAGGGTGCTTGTACCTAAACAGCTATGTGGCTATATTATTATTATTATTATTATTATTATTATTATTATTATTATTATTATTATTATTACTATTCATTTCTATACTGGGTAAATCTCAAAGCAGTTCAACAGGTTAAACCTTTTCTAGTATGGAAAGACAATTGTGGGAAAACCGTCACCTGTTCCCATGCTGCCTGTCAGACATTTTATGTGTGTTGGCCACTGGTTTCCTTTTGTGCCCTCTGCCCTACATGTAAAAGAGAACAGAAATTTTCATATTACATGAAGGATATGCAAATTATATGCAGACTTGTCTTCTTCTGTGATGGAAGGAAACATATGATTTCCTGGGCCCAGAACAACGGCTCTTTCACTTCAGTTTGTTTTTGTGATGTTGCCTGTTGCCTCACAAAGACACTTCTCAAATGGCTGGAATCTGCTAGAGTTTCTTTGTTTTCTAATATTTCCCCCGCTAGCTGCTAAATTTTATGTGGGTTCCAAGAGCTGACGGAAAGGTCAGTTGATATAATCTATAATTTAAAGTCATAAAATGGGTTATCATTCTTTCAGTTTCATGACCTTCACCACCAAGGCCTCCCCGGTAGGTTACAATTGGCATTTCCAGCCTAGTAGAACACCATTTTACAAAGATAGAGAAGGACACCCTCCCAAATACTGTATAGAATATTTAATAATGGAAATCTATTCTGTGGATTTTGACATTTAATCTCTTTTATTGTTTTATATACAATGTCATTTAATTATGTTGTTGGATTTCCTTGTGATAGTTTCTGATGAAAAAATGCTGTTTTCAAGCCCCAAGACAGAGCATTTCCCTGAACAGTCCAAATTTCATGCTTTCCTCTGAGTCACGTTTCTTCTGAACAGGCTGCTTAAACTTAAACCCAAGAAATGGATCCAGCAGTGATCCAGGTAAAGGAGACAAAAAACACCAATAGGCAATGAAACATTTCTCTTCCCATAGGCAGTGTTTGGGAATCATAGCTCCTGGAGGTGGAGGGACCCCCACCCTATCATATAAAGGAGGGGGAAAACAAATTCACATGAAAAAAGGAATATGTGCCCAGAGCGGCCTCCTCCTTTGAAGTCAGTGGAGATGCCATTGCGCAAGGAGTCATTGCCAAAAGCAGCAGGTGGATTGTTGAAAATCATGTGTGTGATACCCTCAAAGTGTACTGCCCAGAATCACATTTCTCCTGTGGTGGTATTCTGCGTAACTATGTTATGCTATATCTCTGAAGCACACCGAGAAATAGTAAAGTAATACAGGTGGTTCCCATTTTTCATAGCAGGATACTCTGGCAGCAAAGAAGTAAGCAAGTTGCTAGTCTTCTGTGAGTTAACTGTATCTTCCTCAACACTCATATTGATTATCAGGTGATGTCATCTGCACACTATTACATAACACCATTAAAGATTGAACTCTTGAAACTTTAAATATAAAGGGGCAAGAGAGTAAATATTCAAGAGAGCCTGAGATTAAATTTCGCTGACCTTTGGATGCTTGGAAGATGTCCATTGAAATAAACAGACACATATACATACACAGAGTAAACATATATAATTTGTGATCCAAATCCAAATATAATAATGTATAGCACAATCCAAATATAATAATGTATGGCATGCTAGTTAGACCTGATGGGAACTGTACTTCAAAACATCTAGGGGGCACCAGGTTGGGGAAGGTTGGGTCATACAATGTGCATTCGTATTCATACTATATAAAACAGGAGATCCTGCTACTCTTAAGTATCTGGTTTCAAAGTTAGGTAGAAAACAGAGGTGGTTGATTATTAAAGGGGTGTCTCCCAGCTGAGAGCCCTTGTTTGTTACAGCCCCCCACCCCCAGTCATGTGGGGTTTATTTGTTTGCTTGTTTCTTAAGGTCTAATATGGACTTTGAAATAAATGTTAGTATATAACATTACTGAATATAACATGCACTGCACCAGTAATTCTGGGAACCATAGCCTGGGTACTATATCATAGGAAGCCTTTCTGCAATGTACTGAGGGCAACAGATGTTGTGTTGGATGGAAGTGGAGAAGAATGTGGAGCTGGCTTCATCTTTTTGCCAGGGATGGCACATAATATTAAAGCAGCAGGGATCTATTGCCAGTCCTGGTTTGCTTCCACACGGCAGTTTATTGTGGAGCTTGAGCAGCTCATGCATGCCAATTTATTGCAGCATCTGCACAGCATCACCTCCATCAAAACTCTCACCCCCCTAAATTTCAGCTAGATTTAACATTTCCATAGGTTTTTCTTTTTTGACATATTGGATTTTCCATGGAAATGGTAAATCCAGACTAAATAGGAGGGACCCCCAACAGTAGTTCTGCAGATTTTAATTGGATAACCTTAGTTGTATCCTTTGCTTCCAATATATTCTCCTTTCCTTAGTTCCATACATGCTGACACAGGGAAGCTCCATAGTGCTGGGGCAAGGTATAGGCCTTCTTTGCAGAAGGTCCTAGGTTCAACCCATGGCATTTCCAGGTTGGGGTGGAAGAGAGTCTTGCCTGAAACCCTGGAGAAGCCACTGCCAGTCAGTGTAGACAATACTGAGCTAGATGGACCGAGAGTCTGACTCAGTAAAATACAGCTTTCCTATTACTTTGTGCTCAATAGAGGGCAATCACAAGGTTCTAGTCCTCCTTAAATATAATCTGAGGGCTCATATTTTCCTAAGGCCTTAAAATATGCATGCTTTTTTATAAGCATGCATATTTATACTTGTTTACAGGATACTTTGCTTTAGAAATGCAGAATAACACTATATATATATATGAGAGAAAAGTTTATTCTCTGCCTTGACTTTTCCTAGTGTCAGTCAGGGAGAGCTGGGGGAAAGGGTGTACTTTTAAGCTTCAGCCTTTCAGAGTTTAAAGAAATAATGGCGGAGGATTTCCCTGAAGCTGTTAATTCCCTTGTCGGCATGGAGATTGAAAATGGTTAACTGATAATTAATATGTCTCATTACCTTTTAATTAAAAAGTTAGCTGCCATGGGTAAGTGCCACGGAATCTTTTCCTGACAAGCAGTTTTCTGCAAGAAGCACTACTACACCAAAAGGACGTTGCAAAGCGGCACACCCTAGTCTGTGGCCACAATCCAAAGAGCCATCAAACACATTCCATCAACCCAAGGGATGCACAATCTGCAGCCCTGTTGTTCATGCCAAGTCAGGGTTGAAGGTGTGAGTGCACGCAGGAGAGGCAAATCACTATGCCAACCTGGAGACTTGAGTTTCAGTGTGAGTCTCCCCTGCCCCCAATTCTATGTGATAGTTCTGTTCTTTTTTTAATCACGGGACTTTCCAAAACTACCAGTTTCTATCTGGACCTCAGGAATCTCCTCAGGCCACCTCTCTTTAACAGTCCTGCCCATGCTCTCCTTGAGTGTATTTCCCTGGCTCAAATGTGCCTCTGGCTTGGCTGGGTGCAGACTGGAAGGAGGCATGTATGCATAGATAGCTCTGGTTTTGTATAGCTGGTAGAAAGGTAAGAGATATATCTGTTGTTCCATCCACTTTTGACTCTGGCCCTGCCCACCACTGCCATATGCCCATCAGAAGGCTTCCTGCAAGGAAATGTGGTTGTGTACAAACCATACATTTAAAGTAAAGGTAAAGGTAAAGGTACCCCTGACCATTAGATCCAGTCGTGTCTGACTCTGGGGTTGCGGTGCTCATCTCACGTTATTGGCTGAGGGAGCTGGCATACAGCTTCCGGGTCATGTGGCCAGCATGACTAAGCTGCTTCTGGTGACCAGAGCAGCGCACAGAAACACCGTTTACCTTCCCGCTGGAGTGGTACCTATTTATCTACTTGCACTTTGGCGTGCTTTCAAACTGCTAGGTGGGCAGGAGCTGGGACCGAGCAACGGGAGCTCACCCCGTTGTGGGGATTTGAACCGCCAACCTTCTGATCAAGCCCTAGGCTCTATGGTTTAACCCACAGCGCCACCCGCGTCCCACATTTAAAGTACACTTTCCCAAAGATTCTGAGAACTGTAGCTGACCCCTCACAGAGCTACAATTCTCAGCACCCTTTACAAACCACAGTTCCCAGGATTCTTTGGGGGAAGTCATGAGCTTTAATTGTATGGCGTGCATGTAGCCTATTGCTTTTTGGGGTTCCCCACTGCTACTATACACATTCCTAGGACTAAGCCCCATGGAATTTAGAGGAACTTCTGAGAACTTATTCCATTCCGGAGGTCCGTTCTTAACCTGGAACTTCTTAACTAGAGGTGTGCTGCTGCTGCGCCGCTGGCACACAATTTCTATTCTCATCCTGGGGCCAAGTTCTCAACTCAAGGTAACTCTTCCAGTTTAGCAGAGTTTGTAACCTGAAGTGTTTGTAACCTGAGGCGTTTGTAACTCAAGCTACCACTGTAAATGATTTCATTGTCAGGCTTACTTAGGAAATATGTCTGAGACTGTACTCCTATGCATGTTTGTCTGTGTGTAAGCCCAATTGAATTTAGTGGATCTTATTTGCAAGTAAGAGGCAGAGTGGCCAAGTGGAGTTTGCATTTAAGCCCTTTCTGCTCCTGAAACTGTATTTTTATTTCTGAATCATTAAATTTTACTCAAGCAAATTAACAGATAAATGTGGCTGCCCAATTACTTTGCTAAATCCCTTACTTTCAAGGAACAAATTAAAGCCTGTAATTACAACATACACAGTATAATTAAGGCTGTTTTTGAAAAATATATCTATGCTAACCCCCATCCCATCCCACCCTCCTCCTTTTCCTGGAGACTAATTTTCTCAAATCCCTCTCACTCTCTCTGAAGTTTTCATTTCCCCCCCTTCCCTCCGCTCCCCTCAATTTAGAATTATGTTTAAGACTGAGCTAGTTTTTATGACTGAGCAGGAAAATGCAATAGCAGACCATTCAATTATTTCCTCTCTGCACATATAATCTGATACAAAATGTAGTCACTTTGATTAGTTTATTTTCTGTCCAGATTTCATGCATCATGAAAAAACCATTGTACCTGGGAAAACTTAACTTTGCAGAAGCAATTTGTGCACCCTGCTTGTTCTCTTAATAAATACAGCATGCATCTTTGTATCTAGTTTTGCTTAAAATAATTACAATCATGGAGGGTATTTCCTAAGGCTTCTCTCTCTCTCTCTCTCTCTCTCTCTCTCTCTCTCTCTCTCTCTCTGTGTGTGTGTGTTTGTGTGTGTGTGTTTGTAGGAAATGCCTAGCTAGCTATTTAGAAAGAGTGGTGCATGTGATTCTTGACGTAATCAAGTGCTTTGCCAATAATGAAGTAAACTACCAATCATGTGCCCTGATGGGGGATGGGTGTGCTCCAGACATTTCCTAACGTATTACTGATTTTGTATGAGCAGGAGTTTTTAATATTCACAGTTCTGTTTGAAGTGGTATAGCCCAGCAAGAACTGCACTACATGACACCTCTCTTAAATGGTCAAGGAAACTGGCCCTGAACCAAACAGGATACTATATGACTCAGTTTTCATATCATCAATTCAATTAATGTGCTTTTCCATTTCCAATAATACTTTAATTTATACTCTGTCAACTTCCAATTATAGACTACTTACTGACTTGTGTACAATTTAATTGCCTTTATATCTACGGGAGAGTTGGAATTAACATTTAAATGACTGTCTAATTTAACATTGCCATTCAGGAGAGTTAATCAGTCTGCACAACATCTTTAACAATCCAGAAATATATGTTTTTATTACAGTCTTACATAAAATTTGTGGGCAATTTGTAAGCCTGCTTAAAAGTAGTGTTATTCTTCTAAAACTAATATTTTTCCTCCTTCACTAATTTGTAGAAATATATCTATATCATCTCTCTCTCTATATATATATCACTATCTATGTAGCACTGTCAACTTGCACGAGACTTTGAAGAGTAAAAGAAAAATACTACAGTCTAGAATTTGACAGAGAGAGAGGAAGCACAGTGGATGACTAACTAAAGGTTTATGCCAAAGGCTTCACAATGAGGTGGTTTTCGAAGGCAGATTCGGAGGAAGAGAAATATGTGGCATCATGCAGGTGTTCTATGTGGCAGGTGGCATTGTGGTCTAAACCACTGAGCCTCTTGGGCTTGCCAATCGGAAGGTCAGTCAGTGGTTTGAATCCGCCTAACAGGATGCACTCCCATTGCTTTGTTCCAGCTACTGCCAACCTAGCAGTTCGAAAGCATACCAGTGCAAATAGATAAAATAGGTACCACTGAGGCAGGAAGGTAAATGTTGTTTCTGTGCATTCTGGTTTCCGTCACGGTGTTCTGTTGCGCCAGAAGCGGTTTAGTCATGCTGGCCACATGACCCAGAAAGCTGTCTGTGGACAAATGCCTGCTCCCTCAGCCTGAAGTATGATGAGCGCCACACCTTTGACTGGACTTAGCCATCCAGGGATCCTTTTACCTCTATGTGGTGCAGTGCCTGGGGAAACGGATGCTCTGGCCCCAAGATCTACAATGTTAACTCAACATCGTCTTGGCCTGGTATCCATGGAATAAATGGTGCCATGTTCTCAGAATGTGAATGGTTTTGAGTGGCATGGCTATTCAACTGTGATCTACCTCTCAGTTGTTCTTTTTGTATCTGGTAATTTGTGTATTGTGACTTTTAAAATAGATGTTGATGTTTTTGGGTTGTTTCTAATTCTTAATTTCTTGTAATTGAGGGGGGTGTAATTATCTTGTAGTATGCGAAACACACTCTTGAATTTTGTTACTTTGCTTTTAATTAGATTTTGAATTGCTGTAGGGAAACAAATGTGATTTTGGTTGTGTATTTTGATATTTGTCTGGGTGATAAACCACAATGAGTAGTACAGTAATACAAAAAGGCACTATAAAAATGAAAAATGAAATGAGTCCCTTCCAGGGATAAGGAACAGCAAGGGAGAAAAGATTGAATAATTAAAAACAGCCTCACTAGGTAAAGGTAAAGGTACCCCTGACCATTAGCTCCAGTTGCAAATGATTCTGGGGTTGCGGTGCTCATCTCGCTCTATAGGCTGAGGGAGCCGGAGTTTGTCCGCAGAACCAGAGCAGCGCACGGAAACGCCATTTACCTTTCCGCCAGAGCTGTACCTATTTATCTACTTGCACTCGAACTGCTAGGTTGGCAGGAGCTGGGACCCCATCACAGGCATTCGAGCCGCCGACTTTCTGATCGGCAAGCCCTAGGCTCTGTGGTTTAGACCACAGCGCCACCCACATCTCGAAGCCTTACTAGACTTATGGAATTTCTTTCTTAGTAAACATGGACAGGCTAAGGCTACTGATACATTATCTGGTCCAACTGGTTTAATATTGTGCCCTTCTCTTTTATAGAGGAGATGCAGTGATGGAGAAAACAACACTTGATAGATTTCTGCAGCAAAACAAAGCCTCTGTTTTGAGTCCCATTAGTGCAATGAAACTCCCCCCTCATGTCCCCCAATTTGGCTTTTGTGGGTCTGGAGAACCCTCAGAACAGCCTGTGGGAGAGGAGAAGGGAGATACAGTAGTTCTTGTCGGGAAGGTAGAAATGCTAACATGGATGGAACTATAGTAAAAGCACAATGTTGAATTCTTCCCTAACAGTGCAAACCTACACCTGTTTACTTGGAAGTAAGTCCCTAGAGTATTTAAGAAGGCTTATCCTGGCATTCCCCTGCATTCAAAGACAGGATCTGGATGACTGAGTGGGTGAGACTAATACAGTGGTACCTTGGATTAAGAACTTAATTTGTTCTGGAGGTCCATTCTTAACCTGAGGTACCACTTTAGCTAATGGGGCTTCCTACTGCCGCCGCTGCACGATTTCTGTTCTCATCCTGAAGCAAAGTTCTTAACCCGAGGTACTATTTCTGGGTTAGCGGAGTCTGTAACCTGAAGCGTTTGTAACCTGAAGCGTCTGTAACCTGATGTACCACTGTAGTGGGTCCAAGGATCAAGAAGGCGGTTTCTGCATGTGCTGTAGAGGGAAGTGAGGGGCAGATGAGGCTTGTCAATCTGGGAAGGCAGTCTATCCAGGAGAAGTAAAACTCTGATCCTAAACCTCTGCTGCCTTGCAGAATATCTTTGGGAGAAGAAAAGGATAAGGAGTAAACCCTACACAAATCTGGACTGGAGTCCCTAAAATGGTTGGATGGCACCTAGTATGCCTCTTCCTAGCAACCACTGCAGCCAAGCCATTGCCAAGTGTTTTCATTTGGACAACATCAGCGAGGCTGAGAGTAGGGCAGCCCAGGACCTCCACACACACTGCTCAGGCTTGCGCCCCGGGGAGGTCACTTCAGTGCTGCTAATCTGGCGGTTTGACTTCAGCCCCAGAGGCAGACTCCATTTTCTCTTAAGATAGACAGATGCCAATAACATCCTCTAGTACAGGCATAGGGAACTTTTGGCCTTCCAGATGTTGTCATTGACAATGCTTTATGGGGCTGATGGAAGTTGTGGTTTAGCAATATCTGGAGGGCCAAAGGTTCCCCACACCTGCTATAGAATAAGAGTGACTGAGTGACCGCCCCTATTGTTGGACTACAATTCCCATCACCCCTGACCATTCACTGTGCTTGCTAGGGCTGATGGGAGCTGGAGTCCAACATCTGGAGGAACTCCATTGGCTATCCTTGCTCTAGCAAATGTGTTGAGTATTTTATCCTCATTGCAAGTGGTATCACAGCTGTGGAGAGTGATAATCTGTGGTTACAAGGATACATGTGTGCCAAGAGAACGTCAACCTGCAAATCTCATAATTTTTTTCTCTTTAGGAACTAGGGACCCAACTGACCTCAACATGCTATTGAAAACAGTCTGGATTAAAAAAGACTAGCACTCCCTTCAAGCCCCAGCAGGCCCTAAGATATTATCCTTCCTACCAATAATAAGCTAATGCTCCACAAAGCTATTATGGGCTCATTTCAGAACTTTCCTTGGCTCTTTCTGGTAACTAGGGCAACTGGTTGTACAGGTGGAAGAACACAAAGCATTACCCCTGATTTTTTTAAACAATTCCTAGAAAACATTCCCCCACCTTCTTGCAAAACAACAGTGAAGGGGGGTTGGATAAGTATTGCATGCTTCCTTGAACCTGGCCAACAAATACACAGCAGCCTCAAACACATGAGCCCAGCTAGGGCCTCAGCTGGTAAGCTCTGATTTCAAATGGCATTTGCTTGTTTGGATCAATGAAACATCTGTCCCTCTTTTTAACAACCAGTAGCTATGATGACGACAACATAGTGCTATCCTGTTGCAATCAATGGAATGGGCATTAGGGAACTAGTTTCTGGTCAGTCCCTAGCTCCTAACATGACTAAATTTGGGTGGGATTCTCATAGCTACCCAGGTTTTCACATAAGAAGAGTCTTGTTCTCACATGGGCCAGCCATTTCTGATTCCTAGCAACTGGCATTCATTCAGAGGCAGACTAATGGAGAATGCAGTGCACAACTAAGAAGTGCAACTAACCAGGCACAAACCGGGCAGTTAGAGGGCCAAGAATGAGCATGGCATGTGTGTAAAAGTAAGCCCTCCTCCTGTTAGAGAGAGGCACCTGGTCAATTTTGTTCATACACAATGATGAGATAACATTCTAAAAAAAGTTCATAATTACTCAAAGATTGAATACACATCTAGCTCTCGATACATCATGCTAAGATTCACAAATTAGGTTGGATTTAATTTAAAGAGCGTTCAAAGTGACCGGGGGAGATATCCGCTCCAGCTATTAAATCATTTTCACTCTGACCCAAGTCAATAGTGGCTATGTCCAATTACCTCCATGACGCTGAATTTCTAAACTGCTCTCTCAGCTAAACACCTGTTTCTCATTATAGGACCTTGCCAGGAAGATAGTGAAGCTCTGGAGTGCAAAATGTCCTTGTTCTGGTAGCAGTGCTATAGAGAGATTTTGGGTAGGGTGCCGAACCAGAGGGCAAAGTGGTGAAGAGGGGAAGAGTATGGAAAGCGTAGAAATGGGCTAAGGATAGTCATGACACCTGAGATTTAGGGGAATGGAAGAAAGTTCATGGAATGAAGGTTTTCCCAGCCCACTTCTCACTCCTGCAGTTGCCCACATCTCTTGTGAGGGTTGGAAGTGGGTGATTGTTCCTATTTGTTTTCTGTGACCCACCTCTTTATACTCCTCTATTCCACATGGGTCACATCCACACCATACATTTGACCACTTTAACAGCCAGGGAGAGACCTGGGAACTGTAGTTTGCTAAGGGTGATGGGAATTGTAGCTCTGTGATGTCAGCACTCTTAGCTGGGTATGGTGTGCAGGATTCTCCACAACTGTCCAAGTGGTCTAATAGAGATTTAAATGCATGGATGTGGCATTTGAGGCGTTTTCTGTGTGCTGTAGTTGTATTGATTTTGTTTGTTTTTATCATTGTAGATTCTGCAGCTGTAAGTCACCCTGGGACCTTAGGTGAAGGCCAGGTAAGAAACCTTATAAACTAGTAACAATACAAGCAGCACTTGGAAAAAAATCCAAGGCAGATAGCCCACCTGAATCATGCTGGGGAAAGGCAAGACCAAGACTCCGTAGGTTCTTTTGTGTGAAAGCCCACCCTCTTGGCCCCACCCTGGCATCACTGCACTAGCCCCATCCCCAGTGTCCATTCATGGAACGTTGATGCCTGCCAATAGGCATGAGCAGGTGAATGCACAAAGGCAACATGTGCGATTTGGGCTTTATGCACTTTGCCTCTGTATTGTAGGACCAGAGACTCTCAGGTCCGCCTCTCCCCACACGAAGCAACCTGGACTCTGCATTTATTTATCATCTGGAGGGCGAGAGGTCTGGAGGGTGGCAACATGAGAACAGGGCCTTTTTTGCAGGGGCTCCCCATTTGTGGAACGTTCTCTCCAGGGAGGTTCGACTGGTGCCTTCGTTACATATCTTTAGGTGCCAGGCAAAAACATTCCTTTTCAACCAGACCTTTGGGTGATTAATATTCTGCAGCCTTTTAAAGGTGTTTGTGGGAGGGTGGGCTATTGTTTTGTTGCTTCTGGTTTAACTATTTATTTGTGCTTTTATCTTGTCTTTTTATCTCGCGGGCTACCCTGAGATCTTTTGATGAAGAGTGGTAATATATATATAAATCTAGACATAAATTTTAAAAGAGAGGGGTGTGTGTGTGTGGGGGGGGGAAGGCTAGGGCAGGCAGTGCAGCAGTAGGCCCTGAAAGCTGTCTGAAGATATCACATCCCTGTGTTTGGCTGCAAGTCCCTTAGATGTTAAGCAATCTCATCTTTTTAGTTGATTTTGTGCTTTAAAAGGTAGTCTGGCCTCCTTTTTACTGCTCTGGAGTGTGCACTCTGACCAGACGTCCCCTCTTTTAAAAAGGAACAGTGCAGCAAGGCTGCCTCCCCCTGCAATGTAGCTGCAGACAGGCCACAGGGGAAGTCTTCTCAGTGCGAAGTGCAGGGGTGAGAGGGGAGTATCACCTGAAGGATTTCTGCAGGGGTTAAAGGCATTGAAGGTTCTATCAAGAAAAGGGGAGTGATTTTTGGTTGGTGACCTGGATGCTCATTCGCTGCCATGACCTTTAGGCTTGTAATTATTTTTATTTGTGTCACCATCAGGGAGAAGAGCTCCGTCATGCAGTGCATCCACCCACCCCTCTCTTTTCCCTTGCCTTTTGTGGCGACCTTTTCTTTTTCTCTGTATAAACATGGCTTTTCCAAGTAGAACTTCTCGGCCTTTACCCGTTCTCACCATTAGGTGGCTCCTTGTGTCCTCAAATGCCGGCTGAAAGCTGGTTGAGCAGGTGAATGCTTCTTATTGGTTTAGTAGAGCCATGATGCCACTGGGCAGCCCCTTTTAAGAGAAAAGCTAGAAACAGTGTGTGAAGAGCTTGGTACAGTAGCCTTGTTCTGAGGAAGTGGAAAAATCTGTGAACTGTCATTTCCAAACAATCATGAGTGAGGTGAGTGGACAAAATGCTTTTAATACGGAGGGTAGCAGGTAGAAGAGAACAGGAGGATGAACAGAAGAGAACGATGCAGATTCTTTTGAATAAGACAGAAGGCTAAATAGAAAAAAGAGGATTCAAACTGTGGAATGTTTTAAGTTTCAAAAAGGCTGGCATCCATCCAAGAATTTAACAACGGCTAGATTAAGGTTTCCTAGGGAGATGTAAGACATCATTAGCAAATAGTGAACTGACCTGTTTTAAAACGAGCAGGTAATCCTCACAGAGGCTGCAATCCTATATCCAGTTACCTGGCAGTAAGTCCCATTGAGCTCAGTGGGACTTACTTCTGCCTAAATCATGCAAGAGGGCTGCACTGAGACAGACTTAAAAGAAATGCAACAGCCTTTCGTTACTCTCGAAAGAGTTTGCTGGCATTTGAAGCATCGGCTTTGCACAGTTTGCAAAAATCCCAAATAAGTAGCCTTGTTTCTCATTTTCATTAGGAATGAATGTAGGCGGGCATTGTGTCTTCTTGAAGCAAAGCGATTGATTTCCGTATATGTTTTGCGTCCTTCAAAAGCAAGCTGATGTATGCTAAAGTTTAGACATCAAAGTGCAAAGCTGACTTTTTTGGGGGGGGGGGGAGAATCGCTTTGCTTCTAATTGCTCTCTATCAAGTAGCTGCTTTAGCTGAACATGTTTTTGCATACATAAGTAAAAATGCAGGTGGTATGGTGCATAAAAAGGAACTTTGTGTGTGTGTGTGTGTGTGTGTGTGTGTGAGAGAGAGAGAGAGAGAGAGAGAGAGAGAGAGAGAGAATGTAACAAAAAGGTAAATTAAGTCAGTATGCATGTATCTGTTCCAGTGAAATTGTTTCCAGTTTCTGGATGTATAATGCATTTTTCCAAATGACATGACAGCTCTACTAATAGAGCAATAGTATTTTTGGATACACTTTCTCATTATAAAGGAGAATTCTATTTCTGGCAGAAGAGTTAGAATTCTACCCAATCCAAGTAGGGTAGAGTTGACACTTGCACAAAGTTAAGAAGGCTATTGTATAATATTCTGTATTTGTTAAGTTTATTAATAGTGCCTAGGATAAAGGATAAAATCAATGGGGTGGAGTCAACCAGAAGGGTGTGTGCATGTGTGTTTGTGGGGAGAATAAGGAAATCGTTGTTCTTTCAGTGTGGCTTACCTCTCCATCCATCCAAAGAGGTGTGTTTTCCTTTTAAGAGCTTTCTCAAAGATAGCAGCAAGACTTGCATTCCTCCTCCTGTGATGTTTTGACCATGTATGTGTATTGAATACATGGCTAACACACTCATTCTTCCAGAGCTTATTCACTTTCCCACTTGATGCTCACAGCTGAATAAATAAACTGGAAAAGGTCAACGTTTTAGCATGCAAATTGCATTAAGTGTCCCTTTGTCACATACCTTAAATGAACCAGCTTATCTGATGTGGCCCCATTCTTATGCAGAACTTTTCCAAAGGTTTTCCTGATTATTATTATTTTTAAAAAAGATTAAACCTAATTGCTGTTGTGCATAGCTTTATTCTCTTGGATCAGATTTAGCTCCATTCTTTTGTCACTACCTATTCATACAATCGTCATTCACACTGCTACAGTTCACATTCGGTTCCTCTCAGAGGAAATCTCCCTTCTATAATTCAGTGCTTACCATGTACCAAAAATAGGAATAAGCCTGTACCAAAAATAAGAAACTCACATTATTAATCATACGTTCCCAAATCAGTGTCAAGTAGCTATTATTGAAAGTTGGACTCCCAGAGAAAGCCACATTGGAGGCTAATTTAAAGTGCTCCAAACTCTGCCAGAGCTGTCTAGCATTATTGGATCATTAATTTACAGTCCTTCAACAAGTAATAAATTTGCATTCTATTATGCATGCTTACATTGTTCCTGTGATGCAGAAAATGAGGAAAGCCTGTAAACTTTTTTCAACTGCCTTAAACAAAGCATAAAAACAAATTTCTGGACAATTTCCCGCTGCTTTCAAGATGAAAAACAATCCAAAAACAAGGGAAGTTACATCGTCGTCATCATCATCATCATCATCATCATCATTATTAAATGAAGTTGTGCTAAATGCTAGCAGAAAGGCAATCATTCTTTCTAGTGTTTTACATCTACAGGTTTTGGCCAGGGCTCCTGATAGAATAATCTGATCATTCAGTGAACTGCCTTCTGATTCGGCTCCCCACTCCCCTTCATCTTATTATCTGGCTGAAACCTGACATAATGTAATGGGAAAGAGCAGGTCAAATATGGCAATGAAAACAATGTCCCAAAATAGCCTTGGGTATGCAGCTAGCAGAGAATGGCCCAGAGGATGTGATTGTTTTTGTACTAAGAACAGTTAGACTCCCAAGTAAGCTAAACATTTGGATTTCAGATGCTCTCGACCTTTCAGAAACGCTGATCCTCCAACTCGATTTACTTAATTCCGTTTGATTTTCTCATTTTCCTGCTTCCGGATGGGCATCAGCTTTGTTACCCTTTTATGGCTGTGGAAAAACAAACAGCATAGCGTATTCATTAGTTTGATCTTATCATCCGTCTCTTTTGCCCATTTCAGTTAATTGGTGGAGCTTTCTTCTTTTTCTCTTGAAACTTCATGCTCTGATAGCATACGATTAAACACGAGAAGCACCAGGGCTTTCTAGGACCTGAGTGAGATGTTGAGTGACCAGGAAGCTGCAGAGACTTTGTTCTTCTGAATAATACTTGCAAGAAATTTGAATACAAACACACATACACATATATCCATATATCCATATATATACATATCCATATATACAGTCTGTCTGTCTGTCTGTCTATCTATCTATCTATCTATCTATCTATCTATCTATCTATCTCTGAAAACTGAAATCCCATGTATTCTCTTCTGAGGAATGAAAGATAAATCATGCTTCCTTTTATCTCCTTCTTGACACATTGTGAGAGTCAGTAGGGTATAAGGGCTGTAATATTGGACACAGACTGGGAAGACCCGGATTCAGCTCCCCGCTCAGCAGTGAAACTCAGTGGGTGACCCTGAGCCAGACACGAAAGCCTTCAGAAGTTGCACGTTGGAACAGACTGTGTCTGCTGTCTCTCTTGATGTTGCCTCCTCCCCCCCCCCACTGGCCCACCCCCAGACTTCCATTTGAAATATTGAAAGTATTGAAAGTCATGATCTGGAATCTTGCGCATTCAGGGTTCCAAATCATGTGGCTCAGCTTTGTGTATAGACCTGTAGGCATGTAGGCATCCCTTTCAGTCTTGAGTGTGATGGTGGGTCAGTTCTGCTTCCTCTCCATGTATTTAATTTTTGTGTGGAGGCAACCTCTGGGCACAGCTTAACTCTCACATAAACCTAGCTTGCAAGTTTTCCAGAGGCATGTGATTGGCCACTGTGGGAACTGGGTCCTCAACTAGTTGGGCTCTTGAACAAATCCAGTAGGGCTCTTCATGTCAGACTAATCTGATCTCATTTTTTGACAGAATTACAAGCCTGGTAGATGAAGGGAACACTGTGGATGTAGCCTATCTTGATTTCAGCAAGGCCTTTGACAAGGTGCCCCATTATATTCTTGTAAAGAAGCTGGTAAAATGTGGGCTAGGCAATGCTACCATTCAGTGGATTTGTAACTGGCTGACTGACTGAACCCAAAGGGTGCTCATCAATGGCTCCTCTTCATCCTGGAAAGATGTGACTAGTGGGGTGCCACCGGGTTCTGTCTTGGGCCCAGTCTTATTCAACATCTTTATCAATAATAATAATAATAATAATAATAATAATAATAATTTATTATTTATACCCCGCCCATCTGGCCGGGTCTCCCCAGCCACTCTGGGCGGCCTCCAACAAATACCAAAATACAATGACTTGGATGATGGGCTTGAGGGCATCCTGGTCAAGTTTGCAGATGACACCAAATTGGGAGGGGTGGCTAATACCCCAGAGAACAGGATCACACTTCAAAATGACCTTAACAGATTAGAGAACTGGGCCAAAGCAAACAAGATGAATTTTAACAGGGAGTAACTACAAGTACAGGATGGGTGACACCTGGCTTGAGAGCAGTACATGTGAAAAGGATCTAGGAGTCTTGGTAGACCACAAACTTGACATGAGTCAACAGTGTGATGCAGCAGCTAAAAAAGCCAATGCAATTCTGGGCTGCATCAATAGGAGTATAGCAGCTAGATCAAGGGAAGTAATAGTACCACTGTATTCCGCTCTGGTCAGACCTCACCTAGAGTACTGTGTCCAGTTCCTGACAGTAAGAGCTGTTCGACAGTGGAATTTGCTGCCAAGGAGTGTGGTGGAATCTCCTTCTTTGGAGATCTTTAAGCAGAGGCTTGACAGCCATCTGTCAGGAATGCTTTGATGGTGTTTCCTGCTTGGCAGGGGGTTGGACTGGATGGCCCTTGTGGTCTCTTACAACTCTATGATTCTATTATTCTTCTGATGTGCCTAAGTTCCTACCTCACAGTGCCATGTGCATCAATTGTGGGAGACAATGCATGTTGCCCTTAGTTTTATTTGGGAAAAGTTAGGGCAAAAGTATTTTCAGGCTTTGTATTAGTATATGTGAGTATAATGCAGTTAAAATTGGTTCCTCTTGTGGTAACCAATGAGATGCAAGTCCTTTTCATACAGTGCTAATGTATAGGGCAATCATTGGCACAATGGAGTGGGAAGGCACTATTGACCCCAACAGCAACCACCACCCCTCAAATACAAAGCAGAAGTAAACCATGTGTCTTAAAATTAAATAAGCTGCCCATTCAATTATATGATGCACCAGTCCCAGAAGGGATTATGGAGACTGAAATACCGGAGGAAATCACTCCAGGAGATGGTCCCCCCTTCACCCCAAAACTGCCCAGTTCTTTACAACAAGGGATGTACAGCTAGATTGAGAGAGAGCAAGATATTTATGCAACTTGATGAGGAACAAATTCCTCAGCTGGCAAAAGGTGGGTGTGGGGGGAAGGAAGGCAAAGACAGATCACTTAATAATTTGAACTGACATCCCTTTATTAGATGGGTGGTGCCCTGTCATTTGAAAGAGAGAGGGCAAATGATGTCTTCAATGTGTCACTTTGCCCACGCTCCCCTTCAGGACAGAGTAAGGATTTGTTACTCTTCAGCTCTGGGCTGGTGAGACTGATGGAATGTGCTTTTAAAGATCGCTATATACACATTTTCATCCCCTAATTGCGTGAGTGACTACAGCACATTCCATCTTATTTACTGAAGATCTTTATTAGTAAAAACACAATGCTCGGAGATGTCCCAGGTAACCCTTCCCCTTTTAATTTATAAAGAAGCAGAGCAGGTCATGTTTCATCTTTCTTTCTTTCTTTCTTTCTTTCTTTCTTTCTTTCTTTCTTTCTTTCTTTCTTTCTTTCTTTCTTTCCTACTACATCAGGATTAAACAGTCTTAACTTCCTTTAACCCATAAAGAATCACAATTGTATCATGCTGTAGTAAGTTAGTCAGAGCCCTTCCCTTAACTCCTTTCCATTTTTTTCTTTTGAAGAAGCTCTCCTCACTTACTCTGCAAGGACCAGGACCTCACAGCTCCACAGAACATAATGAATGTTTACTATTTTAAACCATCATGGCTCAGGAATATACTGTATTTTTGACATCTATTTCTTGTTCCCGGAAACCTACCCGGGAATGTAATGTGGAGTATTGACCACAATCTTTAAAAAAATAAAAAATACAGCCCTTGTTTTCATGTATTCATTTCTTATAACCTTAGCTATTAAAGTGGGGCCAGGCGGGTGGATAAAATAGATGAATGGAATTGAGCCCCTGTTACTGAGGTAGCTCTCATGCTTCCTAAAATCTAGTATTGCCATATCATGGATTTAACTCATTTTGTACAGTGCAATAGGCCCCTGGGGACTAATAGCAAAATTCTGCTTTGTGTAGGTACAGAACATTACACAAATGATATCTCCGCCCTCCCTGAACTCCTTTTCTCTTATGATTGAAGCTTGGGAGCCTTAAATTTCCTATATCAGTGTGTGGAATGAGCATAATGCTTCATGCAGTTCAGACTGCATACCCATTTACCTTTAAAGCACATCCTTTCCCTCAAAGAATTATGGGTTACCCCTCACAGAGGTACAGTTCCCACCAACTGTTACCAAACTACAGTGCCCAGAATTCTTTGAGTCGGGGTGTGCGTGTATGTGTGTGTGACACGCTTTGAATGCACTTTAAAGGTTTAGTTAGTTAGTGTGTAAGCAGCCTTATAGTGAAGTATTTGTTAACAAAGGGCCTGCTTCTGTTGCCTCACTTTTGCAAAATTTGCACATGCGCACGACAGTTGGCAACTTTAAATACTGGTCCGTAGACAAGGACAGGGAGATGGGGCAAGACCAGTGAAAACAGGGCAGAACTTGTTGGCAGGATAGGAGCAGTGCCTTTCCCCCCTATAAAAATACACATTAACTTGGCTAAGATCCAGGCCAATAAATGTTGTAAATATGTCTAAAATATAAATGCAGATAAACTGAGCCCATACCAGAAAGGCGCTGTAATTTTGCAGTGCCAGAGGGCATTTGCTCTTGGTTGTCTGCATCTCCAGCAGCAGCTGCCTATGTAGGTGCTCACGGTGCAGTGGTGATGATGATGATTAATAATAATAATAATAATAATTTATTTATACCCTGCCCATCTGGCTGGGTTTCCCCAGCCACTCTGGGCGGCTTCCAACAAAATATTAAAATACAATGGTCTGTTAAACATTAAAAGCTTCCCTAAACAGGGCTGCCTTCAGATGTCTTCTAAAAGTCTGGTAGTTGTTTTTCTCTTTGACATCTGGTGGGAGGGTGTTCCACAGGGCAGGCGCCACTACCAAGAAGGCCCTCTGCCTGGTTCCCTGTAACTTGGCTTCTCGCAGCAAGGCAACCACCAGAAGGCCCTCGGAGCTGGACCTCAGTGTAGATTAACTTGAGCAAAGTGTAGATTAACTTGAGCAAAAGAAAAGTTCCTGCCCCAAGGACCTTGCAAGCAAAAAATGTACAAGAAGGCAAGGTGGATGTTATATTTTGCAAGATTTCAATCCTCTTATACTCTTTAGTAGTACAACCAATCAACATAATTTGTTATTTGGCTTCCTCAGGCCTATAAGTCATAGCTCATCAGCCCCTTTCACAGAAAGGGTGAAGCACACATCCCATTGTGGTCAATGAACAAATGATTTTTTTAAAAAAAATATCAATTGAACCTAATGGAATTGGATTGCATTCAAGGACTCAAGAGAAGGAGATATTGGCAGCCACATGGCTTGCCCACTGGGGTCTCACCTATGCCATTTGAGATGCACTGGCCAATCTGAGGAAAATGCAGAGAAAGAGAAACTGGAATCTATGGCTGGAGAAGAAAAGTCATTATAAGATAAAGCGTCAACAGAAGAGGAAATGAAGTGAACAAAAGGAGAGAGAACAGCCAGCAAGGGCAAAATGAATATATGTCTCAAAACCTATTACTGTAATTGAAGCAGTAAATAATAATATTCATCATCTATGGTCTGGTTCCATGAACCACTGCATGGATAGGATCGTGAATACAGATCTCCATGATTGTAAAAGGTGTCATTTGTCCTCTTGCATCATCGCTGAGAGCCATGCCAAGCACCAGTACAATTATGCTAGAGCAAGGAGTTTGAAAAGGAGAGACGCATGAAAACTTAGGGTCAAGTTGTTGGTGCTGACCCCACGTCCAATGGGCCAAGAAGCTATGAACACTGGTACAACCTGTCATCATGTTCTCCTGTAGAAGGGAATCTAATAAATGTGCGATAGAGGAATACATATTTGACAGCAGTGAAGAAACATAGCTTAGTGACAGAGCATATGGTCTCCGTGCAGAAGGCCACAAGTTTAATTCCTGGTATCTCCAGTTAACAGATAGCAGGGGATGTGGAAGACCTCTTGCCTTTAGACCCGGGAGTGCAAGTGCTAGGAAGGGCTGGTCTAGGTGGACAAATCATATGACCCTACTACTGACCCATTTGTCCCATGTGGGGTGTAACTTTAGCTGCCATGGAGCAAACTGCTAATGAAATATGATAATGAACCCATTTGATAGCAAAAGGCTGAGGCTAGTCTCATCCATTGTTTCCCCTTTTCAGCAACTCCCAAGAGCCACCATTTCTCATGCCCAAAGCCTTCAAAACCGGCAGAAGCAAGAGCATCCATGTGCTGGTTGTTTTGCACCTGGGTAAATGGTAACCAAGGGGTAAGAAACAGGACAACTGAATTCATAATATATGCAGATCAGGATCCTGATGGATGAGGAAAGATGGGCAGCGCAAAAAAATAGTCTGTGCCAGGCTTGATGATCACAGTCCCCTTGCCATGTTTCCTTTCTTTCCAATGGCATAAATTTCAGTAGGTTGAGACAATGCACCAAGCCAAACAATAGTATCTCATTCTGGCACAGCTATATATAAAGGTTCTCAGCACTCCCAAGATTGGACAAAACAAACCAAATTCTCTGGGGAATCACAGCCCCTTTTATCTCCACACATTAGCACAAGGCAGGTTGAAAGCCAGCTGCAATCCTCCTCTGTGGAGTTCCCTTACATAAGGATTTTTCTGGTGCCATAAGGGCCAGCCATGCTTGCTGTACACCATCTCCTTCAGCAGCCTTTTGCGCATGAAGCATTGCCAAAGGGAAAGGGAACATGGCTGACATGCGCTTGCTTTCCTGAAGTATCTGATGGATGGCAATAATCCATCAGAGCTCAGTGTAGCTTGCTGAAGTCCTGAGGCAAATAAGATGTTCCTTTGGCTGCACCGGCAGTCAGGCAGTAACAGACGTGGCATGTGGCCAGCTTTTCAGCTTCTTCCACTTAGAGTTTCCGTGTGTCCTGGATGGCAGATCCTGAGGGCTTATGAAGAAACGAACTGGTGTAAAGTTATGACTTTTCAAAGCTAATGCCCATCGATGTGGCTGAACAAGTAACATTGCTGCTTCCAAATGTAATCTTCCGAAAGCAATTTCTTTGGAAACTCCTAGTACTCAGGGAAAATCATGAGACAAAACTGTTTTAGATTGTGGCACACATGCAAAGCAACAAAAATATTCCTTATAGAAGGAGCTCTGACTGTAAGGCAGCCTTCCACAACCTGGTTCCCTCCATATATTGTTAGACTACAGTTCCCATCACAATGGCTGGGGCTGATGTTTGCTGGAGCCCAACAGCATTTGGAGACCACTAAGTCGGGGAAGGCTGCTGTGTCAGGTAATCATATTTCAGTCTTCAGAGCAGATAAAGTCTGTTTTAATAATGGTAGGATCAATACGTTCAAATATGAAGCGATTTGTTGGGGGCAAGCTTTGGCCATTAATAATTGTGCTGTCCCTTGAAGGCAGCCTTTAACAAAATTACAGCTGGATGTGCTTTCTGTAAAATTAAATTTTCTTGTAATCTCTCTTTTCCCTCTCTGTTTTCAGGCAAGTTCAAATCTCCCCTGTTGCTGAAAACTTTCTTTCCTTCCAAATATCATCCCTTCCCCACCTCCCACTCCCCAAACTCCCGAGGCATGCAATCTGCACCAGCTGCCTTCCTTTGATAGCTACAGCATGGTTTTGCATAAGCATTTCTTATCAGCTGCCTGCCTGTATCTTGTGAACAAAGTGGACCTACCTACCTCACAGGGCTGCTGCAATGCCAAACAAGAGAAACTACAAAGAACCTTGCCAGATATAAGTAGCATATAATGATCCATACTTGGCTCTTCCTGATCCAATATAAGTATTCCTGTTGCCTTCAACTCGCTTATCTTATGGAGGGGAGGTGTATATCATGGTTTAAGGCACTGCTCCCTGTCCCCAACCTCCACACATCCACACACCTGACATTGTATGTCATGGACATCTGAAGAACCGCTACATGATTGGGGTGGTTGTGGTATGCCTGGTTCCCAATCATGTGAAACTCCTGCTGCTCATGCATAGGGATTCCTCTTCAGACATCTGCACTTGCAGTTTGGACATGGGACATAGCTGTCAACTTTTCCCTTTTCTTGCGAGGAATCCTATTCAGAATAAGGGAATTTCCCTTAAAAAAAGGGAAAGGTTGACAGCTATGACATGGGAAGCCAAGGCTAGATTGATCACATGACACTGGGTGTGGAGCCAGCAGCATGGCCATGTGGCATTGAGGGCAGGGCCAGTGGCTTTGTGTGAGTTCCCTATGTGCAAAAAACCCACATGAACAGGGCTCAAGTAAACAGAACAAAGGAAGAGGATTGGGAATATTTTTTTTTTAAAAAATCTGGCCATTCCTTGCTTAGATCAAACAATGTTACGAGCCCCTTTAGAGCATTTGTCTTGTTGCTCTTTCCCACTTCATTTAGGATAGATACTACACCTTCCCTTATTAAAAATGGGTAAACTTAATCAGCCATCAGCTTTGTGGAGAAGGAAAGGAGAAGCTAGCCACACTTTGATACAGATGAACATGCTATTTACAGAAATGTACATAAAACCAAGACTCTGATAATGCAAGCATTACTAATACTGCTATCCCATTGAAGCACATGGAATTACTCATGTTAGGTAAAGGTTACACGTGTAGATAAATGTTTAAAAATCAAAACCACACTCAGAGAGGAAAAGAATCAAAGGATTTTAAAGGCTTCACAGTTAAAGGCTTCACTGTTTTAAAGGCTTCACAGTAACAGAATTTTACATTCTTTGCAGCTGCTTTCAAAATGAATTTCAAACATCGTGTTAATTCCCACACCAGAAATATTTCTGATTACAATATCCTTGAAGAAATATCTGCCAAAGTATATGTCTCGTTCAAGATATGCTAATACAACGTATATTAAAGAGTGTAGAGTCGGTGTGACTCATGCAGCTCACATTTGATTTTGGTGTAAAAATCCACCTTTGGAGGAAAATATATCTTGATTTTGAAGTTAACTAGAGGGTTTTTCTGTTTTTTTGTTTTGTTTTGCAAGGTTGTGCAGGAATAAACTACCCTCAGCAAATGCCCACAAAAAAGGGAAAATTATCTATTTACCCCTGACTATTTCAAAGGTTACCATTTATAGAAGTTGATCTCAAAGCCTTGCAAATGTAACTCGTTTGTCCCGGTTTATCCGAGGGCTCCAAAAATAGTTAATTGTAATTGAATTAAATGTAAAAATAAATTAAGGATGACATACTTGTATTACCCAATATGGCCACTTCAAACTAAGTGGATAATTTTTAAAACAATCTCTATGGTTTAGGCTGAAAGAAGCACAGCTTGTACCAGATGCAGCAATGGAAGAGTGCATAGGGATGGATGAATCTGTCAATTTCAGTTTCTCTTCTCATTTCTATAGCTGGTTGCAATAGCATGAAAACGCACCAGCATTTTAGTATGCTTTCCTCCTAGTATACATATTTCAATGCAATTTTGTCTAATATGCAGAATTTTGCAACACCCTAAATAGAATGTATTTCCCTTGCTGTTTTCACTGATCTATGCATTTTAATGCATACTTTCGTCTAATATATGCATTTTTCTACAATTTTTTTTGGCTGGAGAACTCTATCACATAATTAGAGAAGCGCATATTTTGAAAGATAGCTGTGTCTCAGTTTGCATGTTTGTTTCAGGAAGTGGAAATTAGGAAACTTTGCGTTAAAATGTGAACAGAATCAAATTACACCATAGCAGGGCTTTTCTGCTGTTTCAGGATAAGGCTGTCAGTGACTCCTAGCCATGATGGCTATGTTCTTTCTCCAGTGTTTGAGGCGGTAGTTATTTTGCTCTTATGGGGCTTCCACTAACTGAGCCCTATACCCCTTGGCGGGTGTATCTTCAGTACAGGATTGTTCCCTAAAATGGAGTTTCCTATTCTTTTTCTCCGGAAAACTTGGTGGTGGTGTAAAAGGGTGGGAGACAATGGAGAACAACCCCAACTTTTTCTAAAAGGCACATTTGCATGCTGTCCAACGCCTACTCTCTCTATCGGCTGAAAATTGTTTAATCTGTATCTAGATTTTCATAATGCATGGACAACAACTAGCAGGTTTAAAACAGAGTAAAAATCAATACCAAACAAGAGTGGTTCCCTTTTAAATAATGCAGTCTGGATCAGTCCATTCCTCTCTGTGCACACACACACACACACACACACACACAATCTTTTTCTAAATTTACAAGAGATTTATAATCAGAAGAATAACACCTTAAAGAATTAAGTTTACAGAGAGATGATTACATATTGAATCCATTTCCCTTGATATTTGCAAGTGCTCCTAATGCTTCTATATCAGTTTGATCTGACTAATAATTGTCATTATTGACATCCATTAAATGAACAGGAGCTGTAGCTCAGTGTTAGAGCACATGCTTTGCATGTACAACATCCTAGATTGAGTCCCTTGCATCTCCAAGTAGGTCTGGTAAGGATTCTTTTCTGAAACCTTGGCAAGCCAGTGTCATTGTAGACCCTTCCTCAGCCAGGTGACCCTCAGACCTACAACTCCAATAATCACTTGAACTCAGTTGGGATTTTATTATGAATTAAATACATGCTTAAATGACACAGAAAAAGAAATGTTAGAAATGATAACAGAATAGGAGTTTGTCATAGTGATTCCTGCTTGGAATCAGGGGCAGAGGAAGGGGGATGCGGTGGGGGCGGTCTGTCCTGTGTGTTACCAGTGAGGGGGGGGTGACAAAATGACAGGCGTCACTCACCGTGGGGCCTGCAGCACACCCAAGCCACGCGTCTCTCCTGGGAGTGACGTGGTGGTCTTGGTGCCCGCAGGGTTTGCGCTGCTCCAAACAGTCCGCTTGCCGTCTCTCCACACTGCCCCCCCGCTGTAGGGCGGCTGAGTAGGAGGAGGCAGGCAGACTCCTTGGAGGCCCCGCAGAGTGTCCTGCCCCGGCTGGCCCCACTTCGCGGGCAGCTGGCACACACGCCGCCCCAGGCTCCCAATCGGCTTGCTCTGCCACTGCTTGGAATGGCTATTTCTTTCTATAGAATAAAAATGTAAGAATGTCATTGCATAGCTCCCACTGGCATGTGTAGTGCCACTTTACAATATGGGATTTGCATGAAGTCATAGAGGGGAAGGGGAGTAAAAGTGGAGGCGGGTTGTGCAACTGCAGTGGTCACGACATGGGTATGAGAAGGGAGAGATGTTGAGAAGGGAAAGGTGATGGTTTAAAACAACAACAGAATTTTCAGCAAAAGCAGGGAGGGAGGAAACAGAGGAAACAGGTGTCTTAAACAACAGCAGAGCTTTGAGTAAAGTACCATGGAATATTTGAGGGCACCACACCTGTTATCTCTCTCACATGATGTAGCTGAGGAATGGAAGAGGGAGAAGTCTGAGTACAGTGAGAAGGGGGAGACACTGAAAAAAGAAACAATGGCAGAAGTGGCAGGGGGAGATATTGATAGGAAAAAGAGGTGATTTTAAAGAATGGCAGGTGTTTGAGTAGAGCGAGCAGGAAGTGACATTGGGAGGAGAGGCAGTTTAAAACAAGGCTTGAGTACAGTGAGAAGGAAGTTTGGAAAGGCTCTGTTGTGTTAGCTTTTTGGTGTTCTGTGTTGTACCCATCTTTGTTATTTTTACTTGTTAAAACTGGTTTGTTTGTTTTTTAAAAAGCAACCATCAGTATCTTCCTAGCCCTGCTTTCTCCCAATGTCTGCTGTTGTTTAAAACAGCCACACACACCCCAGTGTCCTTCCCTTCTTGCTGTACTTAAACTTTCCCCTCTTCTTTTCATCAGCTGCCTCATGTAAGAGAAATGAAGGATGTGGTATCATGTACAAGTTCCAGATTCAATGTAGTCATTTAGAACAGATTTATTATTATTATTATTAACAAGGAAACTCACATACCGTATATGTACTATAGCCACCACCTGAACTTAACCTTCTGCAACTGAGCCAAGCTGACAGGCTTGCTCTTAAAAGTCTATTCATAATAAAGAGACAGTAACATCTATCCTCATGGGGTGTGCACACAAAGGAGGCTTCAGAATAAAAGAGAGGGAAAGGCATGGAAATGGGGGTGGCCTGTGTGCAAGGGAGAGTTGAAAAAGGAGGAAGGTGATAATGGTGTTCGTGTGCAAAGAAGGCTGCAGAATAGGAGAGAGGAGACAGTATGGAAATGGGTGTTATCTGTGTGCAAGGGCGATTTGAGAAAAATGAGGATGGGGAGAAAAGGAATGAAGGTGAAAATGAGGGTGCAAAGGGGGATTGTATATGGCTAGGAATTACCCTTTGATTTTGATTCCTACCCTTAAGATTGCATCATCTCAGTGTCAAAAAGTATGGGTTGCACAAAGAAGACATATGCTTTATCAGCGAACAGTTTGACCAGCCATGTAGCTTTCATTCCCCTTTCCCTTCCCTATAAAGACAAATTCAAAGTGAATTTGGTTTTCCCTGCCACTTTTAATGATGTGCCTTTGATGTTCTGCAAAACCACTGACTTAAACATTTATATAGCCCCAAGCAGTCATAAACTGTGTTTCCTCCTACGCTCCATAGCGACAAAATTGTTTATCCGCTTTAATGTATAATCATTACGATTCTCCACTCGTGCTCATTTCAGCTCTTATATCGCATCTGCTGGAGGTACTGGAACACAATTATACCTTCGTCCTCTGATGGATACTGGTAGTGTTTGCTGAGAAACTTTGGGGGATGATACACTTAGGACTATTGGCATTCAACCATTTTGGCAAGAAATCCACCAGTTAAATGCGCGCAGAATGAGAAAATAGTGCCACACTAGTGTACTCTGTAGCATTTATTATATTATACTATATTACGTTACATTACATTACATTTTTGTCCAGCTTTTTAGTTAAACATTTTATCCAAAATAGTTCACATCAGTACAGCATTGATGAAAGAGATAGAAGAGAAAGTGAGTGTTCCCTGGTTCATGTCAGATTTGCTTGGGATGCCTGAATTCTCCAAACCTTTGCTCACCCCCTGCAAAGGACCAATTTATCCCAAGAGCTCCTCCCCAGAGGGTGGACTTTTGCCTATCACCACCAGTTTTCCCCAGGGCAAATCCTCTCCTCAGGAGGGCTTACCAGACATCAACCTTGATGTCATTCTGGCTCCAGATAAATACCTTTCCCCTCCCTTCAGCTTTTAAATCCTCTGCAATTTGCTTTTATGAAGCTTTGCAATTAATTATTTTATTTTATACTGTTTTTTTGTATATCTTGTGGTCTTCAAATGTTGTTGTTTGCATTTCATTTACTGTTAATTTAACTTTTGCTAAACTACCCTGGAAGCCTGTTGGAAGGGAAGGGTAAAGGTAAAGGTAAAGGGACCCCTGACCATTAGGTCCAGTCGCAAACAACTCTGGAGTTGTGTGCTCATCTCGCTCTATAGGTCAAGGGAGCCGCTGTTTGTCCACAGACAGCTTCTGGGTCATGTGGCCAGCATGACTAAGCCGCTTCTGGTGAACCAGAGCAGTGCATGGAAAGGGAAGGGTAGAAATCCCTTAAAGAAAAGCAATAAGTACTAAAACTGGGGACACTAAGATTCTCCTCTGTGTTATTTCTTTCCTTATAATTGGCATGGGAATGTGTGGCATATGAAGTCATCACACTTAGCTTTTCCCTCAATAGACCACAATGACATAATCTCTAGAACCTTGGAAGATCATAGTACTGACAGGATTAAATAGGAAGCCTACATGAGTAAGAACTCAGTTGGTAGACCATGAGGCTCTTAATCTCAGGGTTGTGGGTTCAAGCCCCATGATGGGGGAAAAGATTCTTGCATTGCAGGCAGTTGAACTAGATGACCCTTGTGGTCCCTTCCATCTCTGCAATTCTATGATTGCACATCAGGCTAGTCACTGCAGAAGCTCCCCCTCCCATTATGTAGAGGGCAATGAAACCGGCAACATGGACATGATGGAGAGGGCAGAGCCAACAGGCTCATCACAGCTCTCCCCCTCACACAAGAGTAATCCGGGGGTGGGGGAGATTACTTAAGAGGGTTGGACTGACTCCTACTTCATTGTTTTGGGAATGTATTATTTTATTGATTTATTAAATTTATATACTGCCCTTCACCCAAAGATCTCAGGGCAGTTCATAAGATAAAAGCACAAAATAAATAGATGTATGGGAGGAGCATTCCACAAATGGGGAGCCATTGCAGAAAAGGCCTGTTCTCATGCTGCCACCCTCTGGATCTCTCATGGAAGAGGTACACGAAGAGGGGCCTCAGAAGATAGTCGCAAAGTCTGGGTCGGTTCATTTGGGGAGAGGCGGTCCTTCAGGTATTGCGGTCCTGAGCTGTAGGTAACTCTATGACTGGCCAGCAAAGTTCATATTTGTATTAAAAATACCTTTCCACAACATTCTCTTACCCATTAATCACAATCGGTCTTTGAGTACACAAAAGGCTCAAAGGCAATTTATGATAATACTCATGATCAATGGCTTCATAAATATAGACTAAAGTGAGAGGCAAGTAATCACCGAACTGCAAGTTTTGCCAAATACTTTTGGCAGGATGCTAGTAGCATTAACTATATTCTTACTCTGCCTTGCCTCCAAGGAACTCATCTCTTCCCTTTTTATTCTCACAATATTATGTGAGGTAGATTAGGCTGCAAAAGCATGACTGGTCCAAGGTCAGCCAGTGAGCTTCATATCTGAATGAGAATTTAAACTCAGGTCTCCCTGGTCTAAGTCCTGCACACTAACCACTAGACCATGCTGGCTCTGAAACAGAACCCCCCCCCCCTTCTGCACCAATGATATAGCATTTTAGGCCCTGAAATGCAGTTGACATCTAAGCTTAAGCAAAAGAACTAATAACTGATGAGCTTGAAAGTCAAATAATGCCAAATTTGCTGAACAAATGCTTCTTCTTCTGAATAGCTCCATGTAGCTTTGATTGACAACTTGTGATTTCTTTGCTGTTTGTAAATTCAATCTTTGTGTTTCTTCCCAGAGCAATGAATATCATGTAATGTCTCAGCAGACTTGTATCCCTTGCAAATATGAAATAAGTGCTCTATGCATTTTGCAACTACTTGCATGCACTTTTCAGGATGCAATTGCATTTTGACTTTTGGGGGCTTAAATAGCTGCAGTGCAGGATTTGCAGTTCAGCTGTGCATTGACTTCATTTTCAGTCTTCTGCTAGAATCACCGAGTTACTTTTGCCTTTTGCATACCCAATGACAGATAAAAGATTTTAGAGGTGTGAAGAAAGTGGAAGGTGAAACCTGATGAGTAGAATGATTAAAAATTAAATGTATCCCCGTGGTGGTGAAGAGCACTGTGTGAATGCTTGGCAGGGGAGCCAACTTGAATAAAATATTGTGGGGGCCCTGGTAAGCCCCGCCCTGCATAATTGAACACATGATGTGATGCATGCGCACCATGTGAATGGCAATACCCATCAACTTTGCCGGGGTCCCCTCAAATATTTTATTGTGGGGGACAGAGCCCCCACAGCTCCTAGGAGTTGGCTTCTATGATGCTTGATTCTGGCCCCACCCCACTGAAGCACACCCCGCTGACCATTTTTAATATGGGTCATGTGCCCCTTAGCCCCAAAATGTTCCCCGCACCTGGACCACATGTAATCGTCCCTTTATTTTCCTCTTTTGCACAGAGACAAGGTGCTGGAGCAACAAATGGAAAAGACAAGACATCTGGTGAGAATGGTAAGACCTGATTGGATGATATATATCATTGTGGTAGACTCTTGCCTTTGGGATAAAATGAACAGCTAGTTAATAAGGATCCATGCCTCATGTCCTTCACCAGCATTTTTATGTGGAAAGTTGCATCGGGTGCCAGGAGGACCAGGTTTCTCTAAAGGCCTTTAGGATGAACAAATCTGACCTGCAACGAAACATTTCACTGTAGAGAGCCCCTGTTGGGGGGGGGGGTTCCAACCAGCCTTTTCCAGGGTGCTTCATTGCATTTCCTTCACCCCACCCAACTTTCCATCTCACTCCTGCCCCATAACAGTTGGTTCTCATGCCATGAATATGCTTAATCCTTATTGAGCTGTTATGGGGAATGCCTTCCTTTCACAAGAGATTTTTTTGCTAAATTGTTTTTTGAACTTATGCAAAGTTTGGACCCCCACCCCCACCCTGCACAGCTGCCCTCTTGTGTATGGATGGTGCTATTTTGGTTATATATCTACAATCAGAGAAAGAATTCACTGTCGGTATAATGGGTTTGGTGAAGGGAATACGTGGTGTGCATTTCCTCAGGAGTTCTGCATGACAACCCTGAAGACTTTTGCTGACCCAGGGCAGTAGGGCTGGCAAGGTTAGAGCAATGGGTTTCATGCATCTCAGATGCCGTACATGGCTGTTGTTACACATCACAGTAGCTACAGCAAACCTGGAGCTTTCGAGTGCGCTTTTTAAAATACAAAACATCAAACTGAGTTGCTCTGCATTTACAGACTGACTCAATTCAAGATGCACAAGAGTTATCTCCTGGTTTTACTTCCATAATAAGGCTGGATGACTTTCTTCGCAATGCTGTTTATATAACACGATCATGAAACATGATGTTCTTAATAAAATGAAACGATGCAGTTAACCCAAAATGAAAGAAGACAGAGCAATGCAGGTTTTGTGAAGCTTCTTACAAAAGAAAAAAAGCTCATTGAAAGCAGCAGATTTTGCACCTGCGGGGAAGACTTTCACATCCCCAGGCTAGCTAGGATATTTTGAACAGTTTCATTACCATCTTTGGCAAGCCTGGCCAAACATGTTTTTCAGGGTCCCCCCCCCCTTCCTAGAAAACAACGACACTTGCCAAAGAAGTAGAGCACGTCTCCCGCATACCCATCTTCTCACTCCCACAGTGATGTCACAAACATTACTTTTTCCATAGCTCAGCACTCACTGCCACTCACATCCCTTCCCACCAGCCTACATGCCTCTTCCATAATTTATAAGCTGTTGCCATACAAACAGTCTAGCATATTTTGAAAGTGGGAAATTGCAGCTGTGCCAATGCATACCAGCTTCCAAATACTCTTATCCTCTGAAAGTCTTCCCTCCCCAGCAAACAAAATTACAGTTCTGAGTTGTTGGTAGGGATGGACTAATCTGTCTGGTTTGGTTTCCCTAACTTTCTGATCCCCCCCCCCCAATTGAAAATTCAGTTCAGCACATTTCTGGAGCAGTTTGAGAAATTTATTATTATTATTATTATTATTTTTTAGTCCTTATGAAAATTCAACAGCATCTTAGTGTGCATTTTTCCAAATATATACACATCTCTCTATGCTGTTTTGCTGGATGTGCACATTTTGGTTGGAGAGTCTGACTCTTTGTGACCCCATGGACCAGAGCATGCCAGGAACTCCTGTCTTCCACTGTCTCCCACAGTTTGGTCAGCTCATGTTGGTAGCTTTGAGAACACTGTCCAACCATCTCATCCTCTGTCATCCCCTTCTCCTTGTGCCCTCCATCTTTCCCAACATCAGGGTCTTTTCCAGGGAGTCTTTTCTTCTCATGAGGTGGCCAAAGTATTGGCCTCAGCTTCAGGATCTGTCCTTCCAGTGAGCACTCAGGGCTGATTTCCTTAAGAATGGATAGGTTTGATCTTCTTGCAGTCCATGGGACTCTCGAGAGTATCCTCCAACACCATAATTCAAAAGCATCAATTCTTCAGCAATCAGCCTTCTTTATGGTCCAGCTCTCACTTCCATACATCACTACAGTCATACCTCTGGTTGCGAACGGGATCCGTTCCGGAGCCCCATTCCCAACATGAGCAGCGTGCAACCTGAAATGCCGCGTCTGCGCATGTGCAAAGCGCGATTTGGTGCTTCTGAGCATGCACGAATCGCCAAACCCAGAAGTAACCTGTTCTGGTACTTCCGGGTTCAGCGCATTCGTATCCCATGATGAATGCAACCTGCAGTGATCATATCTAGAGGTATGACTGTACCAGGAAAACCATAGCTTTAACTATACGGACCTTTGTCGGCAAGGTGATGTCTCTGCTTTTTAAGATGCTGTCTAGGTTTGTCATTGCTTTTCTCCCAAGAAGCAGGCGTCTTTTAATTTCTTGACTGCTGTCACCATCTGCAGTGATCATGGAACCCAAGAAAGTAAAATCTCTCACTGCCTCCATTTCTTCCCCTTCTATTTGCCAGTAGGTGATGGGACCAGTGGCCATGATCTTAGTTTTTTCTTATGTTGAGCTCCTCCTTCACCCTCATTAAGAGGTTATTTTAATTCCTCCTCACTTTCTGCCATCAAGGTTGTGTCATCTGCATATCTGAGGTTGTTGATATTTCTTCCGGCAATCTTAATTCCGGTTTGGGATTCATCCAGTCCAGCCTTTCGCACGATGAATTCTGCATATAAGTTAAATAAGCAGGGAGACAATATACAGCCTTGTCATACTCCTTTCCCAATTTTGAACCAATCAGTTATTCCATATCCAGTTCTAACTGTAGCTTCTTGTCCCACATAGAGATTTCTCAGGAGACAAATGAGGTGATCCGGCACTCCCATTTCTTTAAGAACTTGCCATAGTTTGCTGTGGTCGACACAGTCAAATGCTTTTGCGTAGTCAATGAAGCAGAAGTAGATGTTTTTCTGGAACTCTCTAGCTTGGGCCCTTATCTACCCAGTACTACATGCTAGTTTGCCCAGCAGCACAGATAAGATGGTCAAAAGATGCCTGCAGCTGCACTGTGGGGAAAATCCCCATTTCTACTGAGTTCCACCTCCGAGGGTCTTTTGGTGGTTCCCTCACTGCAAGAAGTTACAGGGAACCAGACAGAAGGCCTTATCGGCAGTAACACCCTCCCTGTGGAACGCTCTCCCATCAGATGTCAAGGAGATAAAGAACTATACAACTTTTAGAAGACATCTGAAGGCAGCCCTGTATCGGGAAGTTTTTAACGTTTGACACTTTATTATCTTTTTACATTCTGCTGGAAGCTGCCCAGAGTGGCTGGGGAAATAATAAAACAACAACAACAACAACAACATAAATAAATAAATAAATAAATGCTAAAATTATTGTTACTACTACTACTACTACTACTCATGGATAACCAATTTTTTTCACTTTCCTCTACACTTGTGTGGTGCTCACAAGTATCTCCTACCTCCCCTGCCTCCTCCTTACGATTTCTGCTAAAGACAAGGCTTCCCCCTTTCATTGGCTTGCAGTGGGACAAACCCCTCCTTCAGCCTATTGCCAGTCAATAGACAATACTGAGCAGCTATGTGTCCTACTGTAGAGATGACAGCCCTCTGTTTGAAAGACCATCAGGTCCAATTCTGGTTTAAAGATGCAGAACCATAAGAGGGGAGAGCAACAAGGGCCTTGAAGTTGCCCACCAACATTGAGCACCTGGGGAGCAGACTGAATAGGCACACAGGTCACCTGGTTATAGCCTTCCTTGCTCCGGTGATGTATTTTATGTCTATTTACATTACAGTAATCAGGTTGTACTCAATGGTACGCCTACTCAGAGAAGGCCCACTGAAGTTAATAGACATGACTCATTTAGGTTCATTATTTTCAGTGGTTTTCACTCTGAGTATAACTTAGTTGGATTCAACCCATCATTTCTAAATTTGTATTTATATATGAGAACTGGCATATAAGCATTTTTTTAAAAGTATTTTTTAAATATATAAGCATTTTATGGGAACTGGTGTCCTCATTTGTCCTCTTTTTTGTCACACATTTCCCCATTTGGGGCAATTTATAAAGAGACATCCTATGCACTAATGGGCTGGCTTGGTATAAGGCAGCTCCCAGTGTTCCTAAAATAGAATTAGGATGAACTGATCCCCCCCCCCTTCTGTGATCTGTACCAAAGCTTACTTTACTCATCTGGCTGACCTGCAGCTGAATATTTCATCAAATAGCTGTATATTTTCACTCCCGTGAGCTTCCTTTACCAGCACCTCATTAAAAAGAAGTCTGCAAAGACATCTGCGTGGCAATGGTTGCACAGCCTGCCATGATCTCTCAGTGAGCTTTGCAGGAAGTTTTTGTTTCATGTATCATTTAAGATGTTCTACATTGATTCCATCAAAGCCCATCTCCTGCTCTAAACAAAGAATATGACACTAAGCACCTGTTACTTGACATAGCCTAAAACTGGTACTTTTCAAGATGAGTTGCCTGTAATGGAGCGATCTTTAATAATTTTAATCAAATGCAAGGAGTCTGCATAGAAAACCAAGGCCAATTAAATATTATTTTATTTTTAACTGGCTGAAGAAACATTATTTATCTGTATACACAACTGCACCCACCCACTTTATTGTCTGTATGAGATTTGTGTTGTGTTTCAAAGTACTATGTGCACAAGCCAGGTTGGCAAGAGGAAGGCAAGACTGTAGCTCAGTGGCAATATGTTGTAGGCAGAAGGTCCCAGGTTCAACCTCTGGTAAAGCTGGGAAATGCTCCTGCCTGAAAGCCCAAAGAGCTGCTGCCAATCAGAGTAGACAATATGGAGCTAGATGGACCAGTGTTCTTTCTCAGTATAAGGCCGTTTGTTATGTTCCTCGTATAAAGTTTCCCTTCTGAGTTATGTCCCCAGGGTCAAGGTCTGACCCACAAGTGGATAAAATATGAGACGACTCAACAGAACAAATGCTTACCGGTAATTGATGGATGGGTTTATTTATTTTTTAAATGCCAAGAGGGGGAAAAAGGGAAGACTCATAAGAATTAGTGGTGGGTAAAGGAAGACAGCTGTCAGTTTCCTCATTTTGCCCATCTTCTCATATCTCCTCCCCCTCCTCCAATTCCATTCACAAACTGTGTCTATGGAAGTGACTTGTAGGCTACTGTTGCTGATATCACCAGGTCCCAGACGTTTCTCAGGCATGTTGGTGGCAGGTTGTCCTTTGCTTAGAGTTTAGAGGGATCAGGATACCATTTCCAAGCCTATCAATGACTACACAACAGTACCCTTTTGCGTTTCAGAGATGTGACCTACCTTTTACCCAATCATGTATTTGGGAACCCACTTCTTAGGTTTTCTCCTGTATATTTTGGCTGCTGCTGCTGCTCTTGCAACCCACGTTTGGTGAGGTTGCAATTTCAAAGACCAACAATTATTTTCCGCATACTGAAGGCTGACTAGTGAGAACTAGATCTCTTGATTATTGTGGGGTCAGAGAAGGAGCCTTTATAGTGTGCACGGCATTCTGCTTCAGATAGGCTGGCTTATTGGTGTTTTTAGGCCTGTTACCGCTTGATTTTATTGGCTTATGTCTGTAGTGATGTGTTTTGTATTGTAATTGCATTTTGATTGTGCATACATGCATATTCTGTTTTAATAATTTTCTTGTGTGCCACCCCTAAGAACTTTGGTAGTGGAGCAGCACAGAAATACTGTAACAAATAAATAAACAAACAAACAGCCTAAACTCATGTTGGGAATGGTTTAAAGGCTGCCTCTGTTAGATGGCCATCCCCAAGCATCTGTAACTGATTGCTGATGGACACAACATGCAGGATGTGACAGGCCATTGCTTTAGTCTCTGGAAGCCAATAATGTGTTCTTATAATGCACCACTAGGTTATCCAGCCCTTTATGCAACTCTAAACAGCCCCATAAACCCCAAATAGTCAACTTCCAATGATGGTGAAATTAGAGGGGAAAGAAACAGGCACACACTGCTCATCCTCATCACTTTAAAAATAGCAACACCATTTTTATTATAACTACATCGCCCATTTCCTTTAATTTACATTATGTTTTTCCTCCCCAAGATGATTTGGTTTGAGCAATGCTAAAAGCCTTTTAAACTTATGTCATTTTACCTGCTGATAATATGATAAGATGTTAATCATCATAATCTTTGGAAGTCTTTTTGTGTGTGTTTCTGATGTGTGCAGCTAGAATAATACATTTAACTTGATGCTCCAAAATTGCTATGTAATTTGCCATAATTGGAAGACTGCTTGAAAGAGTGGCAGAATTTAGAATAGTGGGAAAGTCATAAATTTGGGCTAAAGATGTGTCTATTGTTACTTGCATTGTCTGGAAGAGAGATCCTGAAAAGGGCCCTATTGGAACAATCCACTTTGATATCAGTGGAGAGAAGGCATTTAGTCTGGCCTCCAGTGGAGTCCAGTCCTTTTCTGTTGTCCTAGATACAAGTAAGAAGGCAGCCTTTCATATTGTTTATTTGCCACCTTCACGTTTCTGCCTTCCTTCAGTCTGCTCACAGCAGCATAGAAGACACTTCTTAAATGCTATTCAGACATCTTCCATCCCACAATTACAACTGTGTGCACAGGGGAGCAGGACCCTGCCCCCTCTGTCACATCCCCATCTCCACCTTCCAGCTGTTGGAGATGGCAGCACTGAAGCAAAGAGCCTGCTCTACTCTTGTGGGTTCCTCATGTTGTTAAGAACCCTGCACGATCAGGGTTCTAAATCACTGGAGCCCACATGCATAGAAGGCAGTGATGGGGGTGTGATAGAAGGGTGGGGACAGCAATTTCAGCCCTTCCCCAAAAAACAATTGTAGTTGCATGAGTGAGACTGCCTGAGTGAGGCTACACAGAACTGTGGCCAATCATGAACCCCTAGTACATTGAGTGTATCTATATTTGGTCCTTTGGTAGAGGATGTTGAGACCAGAATACATGGCAACAGCTCACATTCCCTAAAGTTAATATTTGAATTAGACCTACATAAGCAGGAGATCTTATATGTCTATGGTATGGTGGTGGAATTCATCCTTCGATTGCTTGTGTCTGAAACAAAAGTTCTTATGAATTTGAAATTTGGGGAAACTTTGGCAATTTGAACCCATAATGTTGCGTTTTTCAATAATGTCAATTTTAACTTTGAAATTCCTCGAGTATCCTCGAGGGATACTTTTAAAAACCTAATGACAGAATTCAGAGGTAGCCACTGTGATTGCCTTCAGATGTTGTTGGACTCCAAATCCCGTTAGCTCCACCTAGCATGGCCAGTGGTTGGGGGTGATGGGAGTTGTTGTCCAGAACATTTGGAGAGCAACCTTATATAAGAATGCTGTTCTGCACTTGACGGTAAAACCTGATGGGGTGTGGCAATGGGTGGATTTTTATTCAGCTGGTGTAGATAAAATAGCAGAAATTTATGTGTGATATTGCAGGTGTCAAAGAAATAGATCCATTCATCCATTGCACTGTGGAATTACAGGAACAGCATTTCCTAGTTGAGAGAACATTACATTACTGCTTTTGTTCCATGGAATGTTTCCATCAAGTATTAACATTTCGCTGCAAGAGCAGAATTAATGCAATGATACTTCAATACTGACAAACTCCTTTTCTAGTGTTTTTGTTATCCTAAACAATCCTGTCTCACAATCATGAGATGATTTACAATTGGCCAGCTTTGCTAAAAGTAGAACTTCACTTTAAGTGGTTCTATGCAGACAAAGAGAAGAAGTTTTGTTCCTCATAGTATGAGTGACAAGATCTGATTTCTCCACCCCACCCCTTTTGGAAAATATAGTTAGCGGTTACATTTTTAAAATGTTGAACAGGGTAGTAGTCAACCTGTGATTGGCTCCACCTCCTTGCTGAATGTTTGCTGGCACCCAGATTTGACTTTTTACATAATGTGTGAAATGTCCTTTCGAATTCAGTGTATACTGCTGCTAGTGAAGTTCACAGACTGGAGACAGAAACTGAGTTGAAATAGGTGTTTTCAATATAGCAACAATTATATATGACCAGACAGTTATGTTTGATACCAGGTAGATTGCAAAGTGCTGAGGCTCTCCACCCTATCACACTCCAAGGGAACTACCTTATGTCACAGTGATGGAAAACCTGTGGCCTTCCAGATGTTGTTGGACCGCAGCTCCCATCACCTTGTCACCATGACTAATGACCAGGAATCATGGGGAGTTGTAGTACAGCAGCTACATCTGGAGGGCCATAGGTTCTCCATCCCTATTATACTAGATCTGGCTGTTTATGACAGGTGGCAAAGGCTCTCTAGCACAGGTCTTTCAGGTTACCTGATCCTTCAAAATAAAAACCCTGGAGATGCTCTACCACTGAGCTGTGTCCCAACTGGGTATCCTGAAAAGGCAAGCAAACCCTCCAACCCAATCTGGGCCTTTGGTTCTGCTGTGTTCACCCCAAAGCCTGCCTAGAGGATGCATAACATAAAATTCTAAGCTGAAATCATGACAGAGCTTGGTTACACCTCTAATGCACTTCAGCTGTGTGATCTTCATGGCACAGAGGTATTTCAGCTTGAATTAAGTCACCCCCTTTCTAACTAATTTTCATTATAGATCAGGTTTTCCTTGTCCTCCCACCTTGGATTCCCCCTCTTTTCAGTGGGGCTCTTCCTGTTCCACTTCTGTTCCACTCTGGCAAAAAGTCACCGTTTCCCCTTTGAAAAACATTGGCCCACCAGTGCCCTGTGATGTCTCAGCCTCCCAAAGGTATTATATATCTTCCCCTTGCCCCAGTTTCTTTCTTTGCAAACCTGCTGACAGGGCCCAGATTTCCTACTTTTCCTTCTCCCATCAAACCAAATTTCTCAGATGCTGCCTGTGAATGAATTCAAATTCACCAGAGGACAGCTCAGACTATTAAAGGGATTTTCAAGAGCACTAATGGCATTCTGATGCCCAGGGGCATTTCTACATGGGGAAGCAAATCACATCAACTAGAGCGGTGAGTTTAATATAGACTGATGAATGCAAATGAATACACTTTGTGAATGTTCTCTTTAACATGTATTAGCAGGACTTTTCAGAGTTAAGCCACTTTGTGCCTCATGCATTTAAATTCTACTAAGCAAACTCTTGTTGGATGGCATGGGGAGGGGAGGGGAGGGTGAAAATGTGCTAGCTGAACCCTAGTCAGATACATGCACACTATGTTATCTAATGTTGGGGTTCCCAAACTGTGGGCCATAATACACTAGTGGACCACAAAGGATGGACATGTGCAACATTAAGCCACCATGTTGAAATGCATCTCTGTTTCTCACAGTGAGGCGATCCCATAGACTGTTGCTCCCCTCCTCTTTATCAATATATGGGCTGTGGGTCAGCTGGTCTAATAGCTTATGTACCCCTCTCACCATGCGGGTTATTCAGCTATCTGGACTATACCCAGCAAAGACAAATCTGAGGACCCACTGATTTTCCAGTAGACATTGGATAATTTTCTGCTATTCATGCTATTGGGAAGGGGTGGGGAGAAATCGCAAGCAACACCATTCCCCCTTTCTTAAAAACCAAATTTCTATACCCACATCTTGTAAATGTTTTACACTGAAGATCAGTATATAATACAATAAATAATAAATATGATTCTCCCTTGTCTAACCAGGATTGTGAGAATCACATGAGGTAGTTGTTTCACATTTTTCTATTTCTTGTTAACATCACTGGGCTGTAGAGAAGGTATGACACCAATATGGCCAGCAACTGCACCAGTTACCCAACCTTTCCAATCACTTCCTCTAGGAAGGGTCATAGGTTAGTGGTACAGCACATGTTTTGCATGAGAAAGGTGCCAGGTTTGATCCCCCTTCATCTTCAGGTGGGTCTGGTCTACACCCCTGCCTGAAAGCCAGGAGAACCACTGCCAGTCAAGGTAGTCAATACTGAGTTGTATGTGTCCATGGTCTGACTTGGTATAAGGCAGCAGGGGTGGACTTTGCTCTTTCAAATTCCAGCAGCACCCTATGTGAGTCCAAAATTCAGTGCCCCTCAGCTCTTGCCTTCTGTTCTGCTCAGTTCACTGTGTCATAGTTGTGGCACCCTTCGGTGACCTCTACTGTGGTGCCCAGTGCAGTGAAACGAGCTGTGTTGTCCTAAATCTGCCTCTGAAGACAGCTTTCTATATACAAATGTCAGTGGCGAGACACATGGGAATCAGCCCCCAAGAATTGGATTACAGCTCTGGTAATCAGTCCTGAGAAAGTAACAAGTGTGCAAAGGGACAAGAGATGTCCCTTCAAAAGAGAGAACTGCTCTTTACAGAAAAAATACCAGAAAGGGGTCACTGAATGTCATGGTTGTTGTATACTAGAAGCCCCCTCTCTAGGTACACAGAAGTATATTAATTTGTAAACTGTATTTCAAAGGGAGGAAATCCCGAATGGCCGGATGAGGGCTGGCTTCCAAGATCCATGGAAGGTTGGGGGAAATTGAGCCATGGAACATAGTGGGTGTCTGTTGAAGTGTTTGTGTGGCGGGATTTAGAGCGGGGAAGGGAATTGACCTGCAAGAGTCTCTATCAGTTTACAATATCCTCGAGGGCAGTATTGGGGTCTTGAGAAGATGACTTCCATTCATTTCACAAATACAGAAAAGAAAGAAAAGTGGCTTTAAAAAAAAGAAGATACAGAAACCAAAACAAATTGAAATGCTTGTCTATTCAGTGTTTGGACTTCTGGTAGGTTGCGCCATTTCTAAGGAAGGAATTGCTTCACTGAGGGAATTCCAGCGCTTCGGAAGCTGTGGGTAACTGCAAAAGCACTGCGGATCCCTGGAAAAACCTCAAATTGGGCATTTTGGGGGCCTGGAGATCCGGTGAGTGCCCTTTGCGACTCAGTTCAGTTCTAAATCAATGAAGTATCTCTTGTTTCAGGCTGGAATCCACACAGCATGATTCTAGCTTAGCTCTGGGATTTACAGTCAGTGCATTGCATATTTCTTGAACTTTTGCTGTCAGCAGAAGATTCCCGCCACCAACTGCTTTTACAGTGGCCCAAATTATATTTTCTGCTGTGAAGGTTCTTGCCCTGTAACTAGTCTATCTAGCGCAGAGCTTTCCAAACTGTGTGTTGCAAGACACGTTAGTGTGTCGGCTGCAGCGTGTAGGTGTGTCGCACTCCCTACGCTCCTCCTGGAGCTGGAAAGGGTTAGTCTAACCTCTGGTTTGCTAGTAAAACTGGATTGCTGTGTCACAAAATGATGCATGTCCAAAAAGTGTGTCACCAACTTGAGAAGTCTGATCTAGCTTTTCTAAAGCCATGTGGCATATTAAGCTTTGAAATAAAGTGGAGAAAACAAGGCAAAAGACGACAGAGGATGAGATGGTTGGACAGTGTTCTCGAAGCTACTAACATGAGTTTGGCCAAACTGCGAGAGGCAGTGAAGGATAGGCGTGCCTGGCGTGCTCTGGTCCATGGGGTCACGAAGAGTCGGACATGACTGAACGACTGAACAACAACAAAAACAACAACAACAACAACAACAACAGAACATTCTCTTTGTGTGCAGGTTAATAGTTAGGCCCAGCCAACACTAACTGAGTGTGCTCTAGAATCTGCTTCAGAACTACCAGAAAAGTGCAGGGAGTTTGCAGCACACACTTAGGAGGTCACTGGCTGGCATACAGCTGTGGATTTTATTTATTTATTTATTGTTCTTTGAGGGTAGGAAATCTGAAATCAACTGGATTAGATAAACATGGTTGGCTCTAAGAAATGGGTTCACCGTCAGGCTGTGAGCTGAGAAAGCTTGGCCAATCAGTTTTAGTGACAAATTTGGCAAGCTCATAAATCCAGGGTGAATTTGAAATGTCTGTCGGAACTTAAACCCACATGAGGGGGAAATGTTTCAGAAAAGGTTATAGGCATGAAGCCTAAAAAAATGCACAATAACAAGAAATTCTGGAAATCAGATTGCTTAAGAAGTAACCCTCAGTTTATTGTTTGCCCATCATTATGATGGATGGTGTATCTGGTTGTTGTTGTTTTTTTTGGTGGGGAAAGGATTTGTATACTGCCAGGACTCCTAGGGTTGCAGTGTGTCTATGTGTGCTTTGTGCCAAAGCAGAGCTATTTCACACACAGTACTATGTCCCTCCACACACAGAGACCAGGGAAAATCATGTCTGCCACTCAGTGAACACTTATTTGGGAACTGTGGCTGAATCCAGTGCCTGGGGATCATATCTGGATAATACATATGCATCAGGTTCATACATTGTTTACAGGAATATGAAATAATATTATAAATACACTTTAAAATGTAATATGTAAAGGAGCCCTTAGGACTTATCCATTAGAGGAAATTTGCCTAATTTCCCCCTCTGTACCATTTTATTTCTCTGCATATTTTTTGAAACTGAGATGTTAATTTATTGAGTAGCTATTGTTCAACCAAGAGGGAAATCCTCAATCCCTGAACTCCATTAGATTTCCATATCAAGTTGACACCAGGCTTACTGCAGTTTAATTGCAATTGTCAAAACTTTTGTTAAAGCCATCCCTTCACATTCCTGATAACTAGGTTTTTAAAAAGAGCTTGAAGGATGTACCAAGTTGAAATCTGCAAATGAGTAGGGGAATCTATGGGTGGAATTGTCTAGTTCCACTTTGCAGAGCTTTGGCAGAGAGTGGAGTGAAGTCAATTTGCCAAAACTCCACAGGTGAGCATAGAAGCCAGAGTGGCCTCCATGAGTCACTGCATTGAAGATCTCTGATGGAGAAAGGGATTGATAAAACACTCTGGACTGGGATTCAAGGGGTTCTAGTGCAGGACAGGGGACATAATGGATCCCTGTTTCCTATGGAGGGACAAAAGACCAACCTCCCTGCTCTTCCCTGCACCAGAGGCCTGTTTATTCCACACCCCACCTCTCAAGCTTAAGCTCCCCACAGGTCTGCCTGCACCCCACTAGTTACACCCAGTTGCAACAATCCCCACCACCCCCAGGGCCTCCTCCAGCCATCACATTCTCTTCAGGCCTGACCTAGCTCACCTTCTTGTTTTTGTTTGGCATGGTCGACTAGCCAGGTGGCTAAGGGTCCACCAGGCTAGAGAGTTGCAGCCTCCCATGGCAGGGATGGTGGCATTGGTGATATCCCCATTGTCTTGCTCCCCCTCACTGCCCTAGCTCTCCCCCACCCATCGGACCCAGCTCAAGACTCTTCCCTCTTCCCCCCACCCTGCCTTATCTGACTCCCAGGAGTGGCAGCAAAGGAGGTGGTGGAGAAGCGAGAGGGGTAAGAAAAAGCAGGCAGCCTCAGTCAGCAGCTCTCCCTTCCCCCTGCTTCCCCCAACATGAAACCATACCTCAACAAAAATGGGAATTCAGGACTCTGCATGACAAAGTGAGAAGTTGTGATGATTTAAAAGGCTTTTGTGACGGTCCCAGCATTTTGGGGGCAGTTGGATACTATGCAACTGAGTCAACAGAGTTGCCTTGCTACTTTATGATTCCTGATTAGTGAGGGTCACTGATGTCATTTGCATAGCAAGCATTGTCCTTACTCTGAATGGGCTTAATTTCCTCCTGCTGAACACAGCAAATACTTAAATCTGATTGGCTACATAGGATTATTACACTTTCATCTCCAATACATGGTCCTGATTAGGTGGAGAGGAATTGAGCAAAGCAACGACAACGAAAAAAGGGGAAGGAGTGAGGGAGAGGCAATTAAGCACCAGCAAAAGGTGAAAACATGGCGGTCGATAGTAGCAATCACTGTGAAGAACATAGAATGGATTTGGAATTGCCCACCCTCCAAATCACTATTTTCAAGCCAAAGGAAAACTGAAACTGGAGAATGTTTCATTCAGCCTCAACATATTGTAAATTTCATGTGAAGAAAATGCTGCATGGAGACTTTCGTATGGTGCCTGACCTTGCTCATGAATCTCAGCTGCTTAAAAAGGCTTGGAAAATTACATTATTCTATACCATCAGTGCTCACTCAATAAATACGGATAAAAAGGCCAGGCAAGAGAAATCCCACAGAGCTCAAGTATTGACTTCTAGCTTTGGCCCAGCAGTGTAACAACTCTCTCTAACTAATGAGCAAGCAGCTCAGAAGGACACGGCGCCCTTTTTGATTCATGTGCTGGTCTTGCCGAGAGCTTATTAATTGTCATTGTTCCCCCCCCTTGTGCTTCACAGTAAATATTTGTGTGTGCAGTTATGGGAGGGCTGTCTGCTGCCACGTGGGGGAAAAGTAAATTACATTTACTTTCCCCTTTATTGGAATCCTTATTTTGATTATCATGTCAACCCCTGAGTGGAAATGTAAGAAATATAGAAGAGAAGAAAAGAGAAGCATGTCAATGTTGTGTAGCCACTCCACTGCTTTCAAAACAATGGTTCCACATATTCCATTTCACAATAACAATTGCTTATCATCACAACATTTGAGCAATGCTTTAAATGTGACTTTTTAGTCAATAATGGTGGTAGCAAGAAGAGTCTCAAGTATTTCCAAATTTAGCACAACCCCCTACTCATAAAACTGGTGTGTGTGGGAGGGGAAAGGATCTCGGTAACACTAACATTAACAACATACCTCGGAGGGCAGATCTTAATAATTAGCCATATATCAGGATACGGGCTAGTTGGGGAAAACAACTGGGTATTTACCCTGGAGTAGACATTATGGTAAAGTGATGCCTCCCCCACAAAAATAGAACAGGGAAGCAGAAGTCTTTGTCTGCCACTAGATGGCAAACCCCAACATGCCATTAACCCCCCCTTTAAAAAAAACAAACACATCCTGCCTATCTTTTATTTTTAAGAACGAAACAATAATTTGTCCAATTCATTTGAAAGCTGTAACCATGGCATTAAAAGCACTGATGTAAGATAGGTCCCATTATTATCATTATCATAATTATAGCAAATATGAGACACAACTTGTATTTGGGGAAAATTTTTAAACTGTAGGCTTCGCCTTGCAAGGAAAATGTACCTCCTAAGAACCCCCTTAAGCCTGCTCAGTTTCCTTTTGCAATTTTTAACAGACCATGTTCTCATTTTGGAAAAGTTGCAAGCCAGGGGGAGAGTGCTTGCTGAAATGAAAGCAAAGTCTTCTCACCCCAGGAGAGAGGCTATTTGCAAGTCTGCTACAGAGGCGATTGTATCAAGAAACAAGGGCAGAAATAAGCCCAACAAGCTAAGGTTTGAGCCGTCACACCTCTATTGCACATGCTCAGAGCACACATTTCAGTCTTCATACAGTGATGGCACACTCAAAAGCAATCCTGGGGGAAAATTTTTTTCTGTCAGGCGCTGCATTCCCACCAGGGGACACATGCCTGTGATGCATTGGGGACATAGACAAAAAATAAAAAAATAGGTGTGCCATCCCTTCTCTCTCCCTTTCTATTTCTCTCTTTTCATTGCCCCCCTTTGCTCTCATTGCCACCTACATGAAGTGAGGTCAAGGGCCACATTTGGCCATTTGCCCACAGGTTGCCCAGGATTTCCATATAATGACTCATTCCAGCCACAGTCACAATGTGTAGAATGCACCATGCCTGGCAAAGAGAGTGCACAGCCCCAGGAGGAGGCTGAGGGTGGTGTGTAAACTGTTTGTGGCCCCATCTCCACAATACATTTAATGCCATATCATACCACTTTACATAGCCATGGCTTAGGCCCAGGGAATCCTGGGAACTGAAGTTTGTTGAGGCTGCTGTTATGAGGCCCCTATTCCCCTCAGAGCTACAATTATCAGAGTGCTCTGGAACTGTAGTTCTGTGAGGGGAATAGGAGCCTCCTAACAACTCTGAGTGCCCGTAACAAACTCCAGTTCCTGTGATTCTCTGGGGGGAAGCCTTTGCTCTTTATAAAGTGAGATGATTTGGCTTTGAATGCATAGTGCAGATGGGGCCTGTGCCTGGTGCCAGAATGACACAATGACCAGCTCTGAACATTTTGGCTGCAGTGAAAGTCAATTGTCACATGGAGGCTGCTTCCCACATGATCCTTGTTAATATGTTCTCTAACTTTTACAGCATTGCTCCTTAAATAGCATAGTTTATAGGGGATGTTCTGTTTCTTTTAGTGGGCTTTGGATTTGATCCATAATAAGAAACACCTTTTAAAATGTTGGCCAACGTTGATTTATGGCTAACTAAAAAGCTTTTTTAGATTAAATAAAATGTTTTCGCCACACAGCTCTGTGTACATTAATCTCCATGGAATGCATTTAAAGTGTGCTACTATTTAAAACACCCCCTTTCCCCCCTTCTTTCAATAACATAGGCAGGGCAAGACTATTCATACCACACTTTGTAAATTTGATGCCAATGTTAGTTTAATTTCTTCCTTTATTTGGCTTTAAAAAATTCTAGAGAATGAGGTGAAAGTAACGTAGGGCTTGGGTATTCAACACAACCAAAACAGGCCAAGAAAAGTGTTAAGGACCTGTTTAAATATAGCTGAAACTGGAGAGGGAAGAAAAAATATCTGACAGTATAATTGGGGGCTGTCAGGTACCCAAGTTGGCAGCTGACAACAAATTATTCGAGATGTTGATACTAAGGAGGGGCGTTTGGCATAAGCTGGGAATCACAGGTGGGCAGTGTTGTTGCTGGACTAGATCGACCATTGGCCTGATCCTGCAGGCTCATCTAACATTCTTACCATTGCTCAACTAGGCAACTGATTTTTTGGGGGGGAGAAGCAAGGCATTTATATCAGTCTAGATGGCACAGCCACAGTTGGAATAATGTGCACAGTTCTTTTTTTTACTGTTCTTTATTCATTTCTATACTGCCCTTCTACTTCTTCATGACTTACTGCAGAAGTTGAAAACTACATAAGACAAATGGACATTGTAGTACTGAAAATAGGCTTGCCCCATAACCAATAAGAAAAACTAGACCAGACTAAAATAACAGATGAAAACAATAGTAACATCTTATTAAAAATTATTGGTACAGTTCTGGAAAAGCCCACCAGAATAAAGAAAAATGTATTTACAGCCCATCCAAAAGTATCTGGAATGGGGTGAAGTGAACCTCCTTTTGGAAGCCACATCAAATCCTGGGTTTTGCAGCTTCCAGGTACCCACCCTCCATGGCACTGATGGCAGGGAAGGAAACCTCTGAGTTGGACTGGGGTTCTCGTGGTGGTGGTAGCAGAGAGGAGGCAATTCTTGTGCTATTCTGTCTCAGGTCATTTGTAATTTTAAAGTGCCAAGGCAGGTCATTTGTAATTTTAAAGTGCCAAGTGTTATCTATCAAATAGATAACAACTGAAGCTGGTGAAAGACTAGAATTGGTGAAGTTCTGCCTGTCCCACCTAAAGGGAAAAACGATGTGGCAGAGCATGATCAGGAAAGGGCAACCAAAATGATTGAGGGTTTCGAGTACCTGCCATAAAAGGAAAGGCTGAAGCATTTGTAGCTTTTTAGTTTAGAAAAAAGATGACTAACACGGAACATAAAAAAGGTTTATGAAATTATTTATGGTGTGGATAAAGTAAACAGAGGGTGGCATGGCCATGGCAAATTTCACACTGCTGGGTGGGGAACAGGACTAGGCTCCTGGCCTGGGCACCCCACCCTATTGCTCTTGCCCAGCATTGTTGGGGATTTGCTAAGCAGGTGGCCACAGGGAGGAGGAGAAGCACTTGTTCTTAGGCCAGGGTGCTTGCTTGCAATCTTCAAGCAAGAGGGCAGATCTTAGAAGGGGTGGACTGGAGGCAGAAGCTCCTAAGGCTTCAGTTCTTCTTGATTGGCGCAAGTTGCTCACCAGGAGCTGTCCATAGTGCTACAAGCACAAGTTTCCCTTGCTGTCTGTAGTAGCCTTGCTTCCATGTCTTGTACAGTGTAAGCTACAGCAGGGATTGTCAGACTTGAGGCCTCCATGGTCTAACCCTGCCCCACAACCCTTAGATCCATCAAGTGAAGTCTGCTGCAAAATAAATATTCTTAGAACAAATAGGGATTTGTTTTGAGCACTAGAACTAAGCAGAGCTCACAGTCTTTCCACGCAAAAACCCACTCCTGGTTACCCCCTCCCAACTTTCTTACATTGGCAGTATGAATTAGGGGTGGAGGATGGTGTTACCATTGTTTAACAAATGGGACTCATAAGTCCTTGCTTATCTCCTTCCAAACACCCAGAGATCCTATTCTATCTTACACTCATCGCTGAGCTACAGACAGATCATAACACTCTCCTCCATAATATTTATACCATTTGTAGAGCAATGGAACTGATTGGCAATATATTCAGAATGGACAGAAACACTATTTCATGCAGCACATAATGTAATTACAGAATTTGCTGCCACAAGCTGTGCGGATGGGTACTAGTTAAGTGGGTTTAAAAGGATACTGGATACCAGCAATTAGTCATTGCAGTTAAATAAAACCTCTAACTTCAAATGCACTCCTGGAAACAGGATTCAACACTATCCAGTAGGGTTATTCTTCTTCTTTTTCATAGATACGTTTTCCTAGGAGTCCATAGAACAACAATTTCCAAGGGAAATAAAGACATAATTGTTCAGCATTGTTAATCTACTGATTGCCTCTCCTTCTCGATAGAACAGAAAGGCAATATTTATAGATTCATGTCAAAGGAGCACATGTATTTCTAATTAGGCTTAAGTACTTTCACTTAGATTATGGGCCAATCATACCTGACTAGTTCCAGTACCCTTTGGCACTCTGAATACATGGACCGGGATGACACAAGACTGTTTAAGTGAACTGTTCTGAATATTCAACAAAAAGCATTTTCTAAATGAAAGAGGATTTGAGAGCGGTGAAAAGTATCACAGCCCCCACCCTTTCTTTACCCCTTTTTGTGTAGTGTTCTTAGCTTCCATCTTTTTCTGCTCTTCAGCTTTGACCGATTTTTTTTTTTAGTGCCTTTTTTGTAAGTCAGTCATAGGTCACATTGGCAATACTCTACCTTAGCATCACACATCCAACCAGATTTGATAATTTGACAGTGCCTTCAAACCACTCAGATTGGACTACATGATGGAGGCACAAAGCCACATCAAAGTTAGGCCAATGCACTGGAAGAGGAAACATTTTTACCCCACTTCTTAGCTCCCTGACAGATTGGCAAAATGGGCTTGCATTTTGCTAGCTGTAACATTTTGTGTGTGAATTGTGCTCCTTATATTTGCTTGAAGTTTTATCATTGGGTTGCTTCAGTTTACTTCAACATACCATTTGCCAGTTCTGCTGGCACAAATGCTAACTGTGTTGGAAAAGTGCCCGTCTTCTACCAAGTATACTTCAGAGAAATTGTTTCTCAGCTATTGATTATTCTAGGCTAGTGCTGTGACATTGTGACTTTGTGCTGTCTCTACCTACCATTTTGTGGAAATACGGCTAACTGAACTGAGTCCATAAGGGGTCGTCCATTACCTTGACAAAACAAAACATCAATATAATATTGTGTTTTATTTTGTTTGTTTGCTCCCATGTAAATGCTTTGTAGAGTCCAGTCTTATACTTCTACACTATGACCATTAATTTCAAAAGGTCTTTAGCAGGATCAGATCTTGATGGACTGCCTCCTTATGATATCAAGCCAGGCTTCAATATTTAAGACCCTGTATAATGAAAAACCAAAGAAATGGCATATCTGCCATTCTCTGCTGGTAATTGTCTAGATAATATATAATTACATGTTTAATTACCCCCATTTAAAGATCTCATTGAGGGTTAAATTATATCACTTGTGGCTGGTGCCATCCACAGGGGATTACAGTCAGATAAGATATGAAGATACAAAGTATTTCATTAGCAGCTAATTGAGTTACCTGGGTACACAACAATCCTCTCAAACTGTCATCATCTTTTGAATATGGAGCCAGAGCATCATGTAACTCTCCTCTGTCCTGCAAATTGTGCACAAATGGGACTTTCAGTTTACACTTTCCTTTAGGCAAATAGTGTGCTCCAGTCCTCTAAGTTTCTTGAGTGATGTGTTTGCTTTCAATTCCTTGAACGTAGGGCATCTGTCTTAATGAAATGCCAGTCTGTGTTGGATCCTTATGTAATATGCCCTTGTGTAGATCCTAGGATCTTTTCAATTCAACCCGTGCAGTTGTATTTTAGTAGAGGGACATTGGAATCGGACTGTTGTTAGTGTTTTTCTTTCTTTCTCTTGCACTCATTCTGACTCTGTGATAATGACACACAGCAATGGTAAGATGCAGGCCTATTATTCTGGCCATGTTAAAATTCCTAATGTCATTGCAGAGTAGCAATAAATTCCCAGTTGAGCAGCTCTCAATTAGCATTTAAAAAGCTAAACATTTTTCACCATGTCAATTGTTTTGGGACGGGGATCATTATGCCTCTATTGGGCTGTAAGACTATTTTAAAATGTAATATTATACATTGATTTCATGACTACTTTTATTTCTCATTTTTATGCTTATATTATTCACTGGTATGTGTGTGTGTGTGTGTGTGTGTGTGTGTGTGTGTATATATATATATATATATATATATATATATATATATATATATATATAATCCCTGCTCTCATTATTACAACTGAGAAGAAAAGATTAGCTAGATACTTCAAAGGGTTGAACTGAAATAACATTCTAAATCTCAGAACAGAGCAACCATCCTACTGTACATTTATCAAAATTTAATTCTGCACATGAGATAAGAATACAGCACTGCCCAAGTAAGGCCAAGCAAAAGGGGATTTAGATTGACTAACACCAGTCATCTCCTTGATCAAAGTTTAATTTGCAGCTTAATAGAAGGAAGTTCTATTATTTCCCTTTTTTGGTAGTATCAAATCATTCTACTTGCTAATGGATAATATGAATATGCTCTGGTCACCAACTCCTTTCACCTAGGGAAATTGCTTGGTCACATTAAAAGCTTTGAGCAAAGTCCACCCGGTACATTTACTGAGTCTTCTTGCCCAAGTCCTACTGAGTAGATCAAGTTTCTAGGGACATTGTCACATTGGACCTTAGCAGTCTCTGCAGCCCTCTGGGTAACATGGAAGCTACATCACTAAATGTGTAATCCTGAACATGTCTACTCAGAAGTAAGTCTGCTGTGTTTGGTGGGACTTACTCATGTATCAGTGTATGTAGGATTGCAGCCATAGGTTACAAACATTTTGAAAGCATGGAGCCCACAGAAATAAATGAATGCTAAATCCAATTTCATAATTTCCTTGACTGGAGCATTTCCTTGAAGATTTCTATGTGGAGTTAAATGTCCTGGTGATTAATATCACAAGAGAAATAAGCCATTTGCTTTAGCAATGTAAGGAATACATTCCTTTTCCTATTATGTTTCCAAAGAGCTTGTGCAAATACTATACATGTTTTCCTCTACTGGGAGATGTGACTATCTATGAGGTTGAAAAGGTCTCTTAAAAAGAATTACAGGCTGAGACGCAAAGCCCAGGCTACAATGTCCTGTTGATTTCAGTGGGAGAGCTGCTCACTTCGGTCAAATTAAAAGCTTAGAGTAAAGTGCACCAGTCTTGAGCACTTCTTGCATATGTCCTAGGCAACAGATCAAGTTCTCAAGTTTCTCTCATTGAAATCAATGGGACAGAATACAAGTGCTTAACTGGCTAGATCATATCCCAAATTCACCTGTAGAGGCTTGTTTATAGATAGAGGAGAGGGATTCTATGCGCAGCAGCCTATGAAAATTGGCACTGGAACTTTGGTGAAGAACATGAGGAAGACAAAGACGGCATGGCTGAAGCACAGGTCTAAGGTATCAGACACAATGTATGATGAATCTCATGCATTTTACATCTGTCCAGCCAAAGGAGCTCCACCTTGTGTACATGGTCAACGCCATATCAGACAATGTATGGGACAAAAGACGGCAAATAATCTTTATTGCTCAAAGGACTGTATTGTCTTACACAAGTTTTTGAACCAATCCAGACCAGTTAATTCTATCCTTCAGTTATAGTAAGTTGAAATTTGAGTAGGACAAATGATCTAGTAGTGTAATTTCATCCCTCCAATGTTTGTTTCTCTAAAACAAACCTTTGGAAAGCTCGCTTAAACACAGGCACACATAAAAGCACAGATTATTTTGTATTCATGACTCTAGAGAGGAATGGTGAATGCTTTTCATTTACCAATATCGCCATCATTCATTTGAGCTCCAGCTTAAAGAGTAAATCAAGAAATTAGCTGAAGGCTTGGTCATGAGTAATTACACTCACACTGCATAGCTCAGGAGTTTGCTCGCCATCCATCCATCCCCTTTTTATTGATTGTGCTGTACAGAAACACATTATAAAGCAAATATATTTGGTCTGCAGCTAGACCGAATAGCTCATTTACTTCCACAGTTATATCATTTGAAATAGGGTGCTGGGGTGATGAAATGATGCCAACTGATTTGGCTATGATCTACATTTTAGTTTGCTTCAGCAGCTCTAAATATGTTGTTATTATTGCATGAATAAATAAGAGGTTTGTTTCCTAAAGAAGATACATTTTTTATGGTACAGCCTTCTCAGACATGCAAAATGTTTTCTTTTCACCTGCATGATGAAACCTTTATTTTCTTGGACCTTAGGAGCAAACATAAAAAATTGTGTCAGGATATAGTTTGGTAGAATCAGATAGTTTTATTTGCCCTTAGAGAATAGTTTTTGTGTGTCAAATTTGGGCAAGCAAAACATTTGAGAAATAATTGTGGCAGTAAAATGGCTAGATTGGTCTGGAGGCTAGGTAGGGAGAAAGTTACAGTTTGGATTACAGCACAAACTAGAATTAAGAGTTTAATGAGTAGATCAATAGGCAGTGAGGATGCTAACTGAAAATTCTCTCTCTCTCTCTCTCTCTCTCTCTCTCTCTCTCTCTCTCTCTCTCACACACACACACACACACACACACACACAGTTGGCCCACCCACCTTTGTTTTCCCTCAGTTAACTTCCACCTGTTTGATTCCTCCTTACAGCCATTCCATAGGGTGGCACTGCCTGCCAGTTTAGTGTTGTCCTTGAAGAAGGCAGGAGGGAGGAGGATATGGACAAAAAATGAATGTTTTTGTCATTGGCTCTGGCTCCACCTATTGTTGGTCTCCCTGCCGTCCACACTGCAAGCCCCAAAAGACAGAAACCACCATTGTCAATTCAGAATTTTAGCTGTTTAGGAAAGCTCTAAAGACCTACTGAGGTTCTGCCTGCTTTCTCTGGAGTTGTTTTGTTCTCCTGTGAATGGGCTTTGATGTAGTTGTGTAATGTATCTTAGCAGCTGTCTGTGTGTGTTGGATGTTTGTTGTTTTTATGGCTGGCTTTTATTAAATATTTTACGTTATATTTTATTATATTAGAAAACTACATTGAGAAGCATCCCTTTACCCTTAATGGCAGCCTAGAAGCATTTTGACCAAATAGACTGGCACTACTTGGCACTGTATATAAGAAGGGGGGGGGGGCATTCTACAAGCTGTGAAAGGTTGTATTGTCAACCCCAGAGCTGATTAAATGTGTCTCCTTGAAATGTCTACTTTAGACAGGTTTGGAGGAAAAATGAGCTTTGCTGCTGTGTTCATGCTGGTCAAGGGGCATTTTTCACAACAGCACCATCCATCCAATTTCAGTAACATGTCCAGAGAGTTGCTTTATTGCCCTAAATGTTTGCTTGTGGAATTCCTTCCAAAAGAATACCTGGGAGTGTGCTGTGTAAATCTGAATTGTGTAACTCTTCCCACTACCATCACCATATACACATGTACATAACTATTGTCAGGGATTACAATTGTAATCAAATCCTATGCACTTTTACACAAGAATAAACTCAGTTGAACTCATTAGGACTACTTCTAAGTAAACATGCATAGGATTATACTGCCCGTATTACTGAGTCACATTAAGGATATTGGAACATATACTGAGAATGTATACCAGAAATATATAGTATATATTAGTAGAGGGTTTTGGTTGATGTGGTGATATATTTTTGTTGATGTGCTTAAAAAAAAAAAAAAGAATTAAGGTGTCAAAGAAGTTGAAAATGTGCCTGAGGAATACCTGAATACTTTATCAGTTAATTTGCCATTAGATTGAATTGTGCAGGAAGATTATACAATGAAAATCGGAGATTTTCCTAAGAACACTTCTCATTTAAAAACAAAATAAATCTCACTAACTAAATGAAATGTGCTCTTTTTCCGCATCTGGTTCTTATTCTACACCTCCTGTTTCTTCTCTCTGAAATGTGTGTCAAGCTGTGGTGACCTTTATTTGTTTATTGTTTTGGCACAGATGAGAAAAATAAAGTTCCAGATGACTTCGATATAGACATGGATGCACCAGAGACAGAGAAAGCTGCAGTGGCGATACAGTCTCAGTTCAGGAAATTCCAGAAGAAAAAGGACGGGCCCAAATCTTAGTCTCTACCTCACAGTTCCCACCATCACCACTTCCTGGTCTGCCAGGAAATAAAATAATTAAATAAATCTAGATGCATGTACAGAAATTCCCACTATTTAAAAGTCCATCGGCGGGTATTGAAACAAGTATGCTTGTTGCGTGACTTCATCTGTATGTTTATCTACAATCTCAATTCTTCTGCAACTCACTATTTCCCTTGATGTTCAAATAAAACGTTAGGATGAAGTTGCTTTAACTTGTCAGCCTTGATCTGTCTTGTTATATTAATCCAGCAAGCCCAGTGCTACAAATTAAAAACAGCCCAGATGCCTATTTTCCTCTTCACTTAAAGCTCGGAGACATAAACACAGCACCTTATGTTATCAACTTATTTTTGCTGAGGAATGAGAGCATAAACTCTCAGCTCACCTTACCTCATTTGGTGAATCCAGATGCCAGCCATATGTGACAATGGACAATATTTTCCCTTAATGAGGTGAATGTGCAGAATGCCATAGTGAGCTGGGTGGTGTGGAAGGGAATGTAGAAGGAGGGGGCTCTGTGTAGATTTGAGGGATATGTCACTGTCTAGAGAAGAGGGATACACCAAAAGTATTTAATTTATTCTCACAGAATCCAAGGATCAATGTGTTCCTAAGAAACAACATAATCTCAATACAGTTGCTCTCCAGGGGGCCCACCAATAGTTTCAGTATGCTGGTGGAACATACTGCAGGACAACTGGAATCAATCTGGGTTCTGCTTCACCTTTCCCATCCCAATCTGCACTGTGACAACACACTAACCATTAGAGATTTCCTCTCAATACCCTGTTGACATTTGCAAGCCTAGATAAGCTTTCCCCCTCATATACTTGTTACATAAGCTCTATATATCCAATGCCATAACACTTCAAGGTTATCAGCACTGTAGACTTAAACCAGTTGGAGCAGTCATAACCCTCTTCCTGGAAAACATGGTTGGGGTGACACAGATGCTCAAAATTTCTCAGTACTTTTACAAAACAAAAATTTGCAAGATTCTTTGGGGAAGGTCTTTGCTGTTAACTGGTATAGGTTTGCTGGTATAATAGATGTAGGAGCTGCATTAGACCAAGTTGGACCATCTGACTCAGCACTGTTTAAATCAGGCACCCCCAAACTTCGGCCTTCCAGATGTTTTGGACTACAATTCCCATCATCCCTGACCACTGGTGCTGTAAGCTAGGGATCATGGGAGTTGTAGGCCAAAACATCTGGAGGGCCGCAGTTTGGAGATGCCTGGTTTAAATGGTCAGTGGCTCTCCCAAGGTTTCAGACAGGACTCTCCCAGCTCTACCTGGAGATGCCAGGGGTTGAGCCTAGGACCTTGTGCATATAGAACATTTGCTCTATGGCTGATCCATAGCCCTCCTACTGCTTTTAGAGTTCTTCACTTTAGAACATTCACCAGTTTGGCAGCAATGTGCCTCCAGCCAAATGATCACTACCTATTCCATTTCCACCTAATGACAAACCATTCTTCCCTGCTCCCAAAAAGAAGTCAATCGCACAACTTCCAGTCTAAATAGTTATAGAAATGCAATGATGTTGTGATACTTAAAAACATGACTGCTTTAACATTTTAAAATGTATGTTCCAACAATGTCTGGATCTCTTTCCAAAGGCATAAATATTTATCTAAATCAGATCGATATCCTGAATATTACTTCATAATTACAAATAGATGCAAGGAAAAACATATTTATTTATTTGATAGACACACCAGTCAAGGTGGCTTGCAACAACAGGATCGCAATGTCACAACTGTCACAATGTCACAATATTTAGACAAGATACTGCTACATTCAATATAATACATTAAAATTATGTCCAATATTTTACATGTACAACAGATCAATATAGAGAAATGGGAACTTCTAGTTTGAAAATAGAGCTATGGAGATGGTTTATTTCTAGAATTATTGACTTTGACAGTTATATTGCCATAACAGCAGTCAGAAGCCATTCAATGTGAAAAGTGGGGCATATCAAGTTAATAGAAAGCTGTCTTATAATGCTTGCCATTTACTGAATTTCTCCTGCATTTAAATGCAGACTCACAGATTACTTGGCAGATATCAAAGGGGAGCCAATAAAAAAAAATTATATCAGCACAACCTTATATGCTTGATATTTAGCAGTAACCTTTCCTTTTTGGGTGGGATCCCATGATGAAAGGCAGCAGAGAAGGGATGGTGTCATGCATTCCCAGCGTTTGTCAGTCACAATATGCTGGTGTGGCTGCATTGATACAAGCCACTGTGTTGCCTTATGTCAGGGGTCAGCAAACTTTTTCATCAGGGGGCTGGTCCACTGTCCCTCAGACCTTGTGGATTATATTTTGAAGGAAAAAAATGAATGCATTCCTATGCCCCACAAATAACCCAGAGATGCATTTTAAATAAAATGACACATTCTACTCATGTAAAAACATGCTGATTCCCGGACCATCCATGAGCTGGATTGAGAAGGCGATTGGACCGAATCTGGCACACGGGCCTTAGTTTGCTTACCCATGCCTTATGTCCTATGCATTTCTGACTGGGGATTGTAACAGCACCTCTTACATGACAATAAAATGACTACTTTGTGTTTCTTTCTGCAAAGTGTAAACTAGAGTGGCTTCCCTCCATATAACAATAGGATGAATGCTTTGGTGCACAGTTTAGGTCACTATAATTACTGGAAGGGCCATCTAAATATGTTTACCTAGTGATTTCAATGGTCCTACAAATTGCGCTGAGGCCAGCATTAGAGATAAGTATTAAGTAAACAGAGACACTGGTAATCTCACTTTCCCTCTTTTAAAGATAGCTATCCAGTCCATTTTCATATACTTGAACATGCGGTGGTGCACATATTTCAAACAAATATAGGTGAATTATTTGTACAGACAACACATAGCTTTTCTGAAGCAAATGATAATGATTCAGCTGGGAGTGCCTTTCTGAACCTCCTTCTACCACAAAGGTGAGTAGCGGAGAATGTGGGGACTTGTGATGGTGGGGATTAATATCAAATGACTTTCGAATGGGGGGGAGGTAGTAATGGCTACAGTTGGTGTTGTAACTGGCAGTGGGTTCCATCTTTTCTTTCTTTTACAACACAAAGATGTGTGCCATTTGAAGCAGTAGCAGTAGGCCAGCAGTTTTGAAAATGGAGAAACTCAGCTGAGTTGGTTGTTCTGATCCAGCCCTATTTTTCACATGTTGACTGAGAACCAGGGGTGACAACTTGAATAAAACCTTTGTGGGGGAGGCAAGGAAAACTCACCCCACATAATTGATCACATGACATGGCACGCACGCACCATTTGAATGGCAATGCTCATCAACTTGGGGGGGGGGTGGCCCCCTCAAGTATTTTATGAGGGGACCAAAGGGACCTTGGCTCCTTGATGTTGGCTCCTATGCTGAGAACATACACATTTTACATCACCATGTTTCTCTGAAAACTGCATGGAAGTGGGGGCTTCCCATCTCCATATTCTTTGCTGGGAACAATCACAGTACACAGCCATTCTCAGCTGTACAGTGGTGCCTCGCTAGACGAAAATAATTCGTTCTGCGAGTGTCTTCGTAGAGCGATTTTTTCGTCTTGTGAAGCACCAATGCAAACCGCTAGTTTTCGCTTTAAAAAAAATTCGTCTTGCGAGGCAGCCCCATTGACTTTTTCATCTTGCGGGGCAGCCTTCCGCTAGTGAATGCCATTCGTCTAGCGAGTTTTTCGTCTAGCGAGGCACCACTGTATTATGCACTATCTACACTCAAAGTACAGAATGAAAAGAGAAACACCATCCCTCAGAATGGTATCTGGGCCAAAGTATACCCCTCACAGCATGTGTTCAGCTGGTGGGTTGTGACACACCAGTGGGTCGTGGCCTGATCCTAGGTGAATCAAAGCAGGTGCACTACCACTATGTAAATGTATGGTGAAAGATTAAGAAATGGGTCCCAAAATGCATGTTTAGCTTGAAAATGGTTCCTGGGTCTGAAAAGGTTGCAGATACCTGGCATAGAGGATGAGGTGGGCAGACATGTAAACAACATAACGGCTATGGTATGCTAATAAAACTGGCCCTACCATTAGGCTAGGTGAGGCAATGGCCTTAGGTGGCAGATGCTGGGGGGTTGGGGAGTGGTGGCAGCTCCCCAGCTGTTCCTCCTGAGCCATTTCTGGTCATTTTTCTCTGCTGGGGGATAGAGCTGTGTATTCCATGTGCCACTGGCCATTGTCCCCTAACTAGTCTTCTCCCTTCAGGAGGAGAAATTGAGGATGTCACCACATCACATCATCCAGCTGCCAATCCAGTCAGCTTTTATACATGAAATATTCAGGACACCATCTTGTTATTCTGAGGCGGGGTGAACGTGTCAGCAAACTCAATATGAACTGTGGATAATGTGTTGGTGTTTTAAATGTGGGAAGGAGATATAAGTGTTCTATGCAATTTCCCTTCTACACAAGTAGTGAAGAAACAGGAGCCAAGTGCTGTATTGAATCTGGCCAATTCTTAGCAGGAGGGTCAACAGCAGAGTGTATGCAGAAATGAGGGAAATTGTACCTAATGGGCAGGGGTTGTGATTAAATAATGAAGATCCACTAGAGTCTGTCTGATAGCATTCTGGAAGAAACCAAGAACACCCAGTTAACAACAACACCCCCCACTTCCTTTGGCCTGAGGAGAATAGAGCCCACAGGTTGAAGCAGCTCTCTAAAACCTCCACACGAACAAAAGGCTGGTTTGGAAAGCACAGAGTCTCTTTGATGCTGTAATCCATCCCATGGTCACCACCACATTTCAAGATTGTGAAGTTGATTACAGCATCAAAGAGATTCTGTACTTTCCAAACCAGCCTTCAGTTTTACCAAATCAAATCCACTACCTTAAAACACAGGTGAAAGGTGAGATGACCCACAAATTGTATGGAATCATCACCTTACCTTCCAACAAGTTCATCTGAGGGGTCCTGAAACTCTTCTTTCCTCAAACAACAGTGTTACAACATCCACTTCTATTTTTAAGGTTTCATGCACCAGAGTCCACTTCATCAGTCACAATTTTCTTTTAGAGATCCATTGACACTGAAAGGATTTTGAGATCAACTCAATACTAACAGATAGCAGCTCAGCTGGAGTGTATAGAAATTCCCTTACAGCGGGTTAAGTTTTATTTTTGACAAGAGCAGGATACATTTGTGAACCTAAGCACTGTTTGAAGAGCATAAGAGTCTGGAGCTCAGTCTCAACAATAAAAAATGATCCCCTGGCATAGTTTAGTTTACCCCAAAACTGCATTTCCAACATCACTCTGGCCATCTGTTAAATGTGAATGAAAATTCCTCCTACTTTGCTTCAGTGTAACAGACAATCAGCTAAAGCTTGACTTGGGAGAAAACCAACAACTCTGGAAGTGTTAGGGTTTTCCTTTTTCTTTTTCTGCTGACTTCTGAAGAATTTGTAAGAATTATCCCCTTGCATTTGTAAAATACATGATACAGCCATTTCAAAATCCCAAGCTTAGGCAAAAACCTTCTGGCATCTGTACTCCCCAGATGCCTTGTTTATTTAGCCAATTTCTTTATAAAAAGTCAATAAATATTGGCAACTGTACCTTAAATCCCTACACAAGCAGATGTGCTCCATGTCTTTGAGAGGAGGCTTTGGAGATCTGTAAATAACATTTGACTGCTTCATTTCCTCACACATCCAAATGCAGTCACACATTTTTATGCAAAATTATTCAGCCGAGTGTGGGCGTATCCCTGAAGAACTGACTAGTTAATCATTATTGCATCCTTTGACAGTCCTAGACTGCAGGCTAAAAGTAGCATACCATGGGGCAAAGATGGGTTGCAGTAGATTCCCAAAATATTTGTGCAAAAATGTGTGCATTTCTCAGTTATTACAGTGCAAGCCTATATACGTCTATTCAGAGGAGTAAGCCCCTGTTGAGGTCAATAGGTCTTAGTCCCATGTAAGTGCGTACAGGTTTGCAACCCAAGAACCAAGCTACACATTACAGTCCGTGGAGGCTGGTCCATTAGGGCAAAAGATGCAAATGCGTATGAAAATCTCATCAGAGGGAAGAAATGTGACACCTTGTTTTTCTTTAATTGGTATCTCCCTGATTGTTATCAGGATCCCAGCATGAAGGGAGGGACAGTTTACCCCTCCTCTTCCCAGCTGTGCCACACCAAATATCTCCATGTGTGGCTAAGACTTAAGGGAAAATGTCCCCACTGGCCTTCCTTGTGTGGCAGACTCCCCCACTAAAAACGGGAGTGAGGCAACATGACTGGATCAGGGTGGTTTAGACTTAAGACACAATTAATTCAGAAACTCTTTGCATGTGGTAGCATTTACTATAATTCAGCAACAGTAACTTTTATTCTGCAATGCAGGAATCTTTCACCCAATGCGGGGCTTGAACACGTGACCCTGCTCTACCAACTAAGCTATCCTATTTCTTGAACTGGGAATAAATTAAAGATGAGGCACAATGGGGGAGAAACTGGAATTTTATTAACAAGCACTCCATGAGGGATAAAGCTTAGTGATTTATTTAGTAAAGGCACAGTATTTAGTTTCAGTCCAAACATATTTTACAGATGTAATTAAGAACTTATATAACCTTCCTCTATAAGACTGTTTCTATAAATCCAATTCCTCCTAGAACAGCTATTTGTTTGACTGCCTCTGAAATGCCTCTAGCCCCTTCCTAGGATATTTTATTTTCCTTAAGGAACTTAAACTGGTTTGTCATGCCTAACAAACCCCTACCCACCCAAGTTACTTCCCTAGCCAGGCCTATCTGGCAACCAAACTGTCATTTTGATTTTTACTCTTGGCTCCCTGCTGATTGATTGCTTCTTCACCCTTCCATGATTGGTTACAGGTTCTCCAGGAGGATAACCCAAGTTCTGTCCATCACACCCAGCACCTGCAATTAATGAATGAAAACTGAAAGTGTAGCCGCATGTGCCAGTTCAGTTCTAAGGACATTGAGTGTAATGTACCTGCAGTGTGCCCTCACAGGTCTTACCTGGCCAGGAGATCTGCTGTTGCCCAGAAAAGGGGCAATAATGCTCCCTGTCTGTATTGATTGATACCTCATGTTTCTGTGGATTGAGCCAAGAGGATGGAAGTAATTTCTATTGCTTCCAATGAAATTTCATGGGAATCTCATGGGAACATTGCTGGGTTTTGCACATTTACCCTAAGTTCAAAAGAATTTTGAATTCAAATTGCCAGATAAAGTTGGCTACTTCTGAATTGAAACATTCAGTTATTTTAATTCATTTTAAATGCAGCCATTGGTGTAATTCATATTGGGCTTGAGTTTGTTGGTAGATCTAGGGATGGGTGAATCTGTCAGTTTAGGTTTCACATTTTTCCAATCTTAAGTTAAATTCTCCACATTTCCAGTTTGCCTCCTTTTTTAAATAAAAGCACTTTGGTATGCATTTCTCTTAATATACACGTTTGCATTCAATTTCCCTAATATATAAATTTTTGAGCAACACAATTTCCCCTAATATAATGCATTGTTGCAAGTTGTTTTCACTAATATATGCAATTTTATGCACACATAACTCTAGTATAGACTTTTTAAACAAACATTGCTTGGCTGCAGAACTGCCTTGCAAAATTCAGAGAAGGGCAAATTTTGAAAGACTGCTGTATTTTGGTTCTCATATTGATTTAGAAAGAGCAAATTTGGTAGATTCAAATTTAAATGAGAAATTAATCAAATTCCCCCAGCACCACAAGATCCATTTGATATATAAACTTGCTAAATGTTGGGAGTACAATCCAGAACAATGCAGCAGAACAAATGCTCATCTGAGGTGGACTTCACTCTTGGTTTTCAAATATAACAAGAGTTGATGGTTTCTCTACGACACTTTGCTTGAACCCCATGGGTCTGTTACAGCATTTGAACCATTAACTTTGCTATTAACTACCACAAGCATAGCAAGTGAACATGGCAGGCAATAAACGATCTCTCTCGGGACCTCTCTAGAGATTATCATGATCATTTCCACCTCAAATGTAATGAGCGAACAAGTACTAAATCTATTTTATTTTCACTCAAACTATTCCCTCTCCATCCTCTCCCCAATTCATAACTCCTGCTAATATCTTCACTGACATATTTACACTGCTGAATCCAGGCAGCCAAGATATTTTGGAACAAATTCAAAGCAGTCGGCAAACTGATTTATTGCCTCCTGAAGCAGATTATACAGTAGCTATTTGGAAATCCATTTCAGTAAACAGATCTGATAAAAAGCCTGCTGTGCAAGAAGCCCTATGTATTGGCCCTGGGGGTACCCAGCCCAGAGGACACCGGGTGGGAAGACCAGAAACTCACCCGGGGCTGAGCGGTGGCGTGGTCAGCAGTCCCGGACAACAGCGGGAGGTCCAGTGAGGCAACCAAGTCCAGGGATGGGGCGGCGGCAGGGTCAGGTAACACTCCATGGGTCTAGCCAGGTAGTCAGAGGTCAGGAACATGCTACTGGTTCATCCACGAAGCAGGGTCAAAGTCCAGTCCAAGGTTCAGGAGTCCAACAGGGGATCAGTGCAGCAAGGAGCAAGGCAGGAAGCAGGGCAAGGTACAGGTCAGGAACAGGCACGAGGACACAGGCAGGCACACGTTAGCAACTGCGTTGCTCATGAAACTTGGGACTGGGGCTGGCTGGCCTTTATCTGCCCCGAGGCATAGGGCGGCCCCAATCCTCTGGTGACTCGCCTCTCCTTCTGGCCTGGAAGCGAGCACTCCTCCTGCAGGAACTTAGTTCCCTTCGCCTCTCTGCCCTGAGCCTCCACAGCTCAGGAGAGGCTGGTGGGTTACTGGACCCAGGGGCAGCCTCAGCTTCCCCTGATGGGGCTGAGTGTGGGGCACCTGCAGGCAATGTGTCCTCCATCACATCAGGAGCCAGAGCAGACTCAGCCAATTCCTGCACCTGAGGATCCAGCACAGGTGAGGCCCCTTCAGGCTCCAGCCCTAGCCCCGGCTCAGCTGGTTCTGGAGGCGGGGAATCCTGTGCAGGCTGGGACACCTCAGGTTCAGCATCCGAGTTCGAATCCCAGGCCATCACACCCTATATATTCTGTGCATTTCCCTCCCATGCAATTACTCAGTCTTTTCATAGTATCCATATATAACCAATGGCCTTGGTTCCAGCTGGGTCATTTAGTTCCCCAAAGCATGACCATCAAAGGTCCATACATAGAGCAAAGATTTTGTAGTTGCCAAGGTACAACCTGTTCACCATGTATCACCAGATGCATCCAGGGTGGACCTCTATGCCCATGGATTTCCACCTGAAGTGGAATTCCTATGGTGAAGGGTTCCAGCCAAGGAACATGGTTTTCCATCTCCAGATGTCCACATTCCAACACATGGACACTGTAGGAAGGAATGCTGCATGACACTGGAGTGTAGGGTCAGCCCCATGGGGATCCCTTCATGTGATTCAGACAATAAAAGCTAAATGCCCATGAAATGTCATGAACAAGAAGGTGTTGAGTTCTAGTCCTTCTCTCTTATGCTGTGTTCCCCAAAACTCATCCCATTATTATTATTATTTCGCAAACCTCTCACCCCAACCACAGTCTTCCCCACTATGGTATATTTGTGTGATGATGACGACGACAACTGATTAATTGATGACTGATTAATTGCTTGTTACCCAAGGAAAAAAGGAGAAAGGAGTCAGAGAAAACATTAACATTTTTATAATTCAAATAATGACTTTCCCCAGCAACATCACACTAACAATAAAGCACAATTAACTCAGTTCTGCAAAGACCTGGGAATGTTTTTACCTGGTGCTGAAAGTGCCAGGCAGACCTCACTGGGAAGAGCATTTCACAGATGGGAATCCACAGCTGAAATGGCCCTCTCCCTTGTCACCACCCTCCAGGCCTCCCTCAAAGAAGGGATCTGGAGAAAGGCTTCATGTGAAGATTTAAGGGGCTGGATAGGCCCATACTGGGAGAAGCATTCCTGTAGACTAGTGGTTCTCAAAGGATATGGTGCACCACACTGGTGTGGCAGGAGAGGATGGCAAGTGTGGTGGGAAAATTCAAGAAGAAGCAAAGAAACATTTAAATATTTCAGTGTAGTGTAGTGTAGTGTTAAAAAAAAATTATTTGTAGAATATGGATAGATATCATTGCAAAATGAGAGCAAGAGCATCAACTGATACTGCAAGCTCACACCTCTTATTGAGTTTGTATACATACTTAAGATACATATGTAAGAGGCTCATTGATAATTACATTTTGGGAATGATTCATGTTTTATATTTTCTGGATATCCCATGACGATATTATAAAGCTGTTGTGTTCTGTGTTATAAATCAAGCACAGCTAAGAGTTGCCTCTTTTTTGTTTTCCAATGTATTTCTTATCAATAAAAAATAATGGTGTGGCATGAGCAAATTTTTATACTGAAAGTGTGGCCCAGAGAGAAAGTTTGAGAACCACTGCTGTAGATATTGAGCCATAAAGCGCTTTAAAGGTCAAAACCAGCACTTCAAATTGAGCTTGGAAGCATACAGCTTGGAATTATAATTTTAGTAATTATTTCTAAGTTTGCATTTATACATACAAAATACTCCAGAGCTTAGGGTGGGGATACAAGCGGGGAGATAGCTTGAACACGAGTGGAGGAAAACTCTGGTCAAATGCAATCGAACACTGGTGAGGGCTCATCATTGAGCCTACCTAGTGGCAGTGAAGGCAACAAAGAAGGCATACTTTGCTGCCTCCATTGCATCCTCATTCTGCCAACCAGCAGAGCTTTTCCGGGTAATGCAAGGCCTTTTACAGTCTGGAGCGAAATAAGAGCGAAATATACGGTTGGGTTTGATTGGAAGTCGAGAAAGATAGGAAATTTTGTAGATATTGATTTTTAATTTTGGAATGTGTGTGTGGGGGGGTTAATTTAATTTTCATTTATCTTTTTTTGTATATTTTTTATGTTTTGGGTTTTTTTTAAGCAGAAGATAAGCTATTTATGATCGATAGTGTATAAATCTGGATTAATCTGTAGTAGTATAGATGTATACGGAATTATATAGAAATGAATATTGGTTAGGGAAAACAACAAAAGACGCGTATACAGTAGAAAGTATTTACGTTTGGTTTTATTTTTATTTGTATATGTAATAGTTAATGTATAACTCTGTAAAATATTGTATATATGATAATAAAATAAAGTTGCATTTCAAAAAAAAAAAAAAATACAGTCTGGCCCAAAGGAGGTGGCAGACCTGATAGTAGCTTGCTGTGACTTGTTTTGTAAAGCACTTTGGGGAGGAAATCACTTGCATCCACTAGGATCTTGACTCCGATGTTACAGCAGATGAATCTCAAGGGGCGTCCAGGGCAATGTTTAGTCCTGTTGTGTTTGATGAGTTTCAGTTGGTAAGGCTCAAGGATATGGACAAGGTGCTTGGATTGGTCAGGGCAACTGCCTGCACTCTTGCCTCTCTTAAAAAGCTAGCAGGGAGGGGACATCTGGCTGGGTCAGGGAGGTGATTAATATCTCTGTGCAAGAGGGGTTGTCTCTGCCTGCTTGAAGGAGGTAGTGATAAAACCATAGCTGTCAACTTTCCCTTTTTTGCGGGAAATTCCCTTATTCCAGCGCCATTTCCCAATGCAAAAAAAGGAAGGTCGACAGCTCACAGCTCTGGATAAGACCAATCCTTGAGAAGCGCTCCATGGATCCAGAAAATCTAAGTAATTACTGGCCAGTTGCCAGGACTGCACAATGTCAACTGTAAGTATTACAGGGGTGGGAAACCTGAAACTGTTCAGTTGCTGGACTACAACTCCATGAACCTCATCCATTGGCCAATGACACCTGGTTCCCCACACCTGAAGTAAAAGACAGCTATAAGGGAGCATGAAAGAAACAATGTATAAAAGCAAATACAGAATCTGGGGTAAAGAACCACAAGATGTGCCAGACAGAGTATGTTCTTTTCCTTGTCAGGGAGCAGCTGCAGCAATCCAGGTGGCACCGAAGCAGCCAGGGGGCTCTTCCCAGTTCAGTAGTAGGTCAGTCAGTATGGATCACAGCCAAGAATGCAACCTGGGCTTCTAATACGAAGTTTGATGCTACTGCAGATCCAGGATTTCAGCTAAAACTCAACCAAGAATTCTTAACAATGACATGGCTTTTCCGCTAAGTGAAACTTACTCACCAATGGATACAACAATGAGGTGTTAGGGAGATCCCAATTATTCTAGAAACATTTGCATATTTTAACACCACTATAATTAAAAACAACAACACACAGAACCTTAGCAGTGCTCCATAGATAGCCATAATTCTGCTAAACTAGCTGAGGAGCTTTTAAACAAAACCTACTGTATAGAGGGAGAGAAAGAAGAAAATCGTTACTAGTGACTGCTTTGTTTGAAAGGCCTGTACTCAAACCGAAGTGAAAGCAATCAAAATGCACCTTTCACATATTTAAAATGCTATAGATTTTCTATAGTTAAGTCATTAAACAGTAGGACTAAATATATACCAACTTGTTACATAAGACGAGACAGCACTATAATCACATAGAAAGAGGGGTTGAAAGGAAATTCAAATCGGATACGCCTCTGGCTCCAAAATAAGATAAAAGGAGGAAATAGTGGTTGAGGCTGTGATTCTAAGCACACTTTTTTTTGGGGGGGGGGGAGGTAAGCGCCACTGAAATCAGTGGATTTCAAACATCAATGAAATTCCAAATTCACATGTCTACTGGCATTGAGGTGTCTGAAAAAGTGGCTATACCCAGTGGTTTCAAAAGAATGGCTTGTCACAGGCATTAGGAAACTGTCTCTGTGTGGTTATTAGCAAGGAAGAAACAGAAGATTCCACACTGGCAGGCATGAAACAGTGCCATCTGTCGGTAGAGGGATTGGTGAAGGTAAATCAGCTGAATCTGGTGGGCTTCATCAAGGATCCATGGAAGTCTGCTGTTCCCAAAACAAGGCAGAAGACCAGCTGCAATGCCATCAAAGTGTTTATCCCTCTTTGCGGAGAAGCAAGGGCAATATGGTAGGATTTGGGGACTACAGATGATATTGATAATTTGTGCTTCTATGCATGGTTTTCTGTTTTTACTGCCTGGTGTGACTTGTTTGTTTTTCTATGGGTTTTAATAGCATCATTATTATTGCTATGGCTGAAGTGTGTGGAACAAAGTCTTCAAACACACACACAAAGATTGTTTTCAGTTGAAATTAGCCTATGGAATGGGCTGGTGTGGATCTTTTTTTAAACAGTCTTTGTTTATTATTCTCGGAGAGGTCTCAAATGGTGCTTTCAGATAACAACTCAACCATCCCCCATGGCCCTTTTGTAGGCAGCCCCTATAGGTTCAGCTGCTATTTTAGTCTGGGAGCAGAGGCTGTGGGCTGCTCTGAGTAACAGCACAGGCAACGTGAATGCCAGATGCTCAGCGTTCCATTCGGCCTGCCTCTGTGGGGACTGGTGTTGTGCCTTTGCTGATCCTTACTTTCTTTTAGTTTCCTGTGGAGATAATGGGGCATCATCATCGACTGTGAATGACTGGCCTAAGACATTTTGCCACCTTAAGCCACCTGGGCTGTGTACATTCTGAGAGTTGAGCCCTTGCAGTTCCCCTGCAAAATGATGACAAGTGACATGATGGGGGAGCCACTCTGGAAATGTGGAGAGCTGTACAGAACCCAAGAGTCATGCCTCAGGATCCCCAGTAAGGCGATGCCTCCCCAAATCGGAACTCCCTGAAAACTGTGCAGCCCTCCCACCTCCTTACCAAAGCTGGGGAAACACTAACTAAGCTTTGGGAAGTAGGAAGGAGGATTCCAGAACCCTGTGAGAGCCTCACACTTCCTTCCCAAAGCCCAGTGCCTTGCTTACTGGGCTTTGAGTTAGTGCCCCCTCGGATCAGTACCCAGTGAGTGTGTACCACTTGTGCAGCCCTAAATCCATCCATCTGAGAAGATGTCTCTGCCATTCAATTACTGGATAATAGGCTCCTTGGAGATTCAGGAGAGCTCTGAGCAGCTTTCTGCAAAGCAGTCTTCACAACTTAAAATCCCACTGCCTGGTAAAAGCCAATAGCTGCAGAAAAGGGTACAAAGCAAGATGCAGAGTTCAGCGGGTGGAGCTTCCATCTTGATGACATAGCCACATGTATAAAGCTCTACCAGTTGCCCCAATACATTGTTGTCTTTTTTGCCTCTTGCAAGACAACTAACCATTGTCCTGAACCAGTGCCTTGGTCTTTATTCGTGGTCCTGATTTGGCCTGGCTTTACTTGCCATCTTCTCCAGAATCTCGCACCTACTGACGTCTACCTTGCTTGGGGCCCTCACTGTCCCGTGGTGGGATCAGGACAATGGTATTCAAAGCACACTGTCCTATGCTTTGGGTGCAATGAAACATTAGAATAATTCCTCAGCATTAGTCTATTTCTCCCTGGGTGATTGGAGGAGAAATGAGAAGAGAGGAGATGTAGCCCCAGCACATTAGACATTTAATAAATTGGAAAAGTGCTAGTTAGTACTTTTTGCAGCACGCAAAAGATTGATGTTCTGTCTGGCTATTTCTGCTCATTTCCAGTATGTCTGTGCTGATGAGAGTACGACAAAGGCATACATTATGCATTCCCATTCATTGCCCTCCCATGAAGGAGATGAGGTAAGTGGCCTTTTCGGTACTCAAGGAAACAGAAGTCTCCATTACTGCATGTATATTTTCCTTAGCATCCACAATCTTTCTAAAAGGGCTCAGTCCATGCATATATAAATGAGCCAAGGCCCATCATCTGAATTAAAAGCCAATGCCCCTGCTTTTGACCACTGCACTGAGATGGTAATTCTAAGCAAATAAAGATGGCTTAAACAAGTGAAAAGAGTGTATCACTACTTGCACTGCCAGCGGCAGGGGTGTTGGGGGGGGGGATGGAAGGAGGAGGGAAGTGAGGAAAAGAACAAAAAGATTTGGTAAGTCTCCAGTTACTGGGCAACGTGGTATTTCTCCTGGGGACATTCCATTACTAAGATAGACAGCTGGAACATTTCCACGATGAAACAAGCAATACATGTTGAAAAATCACTGACACACTGTTCCCATAATGTCCATATGCAATCAGGGAGAGTTCCTCCACCACCGCGGATGCAGTGGATGTTCTGCAGGGGCAGGTGGACAGGAGAGGACTCCACAATGCTGCCATTTACAATGCAGTGGTGGGGCATGTCTTGCATATCCTTGGCTCTCCATGCTTCTGCATGCTGTGCAGTATCTAAGCAGATGTAACCTTGCCAAGTAGGAGGAAGAAACAAGAGATCAGTGCCAAGTCATTTGGGCACCTGAGATGGAAAAATCTAAGCCATGTCTGTCCACCCCCCCCCCAAAGTTACATATTAAATATCAATTTCCTTTCTTTTAGGGCTATCCAAAATACATAGGTGACTGCCATAAAAAGTAGGTGAGCTCCACCAGGCTCAGACTGGATTGGGACTGGCAATTACAAGTAAAAGAACAACCGGGAAATGTCCCCCCCCCTTTCCGTAGTTCTAAATTTGCATATAATTGTTAATCCTGGTGGCTGTCCCGGTGGCAGCAGAGTGGCAGCTATCTTTCTCCTGATTCTTCCTCACCCTTTTTCTCTCTGTCAATCACAGGGCGCTTCCAGATGATCGGTTCCTGGAGCACTCATCCCAATTTGCATGCACAGTGCTTATGTGGATTTTAGACAATATCTGGTCTGTATTGAGTATTCCATCTGATTTGTTTGCTGAGCATTGAGCATTTCTCTTGATAAGCTTGCAGGGTGCTCATACACTTTCCCACCCATTCATTCAACCCACACTTTTCAATGCATTTCCCCATCACTTTCCAAACCGCAAAATAGTCCCATTCTCTTTTAAAGCCCTTTGCTCTGCTTTAATTGCAAATCCCTGTAGTTCCTTGAATCCCTCCAACGAAACAGTGTCAGCCTGGAAGCACTCTCAGTCTTTCCCTCTTATCCCCTGGTAAATGCTGGACAAACTACTGTGCCTCTGTGTTGCAGGTAGCAGGAATGAATTGCGGAAGGAGAAAGGTGGGAGGGGAGAGAGAGAGAGAGAGAGAGAGAGAGAGAGAGAGAGATAAGGGGGTGAAGAGGGAAGGAGAGGAGAGACCACATAAGAGCTCACCTTATCCCTGCTGCTGTCATCAGTGCAGCAGCTCACATGGAAAGGTGGAGACATTGTAATTTTAGACTTAATCCAATTACTGAGAGAAGGTGCTTGCTGGTGGCTGCTTTCATTATTATCCAGAGTTAATTAAGGCTAAAGCAGGGCATCTACTTGCATTAGATATGGTAGAAGTTGCGGGCACCAATTAGATGACATAACCCATTATGCATCTTTGAAATTTTCCTGTCCAGTATCTGCTATGGGGAAGGCATTTGGCAGGAACCACGGTGGTTTCTCCCGATACTTTGCATGAGCCACTCACTGCTGGAAGGATACTTAGCCTGAGCTTCTATAGCTCCCTCAGGTTTCTTGCAATGGTGCGCACTCACTGCTCAAAGCAAAGCCAACATGAACACATAGTCTTGGGGCAAGTGCAAAGTTACAGTTGAACTTCTTGGGAACAGTCAGGGATGATGGGGGCTGTAGTTCAACAACATCTGGAGGGCCCCATCCAAATTAGAACTCACTTTGCCGCAATTTCCCCAGCACTTTTTAGAGTGTATATGATGATACAGTTTGCAGATGGTAGAATAATGGAACCATAGAGAGAACCGTAGAGTTGGAAGAGATCCCAAGGGTCATTTAGCCCAACTCCTTGCAATGTAGGAATCTCAACTAAAGCATCCATATAGAAAGTAACATATATTTAAAAAGTTAATTTTGTGATAATGAGTAAGGTTGGAAGATGTAGAAATTTCAGAAATTCACATTTCAGATCTGATTTCTGTACTAAAGACATTTCTAGCATCCAAATTCTATTTCTGAATATATGTAGACTCTTGTGGAAAGTAAGTATGCAAACTTGAATTGAGATCAAGGATTCTCATCTCCTTGTCCTGTTTGTGTGAGATAACTAGCCCCATATAACCAACACGTTAATTCTAATTAACACACAATAGGGTTCCTGGCAATGAGCAAGTTGTCCTGCCAGGCTTAGCCTAGAACACTTCCCCTCTCCTTGGGAGGAACTAGGTAATTAAGCCTACTGGTCAGCCCCAGTCTACCTGAGAAGCTCAGCATCTGAAGAGATTTGAGCTGGTTGCCCCAACTCAACTGTATGGCTTCCACCAGCCAGTCCTGCATGTTTATACCAATTATTTAGGAACTTTTACCACATTGTAAGTAAGGTAAGTTTTATTTCCTGTGAAGATGCATGGAAAAGCACATTAACCAGACCTTTGAAGATTTTGTAAGTAAACCAGATTTTAACTCTCTCACTTTCTACATATATGTATATATGGCAGCAACAGTTTACTATTATAGTAGGTGTTGTATGGCATAGATCCTCATCTACCTTCCCTTCAACATACAGGCACATTCCAAGTCAACTGAGTTCTACAGTTCCCAGCAAAAGAATATTTAGACATCCATATTCCTCACCTGATGACTGAAGTTTCAGATAATTGTCTGCATGTGTGAACATGACAATTTGGATCACACAGCATAGATAGGCAGATGAAGACCTTGTTTCAACAGGCGTTTAATAACTGGCTGCTTTTAATGAAAGGGTTGGTGCTGTGCTCTTTTTATGGTAATTATTTGTATGTTTTAAACAGGTTTTATATATGCATGTAGTGTTAATTCTATCCACATTTAATTGCTCTTTTATGTTTTTAGTGATTCTTGTTTTTAATCTGAAAGGCACCTTGAGTCTTGTTGGGGAAAAAGAAAATATATAATAATATTGATAGATAGATCTTGGGGTCTCACAACATCACCTCATACACTATGCAAGCCACTGAAGTCAGTTTACATGTCTCTGCTTTGAGACATGAAGCAACGTGCATGTGTGAAACTTCAGTTTGAGAGATCCTTGGTTGTGGGAAGTGACAAACAAATAAATTAAGTAATCTTGGTGAGTTGGTTCTGGTTTCTCCCAGCAGAGAGCTTCAGCTTTGGTTTCATCACTTGCAAATTCTCATTACAGAAAAGTTATTACTTGTAGAATGGGGAGAAAACAAGCTGAACTGTTAAGGGACTTAGTTTAATGGCAGCATGAAGGCTCCCTGGAAATATTTCCAGGAAGTCCCTTAGCTGAGTAATTTGGACTTACACAATTTTCCCTAACAACCCAACCTTGGCTCATTTCCTTTTGGTTGTTATTTCCTGGCTCTCCTGACTAACACATCTTCAAGACCAAAGAATCTGTGGATCCTCTAAGGTGTAATTAATGCTGTCTGTTCTGGGTTCCAATGTATTTATTTTTAGATAGGTTGGATCTTTTGAATATCAGCTTCAAAAGTTTGCCTTTGCTTGCTTACCTCACATACTTTCCTTGGGAATCATTATCATATCTTGCTGCCTCTGGGGGAAATCCTTTAGACATGAGACGAGCCAAAATAAATGAAATGTTCAATGTTTTGTTGTGTTCCAAAGGAAAGCAGTTGCCTATAATGATCAATATATTGCCATTGCATTTTTAAGGTCCAAAAATGATAAAGATTTAAATGTTGAATAGCAATAATGCTTTAAATGTTGCAGTGAAATAAATAATGAACAATTAGCTAAAGCCTATAAGAACACCATAGGTTGTATTCAATGTAGTGCTAATTGAAGGTCCCATCAGCACATGGATTACTGCTAGCACAACGGAACCCCCCCTTCCATGCACACTACCTAAATGTGTTCTATTGGGGGACCATGTGCCCACAGAGGTCTTTTCCTTTGAAAAGGTGTATGCCCTTTTTATTTTGGTAAATTACCCATCTGGAAAACGACCTTAGTAAGTGAATTTTTCCCCCACCACATATATGACCCCTAAAGCACTCTTAGATACAGTTTTTGTAATTCACACACATGGAATTATAATTATAATATAAAGAGCTTACCTGTACAGTGATGCAATGTCTGGAGAACAATGTCCTATTCATTGTTTGTCTTCAGATGATTTTTTTAAATAAGAGCCTTATAAAACCTCCAACTTCTTACTCTGTTTTCATCCAAGGTAGAACAGAGGTTTTATGAACAAGATCCAAATTTGCAGTATCCCATTAGCTAGCTTCCAACATAGAGCAGCCCACTAGCCACACAGTGTTCTGTCACTATGCTCACTACATACCCAGCAAATTGTGTCTGAATGGATCTTCAACAATGCCTATTAATCTTGATAGCTAAGGCCCCATGAAATGCCAATTTTACTACTACTTTAAATGACTTCGGCAAGCTTTTGCTCACACCATTTGGCAAACATAAAGTGCCAGACAAACTGAAATGTCTTCTGTTGTCTGCTTCTTCTTTTTTTTAAAAGTTTGTTCTTTATTCCAAGGCATCTAAATTAGGAGAATGTAATAGTCATCAACACAAATGTTTCCCGTGGAGAGACATCTGCATACCATACACCAGCTGAATTCACATAATGCAATATCTACTTTCCAAAACATTCATGCTTTAAGAGCTGGATGGGAATTGCTGTTTAAAAAAGAAAATGCATGTGTATTTCAAACTAGCCCTTTTATGTGAGCAAAAAGAGTGGATGGCATTTAATTGTATTCAAGAGAACAAAAGAAGAGGCTGCTGGATCAGATTGATGGCCCATCTAGTCCAGCATCCAGTTCTCACAGTGGCCACCTAGGTGACTGTGGGAAACCTGCAAGCAGGACCTGAGCATGAGAGCACTGTGTCCTCCTGTGGCTCCCAGAAACTGGTACTCAGAAGGTTGATGCCTCCAACTGTGGCAGCAGAGCATAGCCATCATGGCTGGTAGCCACTGGAGACCTTCTGCTCCATGAATTTGTCCAATCCTCTTTCAAAGCCATCTAAATTGGTGGCTATCACTGCCTCCTTAGTTCCATATTTTATGTATGCACTGCAGCTGTATTTAACTGTGCATTCCAATAGTGTCCCTCTGCTGACAGGAGGCTCTTTGATCAAGTGGGGTACTCTGAGACCCCATTACCATCTTCCCACTAGTCCAAAGGATCCTCCAACCCACTGGAGCAGCTTGACACAGGTGACTGCAGTGAGAAAGTGAAAACAGCAGCAACTGCCTTTCCGCTTTCCTCAAACATCACCAGACAGGTACTGCCTTTTTCTGGATCATCCCTCCTCATTTCAAGGGCATTTCCTTTCACAATATGTTTTTCAGCTCTTAACTTGCTATACACCCAAAAAAGTTTATGGAAATATTGAATATTTGAACAGAGGTGGCTGATGCAGTGATGTGTATAGATTGGTTTTGTTCTTTGTATCTTGTAGGGTTAAAAAAAGAACTGTTGATTTTTTACCATTAATGTTATTCTATATTTTTTATTATTTTAGTGGAGTAGTGGTGAACCACCATGGAAATGCTTTTACATCAAAATGTGGAGTAGAAACCCATACAATAAATACATAACAAAATAAAGCTATTATGGGAAACTCTAAGAGGTGTGAATCGTCAGGGAGACTACTGGGAAAACCTGGTTCAGCGACCATGGTGTATTATATTATTCAATGATGCTAGTGTTCACCCTGTGAACAGATACTGGACCTGTTCAGATCATAGTTTGCCTTCATTGGGTTGAGTTTAGGGCTCCCTCTCCTCCTCCATATCTAAACAAATTGGAATGGAAAATAGGTGAGACATGATTCTGAGATCAGAATGAGGACCTGAGCAGGGCTTCCACACACTTAAATCTAAACCTGCTCCAAAACCCTTTCAGCAACCTTGCATTCCTTTTTGCACTTCTTATCCCACCTTTCCTAGAAAGAACTCTAGGCAGAATCCATGGTGCTTCCCTCCCACTCCCCAGCTGCCATTTTATCCTCAGTGCCAGACTGCTTGGCTTTAGCAAGCCCGTATGGCACAGATACTGTGTGGTTAGTATCCTGTCACTGCTTGTACAGATGGAGCTATTGTGTCAAAACTCCCCAGCATGGACTGCCCAAAGGCTTCAGTAGTTTGTAATAAAGCAGGATCCTCAGACTTGGGGTCACCAACACGGTGCTTGAGGGCACCAGTTTGCTCACTAATACCCCCCCATGTTGCCTGCAAAAGTCTTGGTAAATATCCCCTTTAAAAACCCCATACTACACAAGAGAATGTTTGTTCTTCCTGCTCAGTTCCTATTTGCACTGGCTTAGCCTCTCCTACACTGAACATGCTGCCTTAAACATGTCCTACATTTCCTTGGATGGCAGTCCCCACCCCAAATCTGGTCCAAACAAAGAGCTTGTCTCTGTGAGCAAGTTTAGTGGCAACTCTAGTCCTTATTGATTGGAAAACACACTTGCACTGTTTTGTGGTCCTGTCTCTTATCCTGATCTCTCAGATGTGGCAGCCATTTTGTGACTTGTCATCCTCCATGGCAACCATTTTGTGACTGCTACCCACAGCATTTTCTCAAAATTCCAGTTATGCTCACTGGCCCCCCAAGGTTGGTGACCCTCTTTCCTAGGCAAAGGCGGATCTAGGGGAGCACGGCTGGTGTGGTCACACTAGGTGTGGAATTTCTGGGATGCTGCGGGGTGTGTGTGTGCAACTTTGAGATACAACAGAAGGGGAGAGGCACCAGATTTTGGCATCGCACAGGACACCACTGAAATTTGAGACACCAGGGTCCGCCACTTTCCTAGGAGGCCTGGAAACAGAAAATTCAACTAAAACAACAGACACTAGTACTGCCTATGAAATTGGATATCTCCCTACCATCACCACCACATTATTATTTCGTGCTTCACATGCTATGTCCCATTTCGTTGTCCAGATCAATTGGTGAATTATTCCTTGGAGGCTTCCTTTGGATTAACTGCCTTTAAAATTCTGCATGAGCAGAGCATATCCTCACCTCATTGTAACCCTTTCCCCATATCATAGTTGGAATTTATGTATGTTCACGGAACAAAAAATTGATTTTTTAGTGAAAGCCCAATTACCTTTCATGTTCCTTTAAATTAACCAGCCCACTGTATGCTTTTAATTCTCTCCATGCACTGCTGTCTTTGGAACAAGTTGTCCTCCCTAAAGATGGGGAGAGGACTGTCAAGAAGGAATTGTCAAGGAATAAGCTTTTAGCAGCAATAATATAATTAATAATCTGGAAAAGAGAAGCAATCTCTCCAACACACTTTGTTGCATTTTCTACGCAGTGGTCTCTTCCTAAGAGACTACTGAGAGATCCAGGAATAAACAGTTAAGGATAATGGTTTAATTTCCTGAAATGGGAATGCTTGCTTATGTTGAATTGCTGTGTATTTTTAGCATAGGGTTTCTTGGCAGTAGCTCTCTCATGTGATTGGGTGACTGTGAGTCACATGAGCGAGGCATTCCATTCTGTTGTGACTGTTATTCAAGTAATTGTCATTTTAAACTGCTTTCTGCTTCTCTCTGTGTGAGAGGGAGAATGGCTGCTGAGTGGGCTTTTTTTGGATACTGCTGAGGACAGTGTGTGTCAGTGTGATCTGTCTGAAGTAAAATAGAGGAAGATCCCTAAATGATAATAGGGAGAAACGTGAGCAGGAATTCTCCATAAGGAACAATGTGAATAAGCATGAGATTGCAAATATATTCTACTCAGTCATATGTTTATGGCAGTAAAGTTTATATATAGAGAGTCTGGACATTGCACACAACATGAACTACTCCCACCACAATCCAGGTTGGGACTGCAAAGATGTGTGAGTCAGCTTCTGCCCATGTACCCCAAGTTGCTGTGCCAAAATCAGTCCGCCAATTTCTTAAATGTTTTCTTCACCTGAAAAAGGGGCTTCTTTTCTTCTGCTTCTTCCATGGGGTGCTTTAGAATTTCTGAATGCTTCCAGTGGTTGCAGAACTGAACTTTCAGTGGTAGTGTGTATGTGGTTTTTGTTTTTGTTTTGCTTTCCATTTGTCATGAATGGGTAGGGCAACGGGGAGAAAGAAGAGGATCCCGGCAAGAGGTGTAGCTGTGACTGAGACACACCTGGGCAAGGTGGGGATGGAGAAGGAGAGGTTGGGCATAGAAAGTACTCATGGGGAGAGAGAAGACGGCAAGGGGATGGGGGTCAAGTTCACAGGAACCAGAGGAGCAGGACCCCTCACCAGAGCCAGAGGGGCCCCTTTCCCCACAAACACAGCAGCTCTGAGGCGTAAGGAGCAGCAGGAGGTGTGTTCTAGGAGACTGAGGCAGGCAAGGGCCCACAGCCCAGCTACCTAGCTGGCCAGGTGGGGCTCATTAGCTCTGGGAAGAGGTGTGTGATTCCTCAGCTGGAGTAGACTCAGAACAGGTGAGGGTCACATGCCTCATCAAGCCCAGATGCGGCAATCAAGACTCAAGGGATGAAAGGGAAGCAAACCTGAGGTACTGTGTCTGTTCAACTTCCCAGCTTGGGTGTCCTAGGAGTTCCACAGGACTGTGTTTTTTGGGATTGAACTTCAAGCTCTCTGACCATGGATTGGCTGCAGAGGTGGGAACATGCCTGCCTGTTGGACTTTGGCTTCCTGTTGAACCTGGACCATGTTTCCTGACCTGTTGGACTGCCAGACTACCCACTAGCATTTGACCCTGGGACTGTATAGTAACTGGAGACTGCATCTTCCCAAGAGAAGGTAGGCCCAGTGCCCTGGCTCACTGTCCTTCCTCTGTCCAAGGCCTCTGCTCAACAGCCTTTGAGTAGAAGCATCTATCTTGTGGGGTGTGGGTGCTGTTTTAGAAGGAAAGTGACTTGCAAAGCATCATCATGCAGGATTGAATCCTCCCTGTAGCGGGTTGAATGATATGTATTGACCAGAACACAGTTCCATCAGTTCCCACAGTGTTTGAGTGGCTGATTGTGGCAGTGGAAGAGTTCAGGAGGGGTGTCCACTGCTAGTGATCTGTGCCAAGGGTAAGATCCTCTCCCCAGGCTGAGGATCACATTCCCTCATGGGCCACATTCTAGTAGTAGGTGGGGCCAGAGACAAAAAGTGGGCTGGGCAACACATGCGAACCTTACTTTGGTACAGTGTGCTGTACTTCAGTCATGTAACTTGGCATAATCTTCTTCATTCTCCAACCAGACTAGCAAGGGGCATTAACACAGTGGAAGGGCAAATTTCAGCCAGGCAAAAGCACTGAGGAGAGCATGGAACAGGGACAGAAAAGGGTGTGGACTGGGGAGGAGCCACAGTCTGAGAAGAAACGCGAGGGTCAGAGAGAGGACTGAGAGACTGCATTTAACCCTCAGCCTGAAGGTCTCCACTCCTGGCCTAGTGAGACATTTAAGTTGGCACCTCCAGCATTTACAATTATTGATGCTATCTAAGTCAGATAGGTTGCAATATGAATTCACCCAGCTCACAGGGGATTTCAAGATACCGGTAAGCTGCTCTAACCTTGAAAATGCCCTTCTACCCACAATTTTGGCCATTTTCAGACAGTCTGTTTAATGAGCATTTAAACTGATTTGTTTGTGGGGAGATGCTGCATAAACATTATCCTACATGTCTCAGTGCATTTTTCCACTACAAAAGGCACATCTTTTAGGAGAAGTGGATTTGTTTCACAATAGCTCCAAATTGCCTTGAACTGTGCAGCCTGAATTTGTCAGGATGGGATTTACTGTAACCCCATCCCCAAATAATGGCAGTCTGGAAGCTCCCATATATCGACACCCTTAGGAGTTTATGTGCCTATTTTGTGTCTACATGGTCTGTTGTTGGGATGGTGCTGATTGGTGAAGTCTGTTATTTATTGCTGAAATGGACTTGAGCTTGCCTGGCATGGGCTTCTTGCATACAGGCTCAAACTGTGTTAGGCATAATGTAACTCAATCAAATCTAGCTGCTGGAAAGGAAAGATTAGGGAGAAGCATTTCTCTTGAACATGTTGGTAGCAAGGAAAAGATAAGCATATGAATGGTTTGGGGCAAGTACCCTTTGGTGAGAGAACCCTAGCAGAAATTTAAAATCACAAAACATGCAGCAAAGTATGGAAATATAGGCTGTTCGTCCTTTAAAATATGCCTTTGTGAGATCCAAGATATTCTCCTCTTACTTCAGCATAGAAAAAGACCACATGTTTGATAAGTTAATGGTTTAGTTAAAAACTTTCCAAAAGTCAGATTCACATGCTTTTCCATACAGCATTCAGAAAATGTCGCACAGGCAGTAAAATAGCTTTGTTACAGTGATGAAAGTTCTTAAATTGTTGGTATAGGAACAAAAGAATGGCTTCTAAAGGTTTATGCGGCTAAACTGCAGCCTCTTCACAAGCTGAGCTTCTCAGGTAGACTGATGCACAACAATAGGCTTGATTAGCCTCCTCCCCAGGTGAGGGGAAGTGACATAGCTAAGCCAGGCAGGACAGAATACTCTATGGCACTAGCCTTTCATGCATTAATTACACTTAAGCACGTTGGCTATATGTTTATCCCACAGAACAACCATAGAATCATAGAACTGTAGAGTTGGAAGGGACCCTGTGTTCATCTAGTCCAACCTCCTGCGATGAAGGAATCTTTTACCCAATGTGGGGCACAAACCCACGACCCTGAGATTAAGAGTCTTGTGCTCTACTGATTGAGCTATACCAGCCATCCCAAATTGGTCTACTAGTGCCATCATTAACATCCTTTCACTGCAGGTAGGGTTGCTGCCTGTCCTGTATAATACAGAATGTCCTGTATTTCAGTTGTAAAATTCTACATCCTGTATTGATATACAGTAGTTTTGTCCTGTATTTCAGGTCTTCTCTCTCTCTCTCTCTCTCTCTCTCTCTCTCTCTCTCTCTCTCCCCCCCCCCCCCCCCGCCCCTCCAAGTTAGGGATCCTCTCCAAATGCATGTATTTGAATGGGTAAGTGAAAGGTCATATATTTAAGCTCAGGGTAGCCAAGAACAGACAAATTTACAAATTCATGTGTATATTTGTGTATGCGTACCAAATTCCAGAGCGGCCATCCTGTTAGGTTGCAATAGATTGTAATGGATTGCTTTGAAGTCACTTTAGCACCAGACAGAAAAAAATCGCCACCCCTGCTCCCCTGTCCTGCATTTTGCCAGAACAAAGGTTGCAACCCTATTGCAGGTACAAAGCTTCTCTCTCCTCCTAGGATTTTGATAAGATTATGATGCATTTGCTGCCTATTGCATTGTATGGTTTTTCTTTTTGTGTATTTTATTATGATTTTATGTTATGCTCCTTTTTTGGGTATATTTCTTGGAGATTCTTTAAATGGCAGGTGACTAATAACCAAATAATGATTTTTCAAAGTTAATTAAGCAAACAATGCAATTTTTAAAACCTGACATACCATACTGAGCACCACCCATCATGGAAGATCACAAAACACAGTGAGCTGGTGAAGGTTCATGAATGAAGCCTTTGCAACATACGCAGGAGGAAAAGGGGGGTGCCACATAGTTGCCTAAGCAAGATGCTGCCTTTCCTGGCTTTGGGCTACAATTCCCAAGCAGTAAAGCAAGAAGGCATGTGTGCAAACACAAATCAGTTCAGAACCAATCCCAAGTGTTTGCTAGTGGCACGTGAAATTGGTGATTCAGTAACAGTTCAATCAGGGAGGGCGGGGATTGTCCATTACTAGCTATAATGAACCTTGAAACCATTGGATAGTTGGGCAGCTCCGACTAAGAAATGGATGCAGGATGCCATCCCTCCTGCATCAGGCCTTGAGCTTCCAAGATAATAGTGTTGGATACTTCCCAGTAGGTATCTGAAGAAGTGTGCATGCACACGAAAGCTCACACCAAGAACAAACTTAGTTGGTCTCTAAGGTGCTACTGGAAAGAATTTTTTATTTTATTTTGTTTGACTATGGCAGACCAACATGGCTACCCACCTGTAACTTCCCAGTAGAGTTTGGGAGCAGATTGATGCAGCAGCAACTTTTATTACAGACTCCCTGTTTTAGAAAAGAAATGTAGGCAAGTAAAAAAAAGAGAGAGAGAACAACAAACACATTATTTGAAGCAAATCAATTTGCAATTACTAGATTAATTAAAAGAGGCCCCTGTCAAAAAATCTCAGCATGATTAAACGAAACAATTCACTATCCTCTTCTCTGATTAAAATTAAATTAATTTAAAACAATTCCATTTTACTTTAATTTGCCCTGCAGAAGTAGTTTTGCAATTCAGAACTGTTTTTTCCTCTTAATATACAGGACAACCTTGCCAGCCTGCAGTCCTATACCTAGAGAGTAACCAGCCTCAGAGATCATCCACCCACCCTTCAGCCCCCTTACAGATGCCTACTCTGTGTGTAGATTTCAAGGGGTCAGGCCCAGCATTGCGGGCTCTGCTTTTTATCAATCATGTGAAGCCCATTCATTTATATAATGTGTGAAGGGGGATAGCAAGGCAATGTCATTGGTTTCTTAATTATTTCTGATACACTAAAAAGCAGGTGTGGGCAAGCTTTGACCTCCAGATGTTGCTGAACTACAAGTCTCATTTTTCCCTGGATTTTGGCCATGCTTGCTGGGGCTGATGGGAGTTGTAGTTCAGCAACATCTGGCTGGCCAAATGTTACCCACACCTGCACAAATGGCTCTGCTTTTTCATCCAGTCCAAAAGTACATCCAGAACATGCAGGACATCCCAGAGGTTTGCTGCCATGGCAACAACGTTACCTTTCAGCACTTCAAAAAGGTTTAATATTGGCTATTAAAGCTAGTGTACTTTTTGTCCTTAAACTGAACCTTACAGCAGTCAATAAAATGTGACAAGGTCCTTTGGAGCTTGGGTACGTGAAATGTCAGGCCCATCTGATGCTGAACAGCCTCTTTTCGAAAATTCATGGCAGGAAAACCTGGTTCACTTTCCTCTGCCCTTATAAAGCAGGGGAAAAACCACACACCCAGGGGCTTCACTTTTCAGGGCTAACCAACGCCTCTCTGGGCTCGTATTCAGAGGTCCCGCTGCTTGAGGCAAACAGAGACTCATAATTCCATCTGTCATGTAAGGAAGGTAAAAGCACAAGAGGAGATTTCATCAAATGCCTCTCACAGGATGGTGCTGGTCAGGCCTTCAAACTAATGTTGGTGAGCCAGGTGCAATGATTAAAACCAGGATGGGGAGCCTCAGTCCAGGGGTTGATTATATCCCTCCAGGTCTCCACCTGGTTCCCAGGACCCTCCCCAGGCTACACTTTCTCCTTCTACACCAGCCATGCTTTGTAGCCTACTCTTCTTGAAGAAACTATGTTGTGATAGTGTCATACAGTAGGGGATCTTTGGGTCTCTCCTCCCCATTACCTACGCAGGTGATTTGTTCTATTTATCAAGGAGGAGAGAAGCAGTGTGTGTCAGCCACAAGACAAACACAGAGAAGGTTGATTGGGGTCGAATTCAGCTTTCAGCAGCAATTTTGAGCAGACACATGAATTCCGTAAAGGTCTCCAAGGTACCGTAGCAAAGATAAAGCAAGGGACACGAAGTGAACAGCTAATTGGATTGTGCTTTGCCTCTGATTTATAAACTTCACCCAGTATTCCCCAACCTGGTGCCCTCTGGATGTGTTGGACTATGGCTCTCATCAGTCTCAATCAGCATGGGTCCAGGTGGGAGTTGTGTTCCATAACATGAAAACTTTGAAATGTGTGCATATTTTTTAAAATCTCCTTCATATTATAATATTTTAGGGAGGGCTATCTGAAAGCTGTCCAGCTCTTTCATATGATTTGTCCTTGAACGGTTGGATTCAAAGGAAAGAAAGCTTCACAGAATGGGCTACATATTTTAAAACACAGCCTACTTGGATTTTGACTTGCCATATAACTGATAATCCCTTGTTCTGTGTGTGCAGCCCAGGGCAGGCTCATTGGTTTTGTCAATGTCTGGCCTAAAGGTTGGCAAAATTTTCTCATCTTGGTGGATTACAAATTGTCCAGGCTTGGATAAAAGGCATTGTCGCATTTGCCCCATTGAAACAAACAGTATATTTGGTGATATAGTAGACTTGAGGGTCGCAGTGAGAAGAGGGTGCTTCTCAGTTGCTAGTTTTATGGCACTGAAAGTAATACCCCATAGATACTGAGTGAGCTAAAAGGAAAATGTCGAAATCTAGAAATGGAAGTTCAAAATCTGACCTGAATATGGGCCATATTGCATATTGCCTGTCGATCCACTGGCTGGCAAACATCTAAAAGACTCGCTGTGGATAGGCGCCAACACCTAGAGGACCAGGTCCCTTTGACCATCCAATAAAATATTTGAGGGGATTGCCCCCCCCAAAATGTGATGGGCATTGCTGCCTTTCTTTTCTACATTTGGACTTTGGTTCTCAACAAGCCCTGTAAGCGAACTTGTAAAAGGGTCGCTGGAGGGCAAGAGCTGGAGGGGGGCAACACTCCCTCTCCCCCAATGTTGTTTCTTGCGGCACTTGAGATTGGAACTAAAACACACATACTTCCAACAGCAAGAGAAGCTCTCATTGACAGCCTCAGTCGCAGGCTCCTCTCCATTAAATCCCTCCCAACTCACAATAAAAGCCAGGGGGGAGGGAGAGGGATGGGGGACATTTTCCAGAGCTTCGCCATTTACTCTTTTTTTTTTGCCCACCCTTCCTCCCTCCCTCTCATTATTACCATCCTTGTCTGGTCCCCACCCAATATTTTCTTCAAGGTGGGGCCTCTGCGCTGTGACACAGTAGTTGGCGTTATACTGGAGCCAGTGGGACTCGGGTTGAACTCCCCCTCAGCCGTGAGGTTCACTGAGTTGATTCTGGGCCAGTCACTACCTCTCAGTCCAACCTACCTCACACGGCTGTGGTGAGGATTAAACGTTTGTGTGTGGTGGTGGAGAGAACCCTTTATGATGCTTTGAGCCCCTGGAGGAAAGGTGGGCTTTACATGCAAATAATAAGTGTCTTTTGAAATTATTTATTTCTAATATGGCCATGAAAATCATTTAATTTAAAAGCCATTTAAATATGCTTCATTTCTTTCTCTCAGTCTAAATGCTACATGAATTTGGGGGTCAATTCTGTGAGGACAAGGAAAGCATGAAACCCTTTACCTACTTCAAAGGCCACTTTGCTCCCCCCCCTCCCTTAAAAGGGCATTGAGAACAATACGCAGGATGTAAATGGTTTCTAAGCAGCAAGAGTCTTGTCACGTTTCATGGGATAGCATCAGCCTTCCACTAGCATTGCCTTGGCTTCCAGGCTTTCTGCATTGCTCTTCCTATCAATACCAGAAAGATTTTGCCTTCAGGAGTGATTTACTTTGAGTTGTTTACCAGCAAATGAGCGCTTAATGAACAGACCACTCCAGCCACTTTGGAATAGTCCATAAAAACACCTGCTGTTTAACTATTCTTTAGACGGGGAATGAATGTACAGCTGCTTCTTTGTTTTATTAGCATCAGATTGTTCTTCAGCAGCAGCAGCAGAAACAAAGTGCAGCAGCTTCTCGGTGTTTATTACAATGCTTAGCAAGTGTCTTCTACCTCTCAGCCTCATTAAACTCTCATTTTCCATGAAGCCCTCAAGGGTGCCATGAGGGAACTTTTTTGGACACAGGGAGGATCAAACTAAATCTGATTTTTTAAAAAATCATTTAGCTTGGCACTACCTAGTTGTAGCTAAAACAATAGCCAGGGTGGGAGGCCTTGAACTCTACTGGGTTGGTGTCAATGGGAGTTCATCTTCCATTGCTAATAGAAGATGTGTGGCTCGTGTGTGGGGTTCCAGTTGAAATCATGGCAAAGGTAAAGGGATAAAGTTCTCCGCCTCCATGCCTTGGTACCAATATAGTGTAGAGATAACCTATGCCAGCTTTCCTTCTCTTTTTAAATCAGGCCATGCAAAACTGCACGAGAAAAATCCGGCCTCATTTGGTCTTGGGAGCCCACATTTGCAGTGCCTGAAGTTGAACTTAATAGGCTGTCCCTCACGAATGTAGCTGGTTGAGGAAGCACTGACCCATTTTCAACTGGACTTGAAGGGGACTTGGGCTTGATTTGATTTGGGTTTGTGTTGATGAAAATGAAGAGAGGGCAGGAATAAATCAGGTGGGGAACCACCAACCCACCCTAGCTAGGCCTGGCACAGGACCCAATTTGGCTTGTGAGGAGGCTTTTCCTAACCTACCCCACCTGCCCCAATTTGATGCTATAAGTGATATCAGATGTGGGGCAGGTAGAGATGTAGGTACCAACAAACAGTTAGGAGCCTTAACATGTGCTCTTGATTGTTCCTTAGCAAGGGGGATGGGGCATGCTGGCACAACCAATTAGCTGATGGTTGGTGACAGCAAGCCCATTTGGATGGGCTGCATTTTTAAGTTTCTAATGAAGAACACCATAGCACAGCCCTGCCCTGCCCTAAGTGGGCTTGCTCTTGCCTCTGATGAGTTGATGGGCAGCGACAACAAATCTGCTGGGGTCAACTTGGATCTTTCTTTGCAGTATGGCATGTACTCAAGCCACACTACTCAGGAAAAATGAGTCACCGAGTGTCAGGTGATTTCAGGTGACTGAGAGGTAAACAGCCCTGGTCACCTGTCAAAAGTGGCCCACCAGGGAAGGGGGAACCAGGGATCTCACCTGCTGTCAGGAGAAGCACACTGCTTCCACCCACGGAATCCTGGGAACTGTAATTTACCCACCACAGAACTACAATTCCCAGCACCTTCCACAAACTACAGTTCCTAGAATTCTTTGGGGAAATTAATATGCTTTAAATATATGTTGTGTATGCAACCTAAGTCTCATGCCATGTCAGCTGGGCTGCAAAGTCTATAAGACCCAAAGGCAGTCCTCACTTAGGTAAAGTGAGAAGCAAAATCCACATCTGAAACTTTCTCCAAGAAGATGTTATCACAAAGCCTGCAATCCTCTCCTGCAGCTGAACTCACAAGGTGATCAAGAACTTTGACAAACAAATTGATGTTTGTCTTTGGGGCTCGGCAGGAGCACTGCAGCTGGCAAAATAACAAGGACAAATGATCAAAACTCATTTCCTAAGGGAACAACAGGGATTCAGATTGTCCTAATCTAGCCAAGGCTAGAACATGGTTAAACTGCACTAATGAATAATTGAGGGTCAATTAAATAATTTGGCATCATGGTTTCAATATAGTTATGTAAGTCTACATCAAAATTCGCTTTCTGCTAGCCTCTTAAAAGAAACCAAGCATCCTGAATAAAACACACAAATCCCACACAAAAATCAATGGTAAGGAGACCTGTACAAAAAGCAAGCAAAGAAATCCAATTCAATTTGTTTTGGGTGGTAAATCAGCATCAGCAATGCAGTGGGATTTTTGCCATGATCCTAAACACACCCGCTCATTAGTCAGCTGCCACTGATTAAGCTCCCAGAAGCAATCAAATTTAGAACTGGGCCATTTATTTACTTAAGTATAATATTCTGTATAAATAAACATTTAAAGAATGCAAATTAATGCTGTATTAATACTATAAGAGGGTAATAGAAAACCACCGGTCCTTAATTAATATGGCGCTTGCCTAAGGTCCTGATTTAGCCAATGTGGCTGGTTTCTCCCAAGCCACACCCAACCCACATCTGATGTCAGGTGTGGGGCAGATAAGCCAAATCTCTAATGTAGCAATTGGAAACCTTAAGGTTCTTGTATGTAGCACCTTTCAAATTTGTCACCAAGTGCAAGCTCCACTGAAACCATTTCCACACAGGAGCTCCTGATCAGCTCTCCCAAGCAGAGGTGATCCCTGCTTGAAAGCAGAGCTTGCCATCAGTGCTGAATTTCAATTCAGCACTGAATGCAAGCCCCACTCTGGGCAGGAATTTTTGCAGCCCTGACTTAGATCCAAGACATGGCTGCAGAGATTCTTCCCGAAAGCCAGGGCTGGAAAGGAAGAATTGATGATGCACTTACAGGGCACTCCCAACTCTTATTTTGAGGTTTGACACCAGGCATATGCCATCACTCACCTGTCAAAAATTGTTCATGGCAAGTCGGTCAGATCTAATTACCCACCTTGCTATAAGAGCCACAAACTTATAGTGAGGATCCTGGGTATCTGTGGAGTGGATCAAAATTTGAATGGCTATGTGAAAATATATTATGGGAGAAAACATTGGGGACTGTAGCTCTTTAAGAATGGATAGGTTTGATCTTCTTGCAGTCCATGGGACTCTCAAGAGTCTCCTCCAGCACCATAATTCAAAAGCATCAATTCTTCAGCGATCAGCCTTCTTTATGGTCCAGCTCTCACTTCCATACATTACTACTGGGAAAACCATAGCTTTAACTATATGGACCTTTGTCGGCAACATGATGTCTCTGCTTTTTAAGATGCTGTCTAGGTTTGTCATTGCTTTCCTCCCAAGAAGCAGGCGTCTTTTAATTTCGTGACTGCTGTCACCATCTGCAGTGATCATGGAGCCCAAGAAAGTAAAATCTCTCACTGCCTCCATTTCTTCCCCTTCTATTTGCCAGGAGGTGGTGGGGCCAGTGGCCATGATCTTAGTTTTCTTTGATGTTGAGCTTCAGACCACATTTTGCGCTCTCCTCTTTCACCCTCATTAAAAGGTTCTTTAATTCCTCCTCACTTTCTGCCATCAAGGAGAAAGGAGCATAGTGGACTGCATTACAGCTGGTCAGACTATTAGCTCATCTAGTCCAGTCTTCACCCTCCTGATGCCTTCCAGCTGTTTTGTTCCATCAGTCCCAGTCAGCACACTTATATTAGTTTTGGTCCAAAACATCTGGAGAACAGCAGATAGATAAAGACTGATACAGCCCATCCATACTGGATCCTGTTAAAACCTGAGCTGAAATAATACAGAGAGCAATAAAGCAGCCATATTTAACCCCTAGCCAGCCTTGAGCTACACAGCAGGAAATGCTTGCTGAATCAACCCTCCGTGAACTGGTTTGACAAGTAACCGTTAAAATTGCCAAACAGACCTGTAAAAAGCGTATATTCTGTGCGACTGGAGACAAGTCCTTGTCCATCTGGTGCCAATGTTATTTACCATTTCAAAAGAATGGCTCAGATCATCCAGGAAAAGGCAGTTAGCAGATATTGGAGGCATCCCGATTCACAGGTGACAAGCCATACTCTCAATTTCTGTTGTAGACCACCTCTTCTTGTGATGCGTCTATTACAAGGTTATGATGTTTCATGGTGGTCTCTCTGTGATGGTGGGCAGGCACTTCTGAGTGTTTAAAGACTGTAAGCTGATTTTTCTCTGGGCTCTTCACCTCCTTGTATGGGGCTGGGGAGACTCGGCTTGCAAACACATCAGTAAAGGTTGCCTTGCTTTCTTTGTTGTCCCATTGTGTTATCACAAGGGATATCTTTTCCCTTGATTGGGGGGGGGAGGGAGCTGTAAAGGCCAAACCCCATTTTCCCCATAACAATCCTAAAGTACATAAGCAACATACGGAACTACATATACCAGGTCAGATTTATGTATTTGGAGACATTTGGATTATGTATTCTGCACATTTGGATGAGCTTTTCTGACGAAATTATTTTGCCATGATTGAAGAACTCAGGAAATGCAGAGAAACTGAAGGGGACAAGTATCACCACCGGGCTGAGTGGCTGCCGGAAGGATGACTACTAATCAAATATATATTTCTGTTTCTTATGTTCTCAAGATATATTCCTGGAACAATTCTTAAGAAAATTGGAGCCCATGATGATGAATGTAAATACAATAGAAAGCCATCTAAAACATCCAAGAAAATTTTAGTTATGATGCATGAAGGAAGCATGAATGTTCCAAATATAGTTTGTATTGAAACAATGCTCAGTCAGTGATTATCAAATTGGCTTGAAGATTCTGCTTATGTTTCGTTGGTGGTGCTTATAATACAGAAATGTAGAAGATTCTTTGACTTCACTCCTTGGATTTAAAAGCCACCCCCACACTTAAAACCCAATTAACTACTGGTACTTATGGTATTTGGATAGGGGAGGGATTTTACTTTGAAGGCTCTCCCATTAGCATGCATTTTTGCAAACAACTCCATCAGAAAAAGAATTATCTTTGGAAACAGTTTCATTTGGAAAGATAATGGAACTTTTAATTTTGCATGTTTAATAGAAAATAGGTTCTCTTTTATTGTGATGGAAATTAGGGATTGGGAACTCAAGGCTCTCCTGAAGTTGAACTCCAGCTGCCGTCACGCCTACCCAGTATAGCCAGTGGCCAGGAATGATCGTTTAGCAACACTGGGGCACCACAGGTTCCTCACTCTTGAATCCTTAAAACTGGTAATCTGAGACCTCCCATATTTCAAATTTTCCAATAATGCATTTTTCCTTCTAGGATCTTAGGCAATTAAATAAATAAGGTGTGATCAGCCTTTGAGAACAACAGGTACCAAGAAACATTTAGAAGAAACATACTGTTATGAAACCCTTTTTGTGGGTACAAAAATTTACCAGGCTGAAATGGCAAAGGGATTTGGGCTATGGAATCCTAGAAAAAACCTGGGAACATGTGTACATGAATTAGTACATAATTTCCACAGGTTGGAAAGAAGATCACACTAATAATCTATTTACATCCTTCAGGGCTTTAGCATAATTAATGAAAAATGCATTTGATGTATAATGATAATTCTTGGAGATGCAAAGGATTTTCATATCTGCTGGAGTTTCATATAGTTATGGAGTTTAGGAAATGAATGATAAAGGTTATAAAACCAACTCTAGGTGTAATTTACCACTGGACGCTTTGACTGCATTTGATGCCTAACAAGATCAGCAACAGATATTTATTCTCCCTCTCACTGACCAGTTAAATGGAGTTAATTGGAAATCAAAAATTTGGTTAAGAAATACAGATTACATTGTTGTGAACAATATCGACTTATATAGCTAGATATAGTAAAGTAATATAAAAATTAAAAGAAACAGCTTTCAAGAGAAATTGACTTTATTTTTAAAATTTTGGAATATCAGATATGGAAAAATGTATCTTCAAAATTATTGCTTTGTTAATGATTAAGGGAATTTAATATTGTATTTTGTAATAGGCTTTATTAATTTTCTAAAGGTTTCTTTCTCCTTTTCATTTAAAGGGACAGAATAAAGAAAAATAAAAAGATAAAGATCAACAACCTCATGGTCTTTTATATGTGTCCTGCCAGATGTTCATGTTTAATATGGAAAAAATAGCACAGCATATAAAAATGTGCTTGAGGGTTCAAAGATGCAAAACTTTTAAGTTTCTTTGTTCTCCTCCCTCCCCACTTCACTTGAACCCACCCCCCCCAAGGTAAAATTGATTTCTAAGAGTTCTCCCTTTCCTCACAGAATTATACATGATGATTGTTTTTAGCCATATGAATAAAATAGTTTTACCGCTACAGAAACAAACCTGGGCAGTCCCACATTTCACCCTTTTGATATAGCCATGAATTGATTTCAATAACCAAGTTGCTAGTTTAATCTGAACTGTGATTAGTGCTAACTACGGTTTAGGAAAACAAGCCAGGATGCAACTATGGTTTGAAGTTGGCTGCTATTCCCAAGCCATACTTGATGCTAACCAAGTTACTTCAGTTACTTGAAAACGGTAGTTATTATGTTCTCCCATAAGAGGATAGAGTGCACATAATGTGAGGTTTATGCATGTAATACTAAACCATAGTTCAGTGTTGCATGTGAACCAGGACAAGGGGACATTTTTGTGCTTTACAATTCAACAAGTGAATATTGTAGGCTTTTAAACAAAGTCATTATGTAGAGCTAACTTCTTTATCAAAAAGTGTCTCTCACATTTAAAAGTAGGCTTAGCTGATCCGAAATGCAAGGTCTCCATTCACATGTGATCACAGCTGATCAGGGTTTGTAGGATACAAAAACATGGGAGGAAAATAATGGTGAGGCAGAAATCATATCTGATGAAACCACATGGCTGCTTAATATATGATCATGGAGCTAGGAAACAACCCAAAATTCAATACAGAGGCTAATCAACATTCAGAATTTGCTGTGCCTAAGTGAGTTTATGAGCTCTTAGAAAAACGGGTTCAGCTTCATTGTGGTTGCTGGCAGGGCTGGCCCTATCTTTAGGCAGAGTGAGATCACATGGAAGATGCTGAAGGGAAGAGATTGGTGGTAACATGTTGGAGGAGAGAGCTGTTTGTGCCATACATGGCCTGCCCTGCCCAGTTCCCCTGCTGCTATTAGTGTAGTGGCAGATTGAAATGATTCAACTGCAGTTTTGATCAGATTCTGTATATGAAATGAAGGGTGTACTATTCTGCCTTTTGCCTCAGGCAGAAAAGTATCTTGGGCCAGCCCCGGCTGCTAGATACATTCTAGAATCACAGTTGGCTTGGAGGGCTGCCTAGTAACTTTGATACCTATTGAAAAGGTCAATATAGTCCAAAAGATGTGAAAGCCAGAAGATGAATTCAAACACATGCCAGATTGTCAAAACTAGGATCCTTTATTCATTGTAGTTAGGGTTGTCCTTGGATCACTTGGACTAATATCCAAGCATGTTAAGCAAAGTGCTAGGAGTGTGGAGTAAAATTTGCTAATGCTAGAGTGTGCAATGTGTGGTCCTACAAATCAACTTTAGCTGCTGTGGCACAAGGTTGCATTGTAATGCTTGTGCACTAAGCAAGATTACAGAAACCATGTAACTATGTCACAATGTGGAACAGAAAATGAAACATACATTTCCCCCCTTGTTTCTCTAGGGCTGGCACTCTTGCCTAGGGAAAAGTGCCTTCCTGCCTCCCATAATATAACAATCCATTGGGATTTGAGCGAAAACAACAACAACCAAAAAACCCACAGGCAACAGTACTTCACAGTATATCAGCACCCAGTGATCTAGTTCTGTGACCATCTCTGTTGTTTCAGGGGAAAGGGAAAATGTCTACAAACTTGAGAAGCAAATGTTGACATCAATAGCATCCATTTCAAAGACATCATACGATGAATATTCATCAGTTCTCATAATTGCATCCATTTAAAATTTGACTTTAAACAGCTTTCCCCCCCTCACAGAAAGTCCCTGAGAGATATCTTTTTTGCCTCTCCAATGGTTAAAAAAAAAGCTTCTTCCAGGCAAGTCAGTGTGCTTTATAATTCTACAAAGTCTACAAGATCCAGTGCTAAATAAATACAGCCTAAGTGGAAACAAGGCAAGGCAATGCAAACACACAGATAAAGCAGAAGACCCTTTTATTTCGCATAGACAAAATGCAAAGAGTGTCTCATTAAATTAATATAAAAGAAAATAACTGCCAAAACCAAATTGCTTCCCCCTCCCTTCCCCACTTCACTGACTGACAGCACTCATCCTAATTAACAATAAAATAAAGGGGAAAATAACTGATCAAGGACCCATTTTCTAGTTTAAAAGAAAATTGTGCAAAACATGACAAAAGGGTTTTGTTTTTGTCTTTCTCAAATAAATATTCCTGCTAAATTCACAAACAGGGTGGGTTTTTTAAAAAAATTGTTTTCGTTACTTGTGTGTGATGGAACTCCCAGTTTAAAATATTTTATTTAGTCCCCATGCACTTTGTAGAAAATCAGTAAAAACACAAAAGCTTGTGAATATCAGAAAAACTGGACAACCTTTTCTCAAAAAATTCAGGAGATCCAGTCAGATGAAGCTCACACTCAGACAGAAAAAAAGCAGGAGAGTCTTTGCACTGTCTGTAGGTTGCATTTGTGTCCCAAATATTTTGGCAATCTTCTTCTTTAATTATAAATATTGGAATTCAATAAAAAAGGTAGCTTTGATTGGATTTCTTTTTAAATAACCATTAAGTATTTACAGCCACTGTCCAGCCATGCTCTCTCTTTGTTATACCAGGGTGTAAGATTTTGCGTAGGGATTGTTTCCTTTCAAGTGGCTCCGGGAGTCCAGAAGGGATTCTTGGGAGCTGCTCATTTTAGCTGCCTGTCCTAGCTCAGCTCCTTCTCGCTGAGGTAATGTTGCTACGGCACCAGGTTGCCATGACTGTACTTCTCTTGTGGATGAAGAAGTCTCCATAGGTATTGGCTCCAAGACTGTTGGGCGCTTCAAGGTCCGGCTTTTCTGAGGTTCCAGGCAGGTCTGTCCTAAACCCAGGTCTCTGCTAGTGCCTGGAACACCTCGGTTTAACAAAAAGTCCATTCTAAGATACGGTGGCAAATGCATGAGGTCACCTGTTCAGGGAAGGAGGGGAGGGGAAAAGAAAAAGAGAGTTTCTTAGTTACTCTCCTGTATACAGAAAGCTTATATCCAATGCATAAGTATTCCCCTATCTAGACACCCACTGTAAAACATACCCTACCTTGTTCACAGCATCAGTTTTTCAAGAGATTAACGTCAATTTAAAGAACTATTGATCCATGAAATATGAGGACAACTTGAAGCTTACTTCAGGACAAAACTAATATGAACTGGGTGGAAAGCAGGCAACTTTCAGGCAACTTCTACCATTGTTGATGAGCAGGGCTTATCAGCATTTCCTGGTTAGAACTAAAGAACTATATGGTGCAGGGAGGTCCTGATCTGGTGCTGTTTTGTGGAAACCTTACCTGCTAGCTTTCTGCATGGTAAAAGCAGGAGATGTGACAGGAAATATCATTAGTACAGCTCCAAGCTGTTGCAGTAACACCTCCATTCCTACCTGGGCGGGGGGTATCTAAGCTCTGCCTTGCTCCCACAAATACTGCAGCATCAAAACCTGGCCTGTTTGGCTCCTGAACTAACATGCCAAACATCACCTTCATAGCAAACAGTTCACCGGTGCTCATGACACTTTCTGGTTTTGCTAAAGACTGCAAAAATGAGGGGAGGCCACAATATATGGCTCATCATGGGCTTGTTTGGTCAGATGATAATGTGCACTACAAGCTTGATCTGAATATAGGTATAAGTTTCTTCCAGCTGTAGAGTTTATCCATATTGAAAACAGTTTTAAAATAGATTAATCCTAGCAGTTCACTAGTGTGGATTCAATATGCTTGTGTCTCAGGAGTTGGCTGCCCAAACTGTATCCATGTATAACAGAAATATGCCAGAGGTTTTTCCATACAGCATATTCCTAATAATAGCACAGTTAGCTCCATGAGCTACTTGCAAAGGAGGCTTGGAGGCTGGTCTGTGCCATAAACAGAGTTCAGTTAGAAACTGTGTTGAGCTAAACACATGACAAAGTTTCCCCCCTCTGGTCTAAACTTAATAATACAAAAAGCTGCCCAGTAATTAAAGATAAAGCAGATTCCTTCGTTGGCTTCATATAAGCAACAACTATGCTATTGTTACCAAAAAGACAAATAGTTCCTGTTCTCTTCCTGATTCATGGTCACAGAAAGAGAAAATCATTCAGAAGTTTGGACAGAATCTCTGTTTATTCCTGCAGGCTTTGCTTGGTGCCATATGCTTTTTTGTAGTTAAGTTTCCAACACAGATGTATGGTGCACTATTTTTAGAATAGTGTGCGCTTCTTGTCTTGGGAATAGATTAGCATACTTTAGCATTTACATAAGGCTACCCATTGGAAATAGAATGGTAAGGACCTGAGGGTCTTACAATTGCCGATTTATATTTCTCTAATTCATTTCACCCTAAAATACTTCGGATGCATAAAAAATCGGGTTCTACCCTGAGTAAGAGCACGTGTTGCGGTCGGGGCCTGGCAAGACACTAAATTGACCTGTAGGGAGTGGCTGGACGCTGGCCTTAGTCAGGATTGGTCAGGCAGAGTTACTGGGCAAAGTGAGATGTAGCAATTTGTGATGGACAGGTCAGCGTCCTTTATAATCCTCTGCACGCAGGGTGATCCCTCTCTTGGCTTCGAGCTTCGGATCACCCACCCGCCCCCCCATTGTTTTCTTAGGCCTCTGCTTTGACCTTGCAACTGCCTGTCATGGGGTCGTCTGCTTTGTAGCAGGGGCCCAGTAGGAATTTTTCCATCTGGCTGATTAGTGGTTGCCTTATGGTTTTTGCCTACTGCAGTAGCAACTTGTCACAACTTGTAAGGTTGGCGGTTAGGCATTGGTTATGTTTTGGATTGCTCGGATGGTGAGGCCCCACCTCCACAATCATGTTTATGTTGGTACAGGGAATTCCGTTTAAAGGAATCCGGCGGCTCTTTTGCTTTGTCCGAACCCCAGGTCTGGGGCTAGGGCCATAGGCAGAGCCCCCGGGACCGCTGGGGAGGGGGAGGTTTTCGTCCCCAGCCTCCTTAACTCTCCCCAGCTGCATTCTCCCGACGCTGACTGAGGTCAGCAGCTGTCCCGTTTGGACAGATAGTCTGAACCAATGCCTACGCAACCACTCACCAAATTTGTATTTTAATAAAGTTGTGGCCCTAAATTATTTGCCAAAACCCAAACAAAATTATGTCTCTGTGTTTAATTCTTGGGGGGTGGCTTGAGGACCTCGACGCGCAATTCATTTGAGCTAAAACAAAAACGCAGGAAGCAGCATAGAGCAATGGCACTCAGGAAGAAGAGCCAGGAACTGCTATTTAAAACCATGCTGCCTCCAACTGAGGAGGCAGAGCATAGCCATTATGGCAGTAACCATTGATAATTTTATCCTTCATAATTTTGTCTATTCCTCTTTTAAAGTTATCCATGTTGGTGGCTCCTGCTGAAGCAAAGTCATGTATTTGTACCTTGCTTATCTACCGGAGCTCAAGGCTGTCCACATTATTGTCTCCTTCCCTCCTTTTCTAACTGCAACAGCCCTGCGAGGTAGGACAGGCCAAGTTAATACAGTACATGTATATAAGCAGAGGTTCTTGTCATTAAATTGCAGGGGAGTGGGAGGCAGGGCCCCCAATCCACGCACAGTGTACAAGGCCCAGGAAATCCTCTTGGCATCTCTGATCCACACTGACATCTAGGCTGATAATCTCCAAGTCCTCTAGGTTCAAAATTGCATTGAACAAGAGACCATTGCCACAACAGCTTCATTACTAAGACAGATTCTCATTTATAACAATGCACTGTAATTCTACTGCAGACACTTGCAGTATGAGTGGTGGATGATGAAGCTGTGGGATTCTATTGATTATGACAAACATGAGGGTATAAATTGTGCTTTGTGTGCTTTTTCAATTTATCATTTGAAATCCTAATTATTTGCAGCAAACGTTTTTCAAACAGTGTTTAGATTTGTTTTCACATCTGTTTCCTGGTAATTGCTTGCAAGCAATATAGCATTTGCTCAAGCAGTAGCCACGCATGCAGTCCCATGCACGGCTGTAATAATGTGGCAACTGGTTTGTGCTGATGGTTCTGCAGCAGAATACTGTGTGGACCCATCATGGCTTAGGACAGTCTCCCCCAGGCACAACTCCATTATAAGAGGTGCTTGCTATACTCGGGCTGGTAGGGCTGCATGCATGTTGCACTTTACATTTCTTTGGGTTTGTGCACAGGGTAGCTTTGCCCTGGTGCTTACCTGAGGTCCTTTTGCTGCATCGCCTCTCTCTTTATTGCTGGTGTGTAGTTTTGCATGATGTTGTTTCTAGAAAAAGTGACTGCTGCTGGCTTGTTAGCACAAGCTGACCCCTCTAAGGAGGGGATGCAGCCCAATGGTAGAAGATTCATGTGCTTTCTATGCAGTAGACCCTAGGTTCAATCTCTGCCATCTCCATCCAGGGCTGGGAGAATTCCCTGCCTGAAATCCTGCAGACCTTTTGCCATTCGGCATGGATAATATGGAGAGAGATGGACCATTCGTCTGATTTAATAGGAGGAAGCCTCTTGGATTCCTCCTGTGTGCTACTATGAGAGTCAGTTTGTAGGCCAGAAAACAACTAGTTGGGTTGATGTGCTGTCATTGCACCAAGCCTCATGGAGCTTATAGACTAAAAATAAAAAAATTATACTGATACTGAATAAAAAAATAATACTGAAAGAGGGCTGTTCATCTTGCATTGCATTTTTCATTTTGTTAGGATTAGAGTTGTCCCATGGAACAAAAGTGTGTTTTTGAAGGGAAATAAATATTATAGGGCTCATCTGGAGTTTTAAGATTAAGTCTGATCAACAGAACAGATCAAAACTTATGACAATCAATTTTTTAGAAAGTGGAGATTTCACAGAAATATGAAAAATGTTCAATTTTCATAATCTAAAGTATTACCTGTTTCTGCACAAGTAAGATTTGTTAGATCTCACTAAAGGACAATGCTGCCAAATGATAACATTTTCAGGCAAAGCTTTAAGTAATAAGATGCTTCACTGGCTTTGATACTCAAAGCACACACACCACTGAAAAGAGGTAATTAATTAGGAATGAAAGCAAACCTTTCAACTCAAGAGCACTGAAAATGAGTGTGCTTAATAATTCATGAACTGAGGTTTAATTACTACAAAAGCTATTCATAAATGATGGTTTTTCTAATATAACTTAAAATATTTGAGCTTTCCATTTGGATAAGAAAAGCATGTGCAGCAATAGGCAACCATCCGTCTAATACCCATTTTGTGGTATACATAGGCAATAACTTCACCTTAAGTTAAGGACTGATTCCACTGGGACTAAGCTTGTGAGCAGTCAATGAATTGCTTCCTTGTCTCCAGATCTGGAAAGTGCCATGTCCAGAATGAAAATATTCCATTACATTTACATGGCATGAAACCAGCTAAGTGCCATGTCCAGAATGGATGCCACTTGCACACCTGTTTGGGGATGAACAGCTAGTGAGGGTACTTGCCCATTCTTTGGTGGGACTGCACACACCTTCCTGCATGCATCATCAACACTTGCACTGGGACCATGTAATTGGAAGTATTGTCATTCCCGGAGTAGGCAATTAATCAACAGGCATTTGAAAACAAATAATTTCCTACCACAACTTAATTTAGTGCATACCAAATAATGCACATACAGTATCTCTTTGGGGGTGAAACTGTATGCTGCTTAGCAAATGCATTTTCAGAAACCTGTGTTTGCCATGCCAACACAAATGTGTGGAGAGGAGGATTTGTAGGGAAGAACTGAGCAGGCAGAAAGGGGTGTTTACCTTTGGGAAGTATTAACATCATGAGTGTTAGCTCGGTCAGTCAGTAGAGCACGAGACTCTTATTCTCAGGGTTGTGGGTTCGAGCCCCACATTGGGCAAAATATTCCATTGTTGCAGGGGGTTGGACTTAGCTGACCTTTGTGGACCCTTCAAATTCTATGATTCCATGCCTCATAATATTTACTCTTGCCCTTAGGAGATAATAATAATAATAATAATAATAATAATAATAATAATAATAATTTTATTTATACCCCGCCCTTCCCAGCCAGAGAACCGGGCTCAGGGCGGCTAACATCAATTAAAATCACAACAAAAAACATAAAAACGATCAATTTAAAATAACAGATTAAAATACAAATTTAAAATTCAATTAAAACTGCAGGTCTCAATTTCAAAATAAAAATAGCAGACCTCTCTCTGACACAGGGTTGTTTGTTTGTTTAAGGAGGGTGATGGGGGGTTGTGGTCCCACACCTGGACTGGTCCACATCAACATTGTCCAACATCCCTGGCACCCCTCTTTGTGCTCAGTCTACCCAATGATGTTACATCTTCTGTTGCATTGCTCTTCCTCCTCACTCCATGCTGCCTGCTATAGCTTCTCTCATTTCTGCATTCTGATCTTAGCCTTCTGTGGACAGATAGCTTTTGACATTGGTTCTCACCTGTTTATCCTTGGGGTTGCTGGTTTCTCAGCAAGACCTACTGTTCCCAGCAATTCCTATTCCCAATCTTTCTCTGTCCCCCTCACCAATGTGCCTGCCAGCCATGCAGTTACACATTCAGCAATGATGTGATTGGGCACCATATCACATAGCATGCACACCACACAAAGAACTGCTCCATTCAAGGTGGAATCCTGGATGAATGAAGATGCCGCCTCATGTGGAGCTGCTCTATACAGGTGTATCTGGGTGCATTATAGGATTCCTTCATATAGCCATGGAAAGCATGGCCAGCAGTGGGTGTGGCCAAGACTTTTGTTGGCAGCAATGGGGCAGGGCTACACACTATGACCCCATAACCTCTACATGGATTATTTCAATTAATAAGGTGAATCTTCTAACGTAAGATTTTGCTTCAAAATCTTCAGCTGAACAAGTTTACTTTTCCCTCAGTAAGGAAGTACAAGTAAACATCACTGATCCTCCTTCACAGGCAACACTCTTCAAGGGACGTCAAAATTGTGGCTGCAGCTGAAACAATTGTTCTTTCACTACAAAAATAGTCCAAACCCAAGAACCAGTCAGTGGGTGTCCAATTCTGCCAGTTTCCACATCACCGCAGATCAGACAATACTTTTAAAAGTTCTACATTAATGCAGCAGCAAAGTTGCAGGAACTTGTGAGCTGAATCTCGCTGTGTAAAATCAATACGAACTCTGCATCTGAATCTTGGAAACATTCTAAATAAATCATGAAAGAATTATAGAAGAGGCACCATATACTACAAGTAGTTCTGTTCTCCTTCTTGGCTCGTCACACAAGCTGGTTCATATATTTTTAAGAGGACATGCCGAAACCGATCTTCCAGTCACTTGATAAAGGATAGAAAACATATTAAACTTATCACTCATGTACCCTACATTTTACTAGCTTGCTGATGACTGCATACACTGAATGGAAATTCTTTAATAATGCAAAATGTCAAAGGAAGCTCATTTACCACTAGAGTTCATTTGAGAACAGAGGAAACCATGTAGTGTGTTCCTGGAATAAGTTTGGGTTAAAAATTCAATAAGGGAAAGACACTTCACTAAGGCTTCATATATTGGGCACTGCATCTTGACCTCGGTTCACCTTCCTAGCCCACCAGCCAGCCAGCTCTGAAATAATCCTTAGCACTCCTGCCACACCACAGTCGCCAAGCTGTAGAAGAACAGTGTCCCACTCTGGCAGAGACGGGGCTGAATCTCGGCACATCAAAGAAGCGTTTCAGTTTAAAGCTTTGTAAATTTAAACAGGGAAATCAGGTAGAGAAAAATGGGCTCCACGTTGCCATCTGGTGGCACAATGTTATATCGCACATACAACACATATAAATCACTTTTTCGTTACCAGTCTAGCTGAGTCCAGGGTTCCTCCTGGATACCATATGCAACCTTTTATGGACTCTTACCAACTATGTTAGGGTTGGTCCAGATTCTTTACATCACCATTATGCTCCATCCTTGTGGGCCAACTTGGACAGGTGATTAGGGCTGCCCGCCTGGCCTGATTATGTTGTCAGGTGACAACTTCTGAGGGGTCCCTTTGAAGTCTGTTTGCAAGCATGGTTTAGATTCAAACCACACCTGCAACGGGACCCCCCCCCCTGCTTTGCAGACAGTGTCCCCTCAATTGCACTGGGGAGTTCTTAATGGAGAACATGCAATGCAACTGATCCCTACAGGGTTGGCTGTCAATGCCAATCAGCAGTCAGCCTGCCCTGGTTGCAAGGGAACAGTTAGGAGCTCACTTTAAGTTTCTAATCATTCTTTTGGAGCTGTACCTTTACCTGCCTAACACATAAAATCACAGAATTGTAGAGCTGGAAGGGACCATGAGGATCATTTAGTCCAACTCCCTGCAATGCAGGAATCTTTTGCCAAACATGATCCTGAGATTAAGAGTCTCATGCTCTACTGACTGAGCCATTCTGAACATGATGTTACAGGCTAAATTGCAACCCCTGCTGGGCCTATTTAGACCCTGAAGCCAGAGTTTCCCCACCCTGTTAGAGCCATTACAACTTGGCAGAAATCCCACTGAGAACAAAGTCTGGTAAGCACTTTATTGGCAAGGACTACCCAATTTTCTGGGATCTAGATCACTTTTCAGCCACAGTAACATATTACTCTTTGCACCGTTTTAACTAAAGCTAGTATATACAGCCAGACAGATTTTGCATCCCCTATCAGTTATGCTACAATGCCACCTCTATAGTCATTGGTTGTTTATACCTGAATCATCCCGACAAGGCTTGAGCATACACTCAGGCAAACGCAACTTGTGGACACATGGAGGTAATTTACCATGGTGTTCACATCACCACCTGAAATGTTGTGCTCATCTGTCCTATCTTGTTGAATAAGAAGAATTAGATAGTACATCTGCTACAGATGTGTGGTGCAAGGGTTGTCTGTATCTAGGCATAGTTAGGGTGGACTTTCTGGACACACACACACCATACCACCAATACCCTCTAATGGGATAGGAATTGTCAGGTGCATAACTGTGCCACCTGCCCAGTCTACATAGAAAAATACCTTCTAAACACTACCTGGAGTGGAATAGGATCTATTGTGCTGCTTCAGCTATCAAGTAAACGGGGCCTAACTAGTCAACCATTGTCAGAATGATCTGAATTTGAAGATATTCAGAATCCAACTTCCTTGACTGACTGTATGTACAAATTTGTTATAGTAACTGAGTCTCCTTAAGTTCAGCAGTGATCAGATTTGAATGGTGTTGACAGTATGTGTTGTATTAGTCTTGCTAATTAATCTACTGAGGCCAAAAGTCAAGAATTTCTTATTTATGCTGAGAGATTTCTAGCTACAAGGACCATGGACCAAAAAATAAAAATAAAAATAAGGTGAAGGTGTATGGCAGAGCTTTCCAAATTGTGTCTCGCGACATGTTAGTGTGTTGGCTGCAGTATGTAGGTGAGTCGCACAATTGCTCCCCACATTCCTCCCGGGGCTGGAAATGGGTTAGTTTAATCTCTGGTTTGCTAGTAAAACTGAATTACTGTGTCGTGAAATGATGCATGTCTAAAAAGTGTGTCACCAATCTAGTCCAATCTAGTGTGCTCCCTGATTACAACCCCTCTTATACACACCCTGCCATCCAACCTCGTAGTTTCCGTATTTTGCTGTTTTTTGAGGAAGCAAGCAATGAAATATTACATGGTTTCTGGACACCAATAGTTATCCAAAGATAGTAAGAAAACCCATCCATTAGTTGGCTTTTTGCCTGTCACCCTACTGAACCAGTACATAGGGGAAATCCCATTTGCCCTATGGAGAGAGTTTTGATCTTCATCCTTAGGGTTTTGTAGAATTATGCTTGTTAGCTTGTATATTATATCATCCATAGTCATCATGACACATTCCTCCAGGCAAGTACCAATTAATGCTTCTCATCGTTAGGGAGCCTTATGTTGCTCTGAAGCCAGGCACTTAAGAAAAAGTGAGCAGCATAATGAAAAGTAGCCTTGTTGAAGGCTAGCTGTAAGACCTGTAACTGACCTGAGAACCTTATGAAGAAGCTGCATCAGTTACTGTTCCTAGGGAAACAATTGTTTAAGGTTACATATCCTGTAACAGCTTTCTAAAGTAATTCACAAGCCATATCTCATTAAAGCAAGATCATGTGCTTCATTTGCTACAATAGGTGAACCAAAATACTCGTCAGGTCAAGTTGAAGTCCAAATTCAGGAGACTATAAAAGTTTGACAGAAACATTGTGTTTAGAATGTATTTGGGCTTTCATTTCAATTGAAATTAAAGTGTTCCAACTACTTTTGGTTCCTCCTTTGGATACACTGAATGGATTTCTGTTTGTTTTGGCACTGTCGAAGCTGAAAAATAGTCATCTTTTTACAACTGGCTTTATTAATGATTTCAGGGTCCATTGTTACCCAGAGGGGGAAAAATACGTAACCTGCTATGCAGATGTGAAATTGATCACTGTCTGTCATGGAGGCTGAACTACAAAGACAACCGGAGTAGGGGGGAAATACAAGGGTATGAGAAAACATGACGTGTTAGTTTATCAGGCACTCAATGCTGAGTTCTGGAAGGGTCAGATCGCAGTGAGTGACAAGGTTTCTGGAGGCCAGAGGCAGAGGAGAAATAGAAGCTGCAGCCTGAGCAGTAAGCCAGAGCCAGGACCATCGGTCCTGTGATTATAGGTGGGATAAAACTGCCTAGGAAGACTAGAGGGGCAATTATTTCTGATAAAGCAATTTTAGTGGGGTTTTGTGTATGAGTGTCAGTCTTCCACCAAAATGATAGTTAAAATCCACCAAATTAACTCATCATTCATAAAGAATGTTTGCAATTTTCGTTCTTACTTGAACAGAATCTGCAGATATCTCATGGCACTGATTTAATTAGATGTTTATATGCAAGCCACACAATTAGATAATGTATCCAAACAGCTGCAATGTGAAACCATCAAGACTCCTGAATAAATTTTCTATGCTGATACTGTTATGCCAACAGCACAATTTTTGTTCACAGTAGCTGGCAGTATTTATGAAGTAGCAAGGTTCTACAAACTAAAACATCTTCTGTGTTTATATAAATCAGAGAAATGACCAATAATAGAAAATGTGAAGATGCAGTAACTCAAAAGTCCTATAGATTTGCAGAAACTTGACACTGGCACAGGCCAGAAGTAGAAAACTTCTATCATTAGGTCATAGGCATGGAGAACGATACAGAATTGTAACCCAAGGGTTTCAGAGTATGCTCCTTAAGATGCACACCCCAACCAGCAGACATGCATAGACTATGGCAGGCGCACTCACACAGCTTTGTGTCCTCTCACTTGGTCCTCCCAACTGCACAGTATTAACACACTAACCCTGTTTCACTACAGCATTGGTCTTCAACTGCTGGATCATGACTAGAGATGAGTGAATTTCAATGTCTCTCCATTTCTCTCTCCCCCCCCCCCCCCAGTCTTAAGCTCAGTACTCCACTTTTTATACATCTGTTTGGGGATTCCCAACACCTCCCCCCCAAATTATCCTGAACATCTATCAACATTTTAGTGAAAATTTATTCTAATAGTCTATTTGGCCTAATATACACAGTGGGTTGTGGTTTTTTTTTCTTTTGCAAACCAATTTCTGCTAATGCAGTTTTGTATGTTATTTTCTCTAATACATGCGTTCTTGCATGCATGTTACCATAGTATATGCATTTTTTGTATACACTACTTGGCTGGGGAATTGCAGTGCAAATTCTGAAGGATCATTGTGTCAGATATGTATGCTACCCTTATTTTTTGAGCTAGGGAGAATTCATAATGGGCTTGGTGCAGTGAGCAGGGGTAGGCAAACTCTGCGTGCTTGAAATTCATAGAAATGTAAGCCATGTCAGTTGCTTCTGTGTTGTGAGGTCTTTATGCTATGGAATGCTTAGTGTAATGGTTAATTCACCCTTGACTGAGAATGTATTACTACATCAATTCACCTAATTTACTATATGATACAGCAGTTCCAGTGTAATATGGCTGTTAGAGGCCTCAGTGTCACTGACTTGCCCAGGTTATCAGCAATACATTTTTATAATATATATGTGATGTATAGAATTGTAGAGCTAAAAGGGTCCAAGAGGGTCATCTAGTAGTCCGATGCAGAAATATTTTGCCCAACGTGGGGCTCAAACCCACAACTCTGAGATTAAGAGTCTAATCTGCTACTCACTAAATTAGCCCTAAAACATTTTATAATTAACTCGTGAAAAGAAACAGAGCCAGAAACCATGTTGGAGCTTTGCATTCCATCGAAGCGAAATATTTTGAGATTCCCAGTTGCTGCTTTTAAAACAATCCTTCCAACCCGGTTCACTTCTCTGCCATCTCTTGCAATGCTGTTGCACTTGCCTGCTCATATCATTCTCTCATCACTGTTCATTGCTTCGCAGTTCCTTTATGAAACAAGGTTGACAAGCTGAATCAATCTCCAAATTGCTCCAAGCAAATCAAGACTTGATTAAAAGAAAGAAAGAAAGAAAGAAAAAAGCTACTGCCTTATAAACCACACAGTGGAAATGCACAGCTAAAAGAACCAAATTTATCCATTTCATACGTTTTCGGTTATTAGAATCTTGGGACAGCTTCCGAATGTTCTGCTGTAACGCTGAGTGGGTGGAAGGGAATGAAATAAACACCCTAGAAGGATATGTATGTACAGAACTACAATGAGCAACTTGCTCCTCCCTAGCACACCTCATATTCTCCCTAAATGGTGATGGTAATTGCGGGGGGGGGGGGGAGGAATCAATATACCTTTCACAACACAAATGTCCTGGGGATGGTTTTTCAAAGCAACGAAGTAACACATTATCCATGATTCTCAGATCACAGGAGTATCTGAGGCAATACAAAAGCAAGGCTGGTATTTAGGTGGGAAATGGATCGAGATGACAAATCGTGCAGCCTGCAACAGTGGAGAACATAACACAGCGGCTCAGGCAGCACACAGTGATGGATGACAGATGGTACCAACTAATGAAAACTCAAGAAGACTCAACACTCCCTTAGCAATTATGTCAGATCTGCAGCCTAATTTGGATGGCTAGAATTCTTTTTGTTCAAGCAAAGCTTAACTGTTTATTTAAAAAGAAACACCCCCCCCCAAGTTAAACAAGTTAATTATGAATATAAGTTAATGTGATTTCAAAGTTGTTGTTGTTTTTTAAGCCAGTGGTGGTGTAGAAGTGGCTGAAGCGGGGCAGAAGGGGAGGTAGATATTGATCTACTGGTGGATCTCTGGGTGATCTGCAGATGACAACCAAGGATTTCTGACTCCCAAATATATAACATTAGTATCCATCCATAAGAAATGATACTACTAAAACAAAGAAAGCTGGAACTGAAAACATAGCAGTCTCTCATCTCTTTTGCCTGACTTGCAGAATTAATTTTTGGAAACAAATCATTTTTATATTAATGTGACCGTCTTATTTCCGTCCCTTGTGCTGAGTAGTCTCTTTATAATCACAATGAGTCCTGCAAAATAAGGTTTCTGCCCTCCTTGCCCCCTCCTGTTCATTTCAAGCTTGGGATCAGAGAGCAGCAAGCAGTAATAAGAGCCCGCTTTATTGTCTCTTCAGAAGGGAAGTACTGGAGCAAAGCATTATGTTAGGTCGTATATTAAAAAAAAATACTGCTAAAGGTAAGGGAACAGTTACAAGTTTTAAGGCTGTTTATGACAGGTGGCATGGTAATACAAATCCCAAGGATGATCAGGCTAAGGCCATAACCCTTGCTACACTTAGGTAGGAGTAAGTTCCACTGAACATAGTGAACTTTCTTCTGAGTAAACATGGAAAGACAAAATCAGGCTGTGAGGAGGACTGTTCTGCTTTCTGCTGTGTTTACAACATAGGGCCAGATTAAACAAATGGGTCCTGCTAGTGGACTTCAGCTAGGGCAAATGAGCTTTCCCCCACTCTTGCCCCCCTGCATGTTCCCCACTGGCATGTGGGGTCAGGAGAACCCCCAGAACAGCACATGTGAGTGGGGTGGGGTGACAGAGAGGATAGTTCATTCCATCAAGCAAACTGACAGTGATCTGCTTAGTGCTATGTTGAGTTCCTCCCATATGTGTACTGTTTGGTGTGCTTCGGTGGTGGCTAGTAACATTTTGACTTGGTAGGACTGCAATTTTTTAGCTTGCTGTTTTCATTACAATAGGACTTGCATAGTTCTCATTTAGGAAAGTGTGCCATATCCCATTACACGTGTGCAGAGCCCCATTGTCCCTTTCTCTATAAAAACAAAACAAAAAAGCATAAATTATTCTCTCTACACTAGGGCAGGGAAAGAGTTTCCTTGTAAGAGGGTCTCAGTATGATTTCCAGATAAAATTTAATTCATTAAAAAAACAGGGTGTGGGGGGTGGTGGTTAGTCATACCACATGACAAAAAGTTTCTGAATCATGTATTGCTTACATCAACAATCTATTGCAAAAAACAACAATGAAATAGCTTTTCAAATGTGAGGAAAACTTTATGCAGCTGGAAGCAAGTTTTCCTCACATTTGAAAACCTTTTCCCTTAAGCTTTTTTTTAATAGCAAAAATCAGTTTAACCATTCATTATCCAAAATGCTTGTTCTCTAAATCAAAAGAACAAAGTATGCCAAACAACAGACAAAAAATTGCTTGTTTCCTCTGAGCCAGCAGAACATATCTGCAATGCATGGCTCAGTCCTGAAAATGTGAACGAATAATCTCTGTTCATGTGCATAGTTAATCAGTGCCAGACTAATCATAATTTCGCACTGCTCAGAGACTGGGGTGGCATGTAACAATATTCTGGAACTGCATGTGGCCCAGATCTAATAAAGGGCCTAAGATTAAAAAGGAGGGAACCAACAAACCCTTTATAGAGAAGAGGGTCCACAACCTGAGTGTGTTATAGAGAAGTTCCTGTCTCATATCTCGGCCAATAGCACCTCCAAAGAAGGTGGAAGGCAGAGCAAGGTTTCTACTCCTCAGGGATAGATTAACAGTCCTCACACACATCTTTGCTGCGAGTGTGTGTGTGTGTATGGCCCCTCCTGTCCCCAGCCCAGGCCTTGCCTACTGGCATGCAGCTCCCAACCATCCACCCACTGCTGCATGTGACCTTCTGGAGCAAAAAAGGTTGTTCACCCTGACTTGGGGGTTTATAAAGAACTGTCATTTTGAATTGTTCTCAAAAAGGAAGCCAGTGCAGAATAAACAAAATTGGAGTGAGGTGTTCAAATCACTGGTGCCAACTATAGGGGGCCTTTGGCACCCACACTGTGAGGCCCCCCAATGCAACTTCTGGTGCTTTGTGAGGCCCCAAAAGTCGCATAAGAGGCCTCGCAGGGACTTGGGGGTTGTGTCCAAGACCTCATGAGGCCTCCGACACAACTTATGGGAGAAACCAGAAGTCACATCTGAGACCTCACAGGGCCTTGGAATTCGTGTTCGAGGCCCTGTGAGATCTCAGACGTGACTTTCAGGTGATGCCGTGGCATGCACAATGTGACGTCATAACATCACGTTACGTCACGTGTGCTGCTGGGCACCCATAATCTGGGGCTGAAGTCAGCGTCCCAGTTCAAATTAAGATAATATAGCTCTGAGTTTTTCTAAGTAAATTCAGGTTATGAGAAATTTCATGAGAATTTATTTCTAAATTAATTTCATCTTTAGTGTCAGAGGAGCAAGTAAGGGGTGCATTTTGAGTCATTAAGGACTGTAGAATTTGTGGTATGATGTGTATGCAATTCTGCAAACTCTGAAGGTGACCTGGTGCAATGATTAATAATGAGACAATCCTATTAACTTCAGTCTTAGCCAAAGGTAGGACGAGTGAATAAGAGATATCTCTGCACTTTCCAGCCCTAAGGACAGGTAAGCATTGCACAGCAACTTTGTTCTGACAAATGTTCTAATGCAGCTAATAATTCTTGTGAAAGGAAAATAAAACGATGTTAATGATGATGCAAGAACAAAAAGTGCAAGCTTTTACAATTATTTCTAGGCTCATAGATGCATTTTGAAAGATTAGGTCCCCTAAAAATGCTGTTGGATTTTTATAGCAAGAATTAATTGCGTGTTCCCTATCTTAGACTTGGTACTAGTTTAAAAAATGTTATTGGGAAAATGTATCTACCAGAATAGATAGTGAGGAAGGCAATTCCTAGGCAAGGAAGGGCAAGTCACATACAGTAGGCAGACATTTTAAAAAAGACTACAAAGCCCTGCTGCTGGTAGTGGGAGGTTTGGACTGCACTCTAAGGCTGCAATCCTAACTTCACTTGCCTGGGAATAAGTCCTATTGAATTCAGTAGGATTTACTTCTGAGTAGACTTGGTTAGGGTTGCACTGTAAAAAAAAGTAAATACAAAGAGTGATAAAATGGCAGTGATCAGAAATTTAATGGTGAAGGCATGCTAAGTAGTGATAGGTTTGCTGACACACCACTGCACAAGTCAAATTCGGCACACAGCTTGGAAAAAAAAGAATAGTAGCATTACAGCCATCCACACCTGCAGGTATCATGTTAGTCTATCACAGGGATGTCGATCACGATCTACTGGTAGATCCCCGTGAGGTTTTGGTAGATCATGGTCAATTTCTGGCTCCCTTTCCTTCCTGTTGCTAAAACTTATTCCTGCTCTGCCCCCTTGCCCTGCCCTTCATTGTTGTTTGATCTCTAGAAGGGAAGACACAGCTTTCTCTGTCCCGCTGTTTTCATCCATAGCAATCTTTTTGTGAGTGACTTTACCCCTTTGTCCCTTGCCTTTAACATCCCCAAAACGGGGTTCTCCCCTCCCTAAAAAAGCTCAATAACCTTGAGCTGCCCCCTTCCAAAAGGGGCTTTTCTCCTCCCTAAAAAAGCTCAACAACTTTGAGCTGAACCCCCCCAAAAACAGGGGTAGTTCACTGCCAGTTTTTAATTCTGAAAGTAGATCGCAGCCTCTTGAGAGTTGGCCACCCATGATATATACAATATGAGAAAAGTTGAGCCATGGGAAACAGAGGACAAATTTGATTACAGCATCTTGTAGTTTTGTTGTAAAAAGTGAGTAAACAAGTCAACACTAAACCTTTCACCTACTGTGGAAGCTCTCTAGAACAGTGGTTCTTAAACTCCCCATGGACAACTTGAAAATGGCTGAGGGTGCTGGCAAACGACCTGATGTGTTTTTTTTCTGCCTGTTGTAGCAATTGTGATGCAGTGTTCTTAGGTGCTGTATGCTTTTCAATGCTGCTTTTATTTCTTACAGATTGTATTACAATTTGAATTCCATTGAACTCAATTTGTAAAATAATAAAGGCAGCAACAAAAATATGATTAAAAATCAATGTGAATATTTAAAGGGATGGATTCAACCACAAGTCCAAAGGCATGCCACAGAGCACCTGCATGAAACTCATGGACCACTGGTGGTCCAGAAACCACAGTTTGGGGAACCTCTGCCATAGAATACTTTGATCAGTGTGGAAAGGAAGCTATTCCTACGCCAACAACTGTCCACTGTGCATGTCTTGCCATGCAAAGATACTTACCTAGCTCCTCAGGGGGTAGGTACCACTCTACCCATTCTGTCCAAGGGGATTTTATCACCCACAGAAGCAATAACAAATCTGTGCTGACCATAAATTATTGTAAATCTAGGAGTATAAGGTTTCTTGGCAACTAACACTGAACCACCACAGTGCACTTCGTTTGCCAAGTTTAGGATTAATGTCACCTCTGAATTTGTAACTTCTTCCCTAGAGCAGTTGAGGAAAGCCTACATTGTTTCAGTAAGGTTCGGAATTCAACACTCCTTGTTTCCCACCAAAATTGGAACAGATGAAACTACCGCCTACTGAATCAGGCCACTGGTTCCTCTGGTCCACAAATGGGTGGTGCTCCTGAATTTGTGTTACTATTTGTGCCAATTGCTGGTTAAGGCTGATGGAAAGTAGAGCCCAAAAACAAACGGAGGGCATCCCCATCCCTGCTCTAGACCAGCATTGTTTATCCAACTGGATAAGCAGCTGTCCAGGAATGAAGTAAGAGATCTCTCTTGACCATAGCTGTCAACTTTCCCCCTTTTTTGTGGGAAATTCCCTTATTCCAGCGCCGTTTTCCATTGCAAAAAAGGGAAGGTTGACAGCTCTGCTCCTGACTATATGTGGTGCTGAGCTGAAGTGCCAGTGAGCCACAGTTCCTGCTGCTGGTGTGGTGTCATAGCATCATAAGGAAGCTTAATCAGACTGAGGACAGGAGTAGGAAGTCACCACAACCGAGTCTATTGAATCAGCCCATACACCTTCACTTGTAGGGAGCAGAGTAGGTAGTTCCTAATGCAAATAATCTAAAAATGTTGGCAAGAGAGGAATTTGATTTGTTTATGTGGGAGAATCACAGTGGTTCCAGGGTATGTTTTTTTTTTAAAGGTTTGGAAACCATTTCCTGCTGGTTTTATTGGTTTCTCGCAGGCAAATGTAATTGCGGTCGAAATGTACTGAATAATTAAATATTTCATTTTTATGGTGCTTCACTGCAGTTTAAAAAAGTAAATGCTAATTTCATGGTCTTGTGGTTTCAAGTGTCCTAAGCGGTTTCATTTAACTGATTTTCTTGCATGTATAAAAGCAAACATCAGATCACAAATAGTCTGCACAGGCAAGGAACTGCAGTGGATTCTAGGCAAGTTAGATGCAGTATCTTAAATACTATCTGCGACAAAGCACAGGTATTGAAAACTAATGCAACTGGAACGAAATTGGCCGGGGGAGAAAATAAGGTTCTGCTCTCTTGATTTGACCTCTGAGGAGAAAATGGCTCAGAATGGATTGGATGACATGTACAATATATTACTAATTAGGCAATTAGGATTGCTTTTAAGATGTGGAAATTGCAGTCAGGCTTCAGAGATATAGTGCTATAAATGCACATTTTAAATAAGTCCCTGCATTTCAAGTTGTTAAAATTAAATCAACTGAGAAATGCTAACCAGGTGTGATTATGTTGCAGTCACACATAGTGTGTGTGGAGTTTTTTTGGGGGGGGAACACATGTGCATGTGGAAGAGGAAGGATGAGCAGTCAGACAGGCTCATGCTCTCAGTTTGGAGGGGCAGCAATTGTGGTAAACAAAGACCAACTACATATTTGAATCGCTGAATAAAAGTATCAGTAAGAAAATTGACTAAAATCCTCTCACCCAGTGTGTCTGTATGGTCATTGATGTATAGATGATGCTACAAAGCTGTACTGGACATAAAATGAAGTAAAAAGACATAACGAAGTAAAATGGGTTAGGGAATTCCATCAACAATGGAAATAATGCTTATTGCTCTCATTTGCTTCCTACCCTTGCCAGAAGCAGCTCATGAGTACACACAATCATCTCATTTCATCCTCACAACATTCCTGTAAAACAGGCAGAGACACACACTATTTCCTGAGCTTTGTGGCTGAGTAGAGAATTGCACCTAGATCCCCCTAGTTCAGATTTAGAGCTGTGTCTCTATTTTATTTTAAGCTGCTCCATAGTAAAAAATGTCATAGACGTTATTTACAATTTACGATGAATAACCTTCTAATGTTTGTACTATTGCTTGAATTTACTGCAGTGTTTCTAATTGGTATCAATGTGCAATAAATTTATTTCACCTAGTGCAAAATATGCTTAAAAGTTATTGAAGAAGCAGAACTGAATGCAATTTTTTTTCTACAATGCCAGGGGGCTGACTACAAATCTGTAAATCCCACAAGGGATTTTTCTGATATTCCAGATTGTGGAGATTTGAACATGAACAAAAGGGACAGAATTTTTAGTGCTAGATATTTTATTTTTTTTGTGGGCAAGTGCCTGAGTGATGAAAACATTTAGAAATATCAAATGCTTTTGAATTGTTTATTTAACACACAACAGGAACCAAACTAGCAATTTGTCTTTTGTGTTAGAGATTATCTGTTCACCTCCTAGAAGGGATTATTCATTTTTTATTTGTTTAAGAATGCCAAACTAAAAGAGACACACACACACATGCTTAATTTTTCCTTGCTTGTTAGACTTCGCTAAGTCATATGTACTATATAGCAAACATGTATCAACTACCAGCAGCAATGCACAGTAAACATCATGAAAATACAAAGGTATTACCTCCAAGGGCAAACCTGCTACACAGAATTTTTGAGCTATTTTTAAGGGAAATCGCCAACATGGGCTGGCTGCCAAATGCCCAAAATTACCACAGGACCAGATGATGGGTTAATGTGATGTATGAACTGAGCCATAGTTAGAACCAAACTTTGCTTCAACGAAGCCATAGTTAGAACCAAACTTTGCTTCAACACCCACTTCACCTACTGCTGCTGCACTGCTGGGAAACTAACCAGAGCTAACCAAACAAACTTTGAGCAGCAACCAATTTGCTCCTTGCTGCTCGTGGTTTGTCTACAGAGAAACAAGTCATAACCTCAGGTTGGGATATCATGACAAGACACACCCTGGTTTGTTTTTTTTGGCAGTGCAGTGGGAATAAGAGCGGAGGATGAGTAGGGTGAGAACTCTTCAGCTGTGTGTACCACATGCTATGTTTCCACACAGAAGAGTCCATTTTAACTATGGTTTAATGGGTTGTGAAAACCGGGCCATTGTGCATACCCTGTCCTCTTTTTTATAGGAGTTCCTTACACATGTCTAAAGAACCTGTTCAAAAATGTGCTTTTGTGTGTAAGAGAGAAAGAGAGAGAAATGATTCCTTCAGAAACAAAAATATAAAATAAAATGCAGTTATCCTTTGAATTTCACTCTGAATATTGCAATATAGTTGTCCAGCCCAAAACGTGTACAAAAACGTGCAAATTTGGAGAAGGTGCATACATTAGTGAAAATAATGCAAACATGCACTATATTAGGGTGAATTGCTTCCACAAAAATGTATATAAGACAAATTTGCATTCAGAAATGTATATTAGAAGAAATGCACAATAATTCACTTGTTAAGAAGCAAATTGTTGTTTGGATAAATTATAGAAGAGAAGTAGATAATCTGAGACAAGGAAGAGGAAAATCTCTTTCTACGGAAAATGTCGCACAGCTATAAGTATACTGCCCTGAAAACTGTGCAGTTCAAAAGTGAGCATGTTAGAGACAATAATTCATAATAAAAGGCAATATACCCAAAGAGGAGAGTCACTTTATTTTTATTTTATTTTTTATTACAGATGAGATGGCTGGACCATGATTTTTAATAATCATCCCAAGTGAATGAAGATATTATTATACAAGATTCTTGGTACGTATTTAACATTTTCTCTAGGGATTTCCCTTTTTAATTTGCAATTGTTATTACCAAGTATTTACACCTTTAAGAAAAGTACTTTGGAAATTGGTCTCTTTTTCTCCTTCTGAGAGTGTCCTCAAATCCTGGGTAATACATTTGCACTGGAGTACAGTAGTTCAGAACTTCTGAAAGTGGATCTAGGTTACCCAATACGAGGGCCTATTGAAGCAATCCCATGTCTACATTCCTTTCCTCTAATGATAGTGTGACATGACACAACCACATTGTGCAATTTCCCTGCCCACTATGGTAGCCAGTGATGTGGACCAGGGTCAAATAAAGACATAACATGGTATATCTTATTACTCTAGAAAGGTGAAGAGGAACTAGACAGAGCACAAATATTTCCGGTACCATCTAGTTTAGTCCCACGCATGGAACAGCACTATATGAAAGATTATATAAAGCATTCTACAGACATTAAAAAAATATTGCAGAGACCCAATTGCGTGAGGAAATTTACTAAAACTATGGTGTGTCTGAAACTAGAGAGCAGAATAATCTCAATCCGCCAAATCTTTTTCTTCCTAAATTTACATACCACCCAGTATCTACTGAACAGAGGACCAGCATTGTATACACCCCTCTGACATTTTATAAATACATAATGAAAGGAGAAAGTATCAGTAGCAATTTTGTTCTATTAGGAATTGGACTGGAACAAGCAGAAACAGCCATCTAATTCTGCCATAAAGTGAATAATAACTTGGGCCACAAATGATCTGAAGGGATTCATACGCTGTTTCCTTATCTATCCCTCAAGACATTCTATTTTCCCCTCCTATACGCCAGTTACCTATAATAATTTGGTGTTGACGGATGCAAAAGAAAGAAACAACAGTGACAGGAAAATGTATTGCTTCTATTTGCAGTAAACATCAGTGAACTTTTCCAACATTCTCTTGAGGGCAGTGAAAAGGAACTGCTATGTCACATTGCCTTTTATTTATGAAGAGAGGAGTCTTGCAGTTAAGTACCAAAAATGTAATAAATGGAGCAGGGGCAAGGGAGACACACACCCCTCCAAAAACTAGATAGATAGAATTGCCCCCTCCCAAATATGTTGCTGTCTGCCCTTGATTGTATGCTTGACAATACTGATGGCAAGATCAGTACTGACATATCAGCTCTCTTCTATCTGGGGAGCACAGTTACCCCAGTCTTGCCCTGTGAAGTGGGGCCATCAGTGGGAAACCACTGTTCCTTGTCCTCCTTATTCAAAGGAGGCTTCTGTGGTGTTTGTGCCTGGTCCAGCCATGAGGATAGTAGCAGTTGACCAATATCAGGTCACGTTAGAAAAGACCTAGGCCCTAGAGCTACACTTTACAATTTATTTTGGTAGAAACTAGCATTTTTAGTGTACCTTAACCCCCCCCCCCAGTGAAATACACTTAAATTGTGATACCAACTTTGCTTCTCTGACTGGTATTCAGTTCCTTCACATGTATGACCCAATTCAAACAAGATCAGACAGGGAACTGTATGACACCACAACACTATATAACCAATCTAATCTAATACTTGGGTATTACTGAGGACACTGTAAATGAATAAACAAACATTTCTTGAAATAGTGCTGGAAAATTACCCAAAAGGGGGAAATACATTTTCAGATTACTGAAAATCTTTGTCCCTCCCTCCCCAAAAAAGGGGTGGGGGATGGGAGAAGCAAGTGTCTATTCAGCTCTAAAAATTATTTGTGTGTGCTTTACAAAAATTGATATTCATGGCATCAGAACATGGTGAGATCTTGAGGCTCTGGTGTCAGGTTGACTGCCTTTTGCTCATTCTGAGCTCACACCTCTGCTTAACAAAATGTGAAAGCAACAATATGCATGTGCTTTGTGAATATTTGATAGAACTGTTAAGTACCTTCCTTTCCATTAAGAAATGTTCAAAATGCAACATCCACAGGATGTAATTGAGAGCGGAAGGAATTAGCAGAGTGTCCTAAGGCACTTACCTGGCCGATGTGCCTTTGGAACAGCCATGTTCGTCACGCGTCCTGCATCCTGAGGTTTGGGAGGCGATGCAGTAAACCTGCAAATCCCCGATTCGGATGGGGTGCTTGAGGTCAGGCTGTCTGTATATTCATTAGTCCCTGCCGTAAGCTGCTCTGATGATGTGTCTGATATGAAGCATTCCGTGATGGTAAACTTGGCATGTCGCAGCTGCTCTTCCATCTTGGCGTGTTCATATGCTCTTGCCAGCTCTTCATAGGTGGAGGAGGCACTTTCTGTGGAGACCATGCTGCTCCTTGCTCGGTCTAAACACCAGAAGGGGAAAGAAAGAAAGAAAGAAAGAAAGAAAGAACAGGCAATCACTTCAGCATGGAGCTCTCTCTTCTGGGGTTTTAATCCACCAAAGTCCACTACAGGGATGGTTTCATAGTTCATCATTTAGCTCTTGCCCACTAGTCAACTTGGGCAATAAGAGCATTCTGTTATAGCAAGGTAAAAAGGCTATGCTTTCCTGGCAGTTTTCTGGGCTTGCATCACAAAAATCATGTTTTATGTGTGGAGGGGGAGGGGAGAGGTTATTCAGCAGTGAAAGAGCTGTAAATATTTTTGTTTCCATTAGCACCTTTTTCCCTTTATGATTCCAGATTTAGTGTTTGCAAATATGAGACAGAAGGGATAATTGCAGCCCACAGAGAACAGTACTTGTTGTGCTCATTTTCTCACACTTCAACACACATTTCATGTAATGAAGCTCCTGTGGTGAATTGTTATTGTTGCACATCACCCCAATCTCAGAGAGGTGCAAGATTCCAGGGTTTCCAGGCACATACCCAGGGTTGGTGTTTCCTTTTAGAAATGAGGCCAGTGGAGAATGTTGCCTCTTTATAATATATAGTTTATTTACACATATATACAACCTGAGCCTAAAAATGGACAGGTTCATAGCATTAACACCCCAAAAGGGTCTTGTTTCTCAAACAGTCTTGGATTCAAACAGACATGCAACACTACTGTCAAACATTGCTCTCTGTCTCTCCAAGCTTCTTTCTTCTAACTAACAGCATGCCACTTCTCACAGAACCCCTTTCCTTTGTTTCCCTTAATGGCCCATCTCCCAGGCTATCACTTCAACACAGAAAGCTAGCCTGGCTTATAATTTAACACTTGCTGGATCCAGGGGTAAGAAGGATCTTGCATACAGCCCCCCCCCCCCAACCCTCATAACATTATTTTTATAGTGACACAGACACAGATACAAAATATGGCCTGCAGGTTTCCTGCTTCTGTTTTGTTATCTTCTTGTTATTTACATAGGAAGTTGCTTTACACCAGGTCAGGCCATCAAGCTCAGTGTTGTCTACACTGACAGTAGCTATCCAGACTGAGATCTCTTCCTGCCCTACCTGGAGATGCCAGGGAATGAACCCAGGGCCATCTACATGCAAAGCAGATTCTTTAACCCATTAAGCTATGGCCCTTCCAAGTCAATCTGCCCATTTCACACAACGTATCCCATAAATAGGTATTTTGGTCACCATTAACCTACCTGGAACCTGTTGTTGATCTGAGCCTACCAAGCCAATAGCAGCATAACCACAAATGTGAATGTGTAAAAAAAGGGTTTTGGGATTCAGGCACCACTATCATTAACATTAATGGGAGTTGTGCAGCTGTTTCCTCCTGTTATCAGTGCATTATTCAAAACATAAATTTAGTTGAGGCAAATGAAGTTATATGCACAAAATGTATCCTCGTCTCACCTCCCACAGTACTTCAGTGCTTCTTAAATTATCTCATTTCAGCTACAGTACTTTCTCATACAAAGCATACTGAGATGAGAGCTTATCCTCTTACATTTAGTAGATGGTTCAGGAATTTTAGATGGGAGGAAAATGTTTGGGTGGGGGGATAGGAGTCTCCTAACAGTTATAGCAGCCCTAACAAACTACAGTTCCAGGATTCTTTGGGGGGAACCCATGGCTGTTTCAGGTGTTACAATACTGCTTAAATGCATAGTGCAGATGGAGCTGGACTTATCACATCGTGGCAATAAATGCAGGCAATCCTGTTGCAGGAAAGGAAAGGCCTTGGTGGTCCATCCTTGGTGTGTCCTCATGTAACAAGGGAATGGTGAATATCATAATGAACTAGCATTTTTCTAGTATAGTAATGACACTAAAATTCATTTCAACAGCATTATTTCATCTGGTAGGAAGGAGAAAAATTTCTGTAGAATGTGGCTTTCCTAATAGAACCAAGGTTAGTATTGAATAAATCATATTTAAAAGCTCACATTCTGAAGCCTGTTATCATGAATTTTCTGTAATGATGAAATGCCTTAATAGAACTTTTAGATTGTCTCCCTCTTTGCCCCCAGGTGAGATTGTCTGGCTTGTCCATACCCACTATCTAGCCCATAAAATAATAAGCCTTGTTAGTGAAATGTTTTGAAAGCATAGCTGTATACCTACTGGAGTGGACCTTTCATACCTCCCAGCTATTGATGCCTGGACATAGCATCTTAATTGGCTTCAGATGGCTGTTTTGATTGACATTTGGTACTGTCACTTCAAGCAAGGGTTCATTATTGCTTACCTTCCTGGTTCTCTTACCACCAGGAGGCCCAGGAAGGCAAGTCTGAGTTACTGTATATGTGGCTAGCTCATTTTTTCATTCATATCGAACAACTTCCACAAATCATTTTAGTTCTACATCCTCCTAGAAGGATGGTTTCTCCCACCCCCACAAAATTTGTTCCAAAGTATATCACTGCCATTAGGTCTTCATGAAAATTTGCTAGGATTTTAGTGTGAACTTCTAATAGACATGTATCATATTGAATTGTACCCAATATATTCAGTTCTGTAGAGAAATTTTTGCATGTCATTTTCATAAAATATGCACTGTAATGCACACTTTAGTATATACAATTTTGTACAAATTGCTTGGCTGGAAATTCAGAGAAGTGCACATTTCAAATAATGGCTGGACTACAGTTCGTATATTATTTCAGTAAATGTGAATTAGGTAGATTCACCTTTAAATGTTAATTGGATTGAATTTCTCCCCCATCCTTATAGAAGATAGCCTTCTGGCTAGAAAACTTTCTTGAGTATTTCTAGAGATACCCACCACACCCCTCCAACCTAAAGAAGAGGGCAGAAAGAGAGAGAACCCCCTTCAACAATTTCCATTTTCATGAGTTCCTAGCTGGAGTTAATTACAGCTGGGGGAGTAGGGCTCAAAAGCAGTTCCTTTAGGACCTGATGTCTATTGAAAGAGCTTCTGTTTATGCTCCATTCTGTATTTTCATGAACAACAAATATTACAAATGACAACATACCGTAAGTCCCCAGTGTCCCCTCATTCAAAGGGGAGAATTCAACAATACAGTATTGGTATATGCACTTTTGGATGAGGGCGTGGTCAGATTTTTTAGTGACAAAAATTCAACCTGGGAACAGTGGGAGCAAGTCTCAGGGCTCATGCACTTCCAGGTCTCTCAGACCCCAAGAAGAACATAAGGTTCAATCAGGCGCGGAGGAAGCCTCCTTGCTACCTGGGGCGGCGCGCCGTGATGTTGTGTTGTGATGTCACCCCACTCCCCTGGAACCCGGGGCGCCCCGCCCCCTATGCCCCACCCTCGATACGCCACTGGGTTCAATCATGCTGTATTCTTCGGGCCTCCACAACAGTCTGCCCTACTGCAGTCCTGAGGAAAATCCCTCCTCTGTTTGCTTTAGGGCAGTGATGACCAAACTTGGCCCTCCAGCTGTTTTGGAACTACAATTCCCATCATCCCTGACCACTGGTCCTGTTAGCTAGGGGATGATGGGAGTTGTAGTCCCAAAACTGCTGGAGGGCCAAGTTTGGCCATCACTGCTTTAGGGGAAAACCCCCCACTGGCACTAATGGGAATTTCCTCCCAAAGCCAACAGCATCTTCAAAAGATAACATTTCTTCAGATTTTCAGCACAGGACAAAATTTAAATCCCCTTCATCTTCCGCTATCCCAATAAATACAAGCCCTCTCCAACTTCTGCCTGCTGCTGTTAACGTGTGGAAACAGCTCTAAGGGTAAAGATGCGTTTATTGTCATATCTGGTTGGGTGCTCAGCTAAAATCAAATATGCTAAATCAAATACAGCAAATGCCCTGTTCTGATTATAATTTTGTCTTGAATCTGAAGTCTAGGAACAAAGATTATACCTGTATCTTGTGATGGACTGACACTGTAGCTGTCGCTTTCTTTATCCACTGACCCTGCTGCCCTGGGTGTCGGTAGCCTCCAGTCTGTTGTTAAGGTTTGGGCTGATATTGTGGGATGAGGTCTGTTGAGAGTCCACTGGCTAGCATATCTGTTGCGAGCAGTGGGCCCAGTTTTTGCATTCCTCCTTGTTGTAGGATCTGCAGTTAAAACACAGAGGTAATGTTGGCACTGAATACTTGATTAGTCAAGAAAAGAAGCTCGGAGACTGGCTGAATAGAATTACTGCTGAGTGATTGAGCCTCAGGATGGAAATGAATATCAATGGGGCCTATCTATAGGCATATATGTTTATTAATTTCTATCAGCATCTATGATATATAAGTTTCAAAGATATTCTAAACCTTTATTACTGCAAGTATGGCAAACCTTTGACCCTTCAGATTGTGCTGAACTACAACTCCCATCAGCCCCAGCAAGCATGGCTGATAGTCAGGGGTGAAGGAAATTGTAGTTTAGCAATATATGGAGGGTCAAAAGTTTCCCGCACCTGCGTTATTGGTTTATTTTTCTTTGACAAAGCTTGATTGCCAGGCAAGTGATCATTTTTTGTATCATGTGGAGTAAATGCTGTTTGAGGATTTTTTTAAAAAAAGCATTATTTAGAAATCAATAATTAAAGAAATGTGTCCGATGTCTAATACCCATATACTCTTTTATTTTATATATATATATTTTAAAGAATGGGTGGGTATGGATTTTGTGGGAAAAGTATAGGACATTAAAGCAGCAGGGAAAGATTTTTCTTTTGAAGCATCTGAGGGGGTTTTCATAGAATCATAGAGTTGGTGTTACTAAGACTGGGATATAACAGTATTAAAAATATAAATTCAAACTTATTAAATAGGTTATTTGATTGGGCTCTTTTTATTATTATTAAAATAGAAAAGCCGCTCCTTTTACATTGCTTTGAAACTATTTAAAAAGGAGTGAGTTAAGGATAAGTAGTCAAAGAAGGCTTATTCATGATTCATCCCTTCTCATTGACAGATTGACAGCCTTCTTACTTACAAAGCCATTTAAAAATGCAAACCGTCCTTATGTTGTTCACTGTTTGAGATTAGGCTAATAACCAGCACACACACATGCACCAAAAAGGGACAATCAGCAATAAAAATGGTGTCCCATCTTTTCTGTTGAGCAAAGACAATAGCTAGATGAATAGCTCAGCAAAACAAAACCAGCTCAATTTAATGGTATGCCACAGCTTTATATATTGATTATGCAATGCGTTTTGTAAACTTCATATAATCAGTGCCAAAATGTTAGGAAACATTCCATGCATTAGCAAACTATACTGTATTTTTGTCAAAATGAAAAGCTTCAGAATGATGTATCTGCTTACTCAATATCTCTTCTGTGCAGTGGGTTTTGTAAATCACACACAATCAAAGCCAAACTGTTGGGAAATATTCCAAATGTTGAAAAACTTATTGGATTTTTTTTTTCTAAATTTAAAAAGCTTTGACTATCATATTTGCTTGCTGATTAGTATTTTACACTGTAACCTCACGGCAAAAGAAAACTTACAAGAACCAGTGCAGAAGACGGCAGATCAATTTCTATTGGTAGGGAATGGAATCAGCAGCAACGCATAACTCAGGTGTTATATTTTCTCTAGAATGCAAGGACCTCTGCAGATGGGCCCCAAATATACTCGTTATTCAAAGCAATGAAAAAGTGCTAGCTCTGATCCAGCACCAGTGTGGCTGCATCCCACCCCACATTATGTACTGCGTTGGGGGGCAGGGTGTGGAGAAGCAGGGCAAGGAGAAATATCCCTGTTGTCAAACAGTATCTTCTTCCCATATTTTAAGGTATGTGCCAAGATACGGAAAGGAGGAGCACTCAGCCGCCAAAGAAATGGAAATGAGAAGCAGAAGCAGCTTGCCAAGTGGAGTGGAGCTTCCTGGCAGGTGAGTCACTGTTACTTACCAGGAAGGAGAGGGGGAAGTCCAAGGAAGCGGAAAGGGCAGAGCAGAGCAAATGAACTAGCGGTGCCCTGTTGGTGCCTTTGCATAGCGCCACCCCCTCTGCTGCCTCGCCCTGTGCCCTCCTGGCAAGCAACAGACTTTGCAGCATATTTGTTTATTTTATATACAGGTGAAACTCGAAAAATTAGAATATCGTGGAAAGGTTCATTTCTTTCAGTAATTGAGCTTAAAAGGTGAAACTAATATATGAGATAGACTCATGACATGCAAAGCGAGATATGTCAAGCCTTTATTTGTTATAATTGTGATGATTATGGCGTACAGCTGATGAGAACCCCAAATTAACAATTTCAACTTTGGGGTTTTCATCAGCTGTACGCCATAATCATCACAATTATAACAAACAAAGGCTTGACATATCTCGCTTTGCATGTCATGAGTCTATCTCATATATTAAACTCCAGTAGCTAATGAAAACAATTGCTTACATAAATGGACTTTTCCACAATATTCTAATTTTTCAAATTTCACCTGTATAAGAACCACAAAACAAACTGTCTTTAATACTTACTTGTTCCTGGTCGGGCGTCAGAAACGTCTACCAGTGGTCCAGTGGCTTGTGAGACAGACTGGTAATGCACTGTGTGTGTAACAGTCAATGACTTCTGTTTCGATGTCTCCCCAAAATCAGCATCAGTTAACAAGACTGTAGATCGATCATCTGCGAGAAAGGCAATGACAGAGCAGAATATCTTAATGGTGTCCTACTTTTGGCTGATTTTCTAGGAAGAATGAATATCACTTCTATAGCCTTCACTACATCATAGAACGTAATAACCTGGCAAATGAATTTTGTCTCGCCTTGCTTTTGCCCAAAGCTAATTAACAAGGGAGAGGATCTTTTTTTCAGGTGAGAAACGTTTTTCCCCACTCATAGTAAGGACTAACATGGAAAGTACCATTTACCTCCGCCCCCAGATATATGAATAATGGCAAAAAGGCAAGAAGTAAAAGTGATGCTACTGTGATTATAGAAATCGCAGAAAAGTGCACTGTTTCTGCATGCCATATGTTTCTTTATGCACTGGAAGCTCCACAGTACATAATGTCATGTGTGTATGGAAGAGAAATTATCGCCCAAAATGGCCCTGCAGTACCCTATTTTCATAGTATCAATATCAACTTACTCCCCCCCCCCCCCGGGAGTATATTATCTCTTTATGAGAGAACACATCAACAAATACCATTTCCTTCTGACTCGAGTCCATAGCTTTCCTTTTCCTTTTAAGCTATAATTAGATATGGGGTTTTATGAGTTAAGAAAAATAAGCAGTTTAAGTAGGCGGCAGAAAACATAAAGAGATGACAATGGGTCTGTTCCAACCCTACAGGAGTTAATGGTGAACCACCCACTGCCACTGAAGCTTGTACAAACAATCTATTTCTATGCATCGTACTATCAAGATTGACACATTTAACTTCCACCTACATTGCTGCAGTCACTACTGGATATTCTTAATAGCAGTAAGAACTACAGGGGATGACTTTTAAATATATTTGCAGACAGGCTGCCAACGGTGGGACAATCAAGTATTTCCTAAACATTTCCTCCCCCCCTCCCCCGGATAAGAAACCATTAACATGAAGAACCATGCATAATAATACTAAATATGCATTTTGCCCAAAAAAGGTCTTAAGTAGGATGAACACAATTCTCCACCCCTGGCAAAAAGAGCTGCCTCTTTTCAAGTTGGTAATAAAACCTCTGGGCAATGAGCCATGTGGAAGCTCAGCAAAGGTCTGGATCACGGCTTGCTACTTTGTGTTAGACACAGCCTGTTACAGAAGCAACGATCAGGTTGCATCTGCAGCGGCCACACATTTAAAACATGCCCCTGCCAAAGTATCATGGGAACTGTAGTTTGCTAAAGATGCTGGGAACTGTAGCTCTGGGAGAGATAAAAGGAGTATATGCAGCCTGCATCTGCACTACAAACTCTGCTGCCCATGGACTGCAGGGTAAACCCCCCCCCCCGTGTGATAAAGCTTGGCAGCAGAGAAACAAAATTAGGAAAACAAACAAAGTAGAAATCAAATGCAGGATTAGCCACTTTTAAAGCGAGCCCTGCCATCACTGCACTTTTCCAAGAGCTGGATCATTAGGAGTTCTGTGTTCCCACCGGATGCCCCAGCTTTGCAATTCTGAAAATCTGGGTTCACAAGGTGAGCCACCAGTGTTCAACTTTAGAAATCCTGATCCAAGGAATGATTTGTGTAGGGATTTTTCTGACAGCAAGGTCAAGTGCATAAAATGTATTAAGGGATGGGTCTATACTTACCCAGAGGCCTGCCGAAGGCCACAGGAAGAGACGCTTGACCAGCACACACACACACACAGACGGTCACTAGTGAGTTAAGACTTATATACCTAGAAGTCCCCCAGAATGCAGGTGGAAACAGTGGTGGCTGGTGCCCATTGGGAATAATAGGGCGGAAAGCAGGGAGGCTGACAGTAGGTGGAGCCAGAACTGATGACAGGCGGAGTCAACTAATTCTAGTTTTCCCCTTTTCCTCCATCCCACAGAAATCTACACAAAGGGGACACTGATAGACTGAGGAGGAAGCTGTGCCACCCCACCTAAGCTGATTGTAAGTTAGAAGGCAATCAGGTGGGGACTGACTGTTGTTGAGGGGGCGGTGCCCCATTTGCCCTAATGGACCAACTTCCATGGGGTGGAAAGCTCCACTGGCACAGATGTTTCCCCAGAAGTATTCAAACTGTAGCGGGGGGTGGGGGGTGGGGCACACACATGTAAACTGACCCAACCTTTTCCTTTCTATGGGCTGCATTCAATGATTTTCTAGGAGAAATCAGGTATTATGCTGCACAACAGGGCTCTTTGTCCCGTCCCCTCCCCTCATTGCCCCCCCCCCCAATTGGCTCAGGGTGGGCTTTGGGAAAAGCCCCAGAACAGGCTGTGTGCTGAGGAGAAGGGAGATCATTCATCTGGCAAGCAGAAATGCTTCTACTGACAGAATGAGCTGCTTGGTGCTATGTTGAATTCCTCCCTCTCTGCATGTGTATCAAAATCATCCCAGCCACTTTTCTTTGCAATTTTCTTCTTGAACTACAGAGCTTGGTCTCACTGATAACTTTTCTATTTCACATGGAGTACTGAGTCAGGACTTTTTAATCATCAAAGCAAAAACAAAAGTGTAAGAAAAAGTATTTGGAGGGGCTGTTTTCCATTCCGTAAATGTCGCTTTTTCTAATACATTAAGAGAAAAAACAGAGAGCTAGTAAGATCCTCTTGTTGTACAAAGCCACCTCATGAGCTTACTGCTGGCCTTACCAATGGTTTCCATTGTATCCCTCTCTTCAATCAGAAGCTGAGCTCTGGGAATATCTATGTGCATTCTGAGCGTCTGCTGTTGCTTATTAAGTGTATCCGATGTCCTTGTATTTTTACTAGAAATCAGAACAACAACAACAAACCAAACAAAAAAAAAGGGCGGGGGGAAACAGGCATTAAAGTCGAATGAAGAAATTATCTAAATTCTTTTATTAGTTTAAAAGCAAAATAAATACTTTAGTCTCCTATTGCTATCAGTGGGGTGTTTAAATAAATGCTTTTCATTAGTTCTCCCATGTGTACATACAATATATTAGTCTAATGCTGAAGCTTAGAAAAACAGGAGCAACTGGAGAAAATAAGCCTTTCCCCTGGAGATTCTTTTTGAAAAATACAATCATAAACTCTTATTTCTCCCTTTCTTCCATGTCTTAAAGACAAGACTAAAAACCCCTTTGTTCAATCAGAGGAAAGGTGGGTTTTGTGGCATTGTATTCTTACCACATCTTGGCAATGACAAATATTAATCAACAGAGAAACTGGACATTTAAGAAGTTATTTATTTACACTTTTATATGGATTGCAGTAATTGCTTCTGGTTCGCTATTTTCCTTCAACGCACTCTGCTTTTTGTTCTGTTGACACTGCAATAATAAAATTTTAAGAAAGCAATCCAACCACTGTTCCTCTACTAATTCCCAGCATTGGGGGATAGAGATAAGAAACAATTAGTATATTATCACCAAAGCTATTATATTCTCATTTTAAAATGTGTGCACTAGAAAATTAGCCTTGGAATGAGTTATGAAGCTAAGAATTTTATACACCCCCCTCTCTATATTAGAGGTGCAAAGTAACCAACAGAATTGCTTTATATCTGTAGTTCTTGGAAGCAGTCTGATCTGTACCATCAATGAAGAAAAAAGAGAGGGTACTGTTATTTTTAATTGTTTGTTGAGAAAAATAGTAGGCTACCCCAATAGTCTAGCTCTGCTGCTTATGCGCTGCTCTCACAGCCAGAACTCTGAGAATGACAACCCACATAATAAAGAAAAGCAACTATGTTAATTTGCTTCAACATCCCAGTGCTGCTTGAAACTACTGTCTTTCTCTATTGGTGTGAGTTCATCTATCAGTCTTGACTCTCCCCTATGCCTTGTGTGGTGCATGCCTTTTTTTTCTTAAAAAAATAAACAAATAGAGCACCACAAAACAGTTTCTCTATTTTGTCCATTCTTTGTCTTACTACAGGGGTAAGGAAACCCTTCTCAGCCCAAGAGCAGGATCAAGAACTGGCCTACCCTCCCATGGGCCATTTTTGATAGGTGGGAGAGAATGCCAATTTTTCAATCACCTGGCAACAGGTGACAACTTCAAAGAGGTTTGCTGTCAGTATCAATTAGCTGACTGGTGCTGAAAGACCTTTGGAAGACCGTTTTCAGGTGCAGTCTAGATCCAAACCACTGCAAAGGGAAAAAAAATGTTCATTTGCAGGCACAGTTTGAGTCCAAGCCATGTCTGCAAATGGACAACTTCAAAGGGTCTCACCATCAGCAACAGTCAGTTGATTGGCACTGATAGTGAGCTCCTTGGTAAATGGATTGTCAGAGCCAATCAGCTGATTGGTGCTGACAGCATGCCTTCAAAGAGGTGCAGCTCTCTGTGAACCCTGCTTGCCAAGGAAGGATCAGGAATGCTCTTCAAGCTCCTGCTTGTTCCTTTGCAGCTGTGTCTTTATCTGCCCCATATGCAAGGCTCCATATGATGTCAGGTGTGAGCCCAGTGGGCATGCTTTGGGGGGAAAGGCTTTACAGGAACCTTGTCTGGCCTAATTAGCACAGAGGCTCCCCACTGATGTCTTATTAAAAACAACAACAAACAGAAATATCTTAAAAGATTTGCAAACCTGTTAGATGGATTTCAGGGGAAGAGGGGTGCATCTAAGATGTCACAGGCTTTAGGCAATCAACACTGTTCCTACTATAGCTGGCTTCTAGTGCAAATATGCAGAGCTATTCCTTCCTGTCCTACGCTATGAAATGCCCTCTCATCTGAGTTGCACTTTCACTGACTTTGATTTTTAATTGTTTTCTATGATTGAATTAGTGATGGTAACAATTATGTTGCTTTATTTATTGGATTAAACTGCATGAAATCCACCCTGGAATTGCTTGGAGAAGAGCAGACTAAAAATACATATATCAAACAAACAAAGAAATACCATACATGGTAATTTGAATCCATGCTCTTCAGCAGAACTAAACTAACCACATATCTATAACTTGGAAATGTATGTTGAAAATTCCTTAGAATATTTAAATAGGATGTTTCCTTAACACATGCTATGCATTTTAGAAAGGTCCCAGTCCTGATCTCAGGTTGATACTAACAAACTAACAAAATGTACACATTATTCTTACCTCATAAGCATTTCAGCCAGACTCTTTGCATCTAGGGAAAAATGGGAAAACTATTAACACTGCATAAATAGCTCATTACTACTGCATGTTTGTTCAATGAATCCATTTTTAAGCATTATTGTCTATTTAATATTATTTTTCCTGGTGATGGGGGACTGGATGTGGAAGAAGAAACTGAAACTTAATCCAGTTAAAATGGTAATACAGTACTGTTGGGTTGATCAAGAGTTACAATATACAGCCTTGATTGGATGGGGTTGCACTTCCCCTGAAGTTAAAGGTTTTCAGTTTGGGTCTGCACCTCACTCTTTCATTTCTTCTAGATGACCACGTGGCCACATGATTACCAGCTTCAGCTAGATGTCATGCCCTTTACTGGCAAAGGCTGACTTGGCCATGCCCACTCAATGCTGTAGAACTTCTAGATTCTATTGTAATATGCTTTATGTGGACCTGGCCTGCAAAAACCACATGGAGCCTTCAAATGGTAAAAAAAAGCATCAGCTTTTTGTCTGGGGCCAACCAGACAAAGTGTATTATTCTAGTTCTGTATGGTTTATGTTGGTTATCTATTAATTTCCAGACTCAATTGAAGGTACTGGTTCTTACCTTAAAGCAGGGATGGGGAAACTGCAGTCCTCCAGTTGCTCTTGGACTCCAACTCCCATCTTCTCTAGCCAGCATGACCAATGGTTGTAGTCAAAGACATCAGGAGGACCACAAGCCCCCCCATCTCTGCCTAAAAGTCCTCAACAGTTTGGGGGCTGAGTACTTTATGAACCATCTTCTCCCATGAACTCTGATCAACTTCTTAGGTCTCTCTCCAAATTCATTTCTCCTGACTGAAGCTTGGTGGATGAATACATAGAGTGGGGTCTTTTCAGTTCTGGAGCTGATGTTATAGAATGCTTTCCCAAGACAGCCCCTCCTAGCCCCATCTTTATGTCTCTTTTAACACCTCAGTGAGACATAGCTTTTTAGAGAAGAGTTTGGGGGAGGCCTATGACCACTGGACTAATTTTCATGCCACTACTTTTATTACTGATGTTGTTACGTTCTATTGGATTATTGGCTTGTTTTGGATAATTATTATGCTTAGGTATTATTGTTACTAACTACCAACACCACTACTACTTGCCAAGGAATATTTTTAATAAAGAGACACAGGAAATAATTTGGAACAAATAAAATAATGAGTGCATATTAGAAAATATATAATGCAACTTATTCAGAATAGCAACATATTAGCATGCTTGTGACAAAATAATCTGATATGAAAACTAACAATATACAGTATATCCTGAAAACGGCTACTGTCACACATCAGTTGCTGAATTTGCTCCATCTTTCTACTAATTTATCATGTTTGTAAAAATTAGATACTTTCTGAAGCATGCATGCAATGTATCTGAAACCCCCCCCCCCACGCACTGTATTTGAAAATTTTCTGTTCCTTAACCATTTCCTCCTGGGATTACTTCCTGCTTTATGAATCCATATCTAACACTTCTGATATCCGTAACAAGTTAGCATATGAGAGATGTCAGTGTTCCCCAAAAAACAAAAACCATTGTCCAAATTAATGTAACAGCAGCATAAAGGTGGTTGTTTCAACATCACTGCTTTTGTTGTCTTTGAAACTTAAGAATCGGGAATAACAACAGTTGGAGACAGAGTGCGAATTATGTACAACTGCATTATTGATAGGTAGTACAGTCGTACCTCGGGTTACGTACTTTTCGGGTTACGAACTCCCGTAACCCGGAAGTGTAACCCGCCGCGTGTGCGATCCGCATTCTGTGCGCTTCGCGCATGCGCAAAACACTTTTTCGGGTTACGTACAGCAACCCAGAACCAATTAAGTACGTAACCCGAGGTACGACTGTACCTCATTCTTATGACAAAAAAGAAACAAGATCTCCAATAGTAAAATATCTGATATTGCAAAGAAAACAAAATTCACCAATCTCTAAACTTCAAAAAATACTTGCCCATTATTTTTCTCTTTGTAAACATAAAGGACATACTGCTGTGCACTCTAGGCTCTCTTTTGCAGATCATTGTGCTGAAACATGCAGATGTTTAGGGCAGAGTTGGCAGGGCATACAACTTAAAGGACATGGGTACACAGCACAGTCCCAGTCACGCATTTAGAAAAGTGTGGGCGCGTCAACTGAAAAGGGATTTGGGGTTACAAGACAAGGAGAGTTCAATCTCCATTGAAACAAGTATGTACCGCAGTGCAGCAAATCAATAGACAATGTGTTGATGCTTATTTTAACCAGGTAAACTGGTTAAACTCAGCATGACCACCCAAGTGGTGGCCAGCCTGTGGCCATTCAGAAGTTGTTGGACTCCAGTTCTCACCAGCCCTAGCTAGCATGGCCGAGAATCAGGGATGCTGGGATCTGGAGCCCTAGAACAACTGGAGGGCCACAGGCTAGCCTTAACTGTTCTGTCTCACTCCCCTGGCAAAACTGGGGGCTCACACCATAGATACGCCCATGGCAAATAGTCACATTGTACGCTTCACTGAAATGCAATCTTCCTCTCAATAATGTTACCAGAGTGCAGTTAAATGGAGCCACATAGAAGCAGCAGCAATACTGCTGCTGTAACATACAAAATGGACACAACTTGTTACAAGCTTCTGACATCTCCTTAATCTATATATACAATCTCAGCTAGACATTCTCGGTGAGGTGACCAAAATACATGTAGGTGAGTAATGGGTGTCCATTCTTACCTCTGAGTCGCTTCAGTCTCTGTTCCCTCCTCCTCCTTCTCACAACCAGCAGAAGCACAAAAAGCAGCAAGACCCCAACCAAGATACAGGAAATGGTCACCAGCATCTTTAGCCCTTCATTGGTTGCCAGACCTTCCTCACTTTGGACAACTGACTTAATGAGTGGAGGGATTGTACCTGGAAACAGTGTCATGACATTAGATGCCTATCAATGAAGAGAAAAGGTTGGTTTTTAAGTGACTACGGTGTACAGAAGCTCACCTGTAAGAGGTTTGATTAATTAGGAAAGCTTCATCACTCTAACTTTTTATGGGCTATTTTAAGGCACACCTGTCAACTCTACCACTTCTAGTGAAGAGGCAAACTAGGAAATGTTAATTGCCTTGAAATAATGTTGCTCTTCTTTATAAGTTCTCTTCCAACAGATGCAAAGTGAAAAATGTACACCCTTGAATCAAACCAATTAAATTTCATGCAGAGGACAATTCTTGGCTTGTAATGCTCAGCTCTTCTATCTGAGGAGAGCATGACAAGCTCCTGAGATTTATATTCCTGGGCCAGGAAAAGTGATTTTCAGTGATATTACCAAGTCCCACCCTTCCTTGGAGTTATCAAGGCAAGAATAAAAAAGGATGAAAAATGGCAATTGAGAAGTTGCCGAAGAACCTGAATCTCTGCTATGAAGGCTTCTGGATATGCTTAGAATCTGCATTACCAATGAGAACTCTGGGAACTGTAGTTGTGTTTCCCCCCCCCTGTATTAGTTCCTCCTGGTTCACTGAACAAGGGGAGCACAGTTTCCAGAGTTCCCAATGGGAATGCAGATTCTGACAAAGCATGGCTTTTCAAGCACTTCCAGCCACCATTTCCATCCCATCCCCAATGACAATTTGGAAGTGCAGGAAAGGAGTAGAAAGCTGACACCAGGCCACTATCAGCTGAGCCAAACATCATAAGGTGATTGTAATGTTGGACTGTCTGAAATGGCTTGACAAATTTCCAGTTCTGAAGGCCCCCTGCTTTCTCAAAATTCATTGCCACCACCAGTTAAGAGAATGAAGCCTATCAGCTTGTGTCAAAGCACTTTGCAAAATGGCTCCTCTGCCATAACAAAAGAGCCTTGGAAAACCTGAACCTCTTTGCGCATCATCTTATTCTTTTCAAGGTAGATAATCTAAATTTGAACTGTTCCCTGTTTCATATTTAGTCTTGCAAGCGGATCCTTCAACACATTTGAACTAACAAGCATTGTCAAGATCAGAAATTGTAAATTGAATGTAATAATATGGTTTATTCCTCTTATTATATAAAGTCTGTCGTAGCTTCCCTATAAAATACCCAAAGCAACATATAATAAAGTGTTTAGAGCATTACAATATGACTAATTTTGGGGCATAACCCTTTCTTCTGTGACTGCTGCTGGTAATGTTCATGGAATAATCTCTCCTCCATTCATTCATTCTCCCTCTCTCTCTCCCTACCCCAGAGAGAGAGATTATTGCTGCATACCAGCCTTTATGTAGGAGAGGAAGTTGGCGCGCGTGCCCATTCCCTTACTGGATCCAGCCCTACCTCTCCTCCTGAGGGCTCCAGTTCTCAGGTTTTTCCTGCTCCTGGGTTCTTAGGAGGACAGCAAGAACTGGATCATTTCAGGGGACACAAGCACATCCTCACTCCTACAAAAAGGCTAATGATACCAGCAACACAATTCCAGATTACACAGTTTGAAAACTGCACTCTTTAAAAAAGAATGTCAGCCCTAAAACTCTGGTGACTGAGAACTGAATATAATAACTAAGAGATCTCAGTTATTTGCTGGGCATATATGGGAAGACAGGAGTGCCTGGTGTGCTCTGGTCCATGGGGTCATGAAGAGTCGGACACGACTAAACAACAAAATAACATATACAACATGTTTCCCCTAGAGCTGGGCTGATATTTCTCTCTCTCTCTCACACACACACACACACACATAAACAAAATAAAGACACCTAAGAATTTTCATTGGTGTGGGGAGCTCCCCCTGAACTGTTTGCAAGAAGAGATGTAACATTAAAGCGTTCACTCTCTCATACAGCTCCACACACCTTCCTTTTTCTTATGAGTGAAATTATTGGCAAACATTTCACTATATTGTGGAATAAATTGTGGTAAAGTTGACAGGGGCCACATAGCATTGCTTTGGGGACAAGAGTTAGTACCAGCTTCTCCAAGCCCTGCGTTGAGTTTAAATTCCCCAGGGAGGCTTCCTTGGTGCCTTTGTTACATATCTTTAGGCAACAGGCAAAGACACCCCTCCTCTCTCAGGCCTTTGTCTAGTTAAATAATGATGGCATTTTAAACTGGGGTGTGTGTGTTATTGTTTTCATTAGTTACTATGGTATGTATTTTTGTGTTTTTATATAGTAAACAGCTCTGTGATCCTCAGATGAAGGGTGTATTAAAAAATAAATAAAACATCCTGGTACAATGTGAATTGCTCGGATTTGTTTTGCTGGCACAGTGGGAGACATGGATTGAATGGGAAGCCTTCTCCTTCAACACTGGAACATTGCGCCAAATCAAGCTGTAATTTCACTGGAAAGCACAGCTATCAGAGAAGCCTGCCATAAATTTGTACAGCTCCTTGTGATCCCTCCTCCCCTCCATGTGACAAGAGGCAGATGGAATTTCAGACTGTAAACACCTTTACTGTTTTATCCTCTAGCTGCTACAGATGCCATATTGCAGCACACAAAATTAAATGGCTCTTAGATCATGTGAAATTAAATTATTTATGATCATTCTTCATTAGGCAGCAATTAAATGAATGCACTTACTCCCATCATAGTTGAGTGTTGCAAATTTGGCCTGTTTCTCTGCACAGCCGGCACTGTTACAGACCCTCATCTGTAGCTCATACCAGGTTGCCTCTTGAAGATCGTACACGATGTATGATTTGGTAAGAGATGTTCTCTGGGCTGTTGTCCACACTGTGGTGCCAAAGGGCCTGTATTCCAGAGTAAAGGAAGTGATTGGACAACCACCATCATTCCAGCCAATAAGGTTCAACCTTACTCGAGTGGTGTTAATACTGGCAAAGAGTTCTTGCTCCTTTGAAAACTGTGGCTCTGCAAGAAAATATACATGTAAATAGAAAGAGTTATAATAAATGGATAGCAAAACAGAGAGATTTTCATATTTTTCAGATGGAAGACACACATTTAACTTGCAAGATTTGAACAATAATTTCTTTTTTTTAATCCTTATATATGAATTAAAAAGTCAGCTATCTGTACTTCCTTATCTGCCAATATTTCTCCTTTTTCAGGTCACCACAGATTTTATGGTGCAGAGATGTGCTGGTATGGGAATGATGGGGTCGTTGATAACATCCAAGAGGCACTGTTTGCCTTGTGTCTTCCAGCATTGGCTTCAGTGTGCAATCTCAGAGATGCGCCTCAGCATCCCTTGAAATATTGCAGAAGTTGCCGGGATGCAAAATTCTACAACTGTTCACTGCAAGCAAATGCTTCACTTAAAAAAATTAATAAAATGGTAACGTCTCTGCTTACGCAGTGGATCTTTGGCTGCAATGCAAATCCACTGTGGGTTGTAATCCATCACTTGAAGAATAATGTTATAAGGAAGTAAGTGATACTGGGTCTATGATAATAAATAATGGCTGTTGTATATTCGTTTCAATCTGTATGTGGGCTTTTAGCAAGGCTATATATTCTGGTCTAACAGGACAACTTTGATTCTTGCATCAGAAGCTGCAAAGTTGCTTGTGTGGTTGATCTGTGTCTTTGAAAACAGAGAAGTGTTTGGCGTGCCTTGCTTAGGTAACCAAGGGAATCCTGTTAGAACAGAGGAGACAACTACCGTGAGCTCCCTGTAGCCAAGAGCTTTTGCTTATTCTGTTTCTGTTTCTCAAAGGTTGACCTTATAGTGACTCTAATCATGAATGCACTAGGACATTCAGGTTTACCAAAGTCAGCAGAAAGAGGCCACACAGAGGTATGTGCTTCCATTTCTAAGCAGGAGTAGCTGAGGTGTATGGACAAGGCCTAGTTTATGTGGCACACATACATCACGTTTGCAGCAGACTATCGCAAGTTGTTCAAGCCAATGACTGATACCTGCACTCTTGGTCCCCCCCCCCCCGCCCACAATGAAGTTTCACTGGATTTATGCATGAAAAGAGGGCTGAGGTGGAAGCTCAGAATTGGCCCCAATTCAACTGCTGCTCACCCAAACCCTCTGCTGTCTGAAAGCATCTACCAATCATTTGTTGAGCTACAGGTGACATGCTGGCTCAGCCATTTACTCTAAATGGTTTCTCCAGGATGAAGCAATCAGTTTCAGAGTTTACATCTCTGATGGCTCCCTATATCCAAGAGTGCTACTTTTGAAAGGGAACCAAGAGGATGCAGTTAAGCAAGGATTCCAGTTAGGATCTTCAGCATTCTGCCTGAATTTCTATCTATATGATTTGACCTTAACATTTTAGTTTGGGCCAGCAACAACAAAAAAATCAAAAGTTTTGAACAGAACCTAGGGGCCACTGTAGGACTGCTGATATTAGGGTTGTTGGTTTTGTTTCCAAAACTTAGCTTCTTTCTCCACTTTTCCCACACTCAGCATTCTTTTCATATTCACAATCAGAATTAAGAAAGCATTTAGACTATTATACAAAAGTGAAGAAGTTGCATAAAGAGCACTGATTCAAAAATGTTTGGTAACTTTGAGAGCCCTGGAAACTGTCTTCATTTTTTTCTAATATGAACTTTGGGAGTGGGACCACCAACGTGGCAAAATATCCAACCGTTAAAAGGATTTCAAGACTGAACAAGCAAACTGAAAGTGTCAGACCACAAGACACTACAAAGCCAATTCCCTTGCAGTACTACATAATGTATGACACAGATAAGTGGCTATTGACCTATTTTTGAATCTAAATCATGCAACTATCACTTGTTTTAGAATAAAGACACACTACGATTTCAGGTACCTTTCCCAAGTGTTTTGGCTTCTATGATTTCACTGATGCGTCCTGGTCCCACTCCATTCTGAGCAGTCAGTGTGAACTTGTACCACGTTCCACACTTCAACGTCTCCAAGCGGTAGGAACGTTCACTGGGGCTAATAGGGAAACTGCCCCACTGCTCGCTGTTATCCTCCGAATACTGCAGTATATAACCTGCCAAAGATGCAAAGATATTGGAATTAGAGTAGATGGTCAAAAGGTGTAAGGAATAAATGAATCATAGGAAGTTTCTACATTAGAGTATTAGGGGTCTCCAAATCTATTCTCGACTTGCCTACATGGTAACGTTTCTGGACTGAGACAATCTCCTTTGCAGCCAGAGACCAAGAATGTTCCTGATCTCTGGTGCAAAGGATGGTTATCTTTCTAGAGACCAGGAAAGGTACAGTGAGGCCAAGATGATAATTTTATTCTACATTGGATAGATTGGTGCTTGTCTTGTCTTTAATGGATCAGATCCAGACTATGCTAGTCATACTTTAGTCCCACTGAAATAAATGGGACTGAGGTTAGACATTACTAACTGGTATTGTGTGTTTCAATGGGACAAACAGCCTGATTCCCCCGGCTGAAGGTACACAGGGGCCCACAGTGGGTCCCCATAGGAAGTAGGCATGCCAGTAATTTGGGCATGTGACCTACCACACATAACTCAATGTGCAAGGTGCCACACATCCAAAATAACTGCATCACTGATTTTCCAAGTGATTGTATGGCTCAGAGACATTGCAGGGGCAGATGACATTGCAGGGGCAGATATTAAACTACTGGGAATAGAACAGAGTACATTTTTACAGAGACTACTAGGTTGCCCCCAGGGACCCCTGTTTCTGTCCTTTGGGCAAAAGCAGGTTGCTGTCCACTGAAGTAGGTAAAAGGTAAAGGGACCCCTGACCATTAGGTCCAGTCGTGTCCGACTCTGGGGTTGCGGCGCACATCTCGCGTTACTGGCGCCTCTTACCAGAAGAACAGCTGCTAAATTAAGTATATAATTTTAAGCAAAAGGGGAAGTCATACTGACATACAAAGTCCATTACAGAGTTATAGTCAGCTAGAATCAGTTTAGATCCACTTAGATAAAAAAAAAAAATCTAATGGGAAGGTTATATGAAGACTAAGCTGGAGGAGACTTGAGGTAGTTACAACAATCAAAAATTTCCAAATGGTATCACTCCCCCCCCCAAAAAAAACAACAACCATCAAATATCTAACTATCTAGAGGAACTAACAGTATTTCCTCTATGGCGGACTTTTAAAAAGAACTATAGAATAATAATATTTTTTTATTTATACCCCGCCCATTTGGCTGGCTTTCCCCAGCCGCTCTGGGAGGCTTCCAGCAGAATATTAAAATACAATGATTCATCAAATATTAAAAGCTTCCCTAAACAGGGCTGCCTTCAGATGTCTTCTAAAAGTCTGATAGTTGTTTATTTCTATGACATCTGATGGGAGGACGTTCCACAGGGAGGGCGCCACTACTGAGAAGGCCCTCTGCCTGGTTCCCTGTAATTTCGCTTCTCGCAGTGAGGGAACCGCCAGAAGGCCCCCGGCGCTGGATCTATGCCTCCAGATTCTGCCCTCTGCCATGTTGGAAGGCAGATACAGACAGATAACATAACTTCCCCACATATTTGCACCTGTAATTTAAAACAGGTGGAGAATGTAAATCACTATGTAATGAAATTTCCCAAAGGACTGCTGAGAAAAATTCTGTCTCATTTAACAACCTATTCTGACCAAGACATTATCCGTTTTCTCTTAGAAGATGCTTACCCATACATAACACCACAAGAATTAGTGCAGAGTGGCAGATTTTGTCTGAGAATTGTAAGCATGTGTTCAGTTCAATTTTAGTTTAAACTGGGCTTTACTCGATTGTGCCATAAGTTTTAAATAATCCTATTTCATTTTTCATTATTGTGTTGTCTATTTTTATTTGACTGTTGATATATCGGATATTCTTGGAGTATATTTTAAAGTTGTTGAGGCCAACGTCTAGTGCAATAAATTTAATGATGATCACTTGTACACAACAGCCTCATCTCCAATAGTCACTGCTAGGCAGGAGGCCTGGATAACCTACCACTGCTTTCTCCTACACAGAGCTACCATACTGGTGACCCACTGCTAGGTATCAAGCAAGAATGTGTGAATCACTTCTTTGCAATAAAACATTAGCACTGAAAAATGGACCTGGATACTGTTACCTCGAATAGAGCTGCCACCATTATCTCCAGGGATCCAGGAAAGAGTGATTGAGGAAGATGTGGTTTTGGACACAGTAAGTCTCGGCTGGTCTGGCGGAACTAGACAGAAGTAGTTAACAATTAGTGCATGACTTCAAAGTATTCATAAAGACATCTATTGAAGAATTGTTTGGGGCTGGGGATAAAAAAAAAGCAAATCGTATCTGTCAGCGTGTCTGTTAATTTGACATCTCCAGCTAAGACTAAAAGACAAGTTCTCTTTTTCTTAGATATGTAAATACTATATAATTTTATCTGTCATTTCTTAACCTTAACTTTGCCTTTGCCTTTCCTATCACTACAATTCCTGAACAATCTCCTTCCAAGAAGCAGGGGAAACATATTTCCACCCCCACCCCCCATTTATTACTTGAGGAAACACTGTACACCACTGTCACAAATCACTAATGGGGCACAGCAACACAGCAACATTTCTGGTGATGTTCAGTGAAATTGCCAGAAAACTGACCATCGGTGCTAGTCAGGCCCAAACCAGGGGGGGGGGACGGGGGGCGGGAAGGGGTGTCATATGGGCCACTTGGCCCGGGCCTCTGATTCCAAAAGGGGTCTCGGTCAGCATATTCACAATCGCTCACCATTATTTAAATTTAAATGTAAATACTTAAAACAATCCTTTTCCCTATTGTATATCTATATTTCCCATTCTGTCTTTATATGCAGATACGGTTCAAGCCTTGAAATCCCCAGGGTAAAATAAAAGGAGGGGGGCACATTATCTACCTGGCCCGGGCCTCTGCCTGGCTCTGCAAGGGCCTGGTGCTAGTGTCAAGTAGCAGCTAAAAAATAATAATCACTGAAACTTTGTCCCCCTACCCCCTGAGAGCCCTGCTCTCTTGCAGAGTAGGAAACCATGTCACATTGCTATATTTTGTTGCAGGTCCCACTTGTAATGAGCACCAAATTCATAACCTAAGATTAATCAGGGTGTTAAATTTCATTCTCCGGAGTATCCTCAGTAATGTAAGAGGAATTACTGGAACAATAATCAAAGTGCTGTAAACTCACAAATAGTCACAATTTAAAAAAAATAGCTTTCTTACCTTGCACCTGCAAATTCAAAATGATTTCATCTGATCCCCAGTTGTTGGTGGCTACACAGCTGTAATATCCCGAATCCTCTGCTTTCACAGTACGGATGACAAAGCTGCCATTACTAAAGATGCTTCTTCGCCCATCAATCATCACTAGACTGGGTGTCCCGTTACTACCTCACAGGAAACAAAATTCATACATTAAAGAGGTTACAACCAACATTACTCAGGAGTGGCAATTTATAAAAGCGCAGGGAAAAAGCAATTGCCAAGCAAGAATGTCTCCTAGTTCTATAACAGGGTTAGCCAATGGGGTGCCACTCCCATCAGCTCTAGCCTGTGCCCCAAAGGTCAAAGATGACGGAAGCTGTAGCCCCCCAACAACTGGGAAGTGTCTCATTGGCTACTTGTTTTAGAGGTTGATAAAATTCATAAAGGGCATTTGAGTGTTTTCCACGGCAGGACATCTATAATGAAGAATATTTTGCAAAATATGCTGGTAACAAACAATGGCTCGCTCCTACCGGAGGCAGTGATGGCAACCAACTTGGATGGCTCTGAAAGAGGATTGGAGGAGAGGGCTGTCGATGGCTACTAGCTATGATAGCTGTGCTCTGCCTCTCCAGCTAGAGGCAGCCATGCTTCCAAATACCAGTTGCTGGAAACCATGGGAGGGGGAGTGCTCTTGTGCTCTTGTGCTCTTGTTCTGCTCCCTGGTTTCCCACAGGCCTCTAGTTGGCCAACATGAGAACAGGATGCTGGACTAGATGGGTCATTGGCCTGATCTGGCAGGCTCTTCTTATGTTCTAGCTTCTTCCCACCCGCCTCTTTTGGGAAATGAGTCAGGGGAGAGAAGGTTCTGACCTTCTCAAGCCACTTACAGTTTATAGAGGGGAAGTGTGGGATTTAGGGCTAGGGGCTGCGTGTTTTGAGGTTAGTAACCCCACACACCATAGTTTCAGGAGCAAGGAAAGGAAAAAAATGACACTCTTTTCATTTTACAATTCCCAGAACTGCACACACACTGCTAACCCCCTCCCTCAAAAAAAAACAAACCCCTATACAGCTATAAAATGCTCAGGTTTCATGCTAACAGTTCTCTATTGCTATCACAGTAAAGGAACAGGGTGGGGAAGAGGTGTCCTTTATCCCATTCCTGTTGCTGAAATCGCAACCCCCCCCCCCAAGAAGCCTGTTCTTTTACAGAGTAGGAACTCACTGCATACTGCAACATGCTGTAGCAGGTCCCATTTGCAATCACCCGCTCTTCCACTGCCACCCTCCTCACACAAAGTTGCTGGTTACCTTTCTTTCATCCATTTGACTGTAGGAGCAGGGTCTCCAACAGCCTTACAAGGCAGGATGATGTCTTTCATCCATGGGGTTGTTACTGTGCCACTGAAGGTCAGAATTCTGGCTGGAGCTGAGGAGTGAATCAGAAAAAAAGGATTAAAATGCAGTGGTGTGGCACTATATTCTTCAGAGGTGTGGCCCGGTGTGTGTGTGCATGCGTGCGCGCGCACGCACCAGGAGAAATTTAATATTTAAAGCAAAAGTTAAAATGCTTCTGGCTACAAGTATATGAGGCAAATTAACTTCAACCAACATTATCAGGCGGCTTAAAGGAACACACAGAAAATACGATCAATGTCTACAGTTGAGATGGCAGGGGAGGGAAAGGACCCTGAAGGTAGCTGTGGTGGGAGGGGATCCCATTTAATTCCCGATCCCCTTGTTCTGTACTGAAAGGAATCTGTGAAGATTGCACATATGCTTATGGTAAGTGGCCTTCAAGTATGGTGCATTTCAGTTGACATCAAAAGTACTCAACTAGCAGCGTCCTTGTCCATTCCCTGCCCTCATTTGCCAACATTCCATAGAATCATAGAATTCTAGGACCCCCAATGACCATCTAGTCCAGCCCCTTGCAATGCATTTATCTCTCTGTCCTTCCATGTCCTTTGAAGCAACATAGCAGGAAGAGATGAAAAGTAACCCATGGGTGGCACTGAACTTAGTTTTAGTCAGAGCAAGCCCACTGAAATCAATGGAAGTGACTAATGTATCGTCCACACTTCCTCTTGTCCCGTGCCTAGAAAGCATGGCTCCCATGGGTTTTCCGCTTGCCCTGCTCCTTTCCTAGGGAAAACACACACTTTAGCTTTAAATCAGAATGAATGGCAATCTGCAGAAATCCCGACTGCTGTTCGCTCCAATTGAGCACAAACAAGCATTTTTTCCTGGGCGAAAGAAGAGGGACAAGAGGAAGTGCTGGATAAGCCCTAAGTTAGGTCCATCAATTGCAATAGGTTTACCCTGAGTAAAACTCAGTCGAATACCACCCCATGTCATGTGTCCCTGCTCCCTTCCTCCTCATTTTTCCTGTTTCTAAATCTACTGGGCTTTTTGTTGTTGTCCCTTGTTGTTGTTGTTGTTGTTCAGTCGTTCAGTCGTGTCCGACTCTTCGTGACCCCATGGACCAGAGCACGCCAGGCACGCCTATCCTTCACTGCCTCCCGCAGTTTGGCCAAACTCATGTTAGTAGCTTCGAGAATACTGTCCAACCATCTCATCCTTTGTCGTCCCCTTCTCCTTGTGCCCTCCATCTTTCCCAACATCAGGGTCTTTTCCAGGGAGTCTTCTCTTCTCATGAGGTGGCCAAAGTACTGGAGCCTCAACTTCAGGATCTGTCCTTCTAGTGAGCACTCAGGGCCGATTTCCTTGAGAATGGATAGGTTTGATCTTCTTGCAGTCCATGGGACTCTCAAGAGTCTCCTCCAGCACCATAATTCAAAAGCATCAATTCTTCGGCGATCAGCCTTCTTGATGGTCCAGCTCTCACTTCCGTACATTACTACTGGGAAAACCATAGCTTTAACTATACGGACCTTTGTTGGCAAGGTGATGTCTTTGCTTTTTAAGATGCTGTCTAGGTTTGTCATTGCTTTTCTCCCAAGAAGCAGGCGTCTTCTAATTTCGTGACTGCTGTCACCATCTGCAGTGATCATGGAACCCAAGAAAGTGAAATCTCTTACTGCCTCCATTTCTTCCCCTTCTATTTGCCAGGAGGTGATGGGACCAGTGGCCATGATCTTAGTTTTCTTGATGTTGAGCTTCAGACCATATTTTGCGCTCTCCTCTTTTACCCTCATTAAAAGGTTCTTCAATTCCTCCTCACTTTCTGCCATCAAGGTTGTATCATCAGCATATCTGAGGTTGTTGATATTTTTTCCGGCAATCTTAATTCCGGTTTGGGATTCATCCAGCCCAGCCTTTCGCATGATGAATTCTGCATATAAGTTAAATAAGCCGGGAGACAATATACAGCCTTGTCGTACTCCTTTCCCAATTTTGAACCAATCAGTTATTCCATATCCAGTTCTAACTGTAGCTTCTTGTCCCACATACAGATTTCTCAGGAGACGGATGAGGTGATCAGGCACTCCCATTTCTTTAAGAACTTTCCATAGTTTGCTGTGGTCGACACAGTCAAATGCTTTTGCGTAGTCAATGAAGCAGAAGTAGATGTTTTTCTGGAACTCTCTAGCTTTCTCCATAATCCAGCGCATGTTTGCAATTTGGTCTCTGGTTCCTCTGCCCCTTCGAAAACCAGCTTGCACTTCTGGGAGTTCTCGGTCCACGTACTGCTTAAGCCTGCCTTGTTGTCCCTTATAGCACAATAATACAGCATTGACTTTGCATTCCAGACCACCCTATCCACTGTCCAAATCCATAAATAGAAAGGAAGGAAAGGGTGGAGAGGGAAGGGATAGCAGCCATAATTGCTATGTTCCATCTCCATGGTCAGAGGCATAACTGGATAACTGAATCGCAAGTGGGCAGAGTGCTGTTGTGCTCATGTCCAGCTTGCAGGCTTCCCACAGGCATCTGATTGGCCATTGTGAGAACAGGATGCTGGACTAGATGGGCCACTGGCCTGATCCAGCAGTCTCATCTTATGTTCTTAAGAGGGGCAAAAGAAAGCTGTGAGGGATGGGAGGGAGCAGTTGGCAGCATCACAACCACAGCCCCATCTGCATGTCATAATCACATCTACAGTTTATACAAAGAGTTCCAGGAATTTCTTCCAGATTAGGTCACCTTTGTCCAAAGCTTTTGTGCTTGCCAAATAAAAACTTCTCTTTGATTCTCAGTTCTAGCATATATTTTTATTCTTCCGAGACCTGCTCAGGATTTCCAGTCTTGTGATACTATTTTGCTAACCATTTGCAAATATTTGCAGTGTTTTGGAGCAGAGATTGTCTTGTTATTGGTTTTATTATTATATATGTTGTTTGGGGAGTCTTTTTGGCTGAAAAGTGGCATATTTCCCCCCAAATAAACATATTTTTGTTCATGAAGTATGCACATCTGTGCAAAACTGTGTAAAACAACATTTCCTGTTATGGTTATCTGCTCTACTTCTGAAGTTTTCCCTTCTTTGCTCCGCAACAAATCAGTACAAACAACACATTTTTACTTAACTTCTAACAGGTGGCAATACCAACAAAATCCTTTGCAAAATGTTTTGATTTTTAAATCTGTATTTTTGATACTCTGACAGAGGATGGGTAGCTACAGAAAAATGATGGTAGTTCCTTTTCTACAGTGACAGGAAACGTTCCTAGGACAAGGCAGATTTTGACAGTTCACTCAGCCTGCATTTAAGCTTCTGTAAATGAAAATAAGTGAATTGTGAACTGCCAAGAAATTTACATGTGAGAATGACATCTGACAAAAGAAGCAGTGATGTTGTGGCACACCAGTAGTGAAACCGAGGCAGCTGTGAGAAAAGCCAGAACACTTTATGCTTCTCTTCCGACCTGAAGGCACAACAAGTATTATAGCATGTGAGACAGAACTTCTGCTAGTTGACTGGAAGGGACCAATCCACAGCTCATTAAGCAGCTGACACTGGACATTTGACACAGCCGCTCCCAAGGGGCTTAGCAAAAGCAATGCCTAAATCAGGAAACTCGAGTTTCTCACAAACAAGGACATAAGCGTATTGGTACATTCCTACATAAGCTCTTGGAGAATTAAAATCTTAGCTGTGGGTGAAGAGTAGTACTGCCACCGTACATAACTCACAAGTTGCCGACCATTATGCCAAGTTGATTCTGATTCATATGGGTTAGGCAGGAGAGAGCTTAATAATGAGCCCCAGTTCAGATGAGACACAAAGTCAAGACCTCCAGATGTTGCTGAATTGCAATTCCCATCATCCCTGGCCATTGGCCATGCTTGCTGGGGGCTGATGGGAGTTGTAGTTCAGCAACTTCTGAAGAGCCAGAGGTTCCCCATGCATAGGCTAAGCCAGACCTTTGCTTAGCTTGGTGCACAGCAAAAAGGATCCAGGAAGAGCAAAGCCGCTCCCCAGGTGTTTAAGACTTGTTTAAAACAAAAAACTGAGCTCACTAGTGTGCAGACAACAGCTGGAGTTGCTTATTCAATTATTCAACAGGAAGTACCCTAAGGAAAAACTCGGTTCCAACCATTTCTCCCTGCCTTGGACATCTGAATGCCTCATTCCTTTCTTTATCCGAACACTGTCCATAACTGAAGAAAGAATCCACCTGAACAGCAGCAGCAACAAAAAATCTAAATTCAAAGCTAAGTCTTCAGATGCTTGGTGAACATCTGCAACTTTTCCTATAGATCATGTGAATATTTGAATAGTCTGGACCCGTTGTATTCAGATTTCAGTGTTGCTACACTCAAGGCATGTCTGCACTCCCTCTTGTGTCTGCTGAGCTACACATAAGCTGTTTAATGTGCATCAGAGGGGATTTCCCCTAGGAATTATATGGAAGCCTGCCCTCTTTTCCGCCAACCAGCCCTGAGCTGAGCCTGCTGGCACTCTGCTAGACACAACATAAAGTGCCAAGCCATTGCTAATAATGGGAGGCCCATCTGGGCCTCACATATGGGCATTTGATAGTCTGCCACTGTCAATGCCTCCTGGGTAGAACCTACACCTGGAAACCCACGAGGTGCAGAAGGGCCTTTTGCTATTGACATTGCCAATGTGTGCTGCAGTGAATCCAGCACATTGATCAAGCACCAGGGTGAAGGAAGAGCACCCAAATATATACAAATCTGTTCACATGCAGCTCTGTGTGCATAGGAGAGGATGGGCTGTCCTTCAAAAAGCCTTCCTTTATTCCATCCATTAATGTAATTATTATGCTTTATATACATTTTGTTAGGTATAACTGTTTAATTGTACACTGAAATGGAATGTAACACTGTATGTCTACTGTTAAATGCACAGCATGGAAACTTCCTCTGTAGCTAAACAAAGGAGTTGCAGAGAACCTACCAGGTTGCAAATTAACTTAGAATGTTTATTGATTTTCACAAATTACAAGATAGATTATACGTATAGCATTCAGGTAACGGAAGAAATGGGGAAATGATCAAAGAAGCAGTTTAACAAACAGATAAGCCAGACCCGCTCTGAGGAAGACAGAAGTCTATTGGGAAATATCAGTAATTGGGAATTAAGAACATGGTGGCATGGGTTTTCTTTTAAGAACTTATGGATTTATGGATGGATGGATATTTTTCCTTTTGTTATTATTTTATTATTTTTGTTAATTGTGTGTGTGTGTTTGTTAAGTAAGAAAACTAATAAAAAGCATATAAAAAGAAAAAAGGAAATTAACTTAGAACGTATCTCTGCTACTCTGCCATGAGGTGTTTAACTTTAGATCACATGGGGAAGATTCATTTGCAAATCTCCATTTTGTATGAGTTGGACTTCAGTTTTTGTTCTCAATCCTAGAAGAAAGGATGTGTGTTAATGATCTCTCACATGGAGAACACAGCCTCAGGCTGGAATGCAGGCTGTGGTAGAGACAGAGCTATGTTTTCAGTTCTGTTTGGAGTAATTTAATATTCCTAAGATGCTGTACCTGGACAAGCATATGATGTTATGCAACTATTTGAATGTAACATCATTGTTCTGAGTGTCTGTTTTCTGTTAGTAAAGCTTTGGAACCATATTTTTGGTCTGGACAATTCTTATTTCAAGGAGAGCCCATTTTTATCCTTCCCTTTTCTTCCTAAAACACAATATTAAGAACCACAATGCATTAACAAGCAATGTGCAAAATTAAGAATGCTGATTAGAAATAGCAGTTAATATGGAAGGAGAGACTACAGGCCAGGAATCCATTTTACACCAATTAGGCAAATGTGAGAACAGGCATTAGCATCGAATGTAACTGGAATGCTTAATCTCGGTGGGTTTTTATCCTGTCCAAATAATATTTAAAACGAAAATCTTACATAGCAATCCTTGGAGAGCAAAGGAAAATGGCTTCAGGAAGCTGTTAGTGGACCACTGGGATCAATAAAGGGGAGGAAAGGAAGAACATTATTCTATGAGCTATATGATCATCCTGACGTCGTGGTGCTCATGGCATCTTCAAGAGAAGCCTCGGATTCTCAAGAGGATTGTTCTAGTAAAAAATTTAATTAAAGTCACACACAAAAAAAATAAGTTCTGTTGATCAAAAGGAAGAGGAGTAAATGAAGCCTAGCTAATGAAATTACATTATATTGCTAGCAGATACTAGTGAGGCTCCAGGAGCACAAGGCTCCAGATAGTTCTTAAGTGCCATCAAAAGAAACCTGCTTGTTTCTGTCTCAAGGGCAAAATGGCCTGCTCAGTTTTGCATCACTCTGCGCTAGCAAACATTGTCAACATATATCCAGATGTTATCTCAGCAACCATGAAGGCTAGAAGCTTCATTTCCCCTTAAAACGGTGATTCTCAGGACCCAGAACCCTGGTATTTATAATAGCTGCCATTCTCTATGGCAGGGTTGGCCAACTCCCAAGAGACTGCAATCTACTCACAGAGTTAAAAACTGGCAGTGATCTACCCCCTTTTGGGGGGTTCAGGTCAAAGTTGGTAAGCTTTTTTTAGGAAGCAGGAAGGCCCATTTGGGGAGGGGGTTGGGTCAAAGTTGTTGAGTTTTTTCAGGGAGGAGGTAAAATGTTGAGCTTTTTTTAGGGGAGCCACAGTTGTTCAGCTTATTTTGGGGAGCCAATGATCTACCAGTGATCTATCGCAGATGTCCAGTGATCTACCAGTAGATCACGATCTACCTGTTGGACATGCCTGCTCTATGGTATGTGTCAATCTGAGTTCTTTGCTCTGTAAGGGTCTTTTAGCTGTGCAGAGAGATGGGCGGATCAGTCTCTTTCTGGCCCATGTCCATTTCACATGGGCTCAATGATTAATTCATTCCACCCTGGTTTTGAATTGATTTTAAAAAAACAAATAAATCCATATTTAGATACACATTTAAGTACACATTTTGTGATTAAATATGTATCTCATTGCACTTACTTCTAAATGCCTTTTCTTGTAAGATAATAATTTTCAAGGCACTGTGGTACATTTTTGAGCTAGGAAATGTATCACAACATTTGGAAAAGTATAATTACATTATACATCTGTGTAACTAGCCTAGGAAATGTGAATAAAGTTGGTTTGTTTTAAAATGTTCCTCCATACCCAACAGATCTGCTTGCCAGACAATGCCATAATCCACTTTCACCTTTAACATTGTAATGTTTCAGTGGGAGATTGTGCAGATGCTGTGCCTGCCCCCTGCTCTCCAGACCTTTCCACCCACCCGATCCTTTGAGACAAGATTAAAAGTCCTGTTTGGTTGGGGGGGGGGGGGCAAGATCTGAACAGGAGGCATGGCTACCTCCCATTTCCCACTGCATTGTTAATACTGCATTTTAAGTCCATTCCTTTGGACTGCAACCCACTGTGATCTACAAATAAGTAATTCTAAGTAATTTAGGCTACAGTTCAAATCTCACTTACCTGGGAGTAAGTCCCATTCAGTTCAATAGGGCTTACCCCTGATTTGGTTAGGACTACAGCCCAAATGGCCTTTTCATCTCTTCCAGTGCCAAAAATCTGCTATGTTGTATGCTATCCATTTATGTCAAGTAGACTCCTCACCTTTAGCAAATGGTTCCACGGTGATAATTTCACTGCTATTGCCTCGCCCTGCAGCAGTCACAGCCACCACCCAGACACTGTATTGTCGATTCCGACTCAGATTTGGGATTCTGTAGGAAAATGAGTCAGGAGTAGCTTCGAACTCGCTGATTACCTGCCACAGGAGAAACAAACATTCCCAAACTAAGCTAAACGATGTACACGTAACAGTCAATAGTCTTTACCTATTAAGCACTACAGATTGGAGAAAGTAATGTATTTATAATATTTAAACTTGGTACTTCTTCAGAATAAGAGCTCAGGATGGGAGGCAATAAAACTAATTTGAAAACCAAAGATCCATTAAACAGTAAGAGCAGGTAAAAATTAAAATTTTTACATCAGCTATAAAACTATAGAGCAGCAACTATTTAAAAAATCTGAAGTTGAACCATTTCCAGAGAATGCTTGAGCAAATAACCATGTCTCAAGCAGGCATACAAACAAACAAACAAACAAACAAACAAACAGTAGTTTGCAGCAGCTGTAGCTCAGAGACAAAAGCATTCCACAACCAGGGTGTCAACCCCATAGAGCACCCTCTCTTGCACCCCCACATTGTATATAACTCCTGGAAGCAGCGTACTGAGAAGGGTCTCTCTGGCAGATCCTAACCTCCAAGCAAGACATTATAGGAAAAGATGCTCCTTCAAAATCCAGCATATTCATTCTGGTCCTCAGTCATTCAGGGCTTTTTATATCATCGCCAACACCTTGAATTCAGACCAGAAGTGTATTGACAGTCAGGGCCATTCTTTCAGAACCAGTGTGATGTGGTTCAGACTGGCTGATTGGCGTAACAACCTGGTTTCTGCATTTTACACTGGGTGTGGCTTTCAAGTTATCTTCATGAGCATCCACATGCATGGGAGGGTATCAGAGCATGGATGAGTGTGGCAGGTGAGGGGCAGGTACATGCCTGGGTTTGCTCTTTTGATAGGTTGCTTGAGCTGTTGTGACTGGCTTTTCGTTATTATTTTTTAGTGGCTTGCTACTTTTTAAATTTATGCACTTCAAATCCAGCATCCCCTAAGCTTTGTATCTTCACTTTGTTTTATGCCACCATTTTTTTTGGGGGGGGTGTCACAGTTTTTGCCTGTTTATATCACTTCTAGTTATCTTGATAAATCAGAGGCAATAGATAGGCAGAAAACCACAAACACTGGCAGCTCTCCAAAGGCTGTAACGTCCTTCAGAATAGAGAGCCAGGACACATCCCGGCATCAGCACCAATGCCCATCCTGTTGTGCACCCTAACAGTCTAGACACTCAGTCTGGGGAACCTGAGTGAGCAGATTCTGGAGGGGTTACTGCTTCTTGGCCCATATAGCTCCCCACCCACCCTCTCACAGTCCCATCCCGAGACCAGATCATACTGTGGTGGGGGAAAAAAGGGGATCCCTATCTATCCCTAGCAACAAAGACACAACACAGGTGACAAAACCATGGTCTTTATTGATGAGCATGTGGCTTGGAAGAGATCCTGGAAAGCAAAGACGAACACAGGTCAGTTTGCTAAATGGTCGACCCAGCAGGACTTCTGTGTGATGGGCATTGGTTTGAGAGCGTTCTTTACGGCATCAGCTCCACGTTAGGCCCACCCTTCGCCTGTTGCATAACGATCTGCCGAGGAGCTTGCAAGGATACAGGAGCTTGTCTGAGCAACGTTAACCTCATGATAGGAATGGATGGAAGCTTCCTGGTTGCTGCTGCAAGTTGCAGGGCAGGTCTCCCTTGTGGTCTGCATGGAACGGGGTATATCCTGGTCTGTGAAGAGCAAGGGGAGACAGGCAGAGCAACAGTCAGCATTTGAGGCACATAGTCCCCAAACCACCATGTAGGTGTTTGTGGAGAAATGAGAGAGGAGGGTGGGTGGAGCCACCAGTGTCAGTCAGTGCCGATGCCCCAGCCCGGAGGCTCCAGAGACAGTGATTGTACATACCCATTACCCTTTGAGGATTGCAGGGAAACCATGTGTCCAACTGCATGGAACCATGCTGTTTGTTCTGCTCCATGCACCTGGGCTGTGATCCTGTAATGCAGGAGTGCTTCTGAATCTTTAGCCAGCAGTGGCAATGATCTGGCATTTGCCAACAGACAGCTTACCTGTATGCGAGGATGCGTGTCTTCCTTGGGTGTGGGACACACTGCTCTCCACTGTTGGGAAGGAACAATGTGTTAGAACAATGCAGTTCAGACAAGACTCAGAGTAGGAAAAAAGGTGCAGTCTGCATTCCCACTTCCCTTGCTTACCTGTGTGGCATTTGAGTTGTTCCAAGTGCAGCTGGTTCTTGAAGTCCCCCAAGGACCTGTTAAAGAGTTCTAGGAAGAGAAGCTTTAGCCTTGTCCTCACGTTCCCAGGCTGCTTTGTGCAAAGAATTATTGCTAATACTTCCATAATTTCCAATTGTATTAATTATGGTTGCAAAATGAGCTCCTTCCATTTTACAAAATTGGTGTACTGCTTACTTGAACAAAAGACCACTGAATGGCTTACAAAAGGAATAAAAGAGCTGCCTATTTTAATAAAGTATCCTCTTCAACCAGACAAAAACATAAAAATAGAATAACCTCGATGAATGCTGACGAAGACTACTCTACGTATTGTTTAGCAGTGGACAAAGTAGTAGGGTGGAGGTAATTACCAGACCTTCCTGTGAGTGAGTCACTGCTGTTTAGTGGGAGGGGTGGGGTGGGGAGGGCAGGTCAGCATGGTGCAAACGCAGCAGCAGGAACGCCAAATGGTCTGAGCCGCTGTGTTGCCACTGCACTGACCAGAGCACCACTTTGCCCTTCTTCCTGCAAGGGATGGAATAGTAATTGAATTCAGTATGCATTTAAAGCATCTTCAAAATCCTCACTCTCCGAAACAGTGCATGAACCGAAACACAGTTAGCTTTCAAAATCAGGACGTTTATTAATTTTGTGGTGCATTCCTTCGTCCACACAATGTTTACAAATATGCATATGTTAGTGGAAAGTGTGCATAAAAACGGAGGTGTTAATGACGATAACATACAAAAATGCATTATATTAGAGGGAAATACTTGCAAAAATGCATACATTAGTCAAAACGATATAGAAATGTGTTTGTTGGGATGAATTTCTGCTAAAATGCTGGTGAATTTTCAAGAGGATTTATTATTATTATTATTACTGCTGCAAAATGTGGAAAACTAACATTGGAGCAAGAGAGAGAGAGATCTTTCCATCCCTGCCCCCTGCCAGTAAACAGCAGCGACTCACCTGCTGGGAGTTCAGGTAACCACCTCTGCCCTGTGCTACTGATATGGCTCCCAATTAGCACAGGCTCTTTCATCAACTCTTGATAACACTTTTGTAATTTATGTCTTTAATGTAAAATATTTTAAAGTGGATGTGTAAAGTAAGGCATAGGAAAACAGGACTGAAACAGCAAAGGCAATTTCTTATTTAGCAAGGGAAGAAAGACATAGCTTTAACGTTTCAGCCTTTTGAGATGGCTAGCACATGCACTATTTTAGTTCTTCTGAAGCAACATTAAACCCAGTTCAGTTCTCTCCCCCCCTTCCCTCCTCTCTCTCTCTTATCAGGAAAACATACTGTTGATGTGAGATCATCTTATGCCACATCTTAATGCAGAATGGAAGATGAGAACCAGCAGAATAAATTAACCCACAGCAAACTCTAGACACACTATTCTTTTACTGCACTGTTCCACTTAAATTGCTCTATCCTTCCAGACTTTAACCCACACACAGAGGAGGAACAGTGGTTTTATTGCAGTTAAGTGACCTACTTTGGGAATGCAACTTGATTTAACCAGATTTCTTTCCAATGGTGGATATATGGACTGATTCAGATGCTAACAGCGGGGCCACCACTACAGCTGATGCTGCCACATAATGGTAGCCAGGCAGGCTCAGGACTCAAGGCCCTTTGCAGTCCGCTGGCCTCAGCAGGTGGAGATCTTGTGGGTGGCACTTCATTTTCCCCACCCCACAAGTTTGGCAGGCAGGAGAAGCAGCTCCATGGCAGCAGAGTCACCCTGGCATCACCCCACAGGAAGACACTGCCAGGACTGAGACCCCTCAGCTCAATCCAATCGTCCCTTTTCAGCCCAGCACAAAGCAGGCATGAACTTCTCTGTCAAATAAGTTCCTTTGGCATCAGATTAATGATTGGGTAGCACAGTTTTAAGACCTCCCACCCCGCAAGCCTTTGATCTGATTGCTCCTTGGACTATAATTTGTAATTTCTGGCTCTTTTGGTTGCTAAAATGCTGTTTTCAGTGATGAGATGTGTTCTATCATTGTCTGTTGTCAGGAGAGATGCAGCCAGGATGAGAGTTGCTGCTTCAGCATTACTTTGCAAACCCTCCATAAACGGTAGAAAAGTACAGAGTGAATAAATACATTTCTTGTGCGAAGGGGATCAGGCCGGCTGACCCACTTAAGAAGTTCCGAAGAGCATCAGAAACGCAAGCAGCAGCAGATAATGGAAGAGCCAATAAACAAATTGAATTAAGTGTCACAGCGGTCCCTAGTGGCCTGCTAGAAATATCACACTTCCCTTAGTTGAAGCAATGATGCAAATGCTACTATGGTAGAAGTTCGTAGGCAGTTTTTCTGTAAGCGTTAGACAAAGTTCCAGTTGTTGCAGCACCAACAAAACAAACAGACCCTCCAAGTGTCCCTATTGCCCAGGGATGTCCCTGATTTAGAGAAGCCGTCCTGGTTTCTGATTTGATCCCAGAATGTCCCACTTTGGCTTAGGGTGTCTCTATTTTCATTGGAGAAATGTTGGAGGGTATGGAGTTATCTGACCCCCCGAGCCATCTGAAGGCAATCCTGTATAGGGAAGTCATTTTTAAAAAAATGTTTAATGTTTTTGTTTTATTTTTTATATGTTGGAAGCTGCCCAGAGTGGCTGGGGCAACCAAGTAAGATGTGTGGTGTATAAATAGTAAAATTATCATCATGGAATGGATCGTCCCTATTTTCACTGGAGAAATGTTGGAGGGCATAAACAAATATAATTTTGAAAGCAGTTCAAACGTGGTTAAAATGTGCAAGCTGTGCAAATAAGCTTAACATGACAAAGTGGGCGGCGACGGCGACGGCGGGGGATAATGTATTGAGAACAATACCTTGGAAACAAAACCCAGTTCCTGAATGTACTCTCTAGTGGTTAATCTCCCTCTAATATATTCCAACCCCTGTTTCAATAAAGAAACAAGGCAAGAAAATCTTTTGGGAACATGCCTGATAAAGCTAGAACCTGCACTGCCACCTGGTGGCTATTATAAGGCACAACAAGTGAAGCTCTTTCTAAGCATTTATAACCTCAAAATCACAATGGAGAGGAAAAAAAACGTGTTCAATAAATCTAAACACTCTATGAGCAGTAGCAAATTTGCTAACAGTCAGTATTGTAGAACCGACAGTTGCATTTTGTTTTAAGGGCCTTGCGTCATCTGGGTTTGCATAGCAATTGCTGTTAGATTGAGTTTATCAACCTCATTCAAGAACAGGAGCTCTTGCTGCACTCTGAGGTCTCACAGCAATAAATAATATTACTGGATGGATGAGGTGAGGAAAACAGCTTAATAACATTTTAAACCCAACAGGCCAACAGAAGGCATTTTTAAAAAAAGTGTTTAAATGGTTTTAACACAGTTTAATTTTCCGGAATTTTGTTATGTTTTTCTCCCCCACTGAGCAGTGGTGTTTGCCGGTAAACTGCAGATTACCAAATGCTATATTCCCATTAGAAGTGGATATAAGAAATCCTCTTAAATGTCCCTTTACCCACAGACTCATTGACAAATCTTGGGCCTGGGAGGTTCTAAGTGTCCCTGCACATGTGAACTCAGCGGAGTTCAGCTAATAGAAAGCTAAATATACAATACCTAGAGAGCAATAGCATTTTACGATTCTAACTTCTTGTGCTGCTTTCACTGTACAGTCTGCAGTACACGTAGAGTGCCCTTCCCCTTATCCATTAATACAGCCCCCAACCAACACTTGGAATTAGCTCATTGGTTGCAAGTACCTAAGAATTATCTTGCTGGACCAGAATAACGGTCCATCTAATCTAGCCAGGTACCTTTGGGTATTCAAAAGCACCACCAAATTGCTCATCACTAGCATAGATGGAGAACAAAAAAAAGGGGGGTGTCCATTTATTTCCCATATTTAAAGGTTGATTCAATTCTTCATTTGTTTCTGTTAACCTTTGCTTTCAATGGGAGACAAGGCTGTCAGAGTTAAGTGGGTGTCCCCCCCCCACCTTAATTTTGTTCTCCAGCAGCTGTGCAGGGTGTTTAAATTGTCCAGAGACAAAGCAAAGGTGTTTTATTAGTCCCTGCAACCCAGGAAATAACTACTACAAAAGGAAGGGATTTTGCCTCCCAGTGCAGCCATATCCCAGTTGCAAGTTATTTAAATCCCACAGATTCTAATGCCATGGCTTCACTCCTTTAGTGTCTGTGGGTAATTTACAGTGCAGCCTTATTCAGAAGTCTAAATTGATTCCACCCCCCCCCCCCATTTCATTCATTCCAAGAAGAATACAGACTCCTAAAAAAAAAAACAATACAACTATGGTTATGGCACTTCACAGGTGTCTAAACTAAGACATAGAAATCAGATGGTGCAGGTTGTCTTTTGCATTGGGCAGCTGACCTCAGAACATCATTTCCTTTCCTTTCTGACCCAGTATGAGGAAGAGTTCTATATAACCTAAACCCCTGGATGGTTAAGTCCAGTCACAGGTGACTATGGGGTTGCGGCGCTCATCTCGCTTTCAGGCCAAGGGAGCCAGTGTTTGTCCACAGACACCTTTCCAGGTCATGTGGCCAGCAAGACTAAACCACTTCTGGTGAAATGGAACACCATGACAGAAACCAGAGCGCATGGAAACCTAAGAAAGTGGTTAGCAAAGTTGTTTCCCATGGAACACTTGAAAATTGTTGAGGGCATTGGCAGACAACTTAATGGGTTTCTGCTTCTTGTAGCAAACATAATGCACTGTGCTGTGGTTTTTAACTGTATTTTTATTGCTTCTTTTATTTCTTATATATTGTACTCTATTCCATAGAATTCAAATTGCAATACAATGAAATACTGTGCAGGAAATGAAAGAAGCAATTAAAAACAATTAAACATCAATATGACTATTTAGTGCAATGGATATGGTATCTCCCAGCTTCAACCACAAATCCACAGATACATTGTGGACAACCTGAATGAAGCTCACAGACCACTGGTGGTCTGCACACCACAGTTTGAGAATGCCAGACTTGAGAGATCATGTTCTACATTTTGAAAAATAATTGATCCTAAGAGAAAACACCACCACCAACTATCATTTCAATGACTCATTATTATTTTTTAAATCGTGCTGGTCTGTTTAGATCAGGTCACTTTACATCAGAATTGGGAAAGATCAAATTCTCATGTATCTCTACTCAGACCTTAATCCCTTCCGCCTTCTATGGTACACAGAATGTAGGCTATTTCGTTTTTTTTATTTGCTGTTCATCAAAATACTATTGATAAAAATTGGTGCAAACATGCATGGACAACTATAATTAAAATACGCTTCAAAATATTTTAATATTGTGCAAAAATGCAAATTAAAAGATGCATTGTCTAGGAGAAGGCTTTCATCTAAAAATCTGCCATCCGCCATGGCTCATTATTAATAAACACAAAGTGTCACGATGCTCAATCTTGCTGCGTTCCTCTGACAACTATTTCATATGCAAATATGGCTATCTGCAAGCACAGGTAATTCCAATACTGTTATGTTCTGCCATGTGTAATTCACTTCACCAGGGCTGCCACAACGAGTATGCTAGTCTCTAATGGTTGCATTTAACCACATGAGCTGTCTATGAGCTGAAGGAATCACTCCCTTTTTTGTCCTCTCCCCATGCCCCCCTCCCTTTCCGCCAGCCTTGTCCTTATTTGTGCCCTCTGGCTGAAGTGCCCTTCAACTTTGATTGTGCTTCTTGCTTGCCAGAGTGGAGGATGCAGAGGGTTAGGGGTACAGTATGTGTGTAGAAACCAGCCTACTGTGCACAGGTAAAATGTACATCCTTGGCCCTCCACTGGCGTGTGGCCCCCAGGAGGTTACCCATAAAGGATTGTGGCCCTTGAACTGAAAAAGCTCCCCCCTCACCCTCATGCTGTAGGAGATCCAAAGTCCACTTACTGTGGGGTAGGGATGAGAGCAGAATACGGTGTACTTATGGATGATGCCATTCAGTTTTATGGGAGGGAGCCACGATACGAACACTGTGGAAGCGGAGGCTGCGGCTGCTTTAACTCCGGCGGGAGGACCTGGAACTGGAAGAGAAACACAGTTAGTTAGGATAGCAGGCAAAACCTGTTGGTGTACATTGAACTGCACAGTGGGGCAAACTTAGCACGACAACCATGGATTTAATTTGAGGGAGGAAAACATTGCCATGCCACACCCCATCAGTTGCATCACACCTACACACACTCAACCTATTTTGATAAAGGCCACTTGGCGGAGGACAACTGTTTCAACTTCTCAGCATACAGTATCTAGTGTCTCTCATGATTCTGCATTGAGAGAGTTTGTAAGAATGAGGCCTACCAGGGAGAGGGTGCATGGCTGACCTGGCATTGGCCAATGTAGAGCCCGTCTCAGGCCCAATCGCTGTGCCATCTTGGAGTCGGCACACGATCCAGGCTGAATCTACCTGCTCTCCACCTTCTGCCATTAGAGTGTCCAGGCCACAAATGCAGCAGTAGCCCCAAAGGTTGACACTGGCGTCCCAAGCAGGTTTAGATTGATCTGCTTGGCTGCAACCTTGGAAGAAAGCTCCACAGAACATAATGGGATTTGTTTCTTAAGTAAGACATGTATAGGACTGGTCTGTTAATCAGTCAATGTCAATATATATAATGTTACAGAATTGCCATACAGCTGGGTTTTTGTTTTTTTATTTAAATGCTGCAAATAACTTTTTCTCACCGCTTGAATTATCATATATAATCATACTTCAGCAAATCACCTTAAACCCATTTCTTGAATCAAGAGATGTGCCCAGAAGAGCTCAAGAAGCTCTGAACACCATTTCCGAAGGCCAAGCTTTGATTAAGTATCCACACTTTAAATCTGCAATTAATTCTCTTGGCTCTGCTTAAAACCTAATGTGAGAATAAATGACTATATTGAGCCATACCTGTCTGCTAAAACCTTATAGGGAAGAATCTAATTCCTTTTGGTAATGAGTATACAGATGCACAAGAAACACACTACTTGAAAATTCTCTGGTTTTTTGATTTTTTTTTAATAGGCAGCTCATTACAAATGGCCTTTTGCCACTCCTAAGGAAAGCAGAAACCCGTTTCTTCTAGGTAATTAGTTGCCTGAAAAAGGGTGGTGGTTTATGATCTGCACAGGACACATGGGCTTAAAAGTAATTGATTATCAAATTAAGCCTGAAGCCACAGGGAGCAGTTCTGATGGATGCAGCTTGTGGGCCTCAAATCCTTTTGAATTAGTCCAATCAATCTAGAGTTCCGGAACCAAGATAGGCACAAGGAAAAATGTAGCCTATCCTTTGCCTTTGAATACTCTATAAAATGTATTCATTTCCATAATGTGTGCGTTTTGATGCACACTTTCCCCTAATATGTGCACTCTGTACACATTATTTGGTTGGGGAACTGCATTGCAAAATTCAGAGAAATGTGATTCCCCCCCCCAAAAAAAGATAATTGTGTTTCAGTTTGCACATGGGTTTGAGCTAATGTGGATTAAGTAATTTCGCATTACAGTGCAAACAAAACCAAATTTCTCCCCCATCCCTACAATCATAATCATAATCAGTAGCTGTTCCTGTATTTATGATCATCCTTAAATCTTCATACATTACCACAGTGGCAAGTTTGGGCTTTAAGCCTCCCTCACACAAAGTGCAGCGATCTGTGGTATCACATCCCAGCTGAAATATTTGCAATGGCCTAGGAAAAAAATGCTGAGGTGCCTGAACAATTTCCACAACTCAACCACTATTTTTTGGTTGTTGAAAAAACCTAACAAAACCGCCAATGCGTACTGAAATAATATTATCACACATTGTGACTTTCCTGGTGCATGCGATTATTACCAGTGGCATACTGAAAACAAGCAAATGAACATTAACTATTCTGGCTATATGCCATTAATACCATTAATGCCATTAACACTGTTAAGACTTTGACAAACATGCAAAAAATGCACGAATGTGTGGGTACACTCTGAACAGAAGTTGTAATACCAATGTTGTTCTGTCTGTGCAGAAAAGTGTGTGGGGGGGAGCAGGAAAGATGTGAATGGGGGGAAAGCGATGTAGAAAATACATCTGTCACAGATAAATTGATTTTAAAAAGAATGTACTGCCTCTGAATAATGATGTTTTCTCATGGGGAATTTGAGAAAGACAGAGTGACATTGTGAAGAATGTGGGGGAGCGTGGTGTGTGTGTCAAAGGAGCTGATATGAGAGATGCACATTGCACATGCAGGCACACGCAAGACACACAAATCAGGCAGGACTTAATTGGAGACAATCCTAAGGCATGATAATAAGATGCAGGTGTCTGGCATGGGAAAAATAGCACGACGCGAAGAAAAACGAATCTTCCTTGGGCATTAAGGGTGCAAAGAGTAGCCCTAAACTGGCTGTGGCTGTGGCTGTGTGTTTGGAAGGTTTTCTTCCCCTCTCTCACATCTCCACATGCATGCACAACTAATGAGTTCAAGTTTTTTATTATTATAAATAAATAAACACACACACACACACACTCACACACACTAATAAATCATCTGCAGGATAAAAGCAGCTATTAAAGCAGTCCATCACAGGCTAAGACTTAAAAGCCTAGGGAATAAATATAAGGTCTTTGCCTGCCACCAGAAATACATCAGAGCCAGCATCCATGCAAACTTCCTAGGGGAGAGCATTTCTTACTTAAGCAGGACTCCACAACTGAGAAGCTCTTCTCTCCAGTTGCTATCCATCTCACCTCCAACAGTGTGGGCACCCAGGGGAAGGCTACCTGAATGGCTAAGCAGGCTCATATTGGAATACGTGACACTTCAGGTACCCACGCTGCTAGCCATGTAGGTTTCTATTAAGCACTTTCAAGTCTTCCTTGCAGAGGAAGGAGCCAGTGTTATTGTTTCAGCACCATCAATCTGTGCTTCCTTTGCCTAGTCCCAGTTGACAGTTGACAGGCTCTGTTTTGTACTAGTTTACATGGCAAACCGGGGTTGCCTCCTGTGCCGGGTGCAGCTCCTCACACTCATCGTCCACAGTGCATCCAAGAAGCTCAAGGAACCAAATAGAAAGCTGGGGCTCTATCTATGCAGTGGAGTTCTGGTGGGACTTTCCTACGGGATACACACTTAGGGTAGATGCAAAGAGCAGCCAGATGCAGCACATACACAGCCTATGGTGAACTGAGCACCATTACAGAAGAAGAAAAGCCTGAAGGAGCTAATCAGCTAGATTCAAACAGGTGTAAATTGGTGCCATTTACTAGATTGCACTGGTTTTCACCAGGTATGGATCTGGCTCCATGAGTCTGTCTATTAAGGAACACAGATTCATTGTTTTAATTAAGATTTTATAATGCATCATTTCTAATGAATGCAATCATTCAACCCCCATGCCATCAAATACAACAGCCTGTGAAAATGCAATTTAAGCCTAGAGTGTGGAGAGAAAATGAGTGTGTCTATTTAAATTTTAATGATCAGTGAAATAAATCCTCAGGTGGAAAGGCACTTGGTTAATAAGTAACTCCATTTATAGTTTAGAAGGAACTCTAACCAAAGGGGGATAAATGAATCCCATTTAAATATATATATATATATATATATATATATATATATATATATATATATATATATATATATATAACGCAGCCAGAAATTTCTGCTGCAATTTTTAATGTGCCATGAACATCTTCGACAGAAACAATATTTTCCCCCTTGCAGGCTTCTGCAGAGAAAGAACTAAATAATGCAAACTTTGAAAAGAACCCTCATTTTGTATTCATAGTCAGAACTGTTTCTTTTACATAAATTCAAGTGGATTCATGCCTGACCTCTGGTGTCTAAAATCAAATACTGAGCAAGGTAAGAAATGCAAATGCAACCATGCATAGCTTTTGGACTCTTTTCCTTATTTATTGGGTTTACCCTTTTTTGTATTAGGGGAAAATTGTGGGACCCCTCCTCCCCCCTCCCAGAAACGTGGCTAGGTGATCTTGCACCCCTGCTAGAACCGTCCAGATTGCACCCCCTAGCCACAAACAAATTAGCTCTTCTTTCCGCCTCTCCTCCAATCCCCACCCCTTCCAAACCATTCAATTCACCCTCTATTTGAAACCATTTCTTATGAGGCAATAATTGATGTTTATATTTATGGACATATTTTTAGCCGATTTTGCGCCTCCCCCCGATCGCCTGTGCCCCTAGCCCACCTCACCACCCCCTAGCTACGGCCTTGTCCCCTCCCCTGCACATTTATGCCTTCTCTGTATAAGCCTCATTTCCATAAAAAGCACGTGCTGAAATGGTCTGTGATAAGTTGCTCAGAAGGAAAGTGAGTGAAGTCCCCTGATAGGATGTAGTGTGCCCTGCGTTTTCTAAGGAAAATATTCCACTGATGCCAAAAATTAATAGTGAAATTAAGCTAAGACGGATGTTCACAGGCAATGCACATATAATGCAGAACTGGAATACATCCAAAGTTTGTCAGTTCCACACACATGGAGAGAGAGAGAGAGAGAGAGAGAGAGAGAGAGAGAGAGAGAGAGAGAGAGAGAGAATCTTCCATTTCCAAACCACCATGACAATTTAGCCCATATCAATGAGATCAGATTGTGCTGCAGGCAAAGAACGCCAATGAGCAGGCTGAAATATGCCAGAAGGTGCCTGCAGAGCACAGGATAGATTTAACGAAACCAGTGCAGATGGGCCAAGCAGCCAAGCTGTGCCAGACTGTCAGTAAGGAGAAAAATACAGTGACCAACATTTTAAAAACAGGATCTAGGGATGCTGTACAATATAATGTGTGGTCAACTTTCTTCTTCTTCCACAATGGGCTATCTTATCAAGCTATTTTAAGTCTGTAAAAATAGATCTGGGTGAGCTTTTCAAAGCTATATTCAGATTAATAGGCAAATTATCTGATCCCCCCTCCTAATAAATAAACTGGGGGGGGGAGGGCTCACTGCATTAACATGTGCACAGCCTGGCTAACATCATATCCCAGGGAATAATGGGAGGCGTAGTTCTTTTGAGGGCTGTGGCAACACACCTCTGCTCCTGTAGGGTTTATACATTCTGATGACAGTCTTTGTCTGTAAAACAAAATCTACCCTGTGCATCGTTCCTGGGTCCAGTGACTTCACTCTACTCTAATCTGATCTTGCCTCTAAGGGCCAATCTCCCCTAAGAAAGACCCCAAGATCTTGTGGAGGATCTACTCAAAATGAATGCCTACTTGTCCATCAATAGGTGGCACTGGCACTTCAGTTATAGTTTCCTATGCATGTATGAAGTGCTATGAAAACCTGGGCAATTTCCATTAACTGTTCCATTTCCCAATGGCTACCAAGAATGTTTCACTTCTTACCATCCTCTTTTGTGCGTGTAAAAATTTGCTCACTCCTGACCCCGTCTCCAGCTCGTGTGAATGCCAGCACCTGGATGCTATAGTTGGTGTACTTTTCCAAACCATCAAGCTCTAATGAGGGCTGCGTAGTGGTAACATTTTTAATTTCTCCCAGCTCTATGGAGCAGAAAATTAAATTGAGTTAGTGACAGCAGTATTCTATCTGCATCGAGCGGTCATTATACTGTGGTGAGCCTATGAAAGAAATCATTGGATTAAAATATGTAACTATGGCAGGAATAAACATGGCTGTGATTACTAAATAAACATGCTAAATGCCCATACTGTGCATTTAATAGCAAATATGGAAATGTCTTACAGAGAAAAACAGACCTGCAAATACACTTTGAAATCAATAAAGTGCTATTTTTTACTCATAGGCATGTTTTCTAAAAAATAATAATAATAATAATCAGGATTAGATCGTATTATGAAATTGCATTATATTTTACTGGTTTTTAAAACTCCATAATGGCAGTGTAGGAAGCTAAGTAAATGAAACATGGGCATCATATGAAAAGGATCATAGAAAGATTTATTGAGTGGGATCAATAACTTATCTAGACAAGTATTACATTACATTTATTTATGTTATTTAATTTTTTTTACTACCCTTAAACTAGAGATTGCAAAGGCAGCGTATATCAGAATAACTTAAAACAATCCACTAAAATATACATTAAAAAACCTTGTCATTTCTAGGTTCAACAGAAACTGATATTGAAATATCATATTCCCAGGAAGGCTGCATAAACAGGTGAGTTTTAGTAATCAACAAAATACCGATGCTGTGAGCATGTGACAGATTACGAAGGAAGTGGAAACCATCACAGGGTGCTAAGAGAGGACACTAATATCTGTTAATTACCAGCAGCACCCTGTTTAATGCACAGTCAAATGAATTCATTGGTAGTTTAGCACCTGGGTTGCATCAGAGAGTATTAGTGAAGCTTTCAAAATTCTTCCTCAAAATCTTCCCCAGATTTCAGAGTTCTTTATTACCTGATCTTGTTTCTGGAGTAGAAATGATGTATTAGGATTTATTCACTGATTCTCCATTGATGTGATTGTATGTACAGGTGAAACTCGAAAAATTAGAATATCGTGGAAAGGTTCATTTCTTTCAGTAATTCAACTTAAAAGGTGAAACTAATATATGAGATAGACTCATGACATGCAAAGCGAGATATGTCAAGCATTTATTTGTTATAATTGTGATGATTATGGCGTACAGCTGATGAGAACCCCAAATTATCAATTTCAACTTTGGGGTTTTCATCAGCTGTACACCATAATCATCACAATTATAACAAACAAGGGCTTGACATATCTCGCTTTGAATGTCATGAGTCTATCTCATATATTAAACTCCAGTAGCTAATGAAAACAATTGCTTACATAAATGGACTTTTCCATGATAGTCTAATTTTTCGAGTTTCACCTGTATAGCTGTATTAAGATTTTTTCACTGCAGTGCTTACCAATCCACAATAAATCAATAAAACACTGCACGAAAAGAATATTACTGCAATCATTTATACCACCACATCAAGACTACTATTTTTTGTTGCTGCTGCAGTGTTTTATCAAAAAGTATGTCCACATCAGCAGCTCAAAGCTGCAGCAAACGGTGTGGTCCTCTATTCCAGAATTCTGTTTAGAAATTATTTTAGGTAAATCTGAACCGAAGAGGAGTAGAACACAGGACAGAGTGGACTCAGGGCATACTAAAAATATAAATTGTGGTAGGGAAATAACCTCATCCTGAAAAAGTATTATATGCTCCTTGACAAGCAAGAGTACCTACCTCCATCCAAAAGATTAGCCCAGTATATCACCCTAAATCCCTGTAGAATTCCATTGAGAGCATCTTTGGCTAGTGTAGACCAGGTAATAGAGATGGTTTCTGGTGATGTAGCAATTGCTTGGACGTTTTCTGGTGGGGAACTGGGAACTGAAATTAGATAGTGTAACATTTAATCATGTCAGATTTTTGGGAAAATATTACTTTAAAAAAACAACAACCCCAATATGCACAATATTGTCTTCCTTTGATGTGTTTTCAGCGGAAAAGAACACTGGGAAGAATATTTACAAGAATAGCTTTGTAAGACAATGCAAAACTTGTATGGCTTTAACAGGAGTATAGACATATTCCTGGTGGATAAGGCTTTGACCAGGTATCCCCAAACTCGGCCCTCCAGGTGTTTTGGGACTACAGTTCCCATCATCCCTGACCACTGTTCCTGTTAGCTAGGGATCATAGAATCATAGAGTTGGAAGAGACCACAAGGGCCATCCAGTCCAACCCCCTGCCAAGCAGGAAAACCATCAAAGCATTCCTGACAGATGGCTGTCAAGCCTCCGCTTAAAGACCTCCAAAGAAGGAGACTCCACCACACTCCTTGGCAGCAAATTCCACTGTCGAACAGCTCTTACTGTCAGGAAGTTCTTCCTAATGTTTAGGTGGAATCTTCTTTCTTGTAGTTTGAATCCATTGCTCCATGTCCGCTTCTCTGGAGCAGCAGAAAACAACCTTTCTCCCTCCTCTATATGACATCCTTTTATATATTTGAACATGGCTATCATATCACCCCTTAACCTTCTCTTCTCCAGGCTAAACATACCCAGCTCCCTAAGCCGTTCCTCATAAGGCATTGTTTCCAGGCCTTTGACCATTTTGGTTGCCCTCCTCTGGACACATTCCAGCTTGTCAGTATCCTTCTTGAACTGTGGTGCCCAGAACTGAACACAGTACTCCAGGTGAGGTCTGACCAGAGCGAAATACAGTGGTACTGGGAGTTGTAGTGCCAAAACACCTGGAGGGTTGAGTTTGGGGATGTCTGGCTTTGACTGATTCCTAACTATGATGGCTATGTTCTACCTCCAGAGTTGTAGGTGGTGTGCTTCTGAATATCATTGCTAGGAATCACAAATGAGGAGAGTGCTACTGTGCTCATGTCCAGTTGGTATTTTTTTCCAGAGGCATCCAGCAGGGCTCTCTTCTTGTATTCTTAATGCATGGATGGATTATGGTGTAAATTTGACCAAAGAACCTCCAGTTATCATGAAGCTACTCTGTGCATTTTCCATAAAGGAACTGCAAAGAACTGCTGTCATCATAGGTCACAAATCATTATCACTATCACTCCTCAACCACTGCTACCTCTATCTTGCCACTCTAACGCATGTATACTCTAAAAAAGGAAACTGTTTCCTCAATCTACTAGTCTAAACTAACAACATAGTTTCATTCAGTATTAACTGAACCAACATTTATCCGAAGAGAGTTAGCCAAGACATTTTCTAATAAAGCCCCCACACTAATAAATATTGGCTATTCCATACCATCACTTAGAAAATATTCAGACCCCCCCCCCTTTCCACCACTTGCATAAAGGGTGGAGGGTTTGTGCTCAGCATTTTTGCACACATAACAATAGTGCCAGATTGTGGCCATTCTCAATATTTAAACAAAATGGTGGCCAATTTATAAAACATTTTTATAAATAGATGGAGAGTATCAATAACATCTGAACTTAAAAAATAAATAAATTAAGAAATGTCTAATTAACAGGAAAAGAGAGCTAAAATGATTTTAAATGCAATGCCCACGGCAAAGATATTGCATATATGGGACTCCCATTACTAACAGTGGGATAATACAGTCCATGAGAGCTTGGGGTCTCTCAAGTCAGCAATAGGCAATCTCAGCTGTATATGAAGATTGCCTCAGCTGGAACATTGCTCATATCTGTAAATCTTTCACTACATAGAATAATTTCTCATTCAGACTTAGACTTGGCAGAACATCACTAAAAATATTGCCGAGAATCTCTCAACAGTATGTGTTTTATCTGAAAAACAAATATTCATCCATGAAGGGCATCCTAATTCCATAAAGCTTTATTGAAGGAAGCATTCATAAATTTAAAACCTTCTTATTGTTTAATTACCATACCCAGGAACCTCATCTCACATGTTATTACTTGGTAATTATTTTAAGAGTCTTCTGACTATTTTAAACACCTGAGAACCTAGTCATATGAGTGCATGGTTTTTAACTACGATATTTACTTAGCTGACTGAATAATCTCCTTTTCCCACAAGAGGGCACTCTGTTGTTGCTTTACTTCGAAATACACCTCACATCGTTCTTAGAAAGTGTCATGTATTAGGGAAGTCAGTAATTTCAGATTTTATAGCTGTGCTCTGAACCTCACTATATCAGGCTGGATGCCAGAAAGTTGCGTGTGCCGCAGCCAGCATTACCAGTGTTCAGGGTTCATAAGATCTGTAGTTCAAAACATCTGGAGGACACTGGGTTGGAGAAGGCTGCCGTAAAGAAATTTGCCAACTTCCAAGGCAACGAGGCCTCCATTTTGAAATTAACCTTTCTCTACAGCTCAGCTCAGGTTACATTTATATTTTCTGAAAATATAAAGCATCAACTGATAATACCATGCAATATCAACCACATTAATATATTATTTTATTACTTATGAAATTTGTATACCACCCTTCCTCACAGGGCGGTTTACAATATAAAAACACAAAAATACATACCATAATAACTAACAAAAACAATAACCCGCTCAGTTTAAAAGGTCATATTGTTTAAACAAAATCGAAACTTCTTTCTAGTAGCACCTTAGAGACCAACTGAGTTTGTTCCTGGTATGAGCTTTCGTGTGCATGCACACTTCTTCAGATACGTGTGCATGCACACGAAAGCTCATACCAGGAACAAACTCAGTTGGTCTCTAAGGTGCTACTAGAAAGAATTTTCGATTTTGTTTTGACTATGGCAGACCAACACGGCTACCCACTCATATTGTTTAATTAGCCAAAGGCCTGGGAGAAGAGGAATATGTGACTTTTGCATGCTTGCTTACTACTTACCATCTTCAAGAGTGGTTGTGATAATTTCCTGAGAAGATGGTCCGATTCCTGCTCGATTGCATGCCTGTACGACCATGCCATATTGAGTGAATTTTTTCAGGTTATCTAAAGTATAAACTTCACTGTCCCCAGTCGTATCAATACTGATGATGTTGAACTGGAAATTCCCCCCTGCACTGTATTCTCGATAACCAATCTGGTATCCACGAATAATTCCGTTTTGCAGGTGTTTCTTTGGAGCCTAAAGAAGGTATGAGTAGCACACACTTTGAACATAATGTTGAACATCGCCGTGTTAAGTTACAAGCTGAGAGAAATCTCCATTCCCAAAGACCATGCAGCTAAAAATCAAGGCCAAACGATGTTTCGCTCTAGGTTTACAATGATGATGGTTAAATGAAGGATGTGAAGCTAGAGTTCTGCAACTGATGCTAGTAGCAGTGGGTATAAATCTTCCCTTCAGGAATGCAAGTAGAAAAGAAAGCCCAGTTTTGTCATCTGAAAAGTGACAGGAGGACCCACCCCTTTTCACTACAAGTCTTGCCTTTTAATATAAATTGTATATGTCTTCATATAATTTTATATTAATTTTTGTTAAAGTTGGTTTTAGGATCGTGTATGACCTATGCTAAATGACAGTCTCATTGTCCTTGACCTGACAGAGCAGTCTCCCCATCCAAAAGTGTGGATACCAGTTTGTCATATAAGAGGAGGCGGGGCCATCAAGCATTCTTTGGGCAAAAAAGAGAAGGTATTATGCTATCTCAGACCCAAGGTGCAACAATTTGGGGCTGTTTCCCCATTACTGAGCCCCACGTGCCTCTGAAATACACCCGTCACAAAGGCGTTTTTAGGACCAGAGACTGTATGTTTTACATACATAACATGAACAAGTTAATCAAATTATCTGTGTGGAAGGTGAGCAGGGAGAGCACACCAACCAAGAGCATCACGATCCTAAATAGTGCTATACCTTTGCAGCTGCAATACAATAAACCTAGTTTGCCCTTGCAATGATAATGAATGAAGCGTAGGCTTTTTTATGAAGCCTTGGGCAACAGGATTTTTTTTTTTTTTAATTTGCGTCATCACACCAACCTTCCCCGGTTTCATTGGCATGCCAAGCAAAACAATGATGGGCATGTATCTAGTTCAAGGATCATTAATAAACCCATTGCCTAGGGCAGGCTTCCTCAAACTCGTCCCTCCAGATGCTTTGAGACTACAATTCCCATCATCCCTGACCACTGGTCCTGCTAGCTAGGGATCATGGGAGATGTAGGCCAGAAACATCTGGAGGGCTGAGTTTGAGGAAGCCTGCTCTAGGGTACAACAGCCACAGGCAGTAGAGGCTTGCTGTACTTATAGCTCACCAGCCTCAAACAAGAACTGGAAATCTGGCTCATAAAGAGCATTATAGTGCAGCGCTTCAGTGCCATGTCTCTAAAAATGTTGCCTCGTGGGGCAAATTGATTTTCACTATAGTTTGCAGAAAAACTCAAGAAGTATCCTAAAAAAATTCAGTTACAAACTTTCCCCCTGCACTGCAGCTGTATTTCTGATAATAAGATGTTCAAAAAGGCACAATCACAGGAACATATAATTGCATGCAAATTTAATTTAGCACACAATTACATTCAGCTGCAAAGTAATTTTTGAAAATTTAGCCACAAGCATTGTGTGTATAAATTCACCAAGCTATGCATCTCATTTTTGTGGGCTCATGCCTCAGTAATATCATCCCAGCACAGCCTATTTTCCCTTTCCCACTGTACGCTACTTATTTACCTTCCAGGTTACCCTGATGCTTTGTGAAGATATGGGCTCAAGTTGAACATCTTGAGGTGGTCCATCAGGAGCTGGTAAAAAAAGAAAAGAAATAGGTGGATCAACATTCTAAGCTCGTCACTTTTGCTACAGAACATAATGTAACACACAATATTCATAACCTCAGAAATGCTGGTATAGCAAAGCGTTTTTGTCAATGTGAAGCTCAAAACCTCAATAACAGAAGCTCAGCTAGAATATATACTGCAGATCAGGAAAAGTGCCACCAAAGCCAAGAGTATGCCCACAAGGTTAACAGGCAGCCAAGGAAGCTAGCAGAGGTAAGGAGTCTTCTTTCAGAAATGGAAGTGTTGTCCAAAGGAGCAGAAGAAAGATGAATGCAAATTTTGGCAAAACAACAACAATCAAGAACAGGATTGGCAGGGGGTTGGATTGGATGGCCCTTGTGGTCTCTTCCAACTCTATGATTCTATGATTCTAGGATGCTAGACTAGATGGGCCATTGGCCTGAACCAGCAGGGCTCTTCTTGAGTTCTTATATCAAGCAATGAAAAGAGTAGCTAAACAGAGAAATTATTCTATTTATTGAAGAGTAACATTTCAAAGCCAAGCATAAGACCACAAATTCTAGCCTTGCTGACAAACTCAGTTGTCTTCTGATGAGAGGCTAAAGTGTCTATGAGTATGAAACAACCAAGGGAGTGTTAAGGAGAAAAGAGAATTCGGATGAGAGATAATGAGCTGGATATGACAACAGAAATGAAATTAAGTAGGCAATTCTGGCTTGCTTAGGGTAAATGATGCTCCTGTACCAGAACAAAAAAAAAAATGATCTGTTTAATTTCCATTGAAGCATATTTATGAAGGTTTCAGTGGCAATTAATAGGAAATGGCCCATATGCGCCTAGTGATGGAACACTGAATCTAGGTGGAAGGCCCAATCCACATACAATGTAATGGGTGCAGAAAGCCCTGTTGGCATCCCTGTGTCTTTCTGCAGAGCGCTGTTGCTGTTTTAAGTGGAAGAGACATCTGAGAGCCAAGGAGTTAGCAGCAAATTAATGAAAAGGTTGTGTGTACTCCGTGATTCTCCTCTTGCTGCAGGAGCCTTTTTTAGATGCTACCTTTGAACAAAAGATTCTGGCAGCCTGAAGCCACAATAGTATACAATATGCAATGCACACCTTTGCCAGTGCGGTTTTACTCCCCCCACCCACCTTTCTGTTAAATATTGAATGATGTTATTTTTGTAAAGCCTTCATTACATTCCCTGCCCTCAGGCATCTCTTAGATGTTTGGGGATCCATACTCATTTAACACACCTGAGGTAAAAGCAAACTAAAATAACTAAAGGAAACAATGACAAATGGTGGCACTTCCCTATATTGTGCATATATTCCTCACTGATACCAAGGGAACAAATATTGCGATGCCTCTGAAGCTTTGATCTACCCTCCTCCAGTTTCACCCTGAGTAAATCATCTGCTTTTGATGGCGGCTCCCTACAATTGACCTCACGCTCTGAACGGACAGCTTCATAATGAGAGCAAAAGAAAGGGTCAGCCGTCGCAAAACTAGGCCACGCAGCAGGGAATAGAAGATGACATTCAGGTTGCGCGTTGCTGGGGAAGCTAATCTGCAAATTAAGGTCAGTTGATTAACCTGGCATATTAATTTTCAGTTAAATGAAAACCCGCAGATAAGAAATACTAGGGTTGCCATATTTCAAGCAGAAAAGTTGTTGAGCTGTTGTTTTTTATTGGCAAAGTGGTTGAGATTGCCAAAAGTAGGCAAAAACGGCACTGCCAACAGGAGCTGCCATATGTCCAGATTTTCCTGGACATTGGCCCAATACCTAAAATACTTCCCATATAGCCCTTTCTAAAACAGATAGTGCTTCACATTCTCATATCCAGATGTTCTACACATGTTCTCCATTCTCATATCCAGATGTCTTCCTCAGACTGGTATTCTTCGCAGTCACTCCTGCACCTGAATGGACCCCTCTCCTGTCTAAATCTTTGTAATCTTTCTGCCGACAGGAGAAGACCTTCCTAGTCAGACAGGCGTTTGGAAACTGGGCAGCTGTCAGAGCAAATTATATTTTAATTGCTGGTTTAAATATGCCGTAATGCATTTTAATTATTATTTTTAACTAGTTTGTTTTTATTATTCTGTATTTTATAATTGACATTTTAGAATGTTGTAAGCCTCCTGAAACTCCAACTTAGAAGAAAGGTGGGATAAGGCAAATAAACAGCGGCTCCATCATATCCCTGTCCCTGCACCCTGTGTCTCCAGAACACTGACTCCATTAAGGAAAGTGGGGAATAAAGTTAACATTACAAATATGACCAAAAGAATCAAACTGTTTTCGCACTCAGTCGTATCTCCTACTCAGGCTCTAGATTAGCATAGGCACTAAAATGCCAGAAGGTTATTGCTTTTGTTTGTTATTATAGTATGTATTTTTGTGTTTTTATATTGAAAACTGTGATCTTCAGATGAAGGGTGGGATAAAAATTTAATAATTAGTAAAATGAATGCCATTTACTCGGGAACACAGCTTTAGGTATTTCAATGACGTGGCCTTGTGTTTACAAACTCCTTCTTAGCCAAGACATTAAGGCAAAGTACACAAACAAAAAGATTAAACTGTCTTAAATAAAACCACTATTAATTATGAACCATTGCTTATTTAAGGGGCTTCACATGTGGGTTTAAATGCCTAATGTTAGACTGCTGACTTTAAAAAGATTACTGCAGTATCTTGGGCTACTAAGGAATTATCTTTGTAGTCCATACAGCAATGTGTCACACACAGAGTCCCCTTGGCTCTTCAAAATGCCAAAAACACATACATCCAACAATAGGCAAGTTGAGGTTAGATTCAATTAGGATCAATGTAGAACATACCTGCTTCATCTGTGGTAATTGTGAGTTCATTGCTGGCCTCGCTCTTGCCAATGCGATTTTTTGCATACATGCGGATGTTGTAGGTGGAGGAAGCATGGAGGTCAATGATTGTGGCCTGGTTCAGCTGTGGGGAAACATCTTTGGTTCTTTGCACAGAATCCCAGGAGTCTGTTTGAAGAAATTGTGGGAAATTTAATTCATTTTTCTTCCTTCCTTCAAACATTGAACTAATAAGTTAGCAAGCAGCACTGCATTTCAAAGGTAAAATAACACTGGTGAAGTGAACATTAAATGAGGAAATAACCCAGCCCTCTTTAGGCATTAATGCTTTGATTTAACTTAACATGGGAGCTGGGGTATGCAAAGTAGCCCCATCACCTAGCCTTTGTGTGAAAGTGCAACTGTGGGAACCTTCATGCAAACAACTGTATAAATATTACCTCAGTACAGATTGCCACACTGTTTGCTAGGGGGTGGGGCTCCTCAGCACACCCCCAGACCCATGTTTGAGTAACACAGGTAACATGAACGACAGGTTCAAAGAGGAACTTACATTTATTCTGCAAGGACATGAAACCCAAGGACAGCAATTTGTATAATGGCAGGGACCCCTCACATGCCTCATGGAGGACTGCAAGCAGGGCTTGATGGTCACAGCTGTTTTCTATTGTCAATCTCTGTTTCATACTAGACAGTTGAGGCTTCAACCAGTTTGGAATACCATGAATTGTAGCCACTGACAGACATGTAACAAACGCATGAATTCATCCACTTCATTTTCAAAGTAATTTATACCAGAGAGGCTTACAATGGGCAACAACATATTCCCTAGGTTTGTGATAAGTACTGCCTTTGGTTCATTTCCTCCACGGCACTTATTTGTGTGTGCATGTGTGTGGCTTTGCATGTCTGTGCAGTTGTGTGTTTGTAAACCAAGTGGTTTTTGGTCATCTGCCAATCTGACTCAGAGAGAAGGGAGGGAAATGGAAAGGGGAGCAAAAGGGGCAAGCATAGGGGAACAGAAGAGGAGGAAAGCACCAACCATCAAAACAGCAAACTTCAAAAGCTACTATAAAAAATTGAAAAGCAGAAAGAGGCTGGCAGTCATTTCTGAAGATATAGCTCCAATATGACACACTCACATGTGTTCAGGAGCGTTTCTTTTGCATCAGTCAGTTGCATATGCCAATCCTATTGTGGCAACAACCCTCTGGCGAGTCATGGAAAGATGTGCAGCTATTTTCTCAGCCTAGACTGGCCTCTGCTGCCAGGAGCCCACAGGAAACTGGGGTGAGGCCAGTAATATTTCATGGTTATCTCACATAATGGTAAGTAGGCCTTTCACCAGTCATTTTAAATCATCTGTTTTATTTCATATGCCCAAAGCCCTTGGTTTCTAACAAGTGGAAGGTGAGCCACATAGAGGCGCCAACTTCTCTAGCTGATTGAAGGGGCCTGACGCGACATCATGCAGCGTCCTGATGTCGCACACATGATGTCACAAGGAGCCGGGGCGGAGTCAAAAGCCCTCTGAAAATTGTGGGGGGCCCGGCCCCCTCAAAAAATATATCAGGGGAAGGGCAAAACTGCCTTGGATGTTAGCAGTTGGCACCTATGGAGCCACGAAGTTTCTATTCAGATCTTTAGAGAAAGAAGCAGAGGTCAGGGGTGATTTTGCTTTCTCTGTCCCTGCATTGATATCCTCAGATATGTCATATGTACAGGCAGTGTTTTTGGGGGGTCAAAAGTGAGGCACTGATAAAAAGCTACTGGCACAAAATGGCTGCCATGGGCAGCAAAAAAGATAGGTGCCAGTACCCTATACTGGTAAGCAGGGCTGTGTAGCGCTTGTCTGAGGCCCAGGGTGGGAGACTTGTTCTTGGCATGCCAGCCTCTGGCTGACTTAGCCCTCTGAGGCCTGGCGCAAGTGTACCCAGATACCCTGTGCTTCTGCATGGGCTTCCTGGTGAATGCTGTCACACACAAAAAAGCCCAGTGTATGGGTCAATAAACATATCTCCAAGGCTTGAGAGACTTGGAAATCTTAGTACAGTATTTGAGGATTTCCAAGGATCAATGATTTGCTGAACAGGAAAGCAGAGAAATGCAGCTCCAGGTTTTCCCCACAACAGTAGCTATGATGTCATCTGCAGGAGCAATATTTGCCAGTGTTGTAAACTTGGGAAGTTGGAACACAGAGGATCTGTAATCTCTACATGGAAAGAGTCTTTCCTGCACTATTTTTAAAGACTTGTATATTAAATTTGTGTTAGAAAGTAACAACTGTACTGCAATTCAAAGCGAGCTTTCCCAAAATGTGCACTACCTGGGATATGTGTGTGTGTTTTTATGTGTGTGTGTGTGTGTGTTTTGCCTGTGTGCTTTTTTAGACTATCCTTGGGGGCATAGCTATAGGGGCTTTAAAATGAGCTACTGAATGTTAAGATTTTCCACTAAACCATTGCCAAACATGACCCTGAACATATGAGAACAATCTCTCAAACAAGCTGACTGAAACCAAATAATAATTGGTGTCAGGAAAAAAAGGCAGATGTGGTTGTGTGAATCTCCTCTGATTTCTGTAATATGGAGGGAGAAATGAGGAAATAAGGGATTGTTTCAACTCTTCCATTCTTACAGACAGATTTTAGTATTAGAACGGAGTGCCCTAATATTGTTCTGGTATATACAGGTTTCTTGATATAGCGATTATACTATCAGTGCATGCCTCAGATCTTAAAATACATGCACAATTTCATCAAAATACCTGTATACAATCAACTACAAAAAGCATCTTGCTGTGCAACTGTTATTCGGTATGCCATGTACAAAAACACCCGTAACTTGTGTATTAAAAGGGAGACTAGTGATGAGTAGTCTTAGGCAACATAACAGCACCTGCATGTGAGTACCTTCAAATGTTCAGAAAAAGGCACGTTGTTATAGCCCTGCCTGGTGACATTTCATCAGTTCAGGTACCCCCATGCCAAAAACTCCCAGCTTCTGAAAACCCAGGATGCAAGTGTGCGGAGGTTTCGAGACTCATTGTCGCCCTGTTAGGCTTTCTTTCACATGCAGGTTTTTAGATACTTTCCAACATTTAATCTCACTCATGTAGCCTAAAGTGGTACAGTCCTACCAAGACTGTTCTATGTGCCTTCTCTAAATATTTAAACTGACTTTGAGTCTCTGTGCAAGAGGTGAAACAGCTTTGAGACAACCCCTTCCATTAATTATGCCTTTTCCATTTTATCAGCTTGCATTAAAAATCCCCTTACACAATTTTGTGTTGTTTTTGGGGAAGCATGCTATTTTCATTTACTCTGATCCTCACAATCATGATCCACTAACGATAGAATAGGCAAAATTCATATAACACAAATAAACATAACATTCCACCCCCTTTAAACCGATTTCTGTATAGGGAATGCCTGCATATACCATCCTAACTATATATTACCGTAATACTAATGGATTCCACTGACATGTTTACTTGGTATGTCGTGCCATCTAGTGGCCCTATTTAGAATGGCAACTTTGAGAATATCTACGGTACTCTCCCTCCCCATCCCAAAAAATGTATGATTATAATTTTTTTACACTGTGAAATACTGCTGATGTTGCAACTGTAAGTACTAGTCTTACTCCCACTACCACAGAATATGTTTACAGCTTTAGAGTATGTAAAGTGATTTTCATACAATTTATAGTGACCTTTATAGTAAGAATTATTATCTGGGGTTTATATTTTTAGCAAATGGGAGGCTTAGACTAAAAGAAAGCTTGTATGAGGCCACTGAGTGCATTGAAGTGAGATCTGAACAGGGAGTTTTCTGCCCCACATCTCACACTTTTTGACCCTACACTACATCAGCTTTCAAAAAAAGAAAAACCTTGAATCTGCTCTTTCTGCAACACATTGTTTAATAAGCAACATGAATGGATAAGGCAAATAAAAATACAGACAAAAGTGAGGCTAAACTACGGGCTACAGTGGTCCTCCACTTTATGAAGAGGGCTATATATAGTGCATAGTCCAGCATATTCAAAGCAATAGCGCAGCATGCAGAGCGCTCTTACACAAGAACTGAAACTAGCTAGTGTTGAGGCAAAGCGAGTCTTTGCAGGCTGACCATTGGACTTCCAGCTGACGTGGGCCTGAGGAGAATCTTGTGTTGTTCGTCATCAGGGAGGTCACTGGTACTGTCGAATAGGTATTTGTGACTTGCACACGCACAGGGCAGACAGTACTCTACATTGCAAATGGCCCCGCTACCTCAACATCCCACTCATCTTTTTAACAATAAGGAATTGTCAAATGCGGATTAGAAACAGGTAGGCTGCCCCTACCTCTTGTCCCACATCTGATCTGGAAGTGGGTGGATTAAATTGGATGAATTTGATTTGGACTGCTGATAGGTACCTGAAATTAATCCTGTTTTGAAACAGGCCCGTTTTGATTCAGCGACTTCTCTAAGACCACTGCACTTCCAATGATGTTGTCATCTTTCTCAGATTAGAACAGACCTTCACCTGGTGCCCTCCAGATGTTCTAGACTACAACTCCCATTGGTCAAACTGTTTGTGCAATAGGCGGGGTGGAGGTCAATGTCTGGGGCTTTTGTGCAAAGGAGTAGAGAGTACATAGTATATTGATAGTAGCAGAGTTGTCATACAAGTGTCTGCCAACACATTTTCATGACTAGTTGGTTCTTCTGATCATGCCTATTCAGATGAGGTTTATCAAAATAGGATTCTGCTCCAGAGCCATAATGTCACAGGGTTGAAGGTAGGGGAAGACTTGGGAAGGAATATGTCAGTAAACAGCTATTCAGCCCATCTTAAGATTTTGCCTGCCCCCAGCTCACTTTAGGTGTGAGTGGATCCAAGTTTGAATCTTGGACAAGACCTTGCAGAGAGTAGAGCACTGTGTCTTGGGAAGAGACCATAATTCAGTGGCAGGATACATGTTTTGGATACAGAAGGTCCCCAGTTCAATCACTGACATTCCTGGAGAGTGGCTGCCAGTCAGAGTAGGCAATATTGAATTGGATGGACAAGAAGTCTCACCAGGTACAAATTGTCTGTGTTCCTATAACTGCTACATCTGCAGTTATCTACATTTGGGGATGTGGGTGGTGCTGTGGTCTAAACCACTGAGCTTCTTGGGCTTGCCGATTGGAAGGTTGGCGGTTTGAATCCCCATGATGGAGTGAGCTCCCGTTGCCCTGTCCCAGCTCCTGCCAACCTAGCAGTTCAAAAGGACACCAGTGCAAGTAGATAAATAGGTATCACTGTAGTGGGAAGGTAAATGGCATTTCCGTGCGCTCTGGTTTCCTTCACGGTGTTCTGTTGCGCCAGAAGTGGTTTAGTCATGCTGGCCACATGACCCGGAAAGCTGTCTGTGGACAAACGCCGGCTCCCTTGGCCTGAAAGCAAGATGAGTGCCGCAACCCCATAGTTACCTTTGATTTTACCTTTACTACATCTGCCGAAGATGCTTTTGTTAGAAGGCGCTGTTGAAAACCATCCATTCAAATATGCTAACTATTCTGGACACAAGATGTCAGCAGAACCCTTGGCCACTCTCAGTAGTAATAGTAAAACTGAGAACTGTGATTTTTTAAATAAAAAAATCATAAAACCAGGAAACAATTAAAAATTGTAAGCCAGGCATACCAACATACTCTTACCGGACTTGTTCTTGCATTCTATATCATAGCCTGTGATTGGACTATTTCCGTCAAATCCCATGGTCCATCTGAGGGCAATGCTGCGTGCTCTCACCTCTCGGATTTCTATTTCTGGAGGATCTGGGGGTTCTGGTCAAATAGACAAACTCTGTTTTAGTCAAGAGACCTGTGCGTCAGCAACAGCAATGAGTATAGTATGGAAAAAATATGGCTTGTGAAGAATAAGATAGCTTGTCATTTCCTTCACTCACTGGGTTTTACATTCGTTTTATCCCACACCGGTCCCATAAGGAGGGATAGTTAATATTTAAGTTAAGAAACTTGTGACAGCCCTATTCAAACATTAAAAAATTGTATTCAGGGGAGTGCGGGGAGCAAGGCCTTATGTGCCAGGGAAGCACCCCATTTTCTTCATTGACCAGGAAGAGCATGAAGGGGAATTGCAAGCAAGTTTGGCTGAGTATAGCTAAAGGGTTCCTCATGACTGGGAACTCTGGATGATCGAGGGGAAGACTGAAAACATATTCAGCTGAACGTGCTTGCAAGCCCTTTCTAGGCTTTCCCGATGATGTAGGAAAGTTAGAGGGAAGAGGTGAGGCCACCAGGCAAAGCTCTGCATTGCCTCCAGGGATGCCTGAAAAGGGTTAATGTCTCGATATCATCTTATTTTAGAGCCCCATTGTAGTATTGTTCTATACTATTATTTTAAAACAACACATTGCTCCCGGGACAGGTTGTGGGTATAATATCCTCTTTATATTGGGATTTCTATATCTTCCATGTAAGTGAATTGAGAAAGTAATGCTATTACAACCGACTCTCTCTCTCTTTCCCTCTTACACCCCCTCCCGGTGTGTGTGTGTGTGTGTGTGTGTGTGGTGGGATTACAACAGGAATGGGGTACGTGTTGTCCTCCAGATGTTCTTGGACTCCAACTCTCATCGGCAACTACATCTAAAGAATCACAGGTTGGCCACCCCTGCTTTAAATGGAAAAAATGGCCTGAAACCTATACGCAGTAGAATTTAATACATGCATAATCTTTGTGGTTTAAAGGGCAGAAGCAAGTGTGTGTATATAATGGGTTTTCTCCAAAGTAGAGCTACGTGAAGTTTCTGCCAGTGCAATGATTTCTGATTGTGCAATGCAATCCCTGTATCTCCTTAAATCTGTTCTAGGGCTTCCCCCGACTCTATAGAGCAGTTTGGGGGGAGGCACAGGGAAGAAAGGGTGCCAATTCCACAAGTTGCAATCCTTGCACTGACAAGACGCTTTGGTTGAATACCTCTCATAGATTGTAATCTACATTAGAAACGCGAAGATGAACTCAACAGTTAGGGTTTGTTCACACTTCTGCTTGTCCCATGCCAAAAAGCATGGGTTCAAGAAGTTTTCCACTTGTCCCATGTTTTCTGAATGCCTTTGCCCCACTGCTTTCTTCTGGAAAAACTGTTCTTTAGTGATAAATTGGAACAAACAGCAATGTGTGGAAAACCCAATTGCCGTTTGTTGCAATTCAGCACCAACCTGTGGGTTTTCCTGGGGCAAAGTGGCATGGCAGACAGAAATGCCGATAAGCCTTTAGTCTATAATTAGTCCTTGTTCCAGTTTAATTAGATAACCAGAATAAAAATGCTATGATCTTTCACGTGTGCCTATACTAACATTTGTGCTAACATTTACTCCATGTTTCTGTGATAGCAGTTATATATTTTCTCATTTTTCTCAGACAACCTTTGTATTATCCACAGCTTCACTGCAAATGAGAATCAAAATCTCAGTTTATTGAGGGGACTGGCTTAGCGAGTACATACAGTCTGTACCAGGATTAACCAGGAACTGATGCAACCTGCACTCACAGAAAGCTGGGGGTTGGGAGAAAGGTTGCTTGTGACTCCTGAGTGGATTTGGCATCTTATCCATAAGCTCCAAGGCATACAAGCGCATTGAGCAAGTGTAGTACGGCAGAGCAGGCAGAGCCCCATAGCTAATTTCTTCCTCGGCTAGACATTTGACCTCAGCCACTCCAGAACCTGCCGATCGCTGCCTGACTTTGCTTCCCCACCTCCCCACCATGAAATATGGTAGGGGACACTTGGCCTGAAGACATACTGATACTCAAATTTCAGAATGGGGGGAAAATACACTGTAATTGCTGGGAGCTTTTGGCTGATAAGACTTGAAACATTTTGTTTCTAAATATAAAGCAGGTACACTGTTTCTTTTTTTCCAGAAAGGAAATCTTCACCCCATTGCTTCATCCTATTTAGGCTGCTGCAAGGCTATTGCTACTGAATTATTTGGTGCTAAGTCCCGCTGAGTTGAATGGAACTTACTCCCAAGCAAGTGTCAGAATCACAGCCTGAGGCTCACTGGCACCAGCCATGTTTATTCACAAATCAGTATTCCAGACTGCAGTTTTATGTATTAAGAAGAAGAGCTGATTTAAGCACCTGTTTTATTATTTATTTATATTTTGCTCCATGGTTTATTGAAGGATTCTGTGTTTCAGCTGACGTATTTATTTTGGTTTTAATGTTGTATCTGGATTTTGTTTTCTGTTAACACCGCTCAGGGATTTCACATATTGAGCACCTTTGACTCGCGCGTTGACCGACAGGTGAAGTGACTGCATGACAGTGACGAGTATTCAGAATGGATGTTGTGTTGGTCAGCATTGTGTGCAATAAGGGATGACACATGGATTCAAACCCCAACATAAGGAAATGTTTACTGTTGGTTTCCATGTTGGCCCCTTGGTGTTTAAATGGGCCCCAAACTGTTGTAGCGTGTGTTAGTTTTGTTTCTATGTTGTCTTATGGTTGCAATGCAGACTTAAGTCAAACTTGTGTCTAAAATCCCACGTTTACGTATGCAACTTTGTTTTAATAGTTCCAGTGCAAACTGGACAGATGGAGTTTGAACCTTTCATACAGTTTCTAAGTTTTTGAAAGTTATGACTATGTTTTATTAGGGACTAGAACCCCCCAACAGATTTCTGAGCATGACATACACTTACTGTACTACAATAGCTGTGTTTTTTTCCTTACGTTGTCCTCTTCCTACCTTGCACAGTGAGCTGAATTATTCCACGGTCCTCCCCATATGAATTGATGGCATGGCAGGAGAAGAAACCAGAGTCTTCTCTCACCGTTGGCAGAATCTACATTGACAATGGAAAAGAAGAAAATGTATTTAACAGGGAATGTTGCATGCAAGGCCATTTTACAAAGCAGACTTTGAATGCAATTCCACATAGTAGGGATGGGAGAACCTCACATTCCCCCAGGGCCATCTTTCCAGTGGGTGGTGGTCCAAAACAAAAATGGGTAGGCAAGAGTGGGGCTGCACCACTCTCTCACACAGAGACATACACCACACACATGTGAACAACACAAACACACAAATACGCACACATTCATTCACACACACACACACACACCTCTCTCTCACACACACACACTTATCTGAGTCAGACTTTTGGGGCTTAGATGCTTGGCCCATGAACAGTTTTGAACAGAAGCAGGTTTAAATAAGTTTTTATTTCCCCTAAATTCCTCTTTATTTTCATTTTGCCTTCTGTTTATTCCTGCTCATATGGGCAGGAAGACACACACCACACAGACATGAATAAGTAAATGCACAAGTTGCATTAAAGCCAATTCTGCTCTTGCAGAGCAATGATGAATCTGACTGCCATTTCTCAATTCCTTCTTGGAATGATATAACGTGCTTTCACGGTGATGTAGCATGACAGATTGACAATACTTCCCCAATAATACTTGATGTATACAAACTCTAAAAATACAGAAGTGGCTTGCTGGGCAGGGCAGACTTGCCACACTGGCATCTTCGCAGGCGGGTGGGTTGCTGTTGCTTACTGGGAAGAAGAGGGGGGACCAGCAGAAGTGCTGGATTAGCTTGGTGGGTGTGCTGGCACTGCACCAACACCCCTGCTGCCTTGCCCCTCTCCTTGCCAGTACACAACAGGGACCCAGGAAGCTAGGACAGTGGCTCTGCCCCACCCACTGATCTGCTTCTGTGACTTTATATGTCACACTAGCTTTATTCAGGCATTTATCCCTCAGTGTGATGTCATATAGATGGGGGGAAGGGGATGAGGATGCCTGATGACTTCGAGGGTGAACATCCACCCCTGGAAGTCTGTTCCACTCCTGTAGGCTCTCTCAACATTTTAGAGAAAACCTGCCTGAGGGTTTTCAGAGTAAAAACCTGGAACAGTTTTTAAACATCAAAAATGGTGTTTTTAAAACATATAGAATAGAGCGAAATGGGGAGGAATGTATCAGTCAGTTTCTTTGTCTCTGTTTCTCACTTTTCCCATCTTAAAATTCAGTTCTCCACATTTCCATTTTGCTTTAAAAACAAACAAACACCACCCTGAAAATTCATCAGCATTTTTGTTTCTCCTTGCTTGGATAACTGCATTGCAAAATTTGGAGAAGTGTGAATTTTGAAGGAACGCTGAGTTTTGGTTCTCATATTGTTTAGGAAACTGGGAATTTGGTAGGTTCGCCTTTGAATGCCAACTGAATTGATCTTCTCCCCCATCCCTAGGGTGCAGCAGGCAGCCTGCCCCAAACATGGGAGGGGGGGAGATGAGGAGCAGAGTAACAAATTATTTATCTGAGAAGGAGAGACAGGGAGATGAAAAATTACCCTCCTGCAGAACACACACACACACACACACACACACACACACACACACACACTTTTCCTCTTTGCAAGTACACCTGCGTTCAGCCTTAGCTGTTTGCTTTACAAGAAGCTGGAATCTGAGCATACAAAGCTGGTTCAATATTCACCCGCTCCCCTCAATAATCTGAGATCATCCTGTAGAATGATCCTTGTCATTGGCAAGGTCTTTCCTAAAGACCCACCAATATCAGTTACTGCCACGACAATATCATTTGCACACATCAGCAGATATGTTTCATTAAAAAAAATAAAAATGTGTTCCTCCATTGAAGGAAACTTCCACACCACTACCAAAGTTACAAAGTTTCTGCATCAGGATAATCCTTGGAGGAATTGAGTATTGAACAGCCTGAAGTGTAATTCTGGGTAGTGAGAGATGGCTCAGCAATTTTCTCCTGGCTTGCCCCTGCAGGGACTAAATGAGGCTGACTACAGTTCCTTGTCCTTTGAGATGGAAACGTTCCTCAGGCATGGGGGCATATGGTCTCCTGTAGGTGAAGATCCCAAAAATGCAGACTGGGAAAGACTAGATGCAAGAGAGTGGCCTACCAATGTTCCAATAATGTTTACCATGTAGTGCAGGGTTCATTTGAGAGAAGGGCAGTATATAATCACAATAAAAATAATTATGGTAACACTGAGTTTATCATGGGTGTGCTATGGGTGGTAATCAGCTAAGTTTTGCTCAGAGTAGACACATTGAAAATAATGAGCATGATTAAGTTTGGTTCATTAATTTATTAGTTAGCTATCCCCCTATATGTGTGTGCATGTATTATAGATTGTGGGGTTGCTACACCCACGTTGGGCAAGTCCACGGCTTGCCACACTGTCCAACTGGAAGGTTGACTAAGATAGAAAGTGACCCTCACACCAAAATAAATCCATCACCCATGGCCCTGACTGTTTAAAGCGGAAAACGTGTTCTATTCGGTCTTGTAAAACATTGCCAGAGTTTAACCTGTTCTGGCCCATCCCTATGCAAAATGGAAAGTGAGATCCCCCCCCCCCAAAAAATAAGAAATGTTCACTTTGGCATATCTTCAAGGGACTTCAGTGAACACGATCATCCCGGGGGGGGGGGAGTGGAGTGTACAATGTACTCTTATATGTAAAGAACATGTGACCAAACAGCAGTGGCAAAATAGCAGGTTGCTCATGTTACCTGTAATGTAGAGATCACTTCATCACCCACTTCCTTCGTGGAAACAAGATAGCGGGACATTTCAGGATTAATGATTCTGTCTTCTTTCTCCCAGCGAACGATGATGGGTTTTTCTCCATGTGCTGTGCAACTCATTTCTTTCTTTTGCCCCTGCGTTGCCAAGGTGGTGTTTGGATAGGAAGTTATCATCGCAGGAACTAAAAATAAAAATAACGAACACAAGTTAGTAGCTTGCTGCAAAACGTGCGGAGGAGGAAATGCAACATTGCTGTACAGGAGGGCTCACTAGGTAGTCTCACTTGTTTTGACTCATTTCCCACCTAATCCATTTCATTTTGTACTTTTGTGCTTATATCGGTTGAAGAAAAACTGCCTGGTGTAGCATACAGCACCGAACTTCCTCCCTCCCCCTGCAAGGAAAGCAGGCATTCATGGAGAGAATGGATAGCCTCTTTTAAATGAATAACTTTAATGGCTGTTTTGAAATGCTAACGTTTGGTGGCATGACCTTTCTGCATGTCAACCCTATGGATAACAAACCAATCTACTAGCTCGCAAGATTGAAAGCTATGGCTTCTGCTTTAAGAAGTGGCTCTCAAATGATATGCACTAACCAAGCATTGTTAGGAACCATTTTCAACCATCTAACTTTATCCCATAAGGCTTATACATAAAATATCTAAGACTTTGTCAGAAGATTACATTCCGCGACATCAGCCTTGTTTTTATTTGCTTGCTGTCGAGTTACTGTTTGATTGTTAAACATCAACATTAAAAGAGATAGAATAAAATTAAATACCGTTTCCATATTACATTAAAAATACGATAAACGATATCACCTGAAACTCGATATATATAGCGTCCAGACATAATTTACAAAAATCTGTAAAAATTTCCAGAAAAACCCAGGTGTATGGCATGGCAACCCGTGTCAGAAGTGTTTTCTTTTTTTGGGGGGGGGGGTGAATTTCCTTTTCAAAAAAGCTCAAACAACTCTTGTGTCCACGGAATTTTACTTTTTGAAATATGTTAACCCCACAACAAATAAGACTCACTGGGTACAATCTGGCCCCTATTATTTGCATGCACAAATAGAGCCTGCAGGCTGATTGTACATGACCCCCACTGTAGAATAAATTCACGGGCGGAGCTGTGGGGTCCTGTGGACTAGCCCCACCCATTGGCAATACCATTCACTGCTGCGACACCCACTAAAGAATGTTCATTTGATATTTGTTGGAAGGAAGTCTCCCTAGCTACAGATTTAGTTATTTCGTTATCTTATTTGTTTATAAGATTTCTCAGCCACCAGTCACCATAAAGTCCCATGATATAACGTAATATACAGTTATTTAAAAAAAAAAAACAAATACAATCACAGCAATTATAAACTTCCTGGGTTGAATTAGCAGTGTATTCCCTCGTTTAAAATAATGGGGTAAATGCCAAGTTACAAAAGCTAGGGTTGCCATATGTCCTCTTTTTCCAGGACACATCCTCTTTTTCAAGGGTATGTAAAATGAGAGTCGCCATAGCGATCCACAGTTAAAAGTAGAAGTTGGAAAATTTCTCCTCTTTTTTGCTCTTCAAAATATGGAAATTATAGGCTATATAAGTTTTAAAAATGTCACACACAAATACCCCCCTTTCAGAGGCAGTTCTATAGCTAACCCAGCTATCAGAAATTGCTTCCCATCGACATAGCAATGGCTGATGAAGCTAAAGGGCTTATCCAGATGATCCTACAAAGGATACCCAGAACACAATTTCCCCCCTTCTGCAATTCTTCCCCAACCCCAGCCCAAACAAATCCCTCTCAACACTGAATCCTGTCCCTGTGGGTAGGATATAGATTGAGGGAGATGCCTCACTCAGAGCTTTGCCAATTTCAATTCCCTGCTATCAAAAGCAGGGAAGTGAGATACCAAGGCTAACCTTTTACACCTCAAAATACCTATGCAAATATATTTTAATGCCCCCTCCACCATGAAAAGAAAAGAAAAGAAAAAAAAATTCTGTGAAAGGGCAGAAGCATTTTTGTAGAGCCTGGAAAGAGCTTTGCCAGTACTTGATTATTTATGCTTATTTGAATACTGGATGCTGTGTTTGATTTATTTTTGGATGACAGTGGCCTTTGACTTTGAGCAATGAAGTCGGCATGCAAAGGACTGGTGCAGAGCCCCCTGCAAGTGGTACAGCGGGGGAGAGAGCTCAGCTGTTAAGGAAAAAGAAACCAGAGAAAGGGGTGGAGTCTTTCAAAAAGCTGCACAAAAAACGGCACAGGGAAAGGAGTGGGAACTTACTGTGTCACTTGGTGATAATCAAAGAAACGCCCATAATATTCATAGAATCAAAATCTTCTCAGCACTTATTAAGCTTTAGTCACAGGAACACTAGCTGCGGGAAAAAACTTTCATTTCCCCAGCAACGTTTCATAGCTTGAGGGCAGAGGGCTTATAATTTCCTTGCAACGCCAGGAAAACCTTTAGGAACGTTTCTTGTTTATTAAGAATGCTTGTAGGCTGCCCTACCTCTCAGTGGATCCCAGGGTAGGATCAAATATGTAAAATATATTAAAAATACTGATTAACACAGCAGGAGCAACAAAAACTGCAGAGCAGTTTATTATTATTATTTATTACATTTAGGCTGGGGGGGGGGTTGGATTGAGGGGAGGCATCCTTCTGTCCACTTCTGCCAGCTCAGTTGATCTCCCAGAGTCCACTGCAAATGGAGGGACACTGGGGAAGGCACCATCCTGCCTGCCTGCCTGCCTCATGCGTGGGCAGAAAGTCCACCGGCAATATTCCTGCCAGGAGAAGCTGCTGGAAAGCCCTCAAACAAGGTGTTTCAAGAGTGGGGCGAGTCTGAGATTCCCTGGGAGCTGCTGGATATGGGGTTGTTTTCACAGCAGGCGCCAGCTGGCTTTGGGCCAATCTGCCCATTTCCATCCAGCTCTTGCTGCCACTGCCGTGAACTGCCAGGCTGTGGCTGTGGTGCTAGCCTCGGCGATGCTAGTACAGTGGTACCTCGGGTTACGAACTTAATTCATTCCAGAGGTCCGCTCTTAACCCGAAACCATTCTTAACTTTTTGCTAATGGGGCCTCCCGCTGCCGCCGTGCTGCCGGCACGCAATTTCCATTCTCATCCTGAGGCAAAGTTCATAACCCGAGGTACTATTTCTGCGTTAGCGGAGTCTGTAACCTGAAACGTCTGTAACCCGAGGTACCACTGTATACCACCTCAAACTCCTTGGAGGAATATAAATGCAATAAATACATTACAATAAAACATATGGAAAGCACCAGGTAGGAGCCCCAAGTAAGACCAAGGAGCTCCAAATATAGTCCCAGAAGTTGACTGTAACCTGAAGCATCTGTAACCTGAGGTACCACTGTAACAAGTTTTGATTGCTCTGCTGCAGCTCCAAGAAGTGGAGAGGAGGCCAGCAGGCTGGGAGGGGATTGTGTGGTGCAGTGTCTAGACCTGACGGATATGTTCAGCGGAAGCCCAAAGCCTGGACACTAGGCAATCTTAATCCTTACAAAGCAGCCTGGAATTGAGATGGAACGGGCGTGTTCTAAACCATCCTTTCTTCTGGCTTCTTAAGAGTTATATAACAAATTTGCTTTGATTATAAGTATTACCCAAACATGTGTTTCCAAGCTAGGATTGGTCTTATGTGCTGCTAAGCTGTAACAAGAATGACGACGACTCAAAAAGCTTGGCAGCTCTGCCGGCGCCTTGTGATATGATTGAATGTGTCAGGGTAAAGACTGTGAACATTTAGAGTTCATATCTTATTCACTTAGAAGCAGTTTCAGGTCACATTATAGGAAAAGGAGGTGATTTATTTTATGTGACAACTATGAATTTTAATCAAAAGACATATTCAAAATAAAGTCTAGATCCCCCCCCCCCATTTTGCCTGAATTCACTATAGGCAAGTATTTCCCCTTTCCCGAGGTTTTTCTCTTCCTTTTTTCCGTGCAAGAGCCCTTTTCATGTTTGTACATTACAAGCTGCTCTCTTCAAATAACACACCAGAGACCCACAGCAGCTTAGATTTCTCATTCTCTCTCTAGTCTTTGACAGGGCTGTGAAATGAATGTGACTTGATTCCGCATCGTCATGTGTGCACAATTTCCCACTTTGCCTAACTGAGCCTCCTAATAACCGATAGGGGAAAAAAAGAAAAGAAAAGAAAAACGGGGGAATGGAGGAGGCTGACAGCTCTGCTCCCTGCAGCGACTTTCTCGTAAACGCTTGAGGAGATTCATGAGGAATGGCATCAGTTCAGAAAACTGCTCAGCAAGCTCAGTAACAAGCTAGACTAATAGCCAATAAGGCCTTTTCTTGGGAAAGTCATTCACAATTCATTTATTAGTAGTACGCACTTTATGAGGTAACTTAAGATAGGAGAGAAAATGCTCACCCTTTCGCTGGGAAAGAGTGGAGCACCTTTGAAAGGACCCTGCACAATTTAACCCAAGAGGACAGGGATAATTTTGTAAAAATCAACCATATCTGCTCAGAGAGATGAGGTTCTGGAGGACCTATTGCCCATCCAAGGGCTGCATTCCTTTATCGGTACTTTTCTGAAGACCCCATGCAAATGGTGGGTGGGAATGAGAAGCAAACAGTGAGCATTAATGTTAATGTAATGTGAAAAATGTTATGGGAACCTAATGCAGGTTTTGTGTGTGCCTCGGTTTACCACTTGCAGGCTAGGTTTCATACCCTCCAAATGTCCCGATTTTCCAAGAACAGTCCCAGAATTATGAAAACTATCCCAGCTTCTAATTTGATCCTGGAATGTCTCCATTTCCCCTGCCTGTGCCACCAAGCTTGGGGAAGAGGATAAGCCAGCATTTGTCCCGAGTGGCAGCAGCAGAGAGAGAGCATCCCGCTGCCTCTCCATGGCTGCTGCTGCCAATGTCCTCCCTTGGGCAGCTCACAGCAGCTGCTGGAGAGCGAGTGAGAAGGAGGAGGAGAAGCTGCCACCACTGAGGCCCCGCTGTGCATGAAGCTCTGGGTCTGAGGGGCAGGCAGAGGGCAAGGCCGCCCTGGGAGGAAAGAAAGGGGGAGTGAAGCATAGTGCAAGGAGTCTGGTTTTTTTTTCATGCTTTGTGTGTCTGTGTCTAATCTTGCCCCTTTCTAAAATTTATTTATTGTTGTGTGGTGCGGGGTGGTGCCTAGGGCTTGCCGATCAGAAGGTCAATGGTTTGAATCCCCGCAACGGGGTGAGCTCCCGTTGCTCGGTCCCTGCTCCTGCCCACCTAGCAGTTCGAAAGCACATCAAAGTGCAAGTAGATAAATAGGTACCGCTCTGGTGGGAAGGTAAATGGTGTTTCCATGCACTGCTCTGGTTTGCCAGAAGTGGCTTAGTCATGCTGGCCACATGACCCGGAAGCTGTACGCTGGCTCCCTTGGCCAGTTAAGCGAGATGAGTGCCGCAACCCCAGTGTTGTCCGTGACCGGACCTAATGGTCAGGGGTCCCTTTACCTTTACCAAATAATAAGATAAAATTGGGATTAAGGGATTAAGTGGAGGGTGTGTCTGCTGTGTCCCATTGGTGTGGCAGCGGCAGCACTCGCCCTTCTCATGGGAAAAGCTCTGCCATGGGGCCAATGGGGGATCAAGGAGGGTCAGTTGGAGGTGGTGTGAGAAATGTCCCTATTTTCAGCTAAGGGATGTTGCAGGGTTTGAGGTTTTACAAAAAAGCCCAGGAGATCTCAAGGCTAGGTCCTAAGGCAATTGAAATGGGTGGGCTTTTTCATCCCTAATGTGTGTTAGCGTTTGCTCTATATAAAGTGGTCTTGCCACCATCCTTTCGGTAAAAAGTATACCTTACAGTCATATTAGGAGATCTTTAGGATATGGCCATTAGCAGAGAATTTTCATGAATCACTCATGGTCCAAAACCTGTGCTGGCTACCTATTCTCTTACAATTGCAAAAGATGGCCCTTTGCATGGCCGGATGGTGAGAGATAGCAAATGAACAGAGAGCCACACAATCAAAAACAACAACAACAACAAATATGACTGGAAAAAATGTGTCTGGGGCTCCCACCTCTCTGCCCTCAGAACAAAGGCCTGCCAATACCCCTCTCTCCTGCCAAACAACACCCCAAAATACTAAAATAGAACATGCTGGTTGCTTTTCTCAACAACTTGTTCCGTTTTTTTGTGGTCAGTTCGTGAAGAAAAGCAGCACAATATCTTGTAGTCTCAACTAGAAATTGAATGATTTTTGAGAAGCGGTAGAAGCCAGGTGGGCTGAGGCGGAGTATGGTCACAGCAATCTTGGACAGGCATGCAGCCCCAGACCCACAGCATTCCCAGTCCTGCCAGTTCCTGTCAGTCAGGGTGGAAGGTAGTGGTGGGCTTTTTTTGGGGGTGCGCTAGATCTAACATGATACAGCAAGTGGACTTGAACTGGGTCCCTCTCCAGGGAATGAACCACGACTGGCTCTGCTCCATCCTTGCCATGCGCTATTTTAGGGCCTTGTGCTGACTGCCCCCTGGTGGGAACACGGCTAGCAATAGTCCTTCATTCTGGCTGGGCTTTCTGCAGCTCCAGCAGGGGTCTCAGTGGCAGCAGTGGAGAACCACTCCCCACCAGCAGTGACTGGGCAGCACCAATGAGGTCATACTCAAAATCCTAACTCTCCCCAGCAGTTCAAACTGGGAGTTGGGATTGGATCCTAAAACATACCTCCCTCCTAGCTGCTTTTAGCCTTGATGATTATTTAAGGTTAGGTCCAATTCCTGTCCCACCCGTCCCACCCCCTTTAGCATCTGTGATGGGATAGACTATATACTTTCCGAAATGGCACTGGGATGTGAAATATATTTAAAGGAGGACATGTGATTTTTACACCTGCAACAGGTAATTTTATTTTCATTATTGCTTAACAGTAGTCCAGTTTTCAAGTGATTGCGCTTCTCCACTGGGCGGTGGCTAAGGAAAAGAATCGAATATACCAATGTTTTTGGGCTTGAGAAAATTACAGCTATCCATCTAATGGACACAATGCATTGAACAAGTCTGGAGGCTCGCTTTCTCCGGCGCTAACTTGCACATTATCTAAAATCTATGAAGCCCTCTGTTTGTTTGTTTGTTTAAAAAAGATGTTTTACATTAATGGGATAAAATCTTTATATAAAACAAAGTCAGGGAGCAGTAAGTAAAAATAGAAGTGTGATACATGCAAAGCTTGAAATGAGTCATCACATCCAATAATGCTTAATACATAATTGGCCATATTGTTCGCTTGTACCAGTATAGTCTCTCTAGAAGCAACAGAGCTGTGCCATAGAAAGAGATCACACAACCACATCTTTACTTAGCACAAGTTATAGATTTCCTGAAATCTGCGGGCAACCCAGTTCCATATGACTTCAGCCCCTTCTGCAGCACAGCAGTCTGCACTGTGTGACTGCCAGTGGCTAGAATGAACTTGTTTGGTTTAATGAAGTTCAGTGAATTAGTTCAAAAATCCCTGAACTATAGCTGGAAGTAGTTCCCACAATTTCTGGGTAAACTGAATGTGAATTGAGTTCATTTTGGGGTAGAACTTTGAATGATTTCCAGTTCATATTTAATTTCTCTTACATTATTTCTAACTCTTTGGACTCTCTGGGCTTTTCAGCTTAAAGATCATAATTGTTGTGAAACAATGAATTAAGCAATTCACACTCCACTGTGTGTTTTGATGTTTTCTCAGTCTTAAGTGTATTTTACACCTCAGCATAGCAGCTTGTAACATTCTGAATGCTGGGATAAAATTGCTGAGCATCCTTTGGGGGATAGTTTGAATTTAACCTTGAACTGAACGTGAACCAAACCAGTGCATTTCGTAAAGGGACTAATATGAACTGGAATTAATTCCTTTATGGACATGTTGATCTAGAACTAGCTTCTTTTAAAAATATTTTTCCAAGTTCTGGTGTCAGCTAACAATGTATCCCTATGGCTGGCAAGTGGAGGACAGCAGAACTTTTTTTTTTTTTAAGGCATTTGTAAGGCAGTTGCAATAAACAGTCACAGAGAGAAAGCACCAAGCTGCTGCCAGATGGTGCCATCACATTGGTCCAAACTAGTGAATTAATGTTAAGATGCTCTATACTCCATTATGCCAGTTAAAAACACCCAATTCCCTTTGGTAGTCTATTCAATATTCTGACACATGGTTACTGACTTGGCCTATTAAATTACACCTATTTATAATTACAGAAGCTCTCTTATATAGGGTAGTTATTATCCAGAAAAGGCTGCCTATCCCCCCCCCAAAAAGGTTGTATCATAAGGGGGGGAGAAGATTATAATTTGTTTTAAGTTCCCATTGTGCCCTCAAAGCTTTGGCCATTAGCACATCACTGGCATCGTTGAGTTTTTAATAACAGGCCATGGGCAGAGTTACAACATAAAGACAGCACTTAGAGGGAAAATGGGAAGGGCTGCAGGAACAAACAAGTTGGGTGCCATTCACTGGACAACAAGCTGTTTTCTCACTGTTGAAAGAGTCCAGCTTTACTTGGTACGTTTCCAAATATTCCCCAAGTTTGGGCAGAAGCAGTGGATTGTGCCTCCAAACAAGAGAGAGAACATATAAAACAAGCATAAGCCTCTTGAAGCCTCTGACCTGTGGCAGCACATCTCCCATTCTTAGATACTGTACCCTAGAGGTGGGGGAGGTTTTTTCAACCAAAGGACCACATTACCTTCTGGGCAACTTTCCAGGGGTGACAAGCCAGTGGTAGGCTACTTTCGACATACACTCACACCCCCTTCTCTTATCATCCATCCAGGAAACAAAGAAGCATTAGCAGAGTTTAAGGACACACTTCAGCTAGGCAAAAACACTCAAGGAGAACGCACAGAAGGCTAGTGTTTGTGTGGCCTGGGGACAGTCCCAAGGGCCAGAGAGAGAGAGAGAGAGAGAGAGGTCTGAAGGTTCTCCATCTATGAAGTACCCAAGCACCCAGACCAGTATGTGTGTGACAAATGCAGAGTGCAAGTTATCAAATACTGCAATCCTGTATGTACATGTCAGGGGGTTATTCCCAGTAGAGGATTGCAGTCTTGGAAAGATATATCTAATATGTCATCTTGACCCCAGCCTAGTAAGTCCCTGGGAAGACTATCTGATCTGAATGCTGTATAAATAAAGGGGTGGGTGGAGAGCAGCTATCCCAAGTCTGCTGCCAACATGAAATCAGACTGCGTACTCTTGTTGGTGGGTGTTCTAAAATGTCAACCCAGAGTAGTATTGATATGTGTGGCTCTCCCAGAGCAGCTGCAGCCAACGTATGTAAAAGTACCTTGCTTTTTTCAACCGATCCTGACCTGTCGACAGACATCATAGTGGCAAAACTTTAAAACTTGTGAATATTGCTATGGTGCATATATATTATGGGTGCATTTTGTTTTTTTTCAGCCATTTCAAAAAGATATCTAAATACATTTATATCCCACAAATTTCCTCCAAGGTACTCAAGACAGCACACACGGTCATCGTCCCCTAGCCCAGTGAGGCAGGTTGGACAGAGGCTTTGTGACTGACTCAATATCAGCTTTGTGGCCTGAATGGGGGATTTGGGCACAGCTGCCCCCAGCCGTAGAGCTTTAACCGATGCACACACATTGGCTCTCCATATAGTCTGTGTTCTGCTTTGGTATTATTTGCTTTCTGTTGCAAGGGTAGAAGGCAACAGAACTTTACTGGTGCTTGCCAATGATGCTCTTCTTCTGATAGCTTCAACATGAGATGGGGAGGGGAGCAGGTCGAGAGAAATGAAAGGGAAGAAGGGCTCTAATTATTCACCAAGTACAAGTTGTTCATCTAACAGATGGGATGGGATGGCTTCTTCCCACTCAATCCATATGTGGCAACAGCTTTTAAGTAGATAATTATGTTCAATAACATTGCAGATACATCTCTAATGTGTGTGGGCAAATGTTTGCTCAAAGATTTCAACTCCGATGCGGTGGGGTGGGGGACACTTCTTGTATGGCCATGAAAGCCTTTTTCACATGTTTAGGTGGGGGGAAGCACCAGCAACTACATCAAAATAGCTGAAATCAAGCTACAGACCTGAGTTTCAGACCTGTGCTCAATATCTGTTCTGTGTCTGTACACTGAAAACATGACTCATTCAGTTGTTCCCTTTCTTAATACAGGTGACCCATTAGAGTTTCCAAATCAGCCAGAATGACTTCTGGAAATGGCTCGTGTAGACAGCTAGACTTGATGAAGGATGACACACCTTGGAAGTCATCTGTAATTTTGTACTGTCCTTAGACATTCACTGTGCTAGGCTGCGGTCACCCAAGTAACACCACACTGGGGCTGCAATCCCATATAGGCCCCACTGAAGTCGATGGGCCTTACTTCTATGTTGACATGTAAGACCGTAACAATTGGCAAGGCAGAGCAAGGTGTTGTTGCAAACCTGGCTTCCCAACATGCAGGTCACTGTCTATAACTGAGAAGTAGAAGCAGTGGGGAGATCAGCACTGGGGAGACCCACCTCACCCCTCCCTCTTACAGGCAGAGACCTCCATGTGGGAAAGTCAGGTGCACATTGCTGCTCCGCCCCACCAGCCACAACTGATGTATAGGATGGTTGTGTTATACATGCATGCAACATCAGGGAATGTGGGGCCATTCTGATAGGGCCCTGCCACAAACTGTTTTGGAAAATATGAAAGGATGCTGAGTTATAGTTGTTTGCTATACACTGTTGGCTCACTTGACCTTAGAATAAAGGCATTTATGAATACAGAGCTCATAGTTCCAGCTTTCTAGAAATATCCTGCTTTGTTTTTGGGGTGTTTTTTTTATATGGAGACAACTTTTGTGTTGCTTTGTTTCTTCTTAGAAACAAGGAAAGGTACAAGGCCATTGCCTTCACTGCTGGGTAATACCAGCAGGTAAAGGTAAAGGGACCCCTGACCGTTAGGTCCAGGCGTGTCCAACTCTGGGGTTGTGGCGCTCATCTTGGGTTACTGGCCCAGTGAGCCGGTGTACAGCTTCCGGGTCATGTGGCCAGCATGACTAAGCTGCATCTGGGAAACCAGAGAAGCGCATGGAAACGCCGTTTACTTTCCCACCGGAGCGGTACCTATTTACCTACTTGCATTTTGACATGCTTTCGAACTGCTAGGTGGGCAGGAGCTGGGACCGAGCAATGGGAGATCACCCTGTTGTGGGGATTCGAACCGCCGACCTCCTATCAGCAAGCCCTAGGCTCTGTGGTTTAGACCACAGCGCCACCTGCATCCCCAATACCAGCAAGTGTAAGGTAATCATTTATAACTAACAAAGCCCAAATAATAATTCTTTAGTCAATAGCATATTTGGAGCCACAGTTCAAGAGAAGTAACCAAAAGGCTGGATCATTAGCTGAATTACACTACAGTACTTGAGCCAAAAACTTTCTAACCTTCAGTTGCTGCAAGGATAGGTGTTGAAAAATGCTGCAGTAATAATAAATGGTTTAGTTATCCATCAGGTTTACTTATCTACTTAAATCCATGTCCCACCATAACAGCTTAGTAAAGTCCTCTGGGTAGCTTGTCAACACACTGCTATGACAATTGCTTTTCTGGCTCCCCCCCCCCCATTTAACTTCTAGTTTCAACAAAATTAGCTCTGTGTCAGTACTAGACACAGAGCTGGATTCAACTAAGTAGTATGCTAGTGGGAGCCAGCACAACGAGTCCTGCTAGCGCAACTGGACTTTCCCCCTTCACCTCCCCCCAATAAACTCTGGGGCCCCCAGGCAAAACCCTAGAACAGTATACATGGGGAAGAAGAGCGGATACCGTTGCATACGACAAGCTGAAATGCTTGCACTGACAGAATAATTGGAAGAGTGCAACGCTGAATTCCTACCAAAATGTCATAGGTGGTATTTCTGTTTAATTCACTTTGGAATCAACTGAGGAAGCAAAATCCGCATTATTTTCAAGCTGTTTCTGGGCTTGGGTTTGCACACCTGCTTTTGTTTGTTTCTGAGCCAATCAAAGCAAATTTTGATTGGAGACTCCAAACTTCAGTTCCCTCAGAATCATCAGTCTTGAGCGCCCAATCTGGCATCAGATGAGAAGTGATATTGCAATAAATAAATGTCTCGCTGCCTGAACCGCAGCCATCACCGACAGTAGGGGAAAATAGAATGTTAAAGCAGTGCTAACCTACAGCATGCAATTGAAAAATCAATTCATGTCAGCTGAACATGCTATCATTACCTCTGCATGTCGTTGGCTTTAGAATAAGTTACTGTATTGGGCATTGTCTATGACTACGCACGTCTTTGACTCACAGTAAATTCCCCTTCAACCACAGTGATTGTCTTAAAGGCACCTTGTGGTTTCTTTTGACATTTTAAGACAAGCTGCTTTATCACATACAATTGTTTTCGCAGGAAACAACTTCAGTGCGTGGCTCTGGGGAGACTGTTATCTCCTGGTAATGGCACCATTAACATGAGCATACTGTAATTAAAGACTGCAAGAGCAATTCATCTGGATACAGCATATGGATCTGTTTTTATCTTAAACTGACTGGGCAGCCTAATATAAATACAGGCTCAAATTCTAAAGGGAAGATTGGAATAATCAGTCTCGGTTCAGGTGCACGACCCATTGTTTTGAGACCCATTAGCCGAGAAATGTTGTTTCCCCTAGTTATACTGCAAGATCTTGGGATAGGTTAATTAAAGTAATTATTATTCTCACAGAGATCGGCAAAAGAAATAAATGCCAACTTTCTCTTACCAACAAGTTGCACAGAAATGTAGATTTTAGCAGTGTGCTTGATTAAGGCTTTGCACACTTTTTTTGGCAGTAATCCGAACCAAACATAAGGGTTGTTACTGCTGAATATACATATATGATGGAGCCACACCAAAAATGACAATGACACCGGGGTCATTGTTTTTGCTGGAGTCTACTTCTCACCCCACAATAATAGATAAAATAATTATCTTCCCAATGGATGTGCAGAGTTGTGTCCATGGGTGGTATTCAGCTAAGTTCTACTCAGGGTATACAGTTACTCATATTAATGAACCTAACTTAGTCATGTTCATCCATTTCAGTGGGTCTGCTTTGAGTAACACCTAGTTGAGTACCACCCCTAGTACTTAAAAAAAATAAAATAAAATGACAAACTGCCTTTTCCACATAGGTGCCCCAAAGCAGCTAATAAAAAAATAAATCAAATACAATGTGAACACCATTAAGAGGTACATAATAATAATAAATTCAATACAAAAATGCTAAACATGGAGATCCCACCCAAAGTGCCGCAGCCAATCATGCAAAGGTCTGTTTGAATCAAACATCTTGTTTCATCCTCTTGTAGCCTGAAGGTTAGGTCACTTGATGGCCCTTCCCGGGGAGCAAATTCCAGGTTTTTATGTCACTGTAAACAGGTGACTTCATCTGGTAAGTGTTTGCGAATAAAAGGGTGTCTAGTTTTCATCATAATTCTGCCTGTCTGTCTTTTTTTTAACTTACATTTTTGCAATACAATAAAATCCTGAGAAACAGAATTTTATAAGAAAGGAAGCAATTCTGCTCCCGCACCAGGACCAATTTGCAACTAGATTTTCAAAGCATGCAGCTGCTGGGTTGCTGAGCACAACAAGGAAGGAAGGACAGGCCACACCTGGCTGGAGTCCCAAAGAACCACAGCAACCCTCCTTTCCAAGCCCTGGAACTAGGTGGAAGCATGAAAGACCTGTGCATTCACACCACTCCTGCTTCTAATCACACCAAAACCAACATTCTGTTGAAACAAAATAAAAAATAAAAAATAAAATCCTTCCAGTAGCACCTTAGAGACACGAAAGCTCATACCAAGAACAAACTTAGTTGGTCTCTAAGGTGCCACTGGAAGGAATTTTTTTTATTTTTTATTTTGTTTCGACTACGGCAGACCAACAAGGCTACCCACCTGTAACTACAACATTCTGTTGTGAGGATTTACCAAAACTGAGTCCAATAGGCTAGGTCAGGTCAATGAGGCTTGTATATTTGGCAACATGACTTGCTTTACTGAACTACGCAGGGAAGAGTAGCATTCAACACTAAATTATTGGAGATAAACCACAGGCCTGAGTGGAAAGCAAACTGAATCAGCCTGTCGTTTAGAAAATCAGGAATGAAGAGGTGGATTTGTGAGTCATCGTTATCTACATATGGCAGTTTAATCACTGAGGTCATTCAAGTTTGAAGTTTAGCTGAGGAAAGGGAGGCGAGGATCAAATCAATGAAAGGCCACTTAAGGACAACAATAGTAAGGAAAAATGAGAGTAGTAAGAGTAGATTTTGGCCCAGTTCCCACGTCTCATTAAACCTTAGTTTAATGTAAACTTCCAGCATGCTGATGCATGATGTACAAAAGGATTCCACAGCGCCTACTCCTTCTCTTCTGCTGCTTCTGTCTCATGCAGATGGGAAAAGCTAGAGTCTGGCTTGTGTTGTCTGAACCCTGGTTTGGGGTTTGTTTCCCCCAACCAACTGTAAATTTTATTTTATTTCTTCAATTTATATATTTCCCTTTATCCAAATATCCCAGGGTGTTGTACAACATTAAAACATAATTTATATACAGTGGTACCTCGACTTACGAATTTAATCCGTTCCGAATGCACATTCGTAGGTTGAAAAATTCGTAAGTCAAAAAAAGCAATTTCCCCATAGGAATGCATTGGAAACGAAAAATTCAGGAAATTCGTAAGTCGAGTAAACCCCATCTAAAACCGCCAACGGATGTCCTTCAGATGTCGAAAAATCCGTAGGTGTGTGGGCACTTTTTTCATTCGTAAGTCGAAAAATTCGTAAGTCGAGGTACCACTGTGTATAATATAATTTTATAAAAATAAAAATAAGTAACAAAAACTACAGAAAATATTGTAGTAACAGTCCCCCCACATTTCAAAGGCCATAGATAGTTTAATGGCTAAAGGCCTGGGTAAAGAAGACTATTTTTGCCTGGTGCCTAAAGACATGTAATGATGGCACGAGGTGAGCCTCTCTGAGGAGAGCATTCCACAAACGAGGAGCCATCACATAAAAGGCTTGTTCTCTTGTGGTCACACTCTGACCCTACCGGGGAGCAGATGACAAGTGCAGGATCCAGGTCAGTTTGTATGTGAAGAGGCAGTATTTATAGTATTGAGGTCCTGAGCCTTTATAGGTCAGCACCAGCACTTTGAATTGGGACCGTTAACCAATTGGCAGCCCATGCAGTCAGGCAATGATAGATGTCATATGCTCAACTCCTCTTGCTCTGGCGAGCAACCTGGCCGTCAAATTTTGCACCAGCTGAAATTTCTGAACTGTCTTCAAAGGCAGCCTCACATATAACACATTGTAGTAATCTAACCTAGAGGTTACCACAGCATAGGCCAAAGAAGTTAGGCTATCCCTGTCCAGGTAGGGACAGAGCTGGGCCACCAAACGAAGCTGACAGAAGGCACCCCATGCCACTGAGACCTGGGCCTCAAGCAACAGCAATGGATCCAGGAGCATCCCCAGGCTATGTACCTGTTCCTTTAGAGGGAGTATAACCCTTTCAAGAGCAGGCAGTCTCCCATCCACCTGGTCTAGGGAGCCACCTGCTAACAGCGCTTCAGTCTTATCTGGACTGAGCTTCAGTTTATTGGCTCTCATCTAGATCATTACCAGCGTCAGACACCAATAAGCCAAGAACAAACCTTGGTTACTCATGGTTTCTATGGAGTAAAGTAAACAAACCACAAGCCCAGGAGGACATGAGAAGCCAGACTTAGCTTTGTTTTATCCACAGTACAGAAGAAACAGAGGAGGAGCACTGCTGCAGCAACTGAGTAGCATGAACTAGCATGGTGCTCACAGTAAGTCATACTTTGTTTTAATCTATGGTTTAATGTGGCATGCAAACCAGGACTTTGAAAAAAGAACAAGCAGGCATATGGAGAGAAAAAATGGAGAAAATACATCTTGCATAGAAAAGAGACCACTTATTTAAGAGACCAAAAATCAGTTTCTCCTTCCCTCCCTCTCACACACATTCACATAAGCGAAACAATATGAACTTTGCATAATACTGAATATTCCTGTCCCCCTACTTTTGCTTTCTCATTTCTTCCATCTGTTTCATCTTTTATTCTGCCATTTCTCCTGGCTGTGCCTCCTGTTTTTGAACCATCTACGCTGTCTCTCTCTTTCTCCTCACCTTTTAAAACTCTAAAACAGTTCTGTCCCAGACATTGCATGGCATCCTTCTGTTTATTAATCTCAGTTTATTCATGAATTTATGCTTCATCATGCCACTGAAGCAAGGAACGATTTGCAGTCCCCCCCTTTCAAAATGATGGAAAGTTAAATGGTGTTAGCATTAGCACATAAGCCCACTCACCCAAAACTCCCACCAACCATCTCTGAGGTTGCAACTCTATAACCTTTACGTGGGAGTAGAGATGGGGCAGAAATTCAATTCAGTTGTCATTTATAGGCAAACCTGCCTAATCACCTTTTCTGAAAAAAACATACAAAGTGAAAAAGAACCATTCTTTTAAATTTGTATTTGAATTCTGCAATGCAATTCTCCAAGCAAGCAATGTGTACATAAAAGCACATGGGAGGGTAAAGTGTGCAAAAAATGCAGGTATTTGTGAAGACAGCATACAATATGCATTATATAAGAGGAAAATGCTTTGCAAAAATGTGCCTCTTGGGCAAAACAGCATACCAAGTTGAATATTTCAGGATAAATTTGTAGTGAAATGCTGAATTTTCATGAGGTTGTGGTGTTTTTTTAAAAATCACAAACCAATGTGAAAATTTGGAGAACTGAACTTAAGAATGTAAAAATTAGAAACTAAGAGAAACCGAAATGTACAGATTCATCTATCTCTACTTATGTCTGAATAAACATGCATCCATCTGCAATACACACACAGGCAAGAAAATCTACTTTGGTGCATTCCAGGAATCATGAGGTAAACAGTGTTAGCTTTGACTCAACGTTTACACAGTCCTTTACTGCCATTTTTGCCACAGCTAAAAAATTCCTGTTAAAGGCCTCAAGAGCTACTATACATTTGGTTATACCATAATAAAATTCAAAAGTTGGGAAGAATCAACAGAAACAGAAATCAACAGAAAAATATTGTTTCTAAAGGTAAAACCCAAACTGATAATGCTGATTATTTTCACATATATTTCAGTCTGGTATAATGTACAGAAAATGAGATCTGGGGCATTGGAGAAGTTCAAGACAGGCGAAAAATTAGAGCTCTCTTCGGCTAGCTTTCCAAATAATGCCATAAGCAGAAATGAAGTGCTGCTGTCAAATACTTGGCATATATTTATTTAAAAGCCTAATATAATGCTCCTAAAATCTGCAGTCAGCCTTCCTATAGGGCTGAACATTTCACGGCTAAACTACTTCTTTAAAAATGCAAGGATGGTTTCAAATACATTTCTTTGAGGACGGAAGGTTTCCAAGATTAAAGCACACGTCTTAACCAGCTTGTTTTACATTCCATTATAGTCCTGTGGATGGTGCAATGGGTGGCAAATGAATCAGAACAAGAGGATGAAAAAGACAGAGAGAAAAAGAGTGAGTGAAAGCTCTGCACGTCAAGACATCACCCATTTTACACTTAAGACATTTACAAAATCCCCATGGTCCACAAAAATTGCTTTACTGCTGTACAGTAGCCTACATTTTTAATGTGATTTTGCTCACATTGTTGCAAGAAGCTTATTTGCCTCATGAAGTGCATGAGCTAAGATATAGGGGGAAATAGTCCAAAAGTGTCAGAGAATCAATATCGCTCTTCAAAATGCAGCTTAGAAAGTTAAAAACCTGAGACATCAAATCCACAAGCCCCTCAGTACAATGGTTGTTTCAGAGTAAGTCCTAGAGATTTCAGTGAGGCCCAATCCTATACTGAGCACCCACCAGCCGATGGGGTGATAAGGTTAAGCAGAAGCCCTGCAATGCTGGGGGAAAGGATAAATATTCTGATAAATTTCAGCAGAACACCTACAAGAGGAATGGGGAGTCTGTGGCCCTCTGTTGTTGGATGACAGTGCCCTTCATCCCTGAGCATCGACCGCGCTGGCTGGAGCTGATGGGGTTTGTAGTACAAGACACCTGGAGGCAGTAGCAGGCAATAGGGCTGCCTTCTGAATGCCCAGCATCAGTGCTGTTTCCGAGAGGGAGAGGGGCAAGAAGGAGTGAAGCATAGGGAGTGAGGTGTGGGGTGGCGGTGGAGCCTATCCTATGCTCCTGTTGCCATGTCTTGCACCTGCCTTGCTTCTGACCCTAAACCCTCTCCTTCTGAGGAACTGGCAGCAAGCTTAGTGTTTGGAAGGCAGCTGATTAATGCCACTCCACCTGGATCACTACTGTCTGGTGGGCATTAGACTGAGGAAAGGTGCCATGTCAAGTGGCAGGAAGCCATTCCACTGGCAGAGAAAGAGATCACCCACTGGAAATCCCGCCCCCGAGAAGCAGCCCTCCAGATGCTGTCAGTCTGCAAACTCCCCAAAGCCTTGATCATTGGCTGATTGGAGCTGATGCTAGCTGGAGTCCAACGACATCAGGAAGCCACAGATATAGGAAGAGTGCTGCCCATGCAGAGAAAGCTGAGTCCCAAAAGCATAAGCAAAGTCAGAATGAAATATGGGATATTCGTGTTGCTTGTTTTGTAGGACATGTTCCATTTCATTCATTGTATTTAAAATATTTGTAGGCTGCCTTTAAGGGCAGGAATGCTCTCAATGCAACTTCCTGTAGAATATATACAGTAAGTAACATAAATTAACTCCAAAAACATGAAACGTAACACTAAAGTAACCACCAAAAATGCCACCACAATATTAAATAAGTATTCCAAACCAGTAACCTCTGATAAATAATTATGGATAAAACCACTTCAGCCTATGAAAACTTATTTAAGCAAACATAACCAACACACACACAAAAAAACGTGTTTCGGGCTCTTCTAAAGGCCTTTAGTGATGGGCCTTGACAGACTCCATTTGGCAAATTTGAAGGATATTGCACCAACATAAATACTGGTGACGCTGAATCTTGCTCCAAGACAAACTCCAGCACACTCTTATGATAATTAACGCACTGGTGGAACACAGAAGCAGTTATTGCCATCCATGTTAAACAGGATGTGGGTGGCGCTGTGGTCAAAACCACAGAGCCTAGGGCTTGCCGATCAGAAGGTTGGTGGTTCGAATCCCCACGACGGGGTGAGCTCCTGTTGTTCGGTCCCAGCTCCTGCTCACCTAGCAGTTCGAAAGCACGTCAAAGTGCAAGTAGATAAATAGGTACCGCTCCGGCGGGAAGGTAAATGGCATTTCTGTGTGCTGCTCTGATTCACCAGAAGCGGCTTAGTTATGCTGATCACATGACCCGAAAAACTGTTTGTGGACAAACGCCGGCTCCCTCGGCTTACAGAGCGAGATGAGCGTGCAACCCCAGTGTCATCCGCGACTGGACCTAACGGTCAGGGGTACCTTTACCTTTATTTCACTATATTTGTATAGGAGATCTCCTATACATAAAGTTGCCTTCTCAACTAAGTATTTGCTGTGAAGGTGTTTTAAAAATACAATCATCAGACAGTACAGGAATTAGTTGTTGTTGTTTAGTCGTTTAGTCATGTCCAACTCTTCGTGACCCTATGGACCAGAGCACACCAGGCACTCCTGTCTATTATTAGGTATTAGAGAAGTGACGTATTTCAAGGACAAACACTATGGCAATACTTTCATAGTGTAATGGAAGGAATAGCAGATACACCTGTCAGGAAGTTAAACGAGAACATTATTGTCCCTCTTAAGGGCCTCAGTTACATTTGTAAAGATAAACCACTTTATATGTGCTATAACAATATGACACCATAGTATCGAGTCCTGTTTTTCACCAACGGAACTTCCCTAAATGAAGTTTACAACACGTTTAACTGAATCATTCTTTGATGTGTCTAAATGCAGCTGAGAACAGTACAGATGCAGGAAACTCCTGACTTCACCATTTAGTTTAGTCACTAGATGGCACTGGACTTATAAGCAAGTCCAGTGCCACCTAGTGACTAAACTAAATAATAACATTATCCACACACAGCAATGAAAAAATATTGTAGCATATTGTGTTTTTATCCATGCATACATTTTCAAAAATCTGGAGAGAGTTATATCCCTGCCACAAACATTTCTAGTCTAGTCTCTAATATAAGAGTAAAAGGAAGAAGGAAAGAGCGGGGGCATGCTGTTACTCTTTGTTAAAAAGTCTCGTTATAAGATGTCCTTTGTGTGTGTGTTTCTTTTAAAGTCAGAATCCTCATTTGGGGGGTGGCAGTGGCGCGGGGTGGGATCTGATAGCAAGGTACTCATTTTTATACAAAAGCACTTTTTCATATTTGTATGAGGGCATATGTGGCAATTATCCTACAAAGATACAGTATTCATTTCAGGCAATTGCCACGGGCTCGGCATTACTGAGAGGAGTAAAAAAGCATTAGAATCAACAGGGGGAAAAAGGATATTCCAGTTTTTCTACCCGCTACCTTGAACATACTTCACGTTTAATTTCACCCTATTGCCACGGGCACTGTGTTGTTATGACAGCTGATCTGCCATTGAATAGCTGTAAAAGAAAATCAACAAAGGATCGCTTCAGTGACTTTCGATGCAATTTATTGGAGCTTGTATCTTGCGGCTGCTGCCGCCTGTCGGGGTAATGACACATGATGGGTGATTAAAGTGCAAGTCCTTAAATCAAAGCTGTGCTGATGGTCTGAAGAGGCAGCAAACAGCACTTGGAGCTTGTTCATCTCGCATGGTGGGAGGACCTCATTAGGACCAAAGTTTTTTTTAAAAAGCCTGTTATACTAACAAGAGCAAATTCTTGTGTCTAGGGAAACTTTTTTCATGTTTTCAAGGTTTAGCATAAATTTTCCTGCAGCTCCTCTCTGAGTCTGGCTGTGCGATCAAACATAATAATATAAAAAATACTGATTTGTTATTATGCGCCAGCATGCATTTGAGGATAACAACTGCAAATTCAGGTGATTCTAGTGCTTCCATTTATTTTTATACAATTCACGGCTTTTGGCTTCCATCGGGCAGAAACTCAGGTTTTCCATTTGATATTCTTAAATGACAATTACATATAAAACGTATAAAGCAATGAACAATTAGGTATTTGCCAGAATGGTGTAGTGGCAATAAATAAAGTATCGGGAGACTTATATGAAAAAAGCCTAAGGGGAAGGGAGGCAGGGGAGGCATGAAGGCTATAATTCTGCATTCACAAGGCAGAGAACTGAAAACAAAAGGATCACCTCCTTGCAGTGTAATTTACAATGAGTTGTGAAAACCCAAAATCACTTAGGATCCCTGATTTTACTACATCCCCAGGCTATTCTACTATCTGGGTGCCACAAAAAACAAAACAAAACACACTACTTTGTTTTCTTGTTTTGTTTTAATCTTTCTCTTCCACCCGCAATCACTTTTACATTGAGTAATTCCTGGCTGTATTTCTTCATAAAAACCACAGGTAGGATTTTTAAAAATAAAAATAAAAATCAGGCAAGCGTACCCTGCCTTTACAGACTTGAAGCAATAGATTGTGTTGTTTATGTCTTTAGGTGCTTTACTTATTTACTTAAGGCACTTCTGTATCATTTTGTAAGGCAAAGGAGACATATACATACACATACACATACACATACACAAGCACATACACATACACACAAAGCCTGGAATCACAAATGGGCCATAATCCCATTCACATATATTTTGAAATATCATCCCACGTAAATGTTCCAGTTGTCCGTATCTGGCAAAGAAGGCACATACCAGAAATTTAGATTTGCACAATTAAAGTGGGCTAAAATGATTGAAATGCATCCTGCCACCCTAGCACAACAAATCCGCCATTTAAAAACAACAACAGACTATTTGTTGTTAGGAAAGTGATGGGGGGGGGAAGCACAGAAAAGTGTGGGACGGGTGGATGATTAATGGGAACGTTTTTTAGCACCTTGCAAGCAAATCAGGATGAATGTGCATTGTCCTGAAATCAGCCTGTAAAGAAATTGGAATGAATGTTTGATAAAGACTGGACAGAGTCTGACCAAGACATAAGCTTTGTGCAAGCAAATCGAGAGGAATAATCAATAAGTCTCCAGAAACCAATGGCACCTCTGGAAAGCTGATTGAGTCAATAATGCATCTGTTGTTGAGAAGAACACCACATGCTTTGTTATACCGCTTGGCTTGCTGCAGCAGTTGTTGCAGCATAGACTCAAGTAGGCAGACTAGATCATTTTTATTTACTTGGTAAATTTTACCACCATGAAGTCTCCGTATGGAAATAAGGAATGGTTTTACTGCCCTTTTTCACAGCCTTTCGAGAGAAAGGGAAAGATTTAAGTTTTCCCAAACAATAATGAGCAGGCATCCCAACATTTCCATTTGCCCAAGTCGAAAAACCAAGAAAAACATACCGGTATTTGAAAGTTGCAAAGGCTAGATTTTTATGATTGAGATTCATTGGGGTCGTGGTGTGTGTGTGGAAATCCTATTTATAAAGTGGGTGAGTGGGTGAGGGGCCCTTCCTCCACCACCCCCAGCCCACATGAGCCATTCAATCAAATACTGAAAAATGTGTCATTTGTGTATAATTATCTCATTTTAAAATATTGGAGTTATTCAACTGCTAGCAAGTTGTGAACACACATTACTAGTGGTTTGTGAGATGAGAGGTGTTGATCTTTACATACATCTTTCTCAGAGCAGCAAATTACTTCCTGGACTCTCGTGACCTAAATGATGCTTCGTAATCGGCATGAGTTTCTCAGTAGCTCTATCATAGTAAAGTTTGTCCAAAAAGCCTCTAATTACTAAGGAATGCACTGGGAGAGGGTGGGCAAGGAGGGTTAGTCGGAAAAGATCTGTCAGTCATTTTTGCATTTTTGAGAACTACATTTCTTTCTAACCTTGTCACCCAGAAAACGCTGCCTGTAGCACTTTTCCCTCCCTCCTCTCATTCTGAGTACAAGGAGAGGCAGTTAGAGTGTGACCTTGCAGAGCTGGGCAAACACATTATGTGGGATCAATTAATGGCTAGCAGTGAGTCACACTGCGAGGGAGCTTGAGGCTTGCAGTAGTACAGATATCCCTCAGGACTGGAGCAGAAAAGCCAATATTGGAGGCAGCAGGGAGGGGTGTGTGTGTGTGTGTGTGTGTAAGAAGCAAGGAAAATGGTGGAGGAAAATACAACAAAGGAACAATAAAGCAATGAATGAAAGCATGAACGTGAATAAAAGATCTGCAGAACACCACAGAGGTTCTTATTGCTATTGCCTATGAAACACCAATCATATAATTCTGCCTATTGATCTCCCAACTGCCTTTAATGTATGCTTGGCTCAAGGCAGTCTCACCTAACAAACAGTGCACGTGGTAACTGCTTTTCAAATGCAAGACTGAACGTCTGAGTGTTGCAGAGAGGGGAGGGGAAGGGGGAGAGGGAGGGGGGAGTGCATGGCATTGCATGTCTATGTTTGTTATCTTAGAGCCAGAGGAGCTTTCATTAGATTCAAACAGTAACTGACTCTCCAGAGAGGTCCCTGCTCTTATTTGATAAGGGATGCTCTTTTATCACACATGAAACTGCATGGCATGATCAGACAAAGACTGTGTATAGCTGTCAACCAAGGAGAAGCCAGGGTGGGTGTTTGTTTTTTTGTACCTGATTACTAAAAGGCACTGCGTTACTACTAATCTACAACTGGCCTGTTAACAGTTGCCTTGGAAAACTGCTGTTCTGCCTGATTTCTTAAAAACAAAGCCCAACACTGCAAAATGTGAGCAATTCCTCATATCTTGTCTTGTGTGTTATACTGGACCATTACAGATTAATTAAGACGAAAAGTCCCCTCATCACTGAGATAGTATATCAAGAAATCACAGAATTGTAGAATTGGAAGGGACCCTGAGGATCATTTAGTCCACCCCCCTGCTATGCAGGAATATGTAGCTGTTCCATATAGGGATCAAACCTGTGATATTGGCATTATCAGCATCAAGCTCTAACCAACTAAGCTAGAGAAAAAACACACATTTTCAACCAGGGATTGATGCCACTAGTATGCCCTGAAAAGAACTGTGCTAAATCTTTCCAAAGCCTTCAATGTTCAGCAGTAATTAGTATTCAGAATATTTCATTGAACTTCAGGGGGCCCTCAGCGTAGTGCTGTCAATTGACCTCCACCTCACTCCAAAACACAACTTGCCACCATCCTCCTCACCTGGCCCCCAGGCAACATTTTGGTGTTGGGCGGGCAGCACTGCTGCTTGGTTTCCATCCACAGTGGCCACCTGCCACTTAAATTTGTCCTCAATGTAAAGTGCTAGCCCACAGGTTTCCAAATCTATGGGCCAGGACATTGCATTCTGGGTAAATGAAATTATATATGATTCTGTGAGGTTGCTGCATCACAGGCCTTGAAACCGCAATCCTAGCACCGCTATTTATTTAGTGAACACAATCCTATTAAGCAAAGCGAAATTGCCATCATAGGAATGGTTCATAACCTTCATGTGCTCAGTCAATCAGATAAAAGTGCCACCCTCATCAAAATCTTCCATAGCCTATATCCCTCTGTTCACTAGTCTAGTGGGCCATAAAACTCTCCTTACTTGTGGTAATGTGTTTCAAAGGACTTCAGTAGCACAGTGGTAGGTCATCACCTGACTGACAGACTGAAGTGCTGCATTACTGATGCTAGGCCCAGCTCTCATGACACTAGGAGTCCATGGAAATATTCCTTACGCAGCACTTCCACAAAGTAACACCAGGAACCCACTATTGACCCATCCAATAAAATACAAGAGTGGAGTGCCTGGTTTGAGACCTCCAAGAGTCAATCAGGCATATTCACACTATTTTAATCCCTCTCCCAAGAAAGGAGACCCATCGTTTATATAACAGCTTCTGCAACCAATTGATGACATATTTGAAGGACAAAACAAAGAAATTCCTAACTGTCCCTATATTCTAGAAACTCAATGTTAATCCAAAAGGCCAGAGTTCAAATTATTATCTAAAACAGAGATAGAAATAAGAAAGTAGAATGTAGCCTAAAGGCATGAGCACGACTCACAACCATTTCAATAGGGTAAAAAAAGCCATTGTGGACCATTGTGGTATGGTCCAGTCCTAGATTCTGCAAGACAACAATGTACCGGTACATGAAGACACAAAGCTCTTCCCCATATATAAGGGAAACCTCTATGCATGCATATTTTTTGAACTTGTCAAAATGGCTCATAATGTGGAAGCCAGCCATTCCGCCTCCTCTTTTTTGAGAAAACTGGCTATTTACTATGAATGGCCTAGTGCAAGAGTCCCCCAAATGGTGATCTATGGACTGACTACCAGTGGTCCATGAGATTCATTCAGGTGCCCCATGGCAAGTCAGCCAGTGTGGTGTAAAGGTTAAGAGCGGTAGTCTCGTAATCTGGTGAACCAGGTTCGCGTCTCCGCTCCTCCACATGCAGCTGCTGGGTGACCTTGGGCTAGTCACACTTCTTGAAGTCTCTCAGCCTCACTAACTCATCTAAATATGAATATGAATCTTAATTGCATTGCTATTAGGTGTTTCTAAGATTAGGTGGTATTCAAAGCTAGTCCGACTCAGAGCAGATCCATTGAAGTTAATGGAAAATAACTAACTGCACATTCCTAACCATGCTACTCAGAAGTAAGTCCTGTTGAGTTCAATATTAGAAATAAAAGAAGCAATTAAGAGTAAAATTAGAAATCAAACAGCATCTAGCACGGCACACTGCAATTGCTACAACAGAAAAATCATTAAGTGGTCCACCAAGAGCATTAGAAATTTTCAAGTGGTCCATGGGGGGTGGGGGAGTTTGGGAACATCTGGCCCAGTGACTGCAGAACAAAGGATGCATGCTATTGTTGAGAAGTCATCAGTTCTCATAGTGACTGAAACAGGGGACCTTGAGCTGAGATGCTGTCACTATGAAAAGTACAAATAATGAATAAGCATCCCCTGGTGAAAACATTCTCAAGCACTATGCAGTGATTTGAATCAACTCTGTCTTGGTTTAATATTTCACTGTAATGCAAAAGGTGTCCCGTACACTAAGACAACCTTCCTCAACCTGGTGCCCTCCAGATATTTTTGTCTACAACTCTCATCAGCCACAGCTCTGCTGGTTGGAGCTGATGGGAGTTATATCTCCCTCCAAGCCAGTGTGGTGTGGTGGTTAGAGTGTCAGACTAGGACCTGGGAGACCAGGGTTCAAATCTCCTACTCAGCCTTGAAGTTTCCTGGTGGCCTTGGGTCAGTCACTGCCTCTTAACCCACCTCACAGGGTTGTTGTGGAGAGCAAAGGAGGAGGGGGGAACCTTATATACCACCTCAAACTCCTTGGAGGAAAAGGTGGAATATAAATGCAATAAATACATTACAATAAAACATATGGGAAGCACCAGGTAGGAACCCCAGGTAAGACCACTCCAAGGGGCTCCAAATATGGTCCCAGAAGTTGACTAAAATGATTGAAATGCAGTGTCAACTCTTCCCCTCCCTTGTACACTTAATCTTCCCCTAGTTGTACCCAGCATTTTCTTTTATCATGTGTGTGTGTGAGTGTGTGAGATTACAGATATGTCTTTGCAACTTAATAGTTATTACTTGGATCAGGAATAAATTCTTACTTTTAACAGTGAGGTACATGGACTTGCTGACGTCAGCCCCCACATCATTGCTGACCTTGCAGAGGTAGTATCCACTATCTTCTTCCAACACATGCTTGATCAATAGGGAGCCATTTGTGAGAAGCTGGATGCGCCCATTCAATGCAATTGGCTGGAACTGGGGGACTCCAGCACCTATTGCAAGAATAAAAGGAGAATCGGAAGGTGAAAGTAAGACACAAGAGGGTAGAAGAGTGTTACCATGGACAAAAACAAACTAAAGTGACCTAGGATTTTCAGACCCCACCACTAAATTGCGGGAGGAGGGGAGGAGAGACTGCTTTATGCCAAAATGTTATAAATCAAATCATATAGAAAAAGGCGTTCTTATGATGCTTGTAACAATCAGTGTGAGCCAGATTTAAAATAAAGCACTTAGGCTGACAACCATATTTATTGTGGCTTATTGCAGAGATGCCCAGAGTGGCTGGGGAAACCCAGCCAGATGGGTGGGGTATAAACAATAAAACTTATTTTTATTATGATTATTTAGTTACCTGATAGCTAAATTATGCTCAATTTATGCTTCAATACGTATCCAGAAATGTATGCAATCCTCATGACACCAAAAGTTTTTTAAAAAAGAATTAACATTGGGAATAGAACACAGAGCAAACAAGAAACGAAGCACCATGGAATGCCCCTGTGGAAGGAAACTAGGATATTTATGCTGCCCATGTGGTTCCTTCCATCTTGATATTTCCAAAGTGGTGTGAAAGAAACCATTGGAATTAGCTCCCCTGCCCTCGTGTACCAGTACATGCCAGCAGACAGATGTTCTTCAGGACTAATCTGCAGGCTATTCAGGGCCTGCAGATGCTTCCAGAACTGGGCACAAGTCCTTGGGAAAGTTTTGCAAAGTCCCCATGTAAATCTTCCTTGAGATGATGGAAGACAATGGGGTAGGGCCCACTGCAACTGCATTGGCCACATCATTTTCAGGCGCCTGCAGCAAATAGTACTTGGAACACCAATGGCAAGTGTTGGCTACCTGATGGTATTAGAACAGTGGTATTCAAGTGATAGTCAAATATGGTTACAACACCAATGGTATTGAACAGTAAGCTTTAAAAGGTTAACAAGCTAGCTGACCCATTGAGAAAGATCATTTAACCTACTTCATAGTTCTCATTCTTCTCATGAACAGCTTCCAAAACCGTAAGATTTCTGAGTGCCTTTTTGAAAAAGAAATCAAAGGTTAAAAGGCACTGAGAACATGTAGGTTCTGAAAGGTTGGAGCTGGTGTTTTTGTTTTTAAATCAGCTTTGATACCCAAATATGCCATAAAGAAAATTAGGTGGACACCATCCACCATGTAATGCCTTTTAAGTTGAAAAAAATAAATACAATCTGCCAATTGCATATGTTTAGCTAGAGTCAAGTGGGGCCAGAAATAATACTCTTGTTATATGAACAGAAAACATTAATGCATTAGGTAACTCATGAACTAAATTACTAGGTATGCTAATGCTGCCTGACCTTTCAAAGGGTTGAAAGGATATGATTGGCTGTACTACCCATGGATTTCTTCCATTAAAAAAAAATAAAAATCAGTTCAGTTGGTACTAAGGATGGATACTGGAAATCAGAACAACAATGCCAGTCTTTTGTTTAGTCTTCATATCAAGGATCTAAGAACACTGTATTTGGTCAACCAATGATGGGAATGGAGAGAGGGAAATCAGAAACGGATAACATAAAATTTGCATTACTGGGGACTACCAAGTATGGCTAAAATATTTATCAAGGTGAACTCCGAAGTGGTGCCCTATTAAAAATTAGTAAGGGATAATAATCAGCATGCAAATAACTATGTAAAAGTGTAATGAGGCCAACAGGTGTTTGGACTTGCAATGTCCCCTCCTTCAAACAGCAATCACACCTGCCTATTACATGACAAATTCTTTCTGAAATGGAGGGTAGTTTCAAAAACTGTTTGTGATACAGTAATGAGGACTGGCTGTTCCCTTTCAGACTGTATGCAAGTGAGGGAATTGCTGACTTCTGGCCACCATCATAGCATTATCAACATCTTTCTGAAGAGATGTATTTCTTTAAATGTGGTAATTATACCAGGCACACAGAGGTCTTAATCCCTTCTCTAAACTATGCATGTTAACTTAAATAAAACACTTCAGATTTTTCAATTATTGTGCTCACATTTTCCTTTCCTGTTGTATTCTTTACATTCAATGCCAAAAACCTCCACTGGGCTAGCACAGAACTCTGGTGGGAACCCAAACAGCTCTTTGATTCAGTAAGGTATGTTCACATAGAGATCTCTGGAAAGAAATCCTGATTGCACTGAATCTTCACTTGATTTCAGGAGAACAAAGGACCAGAGCAGCTGAAATCAGTTCAGGAAAAGGTTCTCAAATTACAGCAACAATTCTTCCTTAAGATTATATTATCAGTTTGGGGAAATACCTTTGGAGTACTTCCAGACAATTGTGGGGACAGGGTAGCCTTCTGCAGAGCAGTTGAGGATCACAGCTTTTCCATAAATCCCATCTTGATCGCTTGGCTGAACCACAAATCTGGGAGGAACTGGAGGGGAACAAAAAGAAAAGAAGAAGTGATTTGCAAAGTCAGAAAGAATGTTCTACTAATTATAAAGTCTTTTTCAAGAACTTAAGGTGCATGCAAGAGATGCAGATGACATTAAACCTTTAAAGCTCACTGAGTAACTTTTAGGAATGGCAAAATGGGTACTTGTTAAAGCTTATGTAGGCTATCCATCCTAATTCAGATGTAATGTAGCTGGGTAGCACCTGCATATCAGTGACACCACATTCCACTTCCCCAGCAGTTTCGTATATACATACTATACATCATGGAAGCCAAGACAAAACCCTGTGGGACTGAATGAGAAGCTTCCAATGCTATTCCCTGACAATGCCCCTGATCGCTCACCCACAAACCACAGAATCACTCCAACAGACTGCTGTGGTCAACAATAGTGAAAGCAGCCAGAGAAGGATTCTGCCCTTTCTCTGTTGATGAGTTCATATAGATTTACAGAATGGTTTCCTTCAGCATACCCTAGACTATGCAACTTGCTCATTCAGAAATTTATTCATTTTTGCCTCTCCCCGCACCCTTCCTCATAATGTCTGCTAGGGGCTAAAGTGCAGGCTGATTCATATAAACGTCCATGTCCAGCAATCTGTGGGTCGAGCCAAACTGACTGCATGGCAAACCAGTTGTTTGATTACTCCATCACCAGCTCAGCTCGATTGTCAGCATACTAACAGTTTTGCAAATTAAATGCACTTCATCATGTGCTGACAGGTGAGCTGAGCAAGCAATGGAGTGACCACATGACTGCTTAACACTGTAGCGAGCAGCATAAAGGGTTGATTCAACCCTCTCCTTGCCTATGTGAAGAAGGCTATTTGGCCCAGCCTTAAATCTGCAGTTCAATGTATACTTGCTGCAATACGAAAACTAGAACACTCTGCATTCTAGTACACAGGTGTTAACCCTGCCATGGTTGAAATGTTACTTGCTGTCCCTGGGCATGGTGGAAGATCAAACTATCTGGGACTGCAGGTAGTTCAGGGAAGGAGTTGTCTGTGTCCAAGGAGGAAAGAAAAGCTATCTCCTCCAGAGCTATAATTGAGGTATTGGTATCTGCTGGGGCTCTTTCACCATGGAAGCTTCTAAGTGGGGGTCACCACTTTGGAAACTGTTTTCTAGGGAGTTGCTTTCTCCGTCCTTGCAGTCTTTGGCACTCTCCTTTGGCTGAGAGGGATCAAGATCCTGGGCTATGAGACTGCCAGAGACAGTGCTGATCTGTGGCCAGTTGGACTCGTGTCACCTAAGTGAACAAGCCAACCACAACTTCATCAGGCACAATGCCCCAATGGCACAGAGAGGAAGTTGGCTGGGTCTGGTTGCCAGATTCTCCCGTTTAAGACAGCTGGCACTTTGCACTGTGTTTTAAATAAAATTAACAAGGCCTAAGGGACCCAGCCCCTTCATGGATCACTGCCTTGTCGTGGCGAAGGGGCTTGAATTACTCAGGGAAGCTATGAGCTATGCCGTGCAGGGCCACCCAAGATGGACAGGTCATAGTGGAGAGTTTGGACCAAACGTGATCCACCTGGAGGAGGAACTGGCAAACCACTCCAGTATCCCTGCCAAGAAAACTCCATGGACAAAGACAACAGGCATATAAAAGTTATGACGCTGGAAGATGAGCCCCTCAGGTCGGAAGGCGTCCAACATGCTACTGGGGAAGAGCGGAGGACAAGTAGAAGTAGATCCAGAGCTGATGAAGCGGCTGGGCCAAAGCCGAAAGGACGCTCGGTTGCGGATATGCCTGGAAGCGAAAGGAAAGTCCAATGCTGTAAAGAAAAGTATTGCATAGGAACCTGGAATGTAAGAACCATGAACCTAGGTAAGCTGGATGTGGTCAAAAATGAGATGGCAAGAATAAACATTGACATCCTAGGCATCAGTGAACTAAAATGGATGGGAATGGGCGAATTCAGTTCAGATGACTATCATATCTACTACTGCGGGCAGGAATCCCGTAAAAGAAATGGAGTGGCTCTCATAGTCAACAAAAGAGTGGCGAAAGCTGTACTGGGATGCAATTTCAAAAATGATAGATTGATCTCGATACGAATCCAAGGCAGTCCTTTTAACATCACAGTAATCCAAGTTTATGCACCAACTTCCAGTGCTGAAGAAACTGAAATTGACCAATTCTATGAAGACTTACAACACCTTATAGAAATGACACCAAAGAAGGATGTTCTTCTCATTATAGGGGATTGGAATGCTAAAGTAGGGAGTCAAGAGATAAAAGGAACAACTGGCAAGTTTGGCCTTGGAGTTCAAAATGAAGCAGGGCAAAGGCTAATAGAGTTCTGTCAAGAGAACAAGCTGGTCATCACAAACACTCTTTTCCAACAACACAAGAGACGACTCTACACATGGACATCACCAGATGGGCAACATCGAAATCAGATTGATTATATTATCTGCAGCCAAAGATGGAGAAGCTCTATACACTCAGCAAAAACAAGACCTGGAGCTGACTGTGGCTCTGATCATCAGCTTCTTATAGCAAAATTCCAGCTTAAACTGAAGAAAGTAGGAAAAACCATTGGGCCAGTAAGATACAATCTAAATCAAATTCCTTATGAATACACAGTTGAAGTGAAAAACAGGTTTAAGGACTTAGATTTGGTGGATAGAGTGCCTGAAGAACTGTGGATGGAGGCTCGTAACATTATACAGGAGGCAGCAACGAAAACCATCCCAATGAAAAAGAAATGCAAGAAAGCAAAGTGGCTGTCCAATGAGGCCTTAAAAATAGCGGGGGAGAGAAGGCAAGCAAAATGCGAGGGAGATAGTGAAAGATACAGGAAATTGAATGCAGATTTCCAAAGAATAGCAAGGAGAGACAAGAGGGCCTTTCTAAACGAACAATGCAAAGAAATAGAGGAAAATAACAGAATGGGAAAAACCAGAGATCTGTTCAAGAAAATTGGAGATATGAAAGGAACATTTCGTACAAAGATTACCACAATTAAGGACAAAAGTGGAAAGGACCTAACAGAAGCAGAAGACATCAAGAAGAGGTGGCAAGAATACACAGAGGAACTATACCAGAAAGATATAGAGGTCTCATACACCCCAGGTAGTGTGGTTGCTGACCTTGAGCCAGACATCCTGGAGAGTGAAGTCAAATGGGCCTTAGAAAGCCTTGCTAACAACAAGGCCAGTGGAAGTGATGATATTCCAGCTGAACTATTTAAAATCCTAAAAGATGATGCTGTTAAGGTGCTACACTCAATATGCCAACAAGTTTGGAAAACTCAGCAGTGGCCAGAGGATTGGAGAAGATCAGTTTACATCCCAATCCCAAAGAAGGGCAGTGCCAAAGAATGCTCTAACTACCGCACAATTGCACTCATTTCACACGCTAGCAAGGTTATGCTTAAAATTCTACAAGGCAGGCTTAAGCAGTACGTGGACCGAGAACTCCCAGAAGTGCAAGCTGGATTTCGAAGGGGCAGAGGAACCAGAGACCAAATTGCAAACATGCGCTGGATTATGGAGAAAGCTAGAGAGTTCCAGAAAAACATCTACTTCTGCTTCATTGACTACGCAAAAGCATTTGACTGTGTCGACCACAACAAACTATGGAAAGTTCTTAAAGAAATGGGAGTGCCGGATCACCTCATCCGTCTCCTGAGAAATCTCTATGTGGGACAAGAAGCTACAGTTAGAACTGGATATGGAACAACTGATTGGTTCAAAATTGGGAAAGGAGTACGACAAGGCTGTATATTGTCTCCCTGCTTATTTAACTTATATGCAGAATTCATCATGCGAAAGGCTGGGCTGGATGAATCCCAAACCGGAATTAAGATTGCCGGAAAAAATATCAACAACCTCAGATATGCTGATGATACAACCTTGATGGCAGAAAGTGAGGAGGAATTGAAGAACCTTTTAATGAGGGTGAAAGAGGAAAGCGCAAAATATGGTCTGAAGCTCAACATCAAAAAAACTAAGATCATGGCCACTGGTCCCATCACCTCCTGGCAAATAGAAGGGGAAGAAATGGAGGCAGTGAGAGATTTCACTTTCTTGGGTTCCATGATCACTGCAGATGGTGACAGCAGTCACGAAATTAGAAGACGCCTGCTTCTTGGGAGAAAGGCAATGACAAACCTAGACAGCATCTTAAAAAGCAAAGACATCACCTTGCCAACAAAGGTCCGTATAGTTAAAGCTATGGTTTTCCCAGTAGTAATGTACGGAAGTGAGAGCTGGACCATCAAGAAGGCTGATCGCCGAAGAATTGATGCTTTTGAATTATGGTGCTGGAGGAGACTCTTGAGAGTCCCATGGACTGCAAGAAGATCAAACCTATCCATTCTCAAGGAAATCGGCCCTGAGTGCTCACTAGAAGGACAGATCCTGAAGTTGAGGCTCCAGTACTTTGGCCACCTCATGAGAAGAGAAGACTCCCTGGAAAAGACCCTGATGTTGGGAAAGATGGAGGGCACAAGGAGAAGGGGACGACAAAGGATGAGATGGTTGGACAGTATTCTCGAAGCTACTAACATGAGTTTGGCCAAACTGCGGGAGGCAGTGAAGGATAGGCGTGCCTGGCATGCTCTGGTCCATGGGGTCACGAAGAGTCGGACACGACTGAACGACTGAACGAACGAACGAAGGGACCCAGGTGGCTCTGTGGGTTAAACCACAGAGCCTAGGGCTTGCTAATCTGAAGGTTGGTGGTTCGAATCCCTACGACAGGGTGAGCTCCCGTTGCTCGGTCCCAGCTCCTGCCCACCTAGCAGCTCGAAAGCACGTCAAAGTGAAATTAGATAAATAGGTACCGCTCCGGCGGAAAGGTAAACGGCGTTTCTGTGCGCTGCTCTGGTTTACCAGAAGCAGCTTTGTCAGGCTGGCCACATGACCCAGAAGCTGTACGCCGGCTCCCTCGGCCAGTAAGGCGAGATGACCGCCGCAACCCCAGAGTCGGACACGACTGGACCTAATGGTCAGGGGTCCCTTTACCTTTACCTTTAAGGGGATTATATTATTTGTTTCTTTTTTTAATTTATGTTAAACTTGCATACTGCCCGTCACCCAAAAATCTCAGGGAAGTTCACAACATAAAAAATAGAAAAGAGAAACACAAAATACATAATAAAAACAAAAACAAAACAAACCAATACCCCTCCATAATATTGCCATTAAATAGCTCTACTCAGGAACCAATGGTCTTGGTTAATGAACTTGTTTTGGCTCATAGGCTGCCAGTTGATGAACACCAAATAACTATGACATTAAACCATACTCATGTGGTCACAAGCTCAGTGTTTGAACAATTGTGATGGTATTCTTTAAAAACCAAGCAAAATGAAAATGTTCCCCGAATAGCAGAACATAATTCAGATCGTCTTCCAAATTAAAAGTGGAAAATTGGCACAGTGGGAAATGATCTAGCCACAATAATGTATTGAACCCAAACAGCACCACTTCAAAAAATTCCATATATTAAATTACCGGTACGTGGTTTCCAGTGGTACCTGAAAACATTTCTAGATTGTTGGTTAGGTTCCCATGTAACATTTTCACACAGAATAAAAAACCTTCTGAGGTTTCTTTAAAAAACAAAACAAAAACCTTAGTGTGGTGTTTGTTCTCTAACAAGAGAGGAGAGATTCTAATATATAGATTCTAATATATTCAAAGTTTCTGGTAGCCACAAGCAGGACGAGTACTATTGCATTAAGATCCTGCTTGCAGGCTTCCCATAGGCATCTGGTTGGCCACTGAGAAAGCAGGATGCTGAACTAAATGGGCCTTTGACCTGACCTAGCAGGCATCTTCATATCTTTTTAACCTTGTATCTCCCTTCAGACAACTATTATTGGAAAATACTGTTGACT